>NC_041812.1:29509715-30187544 GCF_900964775.1 Scleropages formosus
GTCATTTAATTATTTGGGTATATGAAAGGTATTGCTTCATTTCTTAACTTCCCACCCCTGACAAATAAATATACTGTATTTTTGTTATTAAAACCTTTAAACTGACTTAAGTGTCCCTTACTTAATTTCACACACCAGCCCATACCGCAACGACTCTCTGCGCCCATATCTCTGCCCCCTGTCTTGCCCCATCACCTCGACTGGGTACGCTCTGTTCTGCTTTGTGCTGCAGGCTGCCAGTGGAAACAGCGAGCGCCAGCCTGCCCCCAATCAAAACAGGCCATAACTAGCACAGCATGGCTGGGCAGCAGTGGTACTTTGGCAAGTGTACCTCCTACATGTGAGAAAATTCCCTCAGATGTGGGTCATAAATGTCACACGGCTTTAAGGGATTTGCCGTTTGGGAAGAGTTGCCTATTCAGCTTGCAGAACTTTGAAATGACCCTTGGGGGAGCGGGACTGTACATCCACAGGGACCCCCAGGGAGCTTGTAGGCTCTACCTGGGCGGATGACAGTGCTGTGGACAGCCAACAATGACGACAAAATGGTCTCCAAGATTGAGACAGAAAGCAATTCAAACTGATTTCTTAAAGCATTCCAAAACAAAAGGTTACTGTGCCTCAGAAAGGGGTTTGATTGAGGTCTCCATTTATTGATAGTGATTTCATTTATTCATGCTGTACATTTTGAAGCTTTTCTCCAAAGCAACGGACGTTTCTGGTCTTTCAATATCAGACACCCCTGTCTAGGCAACATGACCAGGTTCAATCGGAACCCAGCCTGCTGGCAGGTAGCACTACCTTGAGCTCATGACACAAATATCTGGATCCATAGCCTTTTTAAGAAGCTCTGTAACAACTTTCATAGCCTTCCTCTTCTGGCTGCGCATGATAATCAAGACCGTAGAGGCATTATTCAAAGACTTCTCTGCAAAGCGACTGCTGCCTACTCTGATGGGCACAGACTTTACCCTAAAGCTTGGTTCCAACTTGCTCCAACTAATTCCTCTTGCCTTGTCATCCTTTATTAATTTGTTTCTTTCATCCAGTCTTTTCAATGAACTGCAAGCTCAAGACTACTTGCTTAGAAACTTCCAACACCAACATGATGTCTCTGTGATAGTGGCTGGAAACATCAGCTTCCTTCCTAAATCAACCATTAACTGCCAATCATGGAGCAGGACTGGGTGTCCTGACCTGAACTGACGCTAGGTGGTGATTCTACTCTTTCACCTTCCTTCACAAATGCCACGGCCTGTCTTGCCTGCTGGCAGATTGTACTGTGTGCGATCGATCCCCCCCCCCAGTGACAGACTGTCACCCTCACGTAGTGTTCTTGGGCAACTGCTGAGGATGTACTCCAATGCTGCAACACTGTAAACTGCCTGGATCAAAAACTTCATCCACTGGGGCTCTGCTCTCCAGAGATATTTCCACGAGCCTTTGTGCTATCTTTTCTTCCTCTATTCCTGCACACACCTACTCCTACATCAACTTGCACCTCCTTCCACTGGATCATGTCTACGTGACTGGCTGTGTAAGATAATGCTGCTCAAACTTTGAAGTACACAAAGCCACCTGTGGAGGTAACAGCCTCTCTTTCTTCTGATTCAGAACTTTAACCAGAAGGGGCCAGAGAGCTTGTGGTAGGATAGCACACCGATATTACCATCTTGTCTTATTAAACTTATTCACTGCTGCTGGTCACCTGTCCAACTTTTTCATAGCTGCCAGTTTATAAGTTGGTTAGGTGTATATATTGAGCTGCTCACAATAACTCACTTATTTATATGTCTGGGTATTCCACACTAGATCAATACAGGGTAAGTACCATGCTCAAGGGTACTACAGCAGGAGGTGGGCTTGGAACTTGGGTATTTTGAGTGCAAGGCAGCACTACCACAAGCATTCCAACTGTCACTATGCCTTTTTATGATGAAACATCATAAAGGATGAAACGGCAGCAGCAAATATGCTGTGCTAAACACAACAATTATACAGATATAGTCATGTTGAAATAGTCTATGTAACTGATAGACACTTCTAACAAAAGTCTAAAATATATGTACATATTCTACATGTGTACTCAGTGAAGAATTTAAAACAATAAAAAGAATCAAAGATTCAAATGCACGCAGCACCTTCGCCCTGAACTACTGGCTTTGGAGTTATCACAGAGCTGATTAGCAGTAAAAATGAACAAGACCTGATTAGTGGCAATTACTGTGCCAAGTTAAGTAAAGTCAGCATGGAGACGGTTTGGTCTGAGCAAGGGCAGCGTAAAAGAAGATCCTCGACCAATGAGACTTCTACGGCCTTCTGCACGATGTCTGACACTGCTCAAGGCCAAAGGGTTCAAAAGTATACATGTGTAATAAAAGGCAAAGCAAGATTCTCACAAAGTGCTTCTTAAACACTTTAGTCCCACTGTGCCACATTAAACAAAGAGGAAAAACCTCTCAGATCAATGAGCATCTAAAAGGGGGAAAGCCCTTTTAACTGAGAAAACTGATAGTGATGAAAGCACAAATGCGTGACCTTGTGAAAGAAGCTAACATTATCAAAGGTTCACAAGTTATCATGTATGCGGCAAGTAAACAATGTAACGCCTGCAAATATTAACAAAAAGTAGCAAAAATCTTTGCTACATGAGCAGCACCATGAGTTGATGGGGGCGCAAGTTATGTCAACTAGCAGATACTAAGACACTAATAAGGTCAGAAAACGGAATAATGGTTTCAAGTATTTTTGAATAAGTTCACATGTAACGCTCTTTGAAAACTTTATGGCACAAATGGATAAAATCAGTTTACTGATACACAATTATAAATCAATCATCAGTCTACAATTATGAACCTTTCATTCCAATAGCAAGAACAGTTTTGCTGAGTGAAAACCACATGGGTAATAAATGTCATTCCTCTGTGGCACATAGTATCCTTGACGGGGGTTGTATTATCAAAATTAAAATATAACTCGTGGGGAGACTGCATGTTATAACTTGCTGCTTGGTTTGTTAATAGAATTACACTCAAAGCCCAGTGAAATAAATGAGTATGAAGAGGCTCTCAGGGAGGGGTCTAGCATCACCCATGAAAGGTGTTTGGTTCAATCGAGGACCACAAAGGACTATCAATGAAAAACACTTTTGCTAAAGCGTACAGGTAGCTATTGCCACAATGTTCAGCGGCCTCATAAAGCACACTCGGAAACACACAGCCTAAATACTCAATATATCTCTTGTCATTTGCATTCACATGCTGATGAACGGCTTAAAATATAAATAGCGCCCATCCTTGGAAGGGCACTGGTGTCACAACATTAAAGGCTTGTAACATCAAAAGAAGAAACATAAATTCAACAAATGCTCATTAGCATCCTAATCGACGATGAGCGCACCGCATGTAACCGACACCCCAAGCAAACGGACAGATTAGCGCTTTGTTCACATGCTATCCGTCACAATCTTTATGATGTTAAACTTCCAATTAACCCGCCATGAATCACTAGCCTAAATGGAAGTTACACCTGCAAGGGTCTCTCAAAGCCTAACTCGGAAATTAAAATGACCTGTATTCATTAAATCCTGAAAACGCATCTCCAATTCCTTTCAAAGTGCTTCTTGCCACCCCCTCTTTAAATTCTTCGACTCCAATCTTGCAGAAGGTCTAACTGTGCTCCTGCAAGGTGGGCTGCTGAGGAGCTCTGCAGAGGAAAACAGAGTTCAGTAGACCCTCCCCTCACTGTAGCTACTGCTGCAGCAACTTGCTTCATGATACAATGATGCATTGCATAAAATGTAAAAGCACAGAATCCTGACCACTAACTAAATGATTCCTCCCCTTCAAGACAATTGTTTGTAACAAAAAAAAAAAAAAAAAAAGACAAGGCTGCATTCACTTCACTGTCTTGCCAGTTCTCTCCTCACAGTGCTGCAGACAATGCACGCCCTATATTCAATATTCTGAGCTGACATCTGCCTGGAATATGAATAATCTTGAGGATGCAAGGCAACTGAGAACACAGACCCAAAAAAAAAAAAACCACACACTCAGAAGGTGCACTCTCAATTCTACTGTGCTGTCATCTATCTGCACTGACCCAGGCATTAGCCAGAGAAGGAGGGAAGTGTCAGCTGTGGCACCCAGAAGAGCAGAGAGCTGAACACTTATTCCCAAACCCCCCCCCAAATGCAAGGCGCTGGGACCAAGCCTGCTACAACAAGCAAATTCAATACTGACGGCTAACGGTTTCCCCACTACCTAGCAGTGGTTTTGACCTGCATCCTGATAGGATCTCATTTCTGCTCCCTAACACCTGCTATGGGGCCTTCCCATCATGCAACAGGGCAATCAACCTTCAAGTGCACAGCTGAGCTGAAAGGATTGATATGGAGTACTTTTTTTTTTTTTTTTTTTTTTAAAAAAAAAGTCATTCTTTTTAAAGTGGTAGTACTCTACTCTCAAGGCTGGACACGGGGTTCTTCTTCATCGATACCCAGAATAGAAGCGTTGACACAAACTGCGTCTGAGAGTGCTTGAAGGAAATGTCACAAGGACTCAGCTCTGATGGTGCCGTGATCATGGGTACATGTCAGTCTCTTGTGAGGGCATTCACCAAGGCCTGCAAGGCAAGTCACAACATGCAGAACAGGCAAAACCCCTTTTAGGAAGCTGCTTAGCTCTCACTCGAACGAAAGTACCATAAAGTTTTCTTGTGGTAATTGTCAGACCCCACTTTCAGTCTGAAATAGTTTTAGTGAAACCATCACCTAAACGTCCAGTCGTCAGCAATAACTGTCCAACGTACACCATGAGCCACTCCTGGACAGATAGAATGTGAGGCAGGGAACATCCTGAAGGCCCATCCGGATGATGGGCCATCACAGGACAATTTCCCACGCATGCACATACACAACAAGGGGAAATGAGGGGCATTAAAGGCAATAAACATTTACTAATTCACCTCAAGCTTGTCTTCCAGCTTCAGGACAAAACGAACACAAACTCAGGGAGGCGTAAACTCCACAGACTGAGTCCGATTCAAAGTCACGTCCCAACCCCATAGCCCAGGAAATGTGAGGCACCAGAATTTGTCAATGGATTACTTTCCCTTCCAAATATGGAGGAGTCAGCCTCAATGTTATTGGGAGCAGTTGGGACTGTAGCAATTGAAGCTTCTGCCTTTCGACCCAAAGGTGGCAGGTTCAAACCCCACTTTCAGCTGTAGTACCCTTGAGCAACGCACTTACCCTAATTTGCTCCAGTAAAATTACCCAACTGTATAAATGGCTACATAATTATGGGTAGCTTAATGTTGCAAGCTGCTTTGGAGAAAAGCATCAGCTAAATGATTACATAGTGCATTACCGTTGTGTCTTACCACAAAGGAATGGATACTTAACCTGCTCAGTAAAATGTCAGTTTCAGCCATTTCCTTACTGGAACTTTTTCTATGCTTTACCACACGAACATTTACGCAAACACATAACATTAAACTTTAAGGTTCCAAACCTTACAGAAAGTTTCAAAGCTTAGCCTACTGAAGACCATTTACCTTGCAAAAGCAAGAAAAAGTACCTAATAACATTGCACAGCTATTACAATCTTTGCTTATATGGAGACAATTTCTTTTACTGTGTAGGATGTACTGTACACATGCACACAAAATTTGCTGGACCTATATGGTCTGCACCCATTGTACAGACCTGCTGTGTTCAGCTGATGGCAAAGGATGAATGTAGAGAAAAGTCACATATTTCTGCACACCTGCTTTGAAGGTGGCCAACGCAAGACCCAACGTATAAGACGTGGAAGTGATAAACTGAACAAATGCTGAAAGATAGGTGTGTACGACCACATGGAGAGAGACACCTTTTTAAAACTCCAAGAAGAACCTCGGATTCAATATCTTACCTGCCTCTCGCTCAGTGCTGTGATCTTAGCTTGAAGTTCATGGAGCTGCTTCTTCAAATCCACATTCTGAAAAAGGTGAGACATAGTGAGCAACAACTTGTTAGAGCGTGTCTCCATCCGCCACAGGATCACAGCAAAATGTGTTTGGCAAATCTTCCACCTCATCAGGAAGATGGACAAAACTGCCTGGGATGAGAAGACAAAGCTGTTGTACATGTTCATCTTGCGTTCCAGAAGGGCCATCGCTGCTGTGAGCAACAAGTAGTAAAGACTAGAGTGTGTTGGCCACCTCCTGATAGCAAAGGACCTGCTTCAGCATGGTGATGAGGCCCTGGAGCTGTTCCACTGGACCCGGTGACACAATTTACCCACAACAACGATCCCCCACGCTCCCACCCACTTCTCGGTCCCTTAGAGACCCCCCGAAAGACTACACAAGATTAATTATGTGCCTTTGTACTCTTGAAGTGACTTGGTGAATTACTTGGCAAAAAAGCACACCACTGCAGCAGAACAGTTTTACCACCGGTGAGCACGCCAGCCAGTGAATTAAATGCTCACAGGGTAAACACTTTAACAAGGTGAGCTGTGTTAAGACTGCCTTAATGGTAACAGAGGAGAGAGACCATTTCCTCTCATATGTCCTGTTCCTTCGCAGACACAGAGGAGCGACACTCAGACTGCAGGGTATATGAGTAAAGCTTGGCAATTCGATGTCTGTTCAGTGCAAAATTTCACTTTTCTCTGGTTACTACCCAATTTCAGTTGCACTTACGAAATATCTGTATTTATGCATACGATTGCAGAAGACATTGAAAATGAAAATTTGCTTCCCCAAAACATCACAAGTTTTCCTTTCCATTCAGCAAACGCAGCGCTTGGTCTTTTCACATGTGAGCATGCACACACTTTATTCATTCACTCATTTAGCTAATGCTTTTCTCCAAGGCAGCAACAATCTCCCCATTTATAGAGCAGTGTAATTCTTACTGTATCAGTTCAAGTTACATACACTGCTCAAGTTTACTACTGTTGGGGCAGAGATTTGATCCCATGAGTGCAGGTAAAAGGATGTAACCACCACACTACCTACTGCGACTACTCTGGGATGTGTTTGGCCACATTTATGGAGAGGTCCAAGTAAAACTTATAAATTATGCCCCTGAATATTACAAACTGTGCTATGAGACCATCCACTGTGAAACGTTTAAATGCAAGTACTGAAAGACAGTAATTTGTTCCACTGTATACAAGACATATAGAAAAATGACAGTAACAACCACTTGAACTCAAAATAGTGGTCTACTGTGATACTGTTAAGAAAGGTACTTTCTCCCAAGTTCCTTCCAGGCTGTGTACATGGCTCAAGTGTAAATATAGAGAAAGTGTGCGCGTTTCACAGATGGACGAGTGACCCATTGTAAGTAGTGTATCTTGCAGTGTAAGTCACCACGGTGAATAAGGTGTGTGGACTGATAACACTACATAGAGTTCATTGGAAGGTGCTTTGGAGAAAATCACCTGCTAAATAAACAAACATAAATGTAAATATAGAAGAGTGTCTACAGCAGCAGCAAGTACCTCTATCAATCCTGGTGGCTTGTGACACTGAAATGAACTCCAGGATGTGAAATTACACGTTTTTCTGTGAACCTCTGTCACTGGCACACTGGAGACTATTAGCTCACTTGAACAATAACATCCAATTATCATTAAACTCACATGTGAAGAAAGAAAAAGCAGTCTAAGCAACTTCTCTCCCTCTCTAAAACACACACACGCAATTATGTGGATACTGGATCTTAGCATCAGTAGGAAATGGGTAGTTCTCACAAAAAGGAAACCCCCTGAAGCTCCCTTCTCTTTAGCATCATCCTACGTTGAGAAAATGTAAATTCAAGCATTCACTGATTGAATGTTTGCATTTTCATGTGCTGCTGACACGAACAGGTAGTGTACTTGTATTCCATCACGCAACTGCTATCAATGAATTAAATATGAAAAATGTAGGGCTAAGCAAAGTACAAAATGATTAAATATGCACAACCCTTACAACAGTTCTATTACTGCAGAAGACATTTTCTACCAAGACACGTCTCAAAAGGCAACGTTAGTCTTGAAAAGAGGGGGGAATGGAGATCAGGAAATGCAGGGAAAAGCATGAGCTGAAAAACAGCAAAAGCTTACTGGATCAGCCTGTAAAGTACGATGAAAAAGTAAAGGAGGACAAACTGTACAGACAGTTCAGCAGCTGTGAGAATCCCATGCTGCAATGGAAGGAACTTCAGAAGAAGGTGGCCAGAGGTGACCCGCCAAGTGCACACCATTGTCAACTACTGGGAATAACTGCCTGGAAATTCAACCATGAAAAGAGCACAAGACAGTGGACTGCAAATCAGTGGAAGTACATGGCGGAGCTGATATATTATCTTTAACTATGCTTTTAACACTGGCATGTACAGTGTATAATCGTCATACTTTTGGCAGCGGTATACTAATGTCACAGGATTCAGAGCATATAACGGCTTCGCACTGGGGCAGCAGACAGCATAGTGGTTAGAACCACTGTCTTGTATAAATGGGTAAATCACTATGTGTCAGTGTACACATATATAAAATTAAATATTTTCTCCTATTTGCTAGAAACTGTAAAAATGCAATAAGTCTTGCCCATTTGAACCCAATATGAAGGGTTTGTTAAAAAATTTGTTATTTCAAGCTCCTTCTGCATAAGGAATTAGAAAGCAACACACTACAGTCAGAATTTGGTTACAGCACAGAGATCTCAAGGACATTCACCTCTATCTTTAATAATGTTCTTAATCCTACACTGATAAATTAAACCCAAAATTAGGATTTGGCTGTACATATCAAGTGAGTATTAAGCAGAGTCACATATATTTTGAGTACTTATGTTAGGCCAAACAATAACTAACCTCAGTTCAACTTTTAAACAGTAGTGCTAGAAAGTTAGCGAACCCTTTAGAATTTTATGCTTTTTATAAATATCTAAAACATGATCAGATTTTCACGCAAGCTGTAAAACTACATAAAGAAAACTCAAGAGACAAACACATTATACTTGTTCATTTATTGAGGAAAATGATCCAGTGTTACATGTCTATATTATACCTGTATAACGTTTTTCTCTCATTTGTTTAACTGGGTTCTCTTTGTCTAGTTTTAGGACTTGTGTGAAAATTTGATCATGTTTTGGATCATATTTATTAAAAAGCCCATAAAATTCTAAAAGGTTTACACACTTTCAAACACTACTGTAGGGAGTAATTTTAAAATGCAGAAAATACTTGTATCGTTATAAATATATTTAACTATAAATACATAAGTACCATTGGTGCTGACAAATTACACAAAGGTGGCCCAGTACATCACACTGTTGCTCTATGAAACAGGACTTTGAGAGTAAAATACCCTTTGTTCCTGAGCCAAACTGTAGATGGATGAAATGAATACACTTTTTCAGGTTACCTGTGGATCCTGCTTCATCTGGGCAACCAGTTTCTGTGAGGGGGGAAAAAAAAAAAAAAAGAAAAGCAGGAAAAAATTAAGCATACTTAGAGACAGACCAGTAAATTTTCAAATCAAGCCAAACGTTTCTGAGGTGTGGCTCCTAGAACAGAAAACGTTAAGAGTGGCTTTTAACTATGTTCATGACATAACACCAATGTTTATTATTTGAGGGATTTCTTTGTTTTACATTTTTGGACCCCAAAGGCCTGGTACAGGGCACTGCAACCTGTAGACACAGTGGCCCCTACAGGCACATCCAGGTACTGCAGCCTCACACTCACACACAACAAACTTTGGGAGTGGATAGAATGTTGCAAGTTTGCCCAATTCGGAACAACACTCTTCCACCTGCCCTTTGCTAGATTTGCTGCAATTCCTTAAGGTTCCAGAACAGGACAAGCGCCACGGTGCTGCATCTATTTCGTTTTGTGCCTCTGTACCTGAGAAACTCCATTCCCGGAATGATATCAAACATTGACAATGCTTTTATAAGGCTATGACCCACACTATCCTAATACAACATTAACATTGTTCTGTTCTGGTGAAAATACATTGCTAACGTTTGTCCATTTGACGGCCTAACAAATGCAATTTTAGTACACTCTATACACCATCAAAGAGCAAGAGAAAAGGTCTGCTGAGCAACAAAGTGTCAAAAAAGCACTTCAGTATGATCACACAAAACTCACACAGCTACTACACTTTGTAACAGCCTACATTACCTCATGCCAGAGTCTCTTTGAAAAAAGCATTTAACCCCCTCTTTCAGAGGCACCCATTTTTCTATGTAGTAAAATGTCTAAGATGATTCCCATACATATTACAATTAGCATCACTGCCCAGGAACATTACTCAGCTGAACTGTCAACAAGTCGCTGATGCCAGGGCTTTGCAGGCCTGGAAGACGGCCGCAAGATGTGCTGAGGCCAGTGGATCTGAGCCCTGTTCGGCGCCAAAAGGGGAGGGGGGGATTGGAGGGGGGCAAAGACCTCACTCAAAGTCCAGGAAAAGAAACGACCACCTACAAATGCAGGCTGGGCATATATGCAGGAGGGGGGGGCGGCGGGGAACACACACACACACACACACACACACACACACACACACAAACGAAAACTGCGGAAATAAACTCAGGGCAAGCAGTCTCTTACTGCTTGGTTTAGTAAAATGTGTGCTTAGCCTGTATGTTCTGAAAGTCTGACTAGACACTTCACTGTGATTACTTTTCCATGCTACCTGAATTTGTAGAGAACATCCTATTAAGCAAAGGGAGCTGAGGTCCTCAATTACTACCTGGGATAAGGGTTACAAGACAAACACCAACAGCTTAACTTAAGCATTACAGAGAAAACAAAGCATGGCTGATCAACTTAAACTGCAATACAAATCAGTACGCGGTATATATCTAACTACCTGCCCCATCGCCCTATTGCCAACCACACAGTCCATAAAGAGAACAGGCCTCTAACCGCACTACTAGGGGGAGAAGAGAGAAAGGAGAGAGAGAAAGAAAAAAACAAAGACCCAGGCAAGTATTTGACTGTCAATAAGTATGTAAATTCAGATCGGATTCAGAAATGATCTTCATACCTGATGAACTTGTATTTCCACTTTCAGGGCCTCCTGTAACGTTTGTAATTCCATTATTGATCCCGTCTGCCAGCAGTTCAGTCCCCGGGAGCTTTCAGCCTGTCGAACAGAAGACGGAAAATACCATTTCCCTCAAAAAAGTGTACTTTTCATGTGCATGTTCCAGCCACATTAACTGCTTCATTGCATGAGCCACTAGGAGCATGTGTGCACTTTCAGTGCCAGAAAAAAACCCACAGTATCACCATAATCCCCGTATTTAATTGCCACAGAGTGTCAGCATCACTGCCAAGAGAATAGGAATATCA
Organism: Scleropages formosus; assembly: GCF_900964775.1. NCBI lineage: Eukaryota > Metazoa > Chordata > Actinopteri > Osteoglossiformes > Osteoglossidae > Scleropages > Scleropages formosus. Next base: position 29,521,060 of record NC_041812.1, read on the forward strand.
CCATGCTATTGCATAGGACCTCCCCACTGTAAAACTTGAGCACTAACTTTTACATGAGTTCACAGCTGTCATGAAAACAAGTTTTAAGGCTTCATGCAACTTTTACTGGACTGCAGAGACACGTTAATATAAGAACGAAGGTCAGAGCACCGAAACAGCTAACCTGAGAGACCTCTACCAAGTCAGGACTGTGAAAACTGGTACAAAGAAATTAAGCCAGAACAATGGAAGAAAGAACAAAGCAGCACATGTGACCTCATAAAATTACCATTAAAGCAGATAAGTGTTCTTTGTTATCACTTCAAAATATTTGCTATTGGATATGTTATTTAAAATTTTATTTTGCAGAGTCCATAATATTAACCTCAATTGATTTTTCCCCATCAAAAAGGAAGGGAAAAGAACAGATGCAAGTATCAAATGTCAAACTACAAAACTTTATGGTTTAACCCACAATACCACGAGAGGACTACAATCAACAGGGTTACTGCCCTGGTAAAATAAGTTGAGCATATGCACATGCTGAAACTGACACTGTGCGATAACACTCAATCCACAAAAATACTCAATGGAAAACAAGTCTAAAATATTTCTACAATAAACATAAAAAGATCTGAGTCGAAATACTTTCAGATATGTCCGAAATAACACTTTGCTACTATTCAGTTTCTAATAGTAGAAATGAAGTTTACAATAATACTTAATGGAACCTTTTATTTAGGATCCAATCACTTTAATTCTCAGAAGTATAGATTTGCATTTTGAATGCAGGGGGGAGAAGTGCTGCGATTAGAGTCCTTATTTTAAATGTCATAAAATGTGTCTTGTACCCAAAAGCCTTAGTTTCCAGCATTAGAATAAGCTGGCATCCGGGGGTTAGCGGAGGTTTTTTTTTTTTGCACGATTCAAACTCTGGCTTGGGTTGCCCCAAGGTGGCCCCTCCCTCCCTGCCCACCCGCCCGCCCGCCCAGCCAGCCCATACAGGAACAGAACCATGACTCAGTGCTGACGCTGACAGTGTGCTGCAGAGCATGCTGGGTAACTCTCTGAGCCTGTGCCACTACTATCGCGGTGCCAGTTGTAACATGCATCTAGTGGTCCATTACACAAACACATGTTATATATTGCTGAAGTCAGCACAAAATATTCAAGTGAGGGCTATAAATTTCACTGAAAAGTACAACTTCACTGAATTTTAGTAAACCAAATGTAATGTACACACAGACACACGACATATAGATACACACTACATGAACACAATACATTACTTATACTGTTCACATAAATGGACACATTTTATGAAAAAAATGCATATCCTCCTGAGACCCAGACATTCATTTTTGTCCACTCTCAGAACATATACACGCTGCAACGGTGAGTCCTAATGCACCTCATAGCGGATGCTTGTTTGGCAGTGGGGCTGGGACAGCTATACCATAACTATAAATCCCAGAAATGTATGCAAAAATCTTTTTGGCTGGGTGTCCACAGGTTCCTGTGTGTAAAGTAACTATGAGAAAATGTTGGACACAATTATTAACTGGTCATCTCTCCCTTACCTGCACACTATATCCGGCTTTGAACACCATCCAATTCACAGCAGAGAGCACAGCTGTAGCACAAAGAGAGACAACAAATGGGTTTGCAAATTTGCCTCAACTTTGCATAATCTTTGTGAGACGCATCCAACTGAGTTTCTAGTGAATTTACAGTAATCCTGACACACATTCATGTGCATACAAGCAAGCGCACACAGCAGGTGGATGGTAAACGATGCATCCTCCTAGAGCTTTTCTAAGGAGAGGCCCCACAAAGTCCACGAGCGCCCTGAAGCAACAACTTCCTGAGCACAAATCACAGTCGGTGGCAAACTGAGGGGAAAGGCCCGTTCGCTTCTCTAGGAATGTTTTGCTTCTGCGAGTATGCTGAAATCAGTAAACCCAACTGCTCGATGAACACCAATTTCCTTTAGGCTCCGGTTCCCCGTGACCCTGTAAGGGACAAGCGGTTCTGAAAATGTGTGTGTGTGTGTGTGTGTGTGTATATTGTTCCAAACAGGAAGTGACACCTATCCTAGCAACAAAACAAGGAATTAAATTTAGTAAAGCTACACTCATTCACCTCTGATGTCAGGGAATTCTGAGGTCAACTCGAAAACTAGCAACACGTAAGAATTAAAATGTGACATGTTGTTCTATTAGGCATTTTTATTTCAAATTTCTGCTTGACAGAGGAGACCGAGGGTGGGGAGAGACAGACGAATAAGCAGTAAGAGAGACCAGTGGAAAACGGGCAGCGGCGTAGCAAAACTGAGTATTTCCGAGCGCCAGCAATTAGTAAATGGTGAGAAATGGAAAGTGAATGAGTCAGGCCGAGGCGATGTTACAGCCACCCAGTTGCTCTGGTTCGCGTCCAGGGCCAAGCGCCAGGAGGACAATGAGAGGGGGCTATTACAGGACTCACCACCTGGCCGGGCAACTGGTCCTCTGCTCTCCAGCTCTCTGCAAGACAGGAAACATGGTGCTCATTACACAGCAATGACTGGAAATCAGGGCCTCTGAGCAATGACAGGCTGCAACTTCATGGGGGGCCAGGGGGGTCAACCGAGGCAGCAGGTACTAGACGATTACTTGGAGGCGATGGCCACCCATTTTCACTATTTTGAAGTTTGTCTCCTCATTTAAAGTATGTAGTTTACCTGAATTCAAGAGCTTGTATTTTTTGGCCAGTCGGGGAAAAAAAAAAATCCTAAAATATAACGTTAACGCTGTAACGTTTTGGATATTAATACTCTAAAGATACCACCGGATCAAGAATAAAAGAACAATTTCAGGTGGGCTCAATGGGGATGTGAAAAAAATCATATGTTGTAGTTAACAACATATGTGCTGTAGTTGCTAAGCACTTCTCCACATTTAAATGCGTTTACTGCCCAAATAACAGAACAGAAATACAGTATATGGCATGTTGGAAATCATATCTACACACTTCCTTCATGGACCAGAAGCAAAACTGATCATTTTCTGACAAAGCACTGCATTTTTCATGTAAAAAAACCTAGGGTATACTCATTTCAGTTCAATACAACTGGAGTTGCTATGCAACAGGAGACTCATTCATTCAGACTTCACCCGGGTTTAACGGGCTGTGTTCCTCATTTATGACGTAAAGCTGGCAGCAAACAAGCTACAACACATGAAACATAAATCAATTTTTTTTTTTTTTAAGCAAATTCACCTCACTTTTCAACATATTCCACCTGGTTATCAGCAACAACTCAGGAGCACTGCACCTGTATGCAAAGATAAAGCTCTTTGGCAAATATTAAATAATGATGCCTTCTGATTGTGATGTGGTACCGCTTTCTACTGCTCTCCATTTACAAAAAGAAATATTGCTGATGTCAGATTGTTCCATCATAAATCAGAGCCATACGGCTAAGAATTAATAAGGTGTGATTTTAAAAACAGATGAACTACCTTGTGCGCTGCTAAACGGAATAATTTTAACAGAAATGCAAACCAGTTTCTCAGACAGAAATGGGGTTAATTAATGACCACAAATCTGATAATGCACACACTCAGATTACTTTTTTGGTGAAGACAAGCCTTAGTGAAAAAAGTGTGATCTGAACATAAAAACAGTTTTTAAAATAAATATTTATCAAGTGTAAACCATCTGCTCTTTCCATAACTTCACAATAGTTCAATCAATAGGTCTGTTATATATTTATAAGGAAACATTCAACTTACAAGTCACTGCTGCTACCAAGTTACAAAAATGGCTAATTCTGCAAATCAGTGCAGGTGAAATACCATTATAAATGAAAATCTAAAACCTTTTGACTAAAGTCTATCAATACCAAATTTTCTAGTGTAATTATCAGAAAATTGGACAAAACTGCTGCAAAAGCAAAAAATGTTTATCCGAAACGTAATGTGAATAACTATCTACTGTATATTCACATGTTCAGTGATATTTGCTTGTTACTCACTGACTAGTAACAAGCTGAAAAATGCATTTTTTTAAAAATTGAGCCTAATGATCAATAAAAGTATGCAAAGGAAATGAAGATGTTCATACTAGAACAACAATCCACAGTCACTACAAATGTATTCAATCCATTTTGTTCCAGATGAAATCCTCAATAACAGGCTTCAAACATTAATTCAGTTCACCAGCTGATTAGATTAAAGGTGTCTTATTACTTTGGTGAAAAAATAGGCAAAAGCAAAATACAGCATTATTTGTTTCTAGTCTTATACCGTTATGAATTTAACATGGATCAACTTTAGTGCTTAAACTCAGTCAATTTAAGTTGAATAGTTTCAGGCGAAAGATATGCATGAATCAATTTGACATCAGAAACCAAAAGGGACAAAGAAGATCCTGAGTACTTAAATTTGAATAAACGCCAATTCAAGCCAACAAACACTTCATACGCTTGTAAAACAGTGAAACAATGAGACGATGCAGAGCTAATCGGAGACCCAGGTCCAGTTAATTCCGTAACACAGAAGTGATTAGTAATCAGGGCTGCCCATTCGTACAATTTTTATCTGTAAAATTCCTTTGACAAAGTGTGTGTTTGCAGCAAACCCTACATTTTAAAAAAAAATCATCAGCTCTAGCACAAGTAAAATCAGGTCATTTGTTTTCAAACTCTCTCCAGTTCGCCCAGGTTTTAAGTTTTAACAAATATTTTCCTGTTTAAAATTTTACGGTTACATAAAATTGCAGTATCAAAATCCTGTCACGGGTATTCCGCAGACGGACTTGTTCCGAAAATAACCTTTTACAGGAGAATATAGCAGAACAAAACAGACAAAACACTTGTGCACATTTCACATAAGGCCCCAGAGAAATGTAGTCAACTGCTATTAAAAAAAAAAAAAAAATCCTTAAGTTGATGCGCCGCAAGAAGTACTTCACTGTGGTCCCTACTCAAATACGAGAGAGAAATGAGTTAACACAAAGCGAATCGCACCGAAGAAGGATGCTGCCAGCCAGTTAAATGCGAAAGAACATACCTGATCATCACTCACGCGTTGCTGTGTGAAAAGTCAACGGGTTACTCCTGAGTCCAACTATAAAACGTTTAAACGATCCACTGACGGGACACCGGTTGCAAACAGAGAAAAATAGCAATAAGTAAACGCGACGCGTCGACTTTCCATCTGCAAGAAGAAAGGCTCGTCTGCTCTTCAACGCAACGATCTCATGCGCTGCAGGCCTCGAAGAATTTCAGTCGGTCGCAGGTACGGCACCCTTTACCGAAAGCGTGCGGAACGCGTCACTCGTACGCAACTAACCCCGGACGCACGTCGTACAGCTACTCTCCCGGAGCGAGAGCGCGCCAACGAATACGGCAGCGGCACAAGGCGGAGCGGGGAGAGAGTTCGAGGATCAGTCAGGACACCGAATGCAGGAACGTGTAGCGTTCTACTCATCATTCACGATGGATGATGAAGATGATGTAACCACTCCGGGCCTGGTTACTCGGGCAGTGCGTTGGCCACACTGGTGGTGAACACACACACACACACACACACACACACACACACAGTATGATCACAACATCGTGGCACAATCATGGGGTCTCACACTCAACAATGTGTTTGTATGGGACACGCAGGATCATGAAGGAACTTAATAAAGTGGGGAAACCCAGTGAGGGATCACAGTCAAGTTGCCCAGATAGGATGACAGGGATGACGATGAGCGGAATGATGAGCACGAGACGAGGAGGATGGGATGGTGATGGCACCGATGGAATGAGGAGGAGGAGGATGACGACGACGACGACGACGACGATGCTCAGCCGGAGTTGTGCACCCACTCGCCGTCCAATGACAGCCCGCTCCGCTCCGCCGCACGCCAACTGCCGACTCCTTACAATAAAAGGACACGCTGAACTTCCGCGAGCGGACGCGCGTGCAACCCGCGCCACTACAGTGGAAGGAACGATTACGATACAGAGCCGAACGGGGGGGGGGAGGCATCAAGTAACGTACGGGCGGAGCGCGAGGACGCAGCGCTAGCGGATCCCCACACGTCACCTGACGTCCCGTTAACGCAAAAAAAAAAATAAACACGAGAGCACAGACAGAACGAGGAAAGGAAAAAAAAAAAAATTAGAGTCCAACGTCTTTGTGTTTCACCAAGCAATTCTCTCTCATGTCGGCTCTCGCGCCGTGTGGAAGGTGGCAGCAAGTTGAAGAAGACCCCCCCACGCACCCGCACCCGCACCCCCACCCCGTGCCCTCCAACAGCCAACCTCCCCGCCCCCAACTCCTGGAAATAAGGAGAAACGAACAAAACGCGGAGCCGCGCGGCGCGATGCCTCCCTCCTCTCTCTCCAGCCTCGACTCGAGGCGCAGCGCTGAGCGCAGCCAGCGCAGCCCACCGCACCGGTGGGGGACACGCCGGCGGAGCCCCTCCGGAGGGCCGCGCAGGCAGGGCCGCCAAAGTTGCACGGCTGCGGAATGGAAGTTGTGAGGGGCGACGAACGGGCTGTCGAGGTGCACTCACCCCCGGCGGGCCACTGAGCGGCAGTCCGAGCTCCGCTCCTCCGCTCTCCTCCTCCTCTCTGCTCGCTCCTCAGATTATTTCAATAAAAATCCTCAAACAGCCCGCAGCCCTGCTCAGAGCCCCTGCCGGCTATCACTTCACCTCCCGAATGCTCAGAGCTCCCCCATTGCACATGACGGGGCCTCGCGTTTGTCAATATCCGATTTTTTTGTTTGTTTAATTTATGTGAAAAAGAGAGAAACTGAGATACAAAACAAGAACTCTTCTTCAATCTCATTCACCCCCGACCGCAGCACACCCCGTATCACTGCGCGCAGGAAGAGGCAGCGAGAAGGGGGCAGGACGACTGGGAGGTAAAACAGCTCGAAATTGACCGCTGCTGCCCCAAGTCTGTTCCGCTGCACTTAGAAAGAAAGTGCGAGCGAGATGGGTGCCGAGTGCGGCGTTCGCGGTGCGGGAATACCATCGCAAAGCGGGACTACTTTATGTGGCAGTGCGGCGAATTTATTTCACTTTGCCTAAGGAACGGCGGTGTTGCGACTCCCATTGCCTAGGGAAAAAACCCGGATGTAAACTGAGTGAAACTCATCTGGAGTGAAGTAACTCCGCGCAACTCGGAGACGCTCGGCGGCGGCAACGCTCCGCCGCAGATAGGGAGCAGGGAGCAGGGAGCAGGGAGGGGCGCCTTAGAAATAAATGATCTTGTGCGCAAGGTGGGAAGGAAAGAGAAGTCAGAGCGAGGTGTGAGTGTGAAGCGTAGCAGATCCGGCGTCATCTCGCTGAACGAACACACACACACAGCCTTTGCATGATCTGTCGGTACAGCCGTTCTTCCGCGCGCGACGTGTGTGTGTGTGTGATTGTTCGCCCAACAACACCATGCATGATGGCATGACTATTTACCGTGCGTGGCGCCTTTGTCCCAGGCCATGCAAGCTCTGAGATCGACTAGTTACCTTTACAACGCCTCACTCGGGGCATTGATCACTCGCTCAAAGTGGAGCCCTGACCACTACGCCACCTGCTGCCCCATCGCTGTATAAGTGAATATTCAGAAATAAGACGCACATGCCGAAGAAAGGGTCCTATATATACAGTAGTGCTGGGAATATTCAGTCTATTAAAGTAATGGTACTAAGTAAGTACCATTTGAATTGTTTTTGCTTTGCAATGTTTAAAGCCTTCAATAAAGGGCGAACATGACAAACGTACTGTTTTGTGCCATAAGTACAACTGTCATTTCACATTATTGCGCAATAATATATGAGATAAATAGAAAAAAATGCATAGGACTATTTCAATTTACATGTAATCACTGTTTACAATATAAACAAATATAATAATAAGCGCTGAAACCTAAACACTTAAACTTTGAGTTTAGTTGTGTGTTAAACTTTTAAATAAATTGTTACACCTAGCGCCACAAGCTTAAAAACATTTGGAGTGTCCCAAAACTACATAAAATGGCCATATTTAATGTGACAAATTTGCCTGGAGAAATGTACATGCATTCAAGCGAAATGAGATGAAAAACACATTTATCAAAATGATTTATGCATTAATAAGAACCATTATTCGAGCGCCTGTGTAATTCAGCCATCGTGAACTATACATCCCTGCCCTAAACCTCCACCACATTTGAAATAAAATGCATCCTCAAGGTTGTTTTACGTGTAAATTGGTCCTGTCACACTCTGGAGCGGCGAAACCATGGTAACCTAAGACAAAGGGCTTGGCTTTATGCTTTTCGAAATAACGCTGCCTTTGGCAAATTGCCCTTCAAACTTCTGACACTGGGTGTTCCCGCTGAGCCCCTCTGACGCAGGGGGATCGTGAAAAGCTGCTGAAGGTGTCACCGCGCGTGTTGTCGCCATTGATTCGTTCGGATCAAGCCGGACAACCATCCTGCTTCAAATTGCTTTTCGGAACGGTCCCATAGGTATTTCTGGGCAAGGTCGTGACCTTTAGCTGTGGAAATCTCGCCGTGGATCTGTGTTCTCCTACACCAGTGGTCACGCTGACGCATCTCATGGCTTCCGTCACACACTCCCGAATTTAACTGAAACACTGAACTAATTAATATTTAACGTCTGTACACGTCTGGGCCAAATGTGTTTCTTAAATGTATTGATATAACAATTTTAGGGAAATAATGATTAAGTCACAGTCAGGGTGACCAATATTTCCAGGTAAGCTAATCAAAAGTTTCACATGGGAAAAGTGAAATACTGTAATTATGTTACCTGTTTTCAAAACTGTAATTGAAATATGTCTTGGAATTTAGAATGCACTTAACCTGATGTATTAACCCAAAACAATTATATACTTTTAATAAAGATGCAGATAATGTTTCTTTATTTGCAGAGGGGCCAGATCAAGTGTTTGAATAATTCATATTTTATGGCAGAAAGAATATGAGGTTTGACTCCAAGTCTTTGAGAGATTTTAGAAAGATGTGCTTTGGCCAAATACAGTATATTGAATGAGAGGGTTTGCTTTGCCTGTGTGTGTGTGTGCGCAAGAGAGAGAGAACACGTGTGTTCCCTGGCCCTGTTTAATATATCCTACTGTAACCAAGACCACAGAAAAACAATATGTAAGGAAAATGACTTGTATGGTTGCACAGTAAAGCACATCTGGCCTTGAAATTTGAATTTAGAGACTCAGATTTGCTGAGACGCAGTTTTTTCTCCTGGGGTAATCAATGGGATACTAACTATGGATAAATAACACATTGGACTGCATTGCTATTCTTGCACATGTCCACAGCAAATAGTGCCACTCACTTGATTTTGAATGCTTTTCGACATCTTTGCTGTCATGAGGCTCAGCTGAAGTCATTTTGAAGGTTGTTGAACAAAATGCTGAAACCCAAAACCTCGTCCTTGTCAGGGCGCCGCTTTCGGCGCGGTCTATCTGACAAATTTACACTGCGGCACAAGGGGGTATATTTTGTTTCCTGTTGGGTCACCGAGGGCACTGAAGGTTCCGCATGTGCACGTATGGTTTGGCGTAGGGGCGAAGGATCGGGAAAGCACGGTTAATCTGTCGAGATACCGCGTTTCCCTCTTCCCCGGGAGTTCTTTGACAAAGTCGGAGCCTCGTGCAGATGGGCTCTTCATTCCACCAATAGTGGCCCATGTTTTGTATAGTGCTCCCTTCGTGAATGGTCATGATAGGTTTTTATCGTTGGTGCTCATTGTCTGTCCTCTCATCGTCCTCCTGCAATGTCACTGCTCCTCATACAAGCAGTGAGCAACCAGAACAAAGGACATTGTAGGTGGTTCATGGGTTTCCCCCTTGGGAAATATTAGCCTTCATTTAGCTGACACCTTAGTCCAAGGCGACTTAGTGTTAAAGAAGTGATTTTTTTTTACAATGATTCACCCATTTTGTGCACTGTGGTATTTTTCAGAGGAGGTATCACACTCAGGGTGCCACAGTAGGCATAGGGCTTCAAGCCAGGGGTCTTCATGTATTTTTATTTATTTCATTGGTTTCATTGACACTTTTCTCCAAAGCTAATTACAATGTGATGTTTGTATACTAGGGTACTTGGGGTTATTTACCCATTTATCAAATCATCAATCAGTCCTCTCCATGCTCTCTGGCGCTTGAGGCGATTGACCCATTTCTACCACCGGGTAATTTTTATCGTATCAGCTCGAGGTAAGTACCGTGATTGAGGGTACTGCAGTATGAGCGGGGATTTGAACCCAGCTGCCTCCAGTGCAAGACAGCAGCCCAAACCCCCAGACTCCAGACAGTCTGCTGAGTTTATGACCTGGGGGTTCTTGACCTGGTGCTTCTTGAACGGAGAGGGTGTTGATTTCTGCCAGTCAGTGTGGGGCAGCCATTAAGGCTTTGGCTCCTTCGGCAGAACGCCTCGGAGAAAAGTGAAAGACAGTGATAAATCCTGCTGACAAATATTTGTTCCCTCAGTTGTTAAAGTGAAAATGAAAAGTACCGTGACATATACTGTAGATATGCGTACGCTGTTGTGGACGTGTGCGTTAGCCCCTCGGAGTCCTGCACGTTTCGGCCTGCGTTTCAAACACCGTGTCCTCGTGTGCAGCTGCAACCATCGAAATGCATCCGTTTTCCTGCTTGTTGCTCGTCATCGAAGGTTTGGTGTTTGACGTACGTATTGCCGCACGTTTGGAGAAGTGCTCCAGCTTCACTAGCCCGTAGCGGTACGTCCTTGCTGGCCACGTCCACGTGAACGTGACGCGTCGTAGGTCGCGTCAATGATTCGGCGTTTTACGCGTAGAGCGGACAGAAAGTAGAGGACAGTGTCCAAGCGGTGGCTATGTCCATATGCATACACACTGGACACGAACTGTAGCACTCTACACACCAGTTAGTGTGAACTAGCTATGGAAGTACCTTCCCCTGGTGGAACACAGGTTAAGGAGAATGAAAATGACCAGTAGAATAATGCAAAACCCTAACCCTTTGCACATAAATGGCTCTTTTAGTTCTTTGAATGGACAAAACAGTTTGGTGCAGCAACCGGCTCCATCCACACGTTATGTCCCCTTCAGCCACAACGCTGCTGTGTTCGATGCGGACCCTTCACCAAGCCTGGAGCCCCTGAGCAGTTAGTCCCCTTCTTCACGTAGCACTCTTCAACCCTAACCCTATAGCAAGTTCTCTTTGTCGTTTTTATTCACTCCCCATTATCCATCACCACGCGTCCAAGGACTCTCTTGTGCTGACTGCTTTCATATTTTTTTAATTCTTTAAGCTGATCTTCTCTCCACAATGTCATATTTGTGCACTTGTCTCTTTGCAGATATTTCTACCCTCTTATATAGAAGGGAAGTTTTTACTGCAGCTATCCAGGGTTCAGTAGCTCGCTGAATGGTGCCGCAGCGGAGCGGGGGTTCGATCCCGTGTCCATCCACTGCAAGCTCACTGCTCTAAGCACCTGCTGCCCTGACAATCAGTCACCTTGCAGAGAGGTATTCATATGAGATCCCTTGGCTCCTCATACCACACGCATTTTTTTGGAACTTAAGGCCAGAACGGACATGAAACACGACAAAGCAGAGTCATGAGAGGTAAGAGCACTTACAACTGGCACCGGTCCTGGGAAAAGGCTTAACGCCGTTGGCCGGTCGGAACCCCATTAGTGAGCTCTCGCTGTACAGAGGGGCACGGAAACCAGCACCTACCGGTGTGTGTGTGTGTCCGTGTGTGTCTGGGGCTGCTTTTACCTCATTATGTACACATGCCTAGCAGATGAGAATGCAGCTGCAAGTGTTTGTGCTGTTTCACTTCCGGCTTTGTGCGGATCCATACCCACGTGTGATGTCTTCTAGTGTCGGCGTACCTCTACAAATTGTGCTCTTCCTGCCTCTTCTGCAACGTTGGCAGGTTTTGCCAATACACTCGAGTGCAGAGTGTAGAAGAAGGGGTTGTTATTCTACTGGGTCAGTGTGTAAAATGACGCTGTTGAGCTCACTCCGTGGTGTTGGGCTTGCTTTGGGCCGCAAGTTGACATGCAGGCTGTCAAGTAAAGCATGCTGAGTAAACGTTTAAGTAGTACAGGCAAGCAAAGGTGGCATGAGTGGGGTCCTAGAGGACCTCGCTCCTGCAGCTTTTCAATACGCACCGAGGGACGGGACGTACTGTCACTGTAAAGGTGCCGAGAGCTGAGACAAGCGCCTTGTGATTGTTTCGTTGTCCAAGTGACACGTTAATCCAGCGTCTTCCAGCTGTGTGCGTTTGGAAAGCCCAGCGTCTTGCTCAAGTCTTGCTCCGTCGCTCGAGCGCTTCGTTCAAAGGGTCCGACAGCGGGAGCCGTCTTTGGCCTGAACTGGCCGCATTTCTGTTGCACCGTGTCCTTAACCGCTGCGCTGCCTTTTGCCGCACATTTTCCAAAGGTACTGTGTGTGTGTGTGTGTGTGTGTGTGTGTGTGTGTGTGTGTGTGTTGTCCCGCACTGAACACGGAATCTGAAGTGGTTCTTACAGCTGTAGCTCCATGTCGTGCAGGTATGAGCAAAGGCAAACGTGTCGGATAACCTCTCTCCGCCTCCATGTCCATCTCCATCTCCCTTCGTGGTGGTTCCACCACTAACCTGAAGCAGTGCAGCACACTTCCGATGGCATTGTTTTTCTCTCCACCACCTTCCCCTCGCTCATCGCTCTCGGGCTATGTGTGCCACGTGTCCGGGCCGCTCTAATGGGAAACATGACTTGGGAGGACAGACAAACGGGCTCATTTTTATTCCGAGTTTCACCGAGATCAAGACAAGTCCTCGCTAATTGGACACGTGTGTTCGGCGTCCCGCGTTAGGACTTTCGTGGGCTCTCTTCTCCTGTGTGGCGCTGAACAGAGCTCGTTGCACTTCGGTACGTAAAAGCTGCCGACTGACATTTTATCTCACGTTTTAAAGGCGATGTAATGCATTTTCTGTACGCACGCGGCATGCGGACGTGAGCGGAATGCGGCGGCCGCGCTCCTCTCCTTGCACTTCCAGCATGCAGGCTGCAGGTGGAGACGTTCGTCTTCGCAGACAGGGTCTCCGACGGCACGGCCCAGGCGTCTAAGTGCACGTTGTGCTGCGCAGATCGCCCTTCTCCTTCTTCCTCTTGCCTTTGCCTCCTGCAAATCATGCGGAGGTCACCTCCACGCGTCTTTGTGAGGGGACGTGGTGCTTGGAACAGCTTCGCAAAGGAGGGAGTTTGGGAGCCAGCGGGAGGCCCTGCAATCTGAAGGGTTGGCCTCCCTTTGAAAGCATTCCTGCTGTAGCGCCCTGAATCGAGGTACCGAGCCCGACTATACCACGTTTTACTAATGGGTAAACCCCTGAAAGAGCTGATTATGGACAAAGGCATCATGCAGATACAGGTTAATAAGACATAACAGTATGGTGCCGTTACAGCCCGGCCCCCTCCAGCAGGTCCCCGGACAAGTTCCCTTTACAAGAGCCCACAACCTTCCGTTCTGATCAAGGTGGAAGAGGCAAAAGCGATTCTTCAAAATGCACCAAATCTCAGCGTACCGACAGCATGTAAGGAAAAATAAGCAAATGAATGAATTTATAAATAAATCTCTCTTCATGCAGGATAGAGCGACACCGTAGTGTTTCTAAGGGTATGTGATTTTAGAACATGTTTCAAGCTGAAATTATATTCTTTGGCCTTGATGTAGTAATTTAATTGTGATCTTTGTCCGAACTTTCCTATATCAGCAATGAGGTCAGTTCAATATGCGCTGGACTCTCGGGCACAAGTGGAATATATGACACTTAGCAAGGAATGGAAAGAGTAATTTTCCTTCGTCGAGTCAGACGGCAGACACACACACACACACACACACACACGCACAGTGGAAAATACTACATAGGCTTGAAACTGAAAGTGCCAGTGATCTTGGCAGCAGGGAAAATGTGTCACTATAGGAATACACGTTTAAATGCCAGCCTGGATCTCACGGAACCTGTGAAGCCTCAGGGAACTCTGGGAACTCGGCAGAACTGGACAGCTTGAGGAACGATGGATCGGTAATGTCATTTCACCGATCGTAAGGAGCGGCCCCGATTACTACGTCTCAAAGACGTTACTAACCGTGACATTTCGCTGTCACAGTTTCACCCACCGTTAGGTAGCGAAGAGCCGCAGTTATTTGAACACGTGCGCCGACATCGGTGGTGCTGCACTCCGAGCGCTCGACGTACTGACGGAACTTGTTTTCGTCACGTGCCGAGGTAAGGTCACAGTGACTCAGATTTACTGTAAGCGTTACTGTAAAGTGCAGACAGGGGCCAAGGGGCTCAAGGTCTCGGTGCAGAGCGCAAACAAATACATGGCGTGCGAAGGTGACGCGAGGAGCACGGGGCGAAAAGACGGAAAAGAGAGGAGAAGGAGAAAGGCGGATTGTCCCATCGCAGTCGAGAGCCGGTCAAGAATGCGCAACCGTGCCGATGTGTTAAACCTGTCATATCACAAGTGCGTGTGATGGAACATGGTGGTGCCTCCTACCCTCACTATGTTATTACTCCTACGGGTTGCGTTTACAGTTTATTTTTCTTCTTGAACTCCAGTTTTTCCCTCGAGGTCTATTAAGAAGACCTTCATAATACTGACATTCCTCTGTTTACTTGTAGTGCTTAGAGCTGCAGCCTTTGGGCCCAGAGGTCACAGGTTCGAATCCCACATCCGGCTGTAGTACCCTTGAACAAGGTACTCACCCAAAATTGCTCTAGTAAAATCACCCAACTGTATAAATGGGTGAATAATTGTAAAGTCGCTTAACGTTCTAAGTCACTTTGGAGAAAAGCATCTGCTAAATAAGTAAATGTAAAGAGAATATTTTTACTAAACTTTGAGGTATATTAAAAGAGTACAAATTGAAATGAAGAGAAAATAAAGATATACGTCATCTCCACAAACGGATTCTCACACACACACACACACACACACACACACGTTGTCTGAAACTGCTTGTCCCATATGGGGTCACGAGGAACCTAACCCAGCAACACAGGGCGAAGGGCTGGAGGGGGAGAGGACACACCCAGGATGGGACGCCAGTCCGTCGCAAGGCACCCCAAGCAGGACTCGAACCCCAGGCCAACCCGCTGCGCCACCGTGCCCCCCCAAACGGATTCATCCCGTAATAATGTATACAAGTGAATTGAAGCATGAGGGTGCGGCGCTCCAACCTTTTTTTTTGTGCCCTTTACTGCCATCTATGGGCTCCGCTTGGAAACACAGGACACAATCCTCTGCGGCAACATCTCCACAAGCATGGAAGTTTAGTTTAGTTTAGTTTCAAGTTCATTGTCATAGGTACAAGTACCGTGTACAAGTATCATGAAATTCTTCTTGAATGCTTCTCCACAGACTATGTAAAAAGACAACAGAAATACTGCACAAACAAAACAATGACAGCGAGTAATGCTAATAGCAATGACAATAAATAATAGTAACAAGAATAACAATAATACCAGTAGACAACCAGAGAACTCAGAATATGAGAATGAGGAAGTGACAGTGTAATTTATCAATGTGCTTGGAAGCAGCAGTCCAGCTCTGGTTACTAAAGGTGGCACATTGGTGAGTGTTGTATACTCTTACAGCGGTGGGGTAAAAGCTGTTCCTGTACCTAGCAGTGCGGGTTCGAATAGACCCGAGCCGTTTTGCAGATGGTAGGGAAGAGAAGAGCGCCCGTGCTGGGTGACTATGATCTTTCATGATGCGCATCGCCTTTCTGAGGCAGCGCGTGGTGTAGGTGTCCTCGACTGCTGGTAGCTGTGTGCTAATGGTTTCCTGAGCTGTTTTGACCACCCTCTGCAAGGCTTTCTTCTCCTGTACGGAGCAGTTGCCACACCAGGATGTAATACACCCTGTGAAGACGGACTCCACAGCACACCTACAGAAAGTGGTGAGGACTGTAGTGGACATCCGGGCTTTCTTCAGACACATGAGGAAGTGGAGATGTTGATGGGCCTTTTTGATGGTTGATCCTGTGTGCTCAGTCCATGTGAGGTTGGCAGTGAGGGTGACCCCTAGGAATCTGAAGCTGTTGACCCTCTCTACAATGTCCCATCCGATGTAGATGGGTGCACGAACCGTATGTGTTCTGTTTACAAGTGTTTACAAGTGAAGAAACTGCAAACCCAATAAATGTATCCATGAACTGGGAAATGTTCATAGCTCTGAAAATCCACAACTGATCCAATGCATAAACGGCGACGCTGCTTGTCTAGTGCCGCAAGCCGTCTTGGAGAAAAGCGTTGGCTTAATCACGGTTCGTCTTTTACTCTCGAGCTTATTTTGACGCTGCCATTTCTACTGTGTGTCTGAAACCTCATATTCTAAAGGGGGAATGAATACGTGAAAATAAATTCATTAATGCAAGCAGATTTGTGAGTATTGAATTATCACTTAAAACATACAGAAATATAACGCCCCCCTCCCCTGCCGTAGACAACATATTACTGAGCAAGACAAGCTCAGTGCCTAGTAACGCGTTTTGTTTGTCAGTCATCCGGAGTTATCGCCAAACACATGTGACCTGACTCAGCCTCAGAATTTATCTTCCGAAGAGAGCAGACTTAGCGAGAAACAAGCCTCTGGCTATTTGTGCCTCGCGTCTCCTTTGCAACTGGTTGTTATTTTTTCATGTCTCCTGTCATTTAAACCGGAGATAAGCGGATCAGGAGACATTTACATTTGAAATGTACGTGTCAAAAACAGGAGTAAGGACCTCGGGGTGACCTCCCGAGCGAGCGGCTTACGCGAGCTTCGTAACCCGAAGTTCAGCGAGATTAATCCTGTAAATATCACGGTGACCATGTTTTACGTGTAAATACGGTTTTTACATCTCTCTGTGCGCACGCGGGGACCTTCCGTCCGCCTGCCGAGCGTTTGGCCCGCGTCTTGTCCGTTGCTGTAATGAGGCGGATTTAAGCAGGCATCGTGAAAGGCATCGTCGCTTTGTTCGGAGAAGATGACAGACTGCAGTGCACCGCTTGTGTGAATTTGTGTTCGGTCCCTGCTCGCTCTTTGTGGGCTTTTAATGCTCTCACTCTCTTTACACGGGTAGAAGCGGGTGCTCTGGTTTCCTCCCACAGTGCAAACACTTGTTTCAGGTGAAGTGGAAAATCTACATTGCCCGTAGTGTGTGTGTGTGTGTGTGTGTGTGTGTGTGTGTGCGTGCGTGTAGATGGATGCGTGATTCTGGGGACTTTACTGTGGTCTGTCCAACGTTATGAGTCACCTTGGAGAAAGGTGTGCGCTCAGAACGACATAGGAAATACCATATGTTGCTTTGGACAAAAGCTGCATCCGCTGTACGAATAAACAAACCGTAAATGTAAGGTGAGGGCAGAAGAAAAGGAAATGTGCTGAAATACGGCAAAGCACGGCACGGTGACCTTGTGAGGTGGGCCTGGAGACGGACCTGGCGTGCTGAAAGCGTCCTAATGCGCATGGAAGGATCTTCTACCAGGCCCTTGGAGCCCTTGACTGCTCCTTGGAGTAGCCCTTGTCCTCGACATGTTTACGGCATCAGTGCCGCCATCTGGGCCACATGGTGCCATGCTGTAACTTTCCCGTTGTTGTTCCTACGGCTCAGCGGGAAACGGATTTACCTGAGTGCCTATTTCTCTCTTCGCTTCTCATAACTCGTCTGTGTGCCATGTGTTGCTGTTTTCTCTTGGAGAAATTCCTGAAATGCAGGAATAAAACTGAGCAAAAGGGGGAAACTCATCTGTCCCTTTGAGTGAGGAAAAGAGTGCGTGTGATATTTTATCCTATCAGCACATGCCGCGAGGCTCAGATTATTCTGATTGTTATATTAAAAGCATTATTTTAATAAATGTTCACAGCAAGAATTCATGTCGGGGAGCGTTTTGATAGTTTCCCTTTTAAGAAAGTTATACAGCCTTTCTATTCAACATGCACAACAACAGAAAATCTCTAATCTTCCAAACAGTGATTAACATTAAAAGAACTTCTTCCATCTGTATCATATTACTGTTCCCAAAACAGACGTGTACTTTTAAATTATTTATTAGCAGGCATGGACGTGTTTCACATGATGCAAATTTTAGCATTTAAATGTCGCCTTTTATACTGGGGTAGGAAAAAAAAAATAACAAAGGGGGGGGAGACAAAACAGGCTTGTAAAAGCGCTTAATAAAAATACATTTTAAGTGCTTTTCTTTCTGAGCTTCAAATATGAGGTGCTGGAGTGGCATCGAGCTGCGGCAACTTTAGAGACGCCATTCGCCATGGAGGCTGGCGGCGGCGTGGCCCAGAACTGGGGAACAATCAAAGTGTGCATGTTCCTTCAGGAGGTGCTCTTGCGGGGATACCCTTTCTTCACTCTTATCTGAACATCTGATGCAACAGCTTGTAAGGATTTCTCAGAGTCTGGCTGCTCGGACCCTTTTCTGCGCCCCCCCCCCCCACTCTTCGATCACCCGTGCATTGCCTGCCTGCCTGTCTCTCCATGCTGCTGTGGAGCCCTCCTTTTCCAGATGTGACCCGGGGCTGACTTGTCTGCGATATCTGAGTTCACCGAGGGTATGGGGCTGTCTGCCGGCCAGTCTCTGCGAAGAGGAGACGAGCCCCCCCCCCACACACACGCACACTCCCCCATCCCCCCACAACGGCTACCGAAGAATATTCTCACGATTCGTCCTCTGTATCATCTTCGCCATCCCTTTAATTACCCCTTTGTCTTTTTCCAAAAGCCCTCTAATTGTTCTCCGTTGTCAGATGATCAAGATGAAATAATTGTGGGCAATTAAAAATGCAGATTATAAATTATGAGAGTAATTAAGTGATATGGGATTAAACCATGTTTTAAATGTCTAAACATTTCCAAGTGCGTTTAACTACTGAGGTAGGTGTGGGAGGATTTGGCCGGGATGGGGGGACGCGGGACACCGAATAGCACGCAGAGCCTCATCCGACAGTCGGAGAGAGATGTGTCCAAGTGTCACGGGCTGCGGTGTTTGTTGGGGGGGGGGGGGGGTCGGACCAGATTATTCACGTACGTGCCGTGATGACTCGGAGCCTTTCTGGCCGAGCGTTGTGCTAATTTACTCCGGCCCCCCCACCCCCGAACGAGAAGCGATGCTTGCCAGGCTTTGTGTCCCGTCTTCATAGTGTGTGAATCAGACTTTCCCTGTGGGCCCTGACTCACCGCAGGCCCTGCGCCGCTATCTGAACGCACGCCGATGCCAATGCTGTGCGCGCCAGACAGCTCGTGTAGCTCACTCTCTGTGGACACAAAGGCCAGACGGAATCCCTGCTGTCAGAGCCATGTAATGTGACTCCTGTTCCCGAATACCATGAAAAGGCAAGAATGCAAGATCTGCGTGCCAGTTTCTACACAGGTCCGCAACCACTCTGCGCAGTGGAACCACTGGAACCGTTACCACTACAAACACTGGAACCCCTGGACCTGTAACCACTTTGAACGCTGGAATCACGGGAACTGTTACCACTCTGCACATGTCACGTCCACGCCTGCACCACAATCGACAGCACCTGATACCAATCAAGCACTGGATGATAATCAAAGCAATCTTTTTTAAAAGACCCTCCTCAGCCCCTTCACTCGCGCGGAATCTTACTGAGACAACCGTCCCCTTTGTGCTTATGTCCCAGTCTCCTTCAGTCTTAATCCCCGTTCCGTTCCCCGGCTTCTGACCATTCGCCTCGTCTCCTGACTGCGTCCATGGATCCTCGCTCCCACTCTGACCGTTGATCGACTGACTCGGCACCCGTTCCCAACAACGAGAAGTCGCCTGACCCCTCGGTTCCTGACAAACGATCCTGCACTTGGGTCCAGCTGTCACCGCATCCTCGGTTCCGTGTGACAGAAGATTTCGCCTACAACATTGACCCAGCGGCGATCAGACGCCTCAGAAGCACTCTGCAGAAACTTCAACGTATGCTTTGTCCAGAAATAGATCTGAAGGTTGAGACCACTTAAGTTGTGCCACTAAACCTTGCATCGTCACCAGGTGTTGCTCATGTTCCGCTCATGAATCCTCAGCTCGCCTCCCGAAGAGAGGAAGGGATTCTGGACAGATTCGTAAGGCACGCCATCACTCTGGACAACCTGACCTGTGAGTGACCGCAACACAACCAGAATGCCCCACCGCCCTTGTGGGTTGGTCATGGACACCTGGACCCCACAGAGAGACAGAAACGCTTCCAAGAGGGCCTTTGCCTCAGCTGCGGTGGTACCGGCCACTTCCTAGCAACCTGCCCTGAGCGGCCTGTCACAGGAGCCTCCCGTGCTCAACAGTCAAAGGTGAGTGACCCCCCCATTCAGTCTCACAACTCACTGTTCCCATAGTCCTGACGTGGGAGGGGGGTACCTGTTGGTTGGTTACACATGCGTTTGTAGACTCTGGAGCAGCTAGCAGCTTCATGGACACCGATTTCGCAAAGTCACACGGCATTCCCACGCAAAGCTGTGACGTTACGTTACAGGTTAGTGCACTCGATGGGCAACCACTGGGGAAAGATGTGATGGAATACTGAACAGGGGAGCTTGGGCTTCAGACAGGGGCGTCATGTGCTGTCGATTGTGGAGGTATGTGAGGTTTGTGCTCAGGCTAGGACCCCGAACCAGAAACCTGCAGGGTTGTTGGAGACCCTTCCTGTTCCTTCCAGGACTTGATCCCATGTAGCAGTGGACTTCCTGACAGACTTACCTCCCTCTGATGGTAACACGGTGATCTTACATTTACATTTACATTTATTTATTTAGCAGAAGCTTTTCTCCAAAGCAACTTCCAATTGATATTATATAGTGTTATCAGCCCACACACCTTATTCACCAAGGTGACTTACACGGCTTGATACACTACTTACAATGGGTCACTTATCCATACATCTTGATCTTAGTGGTGTTGGAAAGGTTTTCCAAGTCCTGTCGTTTGTTTCCTTTGCCCCAACGCCCCACTGCCCTGGCCATGGCCAAGCTTCTCTTCCAGAACGTGTTCCAGGTCTTCGGGTTGCCGGAGGATATCGTCTCCGACTGAGGTCCTTAGTTCGTATCCATGGTATGGGGAGCGTTCTGGCAGAAACTCAGAGTTTCCGTTAGCCTTACCTTTGGATACCATCCTCAGGATAACAGACAAGTGGAGTAGCTAAACCAAGACCTTGGCCGCTTCCTCAGAAGATACTGTGGACAGGACCAGGACCAGTGGGCACATTTTTTGCCCTGGGCCAAATATGCCTATAACTCCTTGTCACATTCCTCCACAGGCTTTTCCCGTTTTCAGTGTGTCCTCGGGTACCAGCCTCCCCTGTTCCCTTGGCACCCCTGTTCCTCTGATGTCTCCGCTGTGGACTCCTGGCTCCAGAACAGTGAGGTAGGTTGGCGGGCAGTGCGGGAACATCTTTGCCAAAGCGTTCATCAATACAAATGGCAGGCCAACCTGCACCGTTGCACCCTGCTCTTCCAACCTGGGCAACGGGTGTGGTTGTCCACCAGAGACATTCGTCTCAAGCTGCCCTCCAAGAAACTCCGGTTCATTGGTCCCTAGAAGATTCTTCGACAGTTGCGTCCTCATTTACGCACCTGCTCCACATTTCATGTCTCCCTTCTCAAGCCCTACAGTACCTCCCTGCTCCAAGCCACCCGGGGAGACCCGACACCCCCTCCGGTGAAGGTGGATGGGGAATCAGCCTATGCTGTCCGCACCCTCCTTGACTCCAAGCATCAGTGCGAGGGTTTATACTACCTTGTGGACTGGGAAGGGTACGGCCCTGAGGAGTGCAGCTGGGTGCTGGCTTGCGATATTCTCGATCTGTCCCTCATTGCTGACTTCCATCGGGACCATCCGGATAAGCCAGCACCCCGTCCCAGAGGCTGCCCCCCTTCCAGGCATCGCAGGCCATAGGGAGGGAGGAACTGTCACGTTCACGCCCGCACAACAATTGACAGCACCTGATGCCAGTCAAGCACCGGATGATAATCAAAGCACTCTCCTTTAAAAAACCCCCCTCAGGCCCTTCACTCTCGCAGAATCTCTCTGAAACAACTCTCCCCTTTGCGCTTATGCCCCAATCTCCTTCAGTCTTAATCCCCGTTCTTCATTTCTTGGCTTCCGACCATTCGCCTTGTCTCCTGACTAAATCCATGGATCCCGCTCCCACTCTCACCACCGATTGACCGACTCTTCGCCCATCCTCGACAATGAGAGCTCTCCTGACCCCTTGGTTCCTGACAAACGATCCTGCACTTGGGTCCAGCCGTGCCTGCGTCCTCGGTTCCGCGTGACAGCACACTGCAACCACTGGCATTGTTACCATTATAAACACTGGAACTCCTGGAACGTTTACCACTATAAACACTGGAACCACTGCAACTGTTACTACTCTGCACAGTGGAACCACTGGAACCTTTACCACTCTGCACACTGGAACCACTGGAACCATTACCGCTATAAACGCTGGAACCCCTAGAACTATTACCAATATAAATCTGGAGGTACTGGAACAGTTACCACTATAAACACTGGAACCACTGCAACTATTCCAGCTCTGCACACTGGAACTACTGGAACCTTTACCACTCTGCACACTAGAACCATTACCACTATAAATACTGGAACTACTGGAACCGTTGCCACTATAAACACTTGAACTACTGGAACCGTTACACTGGAACCACTGGAACCTTTACCACTCTGCACAATGGACCCACTGGAACAGTTTCCACTCTGAACACTGGTGCCACTGGAAGCATCAACAGGCTGGAATATAGAGTTCTGTTTGGTTCACACATATTAGGTGCGACTGCTTACATGAGGTGCTCTGCACTGACATGTGGATGCTGGTGACACAGTTCATCCAAGGGCTACATCACCTGACTAAAAGGTGCATTAAGACTTATTGTGCTGCCCATGACCCTATTTATACAGAACTCTGTTGAACCTGGGACAACATTCATGGGGTCCCTCTAGCACAACCTCTCCATAAATATGAGATTCATATTTGCTTTGTACTGGACTTTGCTGGAAATAGTAGTGAACATTTTATTTTCCTTGTTGCAAACTGCCAGACTGTTTTCAATACCCTTAACAGGGATGTACTGAGGACATGGAACGTGACTCAGTGCTGTGCAGAAACCCAAATACCTTCCCCTCTGGTCAGTAGTGAAGCCAGGACACGGATGGGGGAGGGTGGTCAGCATTCCCAGGACATTAGAAAAGCCCTTCTCTGTGAAATGTCAACGCTGGCAAATTAGATGAAAATCAAAATACGACTAATAATGAAGAAATGGTAGGGTTAGACAAAAAATGTTTTCCACATTTCTGCATGTAGCGTTGTGGTGGTTTAGCGCTTGTCCCAGAAGCATAGGGCGCGAGGCAGGGTACACACTGGACGGGAACACCAGTCCATTGCAGATCAATCTCACACACACATACACGCGCACACACACAATGGGGCAATTCACTTATTCTTGTAAAAAGCACGTATAAAGGCAAATATAAGGAGAGCATACAAACCCCAACGCTGAACTGGATTTGAACCAGTTATCCGAACCCACAGCCCAGGAGATGCGAAGCATCACGTCTCGATGCTATTTCACCGTTCCACCCAAGAAAAATATTCACCCTAAAACATCAGTCCTTGGGAAAAAATGCGGAATTGTCAGGTCATAGGCGTAGGTCATAAATGCCTAAATCTTCGACAGTGCGTCCACGCTACTTTTTTCTTTTTTTGCCCCTTCGCAGGCTGAAGTCTGTGCTCCGCCGCTGATTTTGGGTTTAAAATAAAATAAAGATTGGCTGAAGATGCCGACCCTCATGTTTGCCCTGTCCCAGAAACCTTTACGTCACCTTGGGGACGAGCGTTTACGCAGCGCCTAATAGAGCGTCGCTAAGTGTGCGGGGTGATAGGGCACGTTAAACTGATTTAGCGCAAACATGTTGCTGATGCTGCAAGAAAACATATGGTCTCTGGTCAGAACCGTATGAAACAGCGGGCCCTGGTTTTAATTTTGCTTTTGTTTAAAAGCACAGTGAGATTGAAATATTTGGGATCCTGCATGCTTGGGCATTTTCTCCGCAAGAGACTACGACTGCTTCAGAAGATGTATTTGTTTTATGGGCCTCTTTAATTTGAGGAGTGGAGCAAATTGAAAAAGACTTACAGAAGAAATGTTATTCTGTGTTTGTGCATAAAGGCGTTCTGGTGATATTTACAAAGCAGACATAAAGTTCTGCAGAGCTGAAGTCAAGTTTGGACTGTGTTTTCGGTGATTTCAGTCATATTTCCACGAAGAGACAATTTTCCTCCCCATTTATCAACCAATGTTGGTTTTATGTTCTGGCTCACATAGCCAATACATTGTGTACTACTGCGCACTTCCAGAAATGACTCCATGTTTTCAGATGAAAACGAATCACTTGTTTGCACGTGATATTGCAATGCTTTGCCTTTAATGTTTCATCAATAACTGGGCTACAGCTTGGAACACGTTTCAGTCTTTTTTCTGAAACTAAAAACTGCAATTACATTTTTTACCGCCAATTTCAAACACGTAAACAGACGACGTGCAAATCTCATAATTTCCCTGCACATCCAAATAACATGTTACAAAAGGGATGTTACTGGAAGAAGACCTGTATTGTTGTGATGACAATTTTTATATGCTGTGGTTTTATTTAAAATGTTAATAATATCAGGTAATAAAAATGTCGATAACCAAGGACATAAATGAAAACTCTCCCGACACAGTTAAATGAGCTTCCAAATTGTTTGGTTTGTTCCTGCATGTGTAGTAAAAATATTTTATTAGACTTTCTTTCTCCAGCTTGATTAAACTGTAAAATGTGTGTCTTTGTGGACACTGACTGCAGGAAGTGCAGAGGTGCGCATCGTGGAAAGGGTTAAAATGGGCCCTGGGGGGCGAGGATGGTTTTATAAGAGGGGAGGAAGCAGCGCTGCTCAAACTGCTGCTCGAACGCAAGGCGTGCAGGCGACCTTGCTATTCTCGCTGCGCGCTAGAACTCTTTTCACATCAAAAGCCTTTCTTCCCGACTCCTTGCATTGGTGTAATTCATTCACGGACCGGAATTTGATCCCACGTCTTCGTACGCAGGACAGGGAGAGACCACAGGGCCGCACCCTGCCCTTGCTGCCCGTATAATTGGCCTTGTGTAAATGATATAATTACTGATATTCTGCAGCGGGTTAAAGCTCAACTCAGAATTAAGTCACAGCCCTGCCCTACTCTTAGGTTCCCCCAGCCAGGCAGACGACTGACCCTGAGGCTTTCTATAAATACCCTCCTTTATTACAAGCTGGCGATTTGGATGCAGTGCGGTGCCGTCATCTTGGCGTTCCTGGGTGGAAATCAAAAGCCAAGCTGGACCCCAGAGCCTCTGAGATGTGTGTCACGGAGGGGAAAAAACACAATGCTCCCCTAACCAAATCCCAGCGGCTAAAAACAATGGGAAAGAATGTACCTGGACTGCTTCCATGCAGCGGGTTGTGTTTTAAACGAATGCCTTTTATTGGGCTAGTCAAAGCGCTCCTTCTCCCCTCACTTTACCCCTTGTCCTCCCACCTTAGTCACATCACATTACTCACTTCTCAGTCTTGTTCTTAAAGAAGGACGCCCACGCCAGCTTCTGATCACGGGGGGAACGCAGACGCGCACGCCTCCTCCGACGTGCGCAGCGTGAGCCTCCCTGCTCTTTAAGCGCTCGACGCTGCATTGTTAACTGGAGGATCTAACATACCTGGAGGACGATGGAGTTGCCTTGTTGACCGTAGATGTCCCCGGGAGCAACGGTGGCAGGGGAGAATCAGCACTCTTTGCTCTCTACGCTGGAGATCATGGACCAGTCTCTGTGCGACCCCCTCTTTCCCTGGAGCCACTTGTCACAGCTGGCTTGGGTCATAAAAAAAGAGAATTGGGGCAGCAGGTGGCGTAATGGCTAGAGCTGTAAAAATGACCCAGCTTCATAACTGTGTAAATCACTGTAAGCAGCTTAACGTTCAAGGTTGCTTTGAGCAAAAGCATCAGCCAAAGAAATGTAAGCGCAAGCAAGTCGCCTGAATGATGCAGTAGGAGAGCTTAGTCAGAGAAGTCTTAGTTTATTCTAAAACCCTTGCAGTG
The DNA here is from genome assembly GCF_900964775.1 of Scleropages formosus. NCBI lineage: Eukaryota > Metazoa > Chordata > Actinopteri > Osteoglossiformes > Osteoglossidae > Scleropages > Scleropages formosus. The sequence continues at coordinate 29,547,210 of NC_041812.1, forward strand.
ACTGTAAACTTGAAAATGTGAAATGAGCAAGACAGCTGAAGATGCGACGATGTTATGAAGCAGGGATTCTCGTTCCTCCTTGAGACCGCTTTAGAGTGACGTGCTCCGAATCGCAGATTCGCTTCCCAACCCCCCCTCGTTACAGCCACTTGTAATTCATGCTCCCAAACCGCTTCCAAATGTGATGCGATCAGGTGCGCCTGCTGTGCGGAGAGGACAGCTTGACCGAGCTGCGTGCTGTGGAAAAATAAACCTCAGCGACCCCGTGTTAGCCTGACACTTCCGATGAATCACACATCAGTATATTTATGACCTTGACTCAATTTGCTGAGGCTTCGCAATAATGTGATGCCTTATTCTTAGGTGCTCAGCACAGGTCGCCTTATTGCCTGTTTGCTCTGTTGAGACTCACGTACACACAGAGTGTCTGAAACCGCTTGTCCCAAGTGGGGTTGTGGAAAACCGGAGCCTAACCTGACAACACAGGGTGCAAGAACGGAGGGGGAGGGGACACACCCAGGACGGGACACCAGTCCATCGCAAGGCACCCCAAGCAGGGCTCAAACTCCAGACCCACCAGAGAGCAGGATGCAGACAAACCCGCTGTGCCACCTCGCCCCCTCTGTCGAGGCTCTTGCTGAGTAAATCTATCGGCTTATTTTAGTCGACCACCTTCTATACTTTTAAGATAATTAACAAGTAGCTTGGTTTCTATTTTTGGGTTTTATTGCATAGCATAATAAAATTCTCATTTATAATAATAATGTGCATTAACAATATATAATAGCATCCATCCATCCATTTTCATGAACCATTTTTAGTGTCTTAGTCAGGGTTGTGGGGATTTACTCATTCAGAGATATGACGGAACACAATAATATTTGGGTATAATATCATATAGTATAATAAAAAGTATGATAGAAATGACAAGGGATTAGTCATCAGTGGTGCTGTGAGAAACTCAAGGACTGGAAATGTGACCTTTGCAGATGCCAGAATCGAACAGTGTGAGATAAGGGGTGTCATTCAAGCGCATTCTTGTCATTCTGCACACCGGCCTATCCCACTGAAACGTACAGTAGGCGTGTAGTAATCACGCCCACGTGGGCTGTGCTGAAATTGCAAACCTGACGCGGTATGTTTACACGGACTGGAAATACGAGGACGTCAGTACAAGAGGCACCGTCACGGAATATGTCTACGTATGTATGTATGTATGTAAGAGCCTTGATTTCGGTGAAAGCCCGGCCTGGATATCGGCAACCTCAAAAACATTTCAAAGGTCTGTCTCCACAGCAGTGCAGTAAAACTGTAGTAAAATAGGTCACGGAAAACAGCAACGTTAATGTGATTATTGTTGTTAACCCATATTTAGCTGAAGCCTTAGTCCGAGGTGACTTACAATGTTAAGTTTTGTACATTATGGTACATACAGTGATTTAGCTATTTGCACGACTGCTTGGTTTTTACTATATCAGTTCAGGGTAAGAATCTTGCTCAGGGTTACTGCAGCAGGAGGTGGGGTTTGAAATTCTACCAAAACATGAGGAATAACAAAATCCTCATGGTAAACTGAATGAAATCACTGCTGGGTGTTGTGATAAAGTTTCTAAAATGTTCCCTAATTGCACCGTGTTTTAAATAAATTACATGAGAAGATGTTTTTTTAAAAAATCTGAGCTTCTCACAACCTTTACTGCCCCACGCTTTGCCTGGCTGGGGTTGCAGAGTGTTTCAGAGTATTGATCACAGTTGTCAGCAAATCCAATACACGAGTAAAGCACCAAAGTCAACAATAACACATGGGGTCCTGGAAAGATAAAGGCAGACACATCCAGGACCTATGCAACTGCTCCATGGAAATACTTATGGAAGGAGGGAGCAGAGCACATTAAAATGAGCAATGGCTCCAGGCTCTGTGGGTCTCTGTGACTGATTAAGCTTTGGTTTGTGGATGGAGCTGATGTGGGGTGAGTTGGGGGGGGTGGAGTCATGCACTTAGTCACGCTTTGCGGCATGCGACTCGAGGCCGAAGGTGCTTCCCAGGTGCCGCGGAGCCGCGGCTCACATCCCCCCGGCCCCTGCCGCATGTCTCGGTGAGCGGAGGTCAGTCTGCCCCATGCGCTCCATATGTGCGAACGTGAAGGAGCTTACAGCTTCCCGACCCGGGATCTCTGAAGGATTACAGACCCGTCTCAGGTTGCCGGTTGCCCAGAGGTCACGACAGAATTTGTTTGGACCCACAGTCCGTTTCGCCATTAAATTCCGAGACCTGGCAACGTGTGCACCGGATGCTGCGCTTGTGCTTTGCTAATTGACCGTTTCTTCTGCCTCCGATGGCCTGATTTAAGGAGGCTCACGGCACAGGAAGAGTAATGAGGACAATGCTTTTTCAACAGATCCGTGTTCATCGCCCTTCGCGTGATAGATGTGTTCGTAAGCTGGTGCTGCTAACTGTACCGCGAGTGCAGATGTGAAGAAGTCAGGAACGCAGCGCTGCACCGCCGCAGAATGGACTTTAGGGCTAATTGGCGTGCTGGAACTGACCTGTGCTCTCCCTCCACGGCTCATTCAATTAGACATCCTTTGGCATAACAACACATGAAATGAACTTTGCTTTCCAGCTTTCAGATGAGATTTGATCAACGCCCTGTGGAGAAGCAAGAAAAAAACAAAAGACATCATTATTTCCATGTACCATAAAGTCCTACTTTATGCTTTAGCAGCATTTCTTCAACCAAGATGGAGTTGGAGTAAAACAAACGAATGTGCAGTGCTTATTGCTGAGATCATAAAATGGGACAGAATGTCCATTATGTCAGGTCTGGCAGCTAATAGATCCAGCGATTAGATAAAACTGTGTTTCACAGCTGTGTTTTATGCCAAAAAAATGGAAACAGTCTGGATGAAAATGGCCAATGGGGCCTGCGTAAAGGGCTTTCAGAATCCCAGCATGCAGCAGATCAGATGAGTAGAAAACCAGTAGAGTACCCTACCATGCTAAGTGTGACGGGCTCCCTCGGTTTTGACGGTTTAAGGAATGTTCTCTTTTCTTATTAACAGCTATTTAGTTGACGAATGTCATTTTTTGCTGGAGCAATACAGGGTAAGTAGTTTGAAGAAAGGTGCTGTAAAAGGACTGGGGGGCGTGGTGGAGCGGCGGGTTCGGCCGGTGCCCGCCGCGTGGCGGTCCGGGGCTCGAGTCCTGCTTGGGGTGCCTTGCGATGGACTGGCGTCCCGTCCTGGGTGTGTCCCCCTAGGCCCTGGCTTGCCGCAACCCCGCTCAGAACAAGTGGTTCTTGACAATGGATGGATGCTGCAGAAGGACCAGGGATTCACATTGCGATCCCTTTGACCCCAAAGTGAGAGCTCTCACCACTATGCTGCCCGCAGATACCGTTGATTCATCCTTTCTTGCACGTGTCTGCGCTCCCTACTTGAGCCTGGTTCAGATGAATGTTGAAGATGAGTGCAGATGGGAGCTCAAAGGGTCACGCTCCTACACTCAGGAGCACTCAGCGCTCAACACACAGCAACCCAACCTTTCGACTCCATTAGGGTTCGCAGCACAGGCTGGAGGAGAGCCGCTGCATTCTTTACATTGCCCTCAGTTACACTCATTCATTTCCGTTCAGTCCAAATGCATTTTTAAAACAGACTTTGATGAATATCCGCTGTGACAATGGTATTTTTTAAGAATTTCTTGTGGCTGACAGTTTGAAGAAATGTGAATGTAAATGTAAAATATGCGGTGACAAAAAAGAAGAATTGTAGGACTAATCAACGGACAGTTTCTATCCTCATATATAAGCAATAAAAATATGAACGTGTTAGAGACAAATATTCACGCTGTCCATGTTAAATGTACTGTTGAAACCATATAAGTCACACAGTTTGGGAAGCATCACTGCCCATCTCGATCGCTGCCATTCGCGGTGTAATTTTAATGGAACCAGATGATTTCGCAGACACGTTGACTCAGTGGGTAGCGTTGCTGTCTCACAGCTGCAAGGCCGCGGCTTGTGCGTGTCTGTCTGTATGGAATTTGTGTACGGAGCACATGTTGTGCATTTACCTGTTGCCTGGGTTTCCCCTCCAGATCGAGCAGACTTCACACATTACGCTTCCCCGGGTTTGTGATGGATGACTACAAGTCGGATTAGACCAGATTTAATTTGCGTTATTTTTAAATGTAATATTTGCAATGTAGGGTAGAGGTGTTGACGCCCGGCCTTGCGGTAGAGAGAAGAACGATTGAATGTGCGCTCTTACGAAACCTTTCTGTTATGTTTTCAGGTACGTGTGAAATGAGAAGTTGTGGACCTTCAAGACCAGGAGTGCGCACCGTTGATACGGTGCATTGAAAACAAAAAATGAAATGCTGATATACGGTATGCATGCGTCTAGAGAGCTCCATTTTCAATACACACACACATATTGTCTGAACCGCTTGTCCCATACGGGGTTGGGGAGGGAGTTGGAGCCTAGCCTGGCAACATAGGGTGTGAGGCTGGAGGGGACACACCCAGGACAGGATGCCAGTCCATTGCAAGGCACCCCAAGCAGGACTCGAACCCCAGATCTACCGGAGAGCAGGACCCAGTCCATCCCACTGCGCCACTGTGCGCCCCCCCCCCCGTTTTTATTAGCAGGTGGTTATGTGATATCAAACTGGAAATGACTGTGGCTGTTTCTCTAGGACTGTTTATTATCTCAGTGCACCAGGATCTCTGTTGACACATAATAATCTGACCCAACTAACATCGCTCCCTTTTCAGGCACAAGGTGTGTGTGTGTGTGCGCGCATGTATTCTAACGATCAACCTGGTTTGCCTTGATAAGGATCGCAGGCTGTGTGTGAATGACAAACTCCTGACACACACGGAAGCCGGAGGAGAAATGAGCACAGACGGAGCCATTGAAATATCGGACTACATCGATTGCTATCGCAAGTCCTAGATTACACCTGCTGGGGAGTATTACACAGCAGGGCTTTGTGCGCTGTTGCACAGCCACGCCGAGGAGCATGAGGTGTCTGTTACCTCCGACAGAGTTGTCTTTTGTGACCCGACTAACTTCCTTTCCCCTACCTGCGTTATTTACTGCTCCCGTGCACCAAGAAATGGTAAACTGACTGTATTATTTCGGAGGCTGTTATACATCTGCGGATCACGAGTTCACGTTGTTAAGATGAAAATGGGGCCACCATAAACGTAACATGTCGGTGAAAGCAAACGCTCATTTGGTTCGACAAAATTATGAACACGTTTGTCTTGCCGTGTGCGTCTTTCGTGGTCCGCAGTTCATTATAGTGCGATCGTTTTCCCCGAGGGAATGGATGAGTTTCCACAATGCTGCTGTATAATTAAACTGAAAACAAATCAGACGTCTTCGCGTTCGTAAGAATGAGGACGCTGCTCTGGGCTCTCGCATTATTGCTACCGGTCATATCCCTTTAGGCAAATGAGCACTTTACCTGTTCGTTGTATTTGTTGTATAATGCATTCTTGAGGATTATGTAACAGAATGTCACTGGCAGGTGTAAAAGGAAATTGGTAGGAGATCAAGGTCACCAAAGCTTCAGGGAAATAGCTGATTGAATTTCTGAGAAAACTAGAACAAAATATGCACCCGAATACCATATCCCCCATCCAGGGCATATTTCACGGAGTGTCTGCGTTTAACATGGAACCACCTGAGTGATTACTGGTTACAGCAAGTAGGCCAGAAAGGCACAAAGGCAAACAGACAACTTGCTGGTGTTTGGAAAGTAAACACAGCCAGATGCTGCTGTGGAGGATGCCTTGATAATTAGTTGATTTATTTACAGGCCATTATTATATGCTTTGTTATTAAGTCAAATGAGAGAAGGCAGGGGGCAGCCGGCACCATAGTGGTTTGCGCTGCTGCCTTTGGGTTCAAAGGTCAGGGGTTCAATCTCTGCCTCCGGCAGCCTTGCGTAAGGTATGTACCGTAAGCTGCTCTAGTAAAATTATTTGCTTTTAAGTTGCTTCGGAGAGAAGTGTCAGCTATACAGATAAATGTAAGTCATATTTATCTGACACCCTTAATTGCGGCAACACGACAGTCTAGATACAGACGCACACATGCTTTTAGGATTCTGATGTGTAAATCAAATCGTTATAAAAGTTCTTTTGTGCTAACTGCGGTTAAATTATTGAATAGAGAATTCCAAAACTGAGATTTTAGATTGGTATACAGTAGGTTTTTAATGTATTTTGATTGTTGCTTTATTTATTATTTTATTGCATGTTATGGTACGTATAAGGGGGTGGGTTGGTCCAGGTCCTGCTCTTCGGTGGGTCTGGGGTTCTTGTCCCACTTATGGTGCCTTGCGACAGGCTGGCGTCCCGTCCTGGGTGTGTCCCCTCCCCTCCAGCCTTACGCCCTGTGTGCCGGGTTAGGCTCCGGTTCCCCGTGCCCCGTCTGGGGCAAGCAGGTTCAGGTGGGCCTTGCTCAGGGTTCCTCTATCCACCCATGGTATGTATTGTTTTATATGAGTCCAGTGTCGTGCACTGGCCGTGTCATGGTTGTCCAAGACAAATTTCCCAGAAATGGGACAATAAAGTATATTCTATTCTATTCTATTCTGTTCTATTCTGTGGAAGTGACATTCCTCCTCAATCCACTTGAAACGCATATCTTTTCGACTGTGGGAGGAAACCCATGTGAACGTGGGGAGAAAATGCAAACTCTGCTCAGACTGACTCGCACTCAAACTCAAGTCTAGGCCCACAGCCCGGGAGCTGTGAGGCATCGGCGCTGCCTGCTGCACCGCCATGTTGCTTTACTTACGTTTGTGTTGTTTCTCACGATAAATGGCAAAGGGCCCATTCACTATAATAAAGTCTACAGTCCTGTGGGAAAAAATACATGTGAGAAAAATTTATGGTACTTCCGATATAGATCCATAATTTATGTAGCGCAGGACAAAACAAGCAACAGTTTGCTTGTAATTAAAAAAAAAAAAAAAAAAACGCTGTTGCAAAGAAATCAGAGTGGGAGCCACGCAATATTTCCAGGACAGTAACATTGCCCCCTGTGAAGATCAAGGATGACTGTGAAACCTCACTTTCATGACTAAGATCTTCTAATTGAGAAAGCATGCAAGGCTAAAGACATACAAATATTGCAACTTTAAAAAAAATCTCCAGTGTCTGGTTTTATCTGCCTTTGCTTAGTACTGGAGCTCAGAGATTGAGGGGGGGGAAGAAGCAAACAGATGCACGACGAATCAAGTACATATTCAGCCTCGTGCTCATTACGGTCCTACGGCAATTTTATGAGAGGAACACGTTTGGAGAGTTGGGTTAGAGCTGATTCAGAGGTTTAGTGTCATGGTTTGGCTGAACATGGAGCGCCAGCACTACTTCCAAGAGGCACCCAGTTAACGTCTACAGTTAAACTGATTGTCTTTATTGTGAATATTTCTCTTCTTTGCTTTTGAGTTAGTGGGGGTGCGGTCCTCCTCTCCGGTGGGTCTGGGGTTCGAGTCCCGCTTGGGGTGCCTTGCGACAGACTGGCGTCTTGTCCTGGGTGTGTCCCCTCCTCCTCCGGCCTTACGCTCTGTGTTGCTGGGTAGGCTCCGGTTCCCCGGGACCCCGTATGGGACAAGCGGTTCTGAAAGTGTGTGTGTGCCTGCCTTTGAGTTGCAAAGTAACCATTTCAAGGCAGTTCTTCAATAACATTTAGGAGAGAGAGAGAGAGAGAGTGTGTTTTCATGGGAGATCTCCTGGCTGAAACTTTCCGATGTGATGGAGATGCCGCATGTTTGTGTTACCAGAACATTGCATCATTCATGATTAAATGCACTGGAGAGGTCCCAGGCCCTTTAAGTAATTAAGTTATGCTCACAATAAACTATCAATAAAAAAAAAACAGTAAAAACAAGGAAATAGCTCTTTCCTCTCAAACAAGCCCAGCAGGTTATGGTATTCGCATGAAAGCTAGCAGACAGATGGATGCTAATTTAATTAGATTTTATTGCCTTTGACAGAAGACGCTCCTTGTCAATGTGGAGATTGCATAGAGAATGGTTTTTTCGACAGTCCAGAATTGGTTTTATGAACCATGACAAAGGAATGGGAAATTCCTGAAGATTATTTCTGCATTTTTGGAGCAGTAAAACCAGTTGAATAACCAAGTCTCTTTTCCATGTAACTCTATCTTCAGAACGAAGAAATCCTATTCTTTAACTAGAAGGGGTGTGTTCATATATATTAGTATAGAGAACAGCCAAAGGATTATCCTCCCCAGCAGTTTTGCTTTCAGTTGTTGATATTTCATGATGATTAAAATCTTTTGATTTACATTACATTTACTTAGCCGATGCGTTTTTCCAGAGTGAGTCACAGTGTAAAGCTGCTTATGATTTCCTCATTTATACAACTGGGTAATTTCAACTGGAGCATCTCAGGATAAGTATAACTAAGTATTGATCAAGAATACGAAAATAGGGCAGGCTTTTCAACATGGATACTTGGAGCTCAAAGTAGCTCTAACCGCTGTACTACCTGCTGGCCCACTACTGGCGTTCTTGCAGTATAAGTTAGTGCCATCATTCTGCCCTCTGTAACTAGTACCATCTCATACGTGCAACATTCAGCGTTGTGCGGTAAAAGACAAAATAAGGCATACATACAAATTTGTATTAAAAATGGCCAAAGTATTAAAAACGTTGAGCTCAGTCAAGTGGATGTGTATTTTAGTAAATACAGTATCTCAAGCAGATTAAACACATACATTGTTCTAATACAGAAAAGCTGTCCAAAATACTTAGGTCAAGGGTCATTATTTTAAATGCTTCCAAAATAAAATAGTGTCCGTAACTTCTACATACGCATGTTTCCCAGTCTATAATTACTGTAATTATAAAACTTGACAAGATAAACTGGCACAGGTCAGTAAGTGAAGAAACATAAGCATCCCAGTGCTACAACTGGGAGAGGTGATGAAGGAGTTTGTCAGGTAACACCTCTAAAGATAGATGTTCACTGACTGACCACATGCTCAGGTGTTGTCTTCGGCGATACGATGTACTCTTTTCTTTTCAGGCCAGCCCTGCCAGGGACCGGTGACACCCAGCAAGGACTGCAGCTACAGGATGGACAGGATGGACAAGATGGAGATTGAGCCCCACAGTAATTCTGAATTCTGCAGAAGAGACGATGTCTCTGAAGCTGGTAGTTTTTTTTTGGGGGCTAAGTAAGACCGTGGACTGAACATATGCTGACATAAAACAAATGTAATAATTTCTTGTGGATGTAAAGTACGTTATGAAGGTTAGGGTACAGTAGAGGTTAGCGTTAGGGTTAGGAGACAGTAGAGGTTAGGATTAGGGTTAGGAGACAGAGGTTAGGGTTAGGACACAGCAGAGGGTAGCGTTTGGGTTAGGAGACAGTAGAAGTTAGGGTTAGTGTTAGGAGACAGAGTAGGGGTGATTCCGACCTGGTCTCAAAAAAGCAAGGGCAACATTGGCAATAGTTCTCATTTCATCCCTGCTTGCTGCTCCAGTTTTTGCCCTTGGAAACTTAGAAATGCATAACTACTGATTAAAAAAATGTGCATTGTTGATACAGTATCTATGGCAATTCGGTTTTATTAGTAAAGAAAAACACTTTCATGGATTTTTAAAGTTGACAAGTAATGTGACAATTATTACGAGGCGAAGCATGCGCACTAGACTTAAGAAGTACTGTGACTTTAAGTGAGAAATGGGCGGGGCTTCCGAGAGACCGAAGAAACGAAAAGAAGGCGGAGCTTATATAAATATTAATCATCTCATTTGTTTCTAAGAGACAATCTGTAGCCGAATGTGACAGAATTGATAGACCCCTGAGGAAGAAACCTTACCGCCGCATAGAAAGAGCGAAATAGTATGATAATAATAACGGAAAGGCAAACGTAATCCATGTTAATGCAATTTCTATAGTATGTTCACCGCGTTTTAAAAGTCGTCTCGCGACGGACTAGGGGGGGAGCGCGCGCCGCGAGCGCGACACTGAATGACATTTTTCCAGAAGAAATTAAAAAAAAACCTCATATTTTAGGTGGTTTTCACGTGGATGACATAAGCTCGAAGCCGTGATGGAAGGCATCGTGGACAGTTTCACAGCGGAGAAACTTTTCCCGAATCCCAACCTGTTGGACCTGGAGGATTTGAATGAGTCTGATTTCCTCACCAATGTGGTACGTTATTATGTAACTCTATCTTGTGGAATCACGGATCGTGGATTTTCTGCCGCGATTAGTCAGGAGGCGCGTGCGCTCCGCGTGGTGGTGGTGGAACGGTCTTTTTTTCTCGTTTTTGGAAAGCAAGTGAAGTGTCAGTGAATGATGGACACTTAGTCCGTTCGTCCTTTGCTAGTTGTTCATTGCTGTCATTTCCGCGCATGTTATACATTCTTTTGACTTGGTGTAAAAAAAAGCGAAAAACTGAAAAATGATCCAAATGCTTCGTCTTACCCCGTGGACTTAGTCTAAGAGAAGACTTGTGTGAAATACTAGCGTGTGCTTGTTATTTCAATGAAATACGCATTTTTGACATGATCCTGAGACAAACTGTGTCTCTAACGGCTAATAATAATAATAATAATAATAATAATAATAATAATAGTAAAAAGTCTGTAATACTGGCACTGTGGTTTTCCACACCTCCACTGTGTGCCCCCACCCCCTGTCATGATTCCAGGAAAAAACATCCATGGAAAGTCATGGAAAAGACGTGGAAACAATTTGGAAAGGACTTGAGATGCTCTCCATACCAAAAGAATGGCAACAGAGTCTCTTCGCTCATATTTCAGGGCTAATCTATCTGAATCGGCTAACCCCGACCCTAACTTTCATCTGAACCCTTTCATGACATGTAAGAAGAAGTTTACCTCAGTCCGCTAAACCAAACCCTGACCCTCGTGGTAAGGCACACCTTTGAAGAACTGGTGTACCTCGGTTGGCTAACCCTAACCCTAACCTCGGTTGGCTAACCCTAACCCTAACCCTGCTGGGCAGTACTCGGAGATCAATAAACTTGACATTAACTTAAGTGTCTCAGCCTCTCGGTTCCATAATAGACCATATGTCCAACAACTCAGAAGCCCCTTGGTACTTCTGCCCATAAGCGGGTATTTTAGGCCTGCTCTCAAAGGCTCTCTTGTGGCTCGGGTTGGGCCGAGAGAATGGTCTGCATGTTTGAATCCATTCACTTGGGCTCTATGGCTGGAGCCACTGTTCTTTTTGGGGTGTTAGACTGAAGGCAGTTTGTGTGCTCTGAGGCCTCCGCACCTCGGAGCGGCCCATACTGGCCATGTGCAGAGAATCAGAAAGTCGGGCAGCATCTGTGAAAGGACGCTTTTGTGCGTTTACGGGGTACTACAGGGCCTTTAAATGTGTTTGTAACTCTCTGAATGAAAATACATATGTAGCGGCGGTCATTTTTCCCTGCTGGTGAAGGATTAAATATGGGGTGGCAGTGCAGTGTTTTACCTCATAAAATTTTAACTGTGGCACTTGTCATTTATAGGTTGGTATTAAGTAGGATTTCTGGTTTTGGCTTGTGACGTTGGCCTACGTTTCAGCTCGTGCATCAGTAAACCTTGACATGGAGGAAGTGGTTCAAGGTTGCTCGCAGCTAAGGTGAGAAGGAGATGATCCATCCTGCAAAGTGTGATTAAGGCTCCCGCTAAGACGTCTACATAAAATGAAGCCCGGATTGATGACTGTTCCATCGAGAGCCTCTCCCTAGGATTTAATGCTGTTGTCTGGGCTAACGATGCAATATCACGGAGTATTCTTTTCACCAAAGTCACATCTGTCACTCACGCCACTCCTCAGCCTTTACCTGTTTTTCAGGCTCATCTCCACTTCTGACAAAGGTGGACGTTCCTTGAAGATCATTCTGGGGAACATGACGTACATTTAAATGCAGGAATTGTTTCTGACTGGTTACAGGACAGTCATCCCGTGAGCATGACACTCAAACCGTTGTGTATCGCTATCAAAAATTATAATTATTATTTTAGTGCTCACTGTCTAAATGGCTTCTACAAAGACAGCTAAGATAAGTTGATTCACTGTGGAATAATACCTGTTCAGTAACTGATGCCCTTTAATGATCCTTTTCTGTAACTGACATTAGCAGGAACTTCCAGAGAAAGTGGCGATAGAAGTCTTTGTACAGTGAGGGCTTGGCTGTGAGAATTTCGCAAATTAGCCCCTACCTGCACAGCCAGCTGCTGCCTTCAACTTGCTTATTTGTCAACTAAATATTTGACAGTTGGACCAAGTTTAAGGAAGCTGTCGCTTTTTCGTGAAAATGGGGAAAAACCTATTGCCAAACTGGAGAAACTTGCACATCGACATTCAGATTGACAGACTGCTTTATATCTTGCTCACATCTTTTGCTAAGTTAATTAAGAATTAATAGTCATTACGCAACAGTGCAAGGAAGGTCATTCAGCACTGGCTGGTTACATTTGCCAAGGAGGGTTTTGTTTTAAGGGGTGAGAGGTGACATAATTCTTCCCCTTGGAATAGTCCCCCCCAAAAATTGCTGTTGTTGGACATGAGCCAGCAGAAAGGAGTGTCAAATTAAGTTTATTTTTAATGGCCTGAAGCATATAGAAGAAGAGCATTGAGTTGGGTGTGGGGCGACACACATGGCATAGTCTACTCAGGGCTGAGACGACTCCCTCGGTTTGGTGGACAATCTGGAAGGTTACTTTAGCACACCTCATTTGAAAGACATTAGGTGTCCTTCGATGGCTTAGATGGTTGGAATGGATTCACAAATCTGCCCGTCTTGCTCCCTGGCTCCTCACAGCTATTTTCGTTAATACTCCTGCTGGCAACTGTTGCTGTCAGATGGGTTCTGTTGTGCTGCACCTTTCTTCTATTAACTGGGCCTGGTGCTGTTCCATTAAAGGTGATGGATGCTGCGCTCACTGGAAGTGCACTGAAAGTCCTACACGACACTGGCGCGCCCCGATGCACAGGTTCAAGGGATCGGTTGCCTTTTAGAAGCCATTCATCTGGCTTGGCCTCTTGCCGTCTGCATGCCGTTTCCATGCACTTGCAAAACAGGAGGTATTAAAAACATTTTAAAGGGAGTCGCCGGTAATTCATGGCAACAAAAAAGTACAAAAGGTGGCTATTTAAGGTGTGTTCTTAACGACGCTGTTATTCATTCCAGCCACACACGTGTGTATTTCCTTGTAGAGATCCACAAATGTACACACGCAAGGAATCGTGCAGTTTACTGTACTCCGAACCTGGACTGTTGCCAGCCAGTATGTGTTGTCTGAGGTCCATCAATATTTTTTCCCTGCCTCTGTGTGTTTTTAAATGCACCCACCGCAGGCTGGGAGGCTTTCTTTACGGCTCTTGCATGTTTCACAGTAACCACACATCACACACGTGACTGTGTGTGTTCCCCACAGTGTGATTATATGGTACACAGTGTTTAAAAGACTTGCAATGATTAGGAGTTGCACACTATGCTGTTTAGACTGTAGGGTCTCAACGTAGGTGACAGATGGCCAGCAAATTTATTACAGCTACAGGCGGTAGTTTTTTTTCTTTTTTTTTTTTTTTTTTTAAATAGGGAGAGTTAGGACTAAATTATTTTGAATGAAGTAAAATCCAGTGAAAATACTTTAGATCTTGGTGGTCCTTTTGCTGTTTGTTTTTTGGAGCTGTACTGTCTCACCGCACACATCCAGCCTCTTATGTGAAGCAGAGGACAGTAAAAAAAAAAAAAATCACTTTGCCTAACTACGCGTAGCTTCAGCATTTACCTGGCCTTAACCTCCCAAAATGGTATGAAAGCGTTTATCGGCTTGGCTCAGATATTTTTGGAAAGCTTAGTTGAAGCAGTCATTTTCAGCAGTCGCCACTTGTTATATCTTCATTGGTTTTTTTGCTTTTTTTGTGTTATTTCACGGGTACAGGTTTTCTCTTTGGATATTATTTTACAGGCAAATGCCATCCGAAGAGTGTTCTGAAAGGGAAGAATGGCTAAGGAACAGGAGCTGGAAGGGATAGGTAGCCTGCAGGTAGATTGAGAGGGGGGAGATATCCCAGCGTGCACTGCTCTACACTGGAGACCATCCCAGGAATGCAACCGTTGCCCTGACATCCCGCCCAGCGGATTTATGCCTTCTTGTAGATGACCCAGCACTTGCATTCACTAAAAAAACTTTTTTCTTTTTCTAAAAATAAAAACAGTCTTTGTTTCATCGTTTTCTGTTTGTGTTAACGTACGTTACTGTGACTAAACTTCAAGGCTGTGCTAAGTAGTAAAGGAAGTTAATATCTCTATGAGAATGAAGCGGATACTTCGGCGTGAATAGGAGGGGACCGGAGGAAGGTTTTAAAGGGCTTGCCTGAGTGGATGCTCAGTCTCCAAATCAGTTCAGCATGTGAGTGAGCCTGTGGCCCAAACGAGTTTCCTCATATCAAACTGCGACCAGAAAAAAGCAAGCAAATCTGGAGCACATTGTTAGGATGGAGTCGTGGAAATGAGCACGTGAAGCTGAGATGTGACTTCAGTGCCAGGCTCACTGGGCAAAGTTGAGCTTTATAAGCCTCAGGACCCTAAGAGCTTTGGGTCAATAGGAAAGTATGTGTACCGTTTTCCATATGGACGGTCTATATGGCACTCTCTGTGTTCCATGTCAACGGGCCTTATTCCACAGTCCATATTCTACACTTCATATGAACAGTTCCATATTCCAAATGATGGACATTTACGCCCCGCATTTTTCAGCCAACGTGCCCATCGTTTGGTCACCCGTCAGTGTAAACGTGCTGTGTTTGAGTCCCTGACACTTTTGCTTTGGATTATGCAAAATCGTACTGGTTATTTTCTATTTCAAGCTCTCTCTGAGGAAACTTGGTGCTGCAGCATATTGTTTTCCTCTGGATATGTTATCATGGAATATTTGCACGCTGCAAATATAGTACAGAGTTCAGTTTAATCTCCTGAAGATGAATAGGAGTAACGGTGTCATACCCATGTAATACTAAAGAACAAGGACTGCGTCAATAAAAACAGAGCATTTTTTCTAAATGAATGGCACCTCATAAGGTCAGTGTTGTATGGAAAGGTTTCACGCTGTAGCAAATATCTTTTAAAAACTGCTCTGTAATGGGATGAAAGTTTTTGACTAAAATAAGTGGCCATACCATGTATCACAAGGGTAAGCCATGTAAATACTGCCTTTCAGCAGCATGTCCCCGTTAACCCGTATGGCGAACCACAGTACCATGGTGTCCGGCCTGTCATTGTCTGATTGTCGCTTTCCATCTGACACTCCCTAAGCACTGGGGGTAAATTACAGGTCACAGAATTGACTATGGCGTACAAGACAGAGGGTGGAGAAGGAGCACCGCCACGGACTCAGATGTCCGGCCTTTGTGGGTCTTTGGCCGAGGAAGGGGTCTTTGCTACAATGGAAGTGGCACAAAACCTGCCGGAGGATGGTGGCAACGACATCAGAACTTCATCCGCTGAAAGAAGATCGTTGAGTTGAGCACGAGGGAGAGGAGCAAGAAGAAACAAAAAAAAAAAAATTATACAAGTTTAGCTTGAGTTCCAAGCGGTGAAATTGCACCCTTGCGACCACAAGCAGCTATGAGTGGTGTCTGCATGATGGAAGAGACAGGAGCACCAACGGGTTCGAGATGCGCTGACGGTCAACCATACCCATAAAAGTCTCAGCAACTGGACATATTCCTGTCACGAATTATAGTTTTGGCAAGGCACTGCTTGAATGATCTGCAGCTGAGCGTGGTAGATCCAGCCCCTGTTTGGGGAATTGCAGTGTTTTATTGTTAAAATCTGTAGTTTATTGCCTTGTAGTAGCATGATTATTATGATGGCTCCTTGAATCTTTGGTCTGCTTTGAACATGTCCTTTCTTCACTGAGTGGTTGATTTGCTTCACCGGCCCATATTTATACACAGACGGGCAGGAACGGCATCTACGAAGAACTGCACTGGGAGGCAAAAAATGAGAAAGTATCTTCAGCCTCTATCTCTTGCCCCTCAGGGTGCGAGATGTCGAGTTCAGCCTGGTGCGCTGCAGCCATGGCAGGGTTGAGGAGCAACATCAGGTCACATGTGGCTCAGGTTGCGCGTGCAGCAGCACCTCGGGCTACGTCTTTTGTCCCAAACCACAGATGGAGAATATCGGTGTCAGAAGTAGCCCTAAAAGTCACGCCATACGCAAAGTCACATTGACACAAAGTGAATTTTTCGTTCAGATGCTGTACAGGGTTACCCCTCTCCATCAGTATCCGTGATGTCCAAGTGTTTCTTTCTTTCTTTAGGCTTTCTTAAGAAGTACAGAGCATACAACCAAAGAAATTTCCTCATATGCCATCTCTTTGTTTTTCTTATATTCTAAGCATATTAAAAAGTTTTACCCAAACGTGAAGCACCGTTAGTCTTGAATGTGCATGGGATAGAACTGTGCGCACAGCAGTGTCCCATTTTTTAAAAACGGGGAAAAAATACTTTTTTTCTTTTTTTTTTACTTTTGCGGAAATACGAGCTAAGATATTTACTTTTTCAAAGTGAAGATGCTGATATGCTCTGCTTTTTGTTGTTTTACTTATGGTGTTTCGAAAACAAAACTATAAAAATATAAAGCAACTCGGCAGGATCTTAACTGTAAAAATATGGGGAAAACACAGATTTCTTTTATTTCCAGTTTTAGGCAAATGAGAGACATTATAGCCATTAATGGGCAGTACCTTTTTTTTTTTTTTAACAATAGTAGTACTAAACCTTAGTGTTTCCACCAGAAAGCCACTTTGCACAGCTGTAAATAGTGGTGGCCTCCTCCATGCTAACCTTGCACTCCAGTTTGCTCACGTGCCGCTGCTCAAAAGGCCGGCTAATTTGCATGATCCGCTTTCATTGGTCGGAATGGAGCCTGGCTGATTGGAAGAATGCCCCATTTTTTTCTGCAGGAGTCTCACACACTCTGTCTCACACACACACACACACACGCAAACACACACAGTCATGTGGAAACACACACAGCTGAAATGTTGCTTCAGTTTATTTGACTTTGTTTTTAAAACCCTAGAAATTCCTGCCATGTGGGGACCATGCGTGATTTTATTTTTTATTTTTTAAGGTTTCAATGCAGGACAAAACAGCCTTAACTAAGTAACCAGCATATTGTGTCTGAAGTGGCATTATCGGGAAGCAAAATTAAAGGACGGAATATTTTCAGCTTTAAATGCAAACAGACAGCCTGGTATTATTTGATTGGAAGCACTCGGGTGGTGATTCAACTGCGTAAAGACGTTTCCATTGTAAACAAGGGTTCATTTTTATAAATTGTCGTCTTTGCCTTCTTTTGGAATGTATGTCAAGCGTTTGATTTATATGATGCATTGAAAATATAGTTTCCATCCGTTCGAGAAAAAGCAGCAGCATTTCTACTTTTGAAATTTGGAGGTGAAGGGTAGCCAGCGGAAGTCTTAAGTCTCCCAGCTGTATGATAAATCTGACATGAAAAAATGCCCAAATACCACAGGGTGAATTATAGTATCCTAATATGCTTAAAATGTTTTTAATATGAACTCTTTAAAAGGTCCTTTATTGTAAACAGTATCTTGGATGACGGCTCCAGGGTAAATTGGAGGTGAACTTTCGAATTCGTATCTCAGGGTTATATAAGTCTGCACTGACTTCCTAAGCAACTCAAATGGTAATGAGGATGTTGCCAACATGTGCCTTTGGTAAAATCCTCCATGCCCTTAATGAGAAACTCTTGAGGAGATCAAGACTTAGTAAAGACAGGCTTTAATTGCACACATGTTAAAAAAAATCCTACCCGCTTAATTCAACGGCACGCTTCTGCTGCCGTGCCAGAGGCTGCTTCAACCTGGGGGGCAATTCTAATACAAGTTTCCACGAGTAGGAGTCGGGCCCTGCTCCCCGCCACCAGGGCGCTTGCTTCCATTGCACAGGTAGCGGTGCCAGGCCATCCACCTTGGCCTCGCTGGCTGTATGCACTGCATGTACTTGTGCCAGAGAAACAGCTGGCGAACTGGTGGTTTCCTCCCCAACCCTTCCCCCAAAGCAGAGAGCTAATGCTTTTTTTACCCAACTGCCTTGACTCCGCACTCTGATTTTGATCTGTGTCCCCCCGCATGTCCCCCGCCAACTCTTCTGCTCCTGTTTGCTTCATAGCCTCAGGTAACTGCCATGTCCAATACCCTCAGTGGCATTTTAGAAGCACACTTTGTGTTATCCCGATACATGTATTGAGTTACTCCCACTTAATTATTTTAAGTGTGTGTTGAGAGTACAGTCAAGGCAAATTATAGGGGATCTCCGCTCTAACAGTTTTTTTTTTCTGTTATAACAATACAAAAATGCAGTAAAGCCTTCAGTGACATTCGTGATTTGAGCCAAGGACTTTTTTATTATGGAAATTTCGGAATATTTCATTCGCGCTTACGTGGAAGGGGAAAATTGTTACACTTCAACCACTTTATATACATTTCCCTCCTAGCCTGGAAGATTTACCTAGAAGACGAAACGGCAGTATTACGTATGCTAATTCCAGAAACCTTAAAGAAGGAGTGATGCACAGATGGATAGACACAACCTCTTGATTTATTGGTAGAAAGAGGCTAGTTATAATTTTGTTCATTGTTGCATTGCAGGAAAATTGTGTTGAGCAGCCCTTTCGTATCACTGTGTATCTCTCTCCACATTATTTCTTGTTTTGCTGCAGTCTTCTGCAAGGGAAATACCTTGATCAAGGAGGAGGCGAGATCTGAACCCAAGTTTTTTGGGTATAGGGTGATGACTCTGTTCATTATGCCAAGTGCTTCCCCCAAAACTACATATCTTTACACCCTTGTTGACTTTCCTGTGAAATCCTACCCTATCTATACAAATTTAAATCAGTGTCTCAGAAAACCCGAGGGCTCCTCATTTTAAGGAACAAGATCTAGCGGTGTTTCTATTACTAGTACATGCTAGTACATTCCGCCATGGGTGGAGCTAGCAAACCCTACTATTTACCAATTAAATATGCACATTTTAGCAACACGTGCCTGTTCGAGTGTCTGTAATGGTGACCAAAACTGTATAACAGTTTTTTTTTTTGTGTTTATTGATTAGCAACATGAATGACTGTCTTCCAAATGATTCCTGGCCTTTTGACTTAACTTCCAAATTTTAAGAATCTGGATTTATGAAGGAGTCTGGCAATAGTAATAACATCAGTGAAGCATTTGATCAGAACAAATGTTATAAACAAATGAGCACATTGCAGCCAATTCCAGGGATGTGTGAGCGTGAATAGAAAACTTGAAAGAACATTAAAGAACAGTGTCACGCTTCTGAAACAATATTTTCAGTTTTCTGTATATTGGTTATTTGGGATTTTCTGCCTTCTTGAGTAAAATATAAAGTTCTTTTTTACAGCTTGCATGGAAAAAATGTCCTGCATGGGAAAAACTGCTTGTATTGGACACTGTCAATATTGTCCAGGAAGGATGGAGAAATTAAACAGATTATATTTTCATGAAGGATACAGTGAAATGTGTCTCCGGGAATCATGGGGTGGAACCAGGAGGTACTGCGTCATGGGTCCCAAGGAAATTGGCAAGATTTGGTAGGGATGTGGGTGGTGGTCCTATATTGGAAGGGATACGCAGAGCAGGTGGACGCCCCATGTGCACACAGCGTGGCAGCTGCGCAAGTCCCACGCTCTGGCCTCCTCAACAGGATGTAAACACCTGCAGGTTCCTTCACACCAAACCCGCTCCCTGCTTCAGCAAACAAAGCCCTCCCGCTTACCAGCGTGAGCTGACGTACATGTTTTGTTAAATACACAGAGCTGCTGTTAAATAGTAACGCTGGTTAGTAAACATTAGGCAAACGGGACCCTATAACCAAGTTCCTGATAACGCTGCAATCTCACCTTGTGTCTGTCATGGCTCGGCACTCTCGCCACTGAAAGTGACACCAAGTGCTGCTCTCTGGAAGAATGCATCAACACTTTTTCCCCAGCTTGGCTCTGAAATAAGGTCTGCTGTTGGGAACCTGAAATAAGTGTCTTCTAATCTAATTACAGGATGTTAGATCGACTGTTTTTGGTGCAATAGAGTAAATGACTTCTACCTTTTGTAAAGAAGGATATAAACTAATATATGCGAAAGAAAGACAGTAGATGAGACACATCTTCGTTTTCTCTTTCTCTAAGGAAACTTGTTGTACACTATGCAGATGACATTGGTTTTTTTTCTTAATTCACCACCAGTTATCAAGGCAAACGTTTTTCGTCATGATGCCGCTGTCCTCCAAAGACATATGGACCCGGCTTCATCTCAGAGCCACAGCTTAATAGGTCTCTTCACAAGCTCAGGTGTGTGAAGTTTCTGCTGCATTTTAAAGGCCGAGACCTCCGATTGATTCAGATGCTAGAAGCAGCCAAGACCGCCCTCGGCAGTGCCATCTGTGCTCGTGTTAAATGTTATTTGCAAACAAGCAACTTGATTGTTCCCTCGGCCTGGTTCATTAATTTAATTTCTGCCCCTCTCGATCGCTGCCAGCTTCCTAATTTCTGTCCTTGCAAATAACCATAATTTGTTCTCCTGAATGTCAGGGGGTAATTCAGTGTTGTGAAACTGTGAATCGTTCTAAAACATGCACAAGTGTGGTGCTTTTCATTACTGTTCAGTCATGTATTGTTATGGTGGAACTAAACGTCCGAGTTGCTGGTTGCTCCTTGAACGACAGGTAGATCAAGTAGGATTTTAAAAGCCCTAAGTGCGACGTGGGAAGATACTGGGGTTCAGCTAGTAGCTTTGTTGTCTAATGGCTCTTTCTTCATGCCTCTGAGTCTTGCCTTAGCTCTAAGTATGGTGGCTTTTCATGCTCTTGCATGCTTCCATGGGCTTCCTATTACCTTGTAGAACCCAAAGCCATGTTCTGGCAGTAAAGACTCTAAGTTGTCCTTAGTCAGTGAGAAGATGTGTTTATAGATGTGACCTCTAATGTATGCTCTGTAGAGAGGCTTTAACATTGTGCCTTCCCAGATTCTAAATGGATGGATGGGTGATGAGATTTGAATATGAAAAGTGACACTTTCTCAATTCTGGCAGATCATACAACAAGGAAGCCAAATTCAATTCTGAAGTTTTGTTTTATAGCTGTCCTCTCTGTGCCTTTTATTGTTAAGACTCTGAAGTATATGGAGAGCAGTTAAATTAGTTTAGCCATGGTAACAATCACTATAACTGGAAGCCAAGAGCTACACTTCAACTAAGCGGGCTGGACTACTGGTCTCCAAAACCCTTTTACTTACGCTTTTTAGAAATTAAATCTTGGATTAATGGCCCAAAATATTCACTCGTGTGCATCTGTGTTCCTTTAAAATTTCCCCACTGTAGTTTCTAAAGTTGAATGATTATGTGTTTATGGAAAAAAAAATCACCGCTTGTCTTTCTGTTAATTTCTCTGCAGAAAGACAAAGTTACAAGGTGTTTCGGTCAGACATTTCCAAAAAAGCCCATTTTCAGAGCTATATAATTAGTCCTCAGAAATGTGCGATGACTGAAAAATGTGAACTGTTGTCCAGGGAGCCGCTGGATTGAGGTCTGGGATTTCTGACGTTTCCATGGCACAGTTCAGGTGCTGTGAAACAAACTGTTCCCTTTGTGGTATGCTTCTGAACATACTCTTTGGGTTTTTGCAGCACTTCACGGAGCACATGGATGACTTCTCCAATGAGCTCTTCAGCACCTTCTTTGATGAACACCTCTTGGCAGAAAGAAATCCCCTGCTGGAGATGGAACTGGACCCCCCAGCTGACATTCAGGCTGAGCACAGCTACTCCCTGAGTGGAGACTCTGCCCCTCAAAGCCCTTCTATGTCAATTAAGATGGATGAGGAAGGAGGTAAGTTGTCATTCTTCCCCTGTTACACGAATCTTCGCATTCATTGAAGAGTTAGTGAGAGTTACCAAGAACTAGCCCTTGGTCTGGTCATTGTTGTTTAGAATCTTGTAGTCTTAATTGCTATTTGATGCGAAAGACCAATGCCAAAATCTGCTTGAAGCTAAAAGATCCTCCTTTCGGAGAAATTCTCCTTTCCTGAGGTGTTGAAGCTCTGTCTGGTTCTGTCACTGGTCCCACTGACAGCTCAGGCCCCTTTCTACTCACTCTCCTTATCTCCTCTCCTACCCTATCACCAGAAGTTCCATAGAGAACCAAGTCAAGCCCTCAGATTTAAATGCTGCATCCACCCCGAAGGAAGGCAGTCAGGGAATTCCAGGCATGCGGCCAACACACACACACACACACACACACACTCACACACCAGCAGCTCTCACAAGCTCTCACATTGGTAGCCATGTGTCTCTGCAGCTCTTACGCTGGATTGCGACTGCTAACGTATCTCTCTTTCTTTCCCATCATCTGGGACCAGGCAGGAAAAAGATATCAATAAAAAGAACTTAGGATTCGCTTTCAACCCCAGTCACACCCGGGTGCTTTTTCAGACAGGAAGGACAGTGAAAATAAACTTACAGAAAGGTGGGGGTGAAGAACTTGAGTCTTTGCTAGGGCCATGTCATGCTGAGCTTGGCTTAAAATACAGAGCAGAGCAAGTGACTGACTTCATTCTCCAAGCCTTATTTTAACACACATTGTTACAAGAAGGCTTTTGTTCATCATCAAATCTAAAGCCTCACAAAATAGGCTGGGCATTTTCAGCTTGAATGCATCGAACAATGGTTTCAAATCATCCAAAATGGAACGGGGCTCTGATGAAAAGCTTGCAGCCTCTATGGAATGACTTATTTTCGTGAAATTGTGTCAGTATAATTGTATGTGCCTGTATACGTATGTGGGAGTGTTTTGTTCTCTGCAAGCAGCAGTCTATTTTAATGCCTTGGATTTTTTAGATTTTTTTTTTTTTTTTGGATTTTGAAGCAACTCACTTTTTAGATATTTCACTGTTGCAGGTTAAGTACCTTGCTAAAGGATCCCTTCTTGGACTTGAATGTGCGACCCTCGTGCTACTGGTCCATATCCTTAACCACTTCATTGATAGCGGCTCATTATTCCCCCTCTGGGTCTTAAAAGGCCCAGTGTTGCAGATGTGGAGTTTGGAGATATGAGTGCCAGATTCATACTAGCTTTTCTTTTTCAGTAGAACTCCCCTGATTGCAAAATACGCACGCACAAACAAAATGCACCTGGCGCGAACAAGCCCCCGCTGCTTTATCACATTCTATTCCTTGATGCGGAGATCAAACCGGGAGCCCCTACCCCCTCTGGTGCGCAGAGAGCTGCTAATGATCACTCACCTCAGCCCCAGTATTGAGGAAGAGGGAGTCCTACTTACCGAGAAACAGGCTTGCAAATGTAAAAGGAGAACTTGAAAGGCAGACCACATGTGGACATCCAAGTGTGCCTTGATCAGCGAAAGCACGTTTTGCAGTGGCAGGTTGTAACCCTCTGTCTTTTTTTCTCACCAGTCCTCCTTGATCTACACCTTGTCACCCCCAACGGAGCATGCGCTGCTCAAAAGTAGACTAGAAAATAAGATTATTGTGAATATTTCAGCTGGATTTTGTTGATAGTTCCATCGCTGCATCCACATTTTTGCAGTACTTTCTTGTTGTCTGTTCCTGAGCTACAGGAAAGGGGTCTTCACTTTCACAGCCCTTACTTGTTTAGTGATGTTCTTGTCTCGATTATTGATGTTCAAACTCCATGATCTTTAGGTGGGCTTAGTGCCATCGAGTCAAAGTGGACTATTGGTAACCCCTAACATGGTTTTCACAGTAGAAGAGGGTACAAAGGTGTTTTACCATTACCATCTTAGACACAAGTCTTTGGACAATGGAAAGAACCCAGTACGATTATGGGGAGAACGTGCAATCCCCACACAGACTGAGTAGACTGTAGGATTCAGACCTACACCTGAACCCGCAGTCTAGGAGCTGTGAGGGACCAGTGTTACCCCCCCCCCCCATGCCATCATGCTGCAAAGATGCATCTTTCCTGATCAGCAAATATATTTCCATAGTTGCCATATCTGGGATTAGTGTCAGCATCTTCCATAAAGGCAGCTGTTCTTCTAATGTGCACGTTTCCAGAAACTTCCTTACAGTCAGAGAACCACATATGAAAGTAATTTATGAGGGCTCCGGCTACTGTGGAGCAATGCCATTTCCCATTTTAATATATGTGTAAAATGAAGCCTTGGGCTATCTGGTGCTATATTATACAGACTGGTAATTTTTCGGCTTCCAGGAACCCACGATTCCTTCATTTGCTGACAAGGAATATCAAAACTGCAGGAAGATGTTGCTTTGCAAAATTTTGAAAATAATGGTTCTTGATGCAGTTTCCGAAAGGCTCTCCCAAGGTGGAAGGAACCTAAGTTAAAGGATCAAACATGTTTACATAGAAGACCTAAAAGCCAGCCAGCCACCATTTATGAACCCCTATAACTTTTTATTGATAATGCTGTGCTGGCACAAACAAAAATGAAGGCTTGGGTTGGGCAGGCGACTAATTAGGACCCCTGCTCGCGCCAGTTTGGAAAAGCATTCTGGTCCAATGGGGACAACCCTCACTGTACTTTGGCCTGTTTCCTTTTCCACTCTCTACTGTTTCCCTAATGGGAGCTCAGCTTGCTTCTGTTTTGTGGTTTATGACACAACTTCGGGGCCAGCCTCTTTCCTCATTAGTCTGTGGCTGTAAAGGGCTGCTTCTGAGGCCTCACCTGCTGCTTTACTGCACCACCCAGCGTTTCATTAATGCCTTGACTGCCTCTCGTAAGAGGCACACTGGAGGCTCACCGCAGGAGAATGGCAGGCGCCGCTGGCTGCAGACCTCTTCCTAGTGGTAGCTGGGAGCCATCTATCTTGCCGTGCTTTTTTGATGGAGGATGTGGATCCATCGGAAGAAGGGTCACGTAAAGGTTCACGCTGGAGTTGTTTGTTTTTCCTTTCTGCTCCTTCAGAGTCCGAAGGGATGTGGTCCTTCAGCCAGGACCTGACGGCCATTCTGGTGAAACAGGAGCCCACATTGGGCCCGTCTCCCTCTCCGTCTCCCACCCTGAATCGGCCTGCCGAGACATTTGTCCTGGCCCCCCCACCAAGGAAGTTTCCTGTGGAGGAAATGGTAAGGTTCTGGAGTGAGACACAGAACAGTTAGAATTATGGAACAGCTTACTTTATCATCTTTCTCAGTCATGTCAAGGTTTTTGGGTCTGTCCTCTTAGGGAACCGCTTCTCATTGGTGTGGCCCATTACATAAATATCCACATACTGTCAGTCTTTTAGACGAAAGATGAACGTGTCAGTGTTATTATGGAGTGAAGAACTCGAAGCGAGTCAGAAAACACAGTTTCCGCTTGTCAGAATGTTGCAAATTAACTAATGTGAAAATTATAATTAGGTAAGGGGAGAGAATTTGCCCCAGGTGGAGGAATTTAAGTGTCTTGGGGTCTTATTCACGAGTGAGAGGAGAAGGGAGCGTGAGATCGGCTGCAGGCCGGGAACAGCGGTAGCAGCAGTAATGCGGTCGCTGTACCGGACTGTAATGGTGAAGGGGGAGCTGAGCCATAAGGCAAAGCTCTCCATTTACTGCTCAGTCTACGTCCCTACCCTCACCTACAGTCATGAACTCTGGGTAATGACCGAAAGAATAAGATTGTGGACACAAGTGGCTGAAATGAGTTTTCTTCACAAGGTGGTGGGACTCACGCCCTGTGACAGGGTGAGGAGTTCGGCCATCCGGGAGGAATTCAGAGTAGAGCCGCTACTCTTCCACATTGAGAAGAGCCAGTTGAGGTGTTTCGGGCATCTGGTAAGGATGCCCCCTGGGTGCCTCCCTTTAGAGGTATACTGGGCACGGCCAACTGGGACGAGACCCCGAGGTGGGCCAGGACCCGTTGGAGAGATTGTATCTCCCAGTTGGCCTTTGAGTGGCTGGGGATCCCCCGGGTTGAGCTGGAGGAAGTTGCGGGGACGTCTGGGCTGCTCTGCTATCCCTATTGCCACCTCGACCCTAGTAGGAGAAGCGGGCAAAAAAATGGATGGACGAATGGAAAATTACAATTTGTCAGTTATTTGGGAGCTGGTGCCCTAAAGGTCCTCCAGTTCTCTCAGGCTGTTATTAGGTAAATGTATAAAATAAATAAATTAGGCAATGTGTTACAGATAAATATGGAAAAAATCAGCTCTCGAGAGGGAAGTACTCGCAGAATCAGATGACTAAATTTTTGGACTGAAACAAATTTGTAACTTCCAGGATAAGAGAGGTAACCACACAGGCGAGATGTTCTCCACAACCATTACTGAGCCATTATAGAATAAATTCCATCAGCTCAACTTAGAGGTTCACGTTCCAGATTCCACTTCTTCCACATCGTCATCATTTCTTTTTATGGTTTCACAACAACTCAGCGTGGAGTCAAAGCCTGATGTCACATTTCCTAAATTAAATCCTAAATTGCTTCCTACTTCATTATGCCTATAGTATATATAATAGGGTGTTTTGGGCAGTTCTGCAGAAACTTGTCAGATAAGAACTGTGAAGTTACTTGCATTTACATTTTTGAATCATTTTGGTGTGGAATACAGTTTATTACAGAGGTGTGAAGTGAGTGTTAGGCAAGAGACTATTAGGCAATACACCCCACCTACCTGATCTGTATCAACAAAGAGTTATTAATATGGAGTGGATTAAAGCACATTTAAATGTTTCAGCATAGCATGAAAAAAGCAAAAAAAAAAGAAGATTCTGTCTGGAAACGTTGCTCTAATGGCATTTATCACATCATTTACAGTTATTTTTCAGATGCACAATATAATATATACAATTTATAATTCTCCAGGATTTCTTTTTGTTTCATGTGTTTTTGTTTTTCGTGATACGCTGGAGTAGTGTAATGAGGAAGATCTGTAAAAACAAGAAATATGGGGCTATGCCTATATTGGGTTTGTGGCAATCTGAAATCACAGTCTTCTGAGGCCACCCCATGCCTCTTTGAGAAAAAGAAAGAAAGTTCAGAAAAAGACCATATGAAGAGATGGATGGCACCCTGCACGCTGTATGTAAATAGTTTAGAGTGATTTTCAGCTGTGTTTACTGTCTGAGTTGCCTGCTGTGACCTGGCATTTAAACAGATGTCCCCCTCTTTCCTGGACAGTAAACAGATGGTGGTCTCTAGAAGGGCTTTTTCTCGCTGCCTATGGACCTTCCAGGTCCTCTCTCTGTGCCAGTGCTTGATGCTCCATGTGCTCCTCTAGGTCTTCCTTGTCAAGAGTCTACTGTATTTATTATGCAAGTAGGAAACTTGTTAGGCACAGAGATGATGAGTGGTACAGTGTTGAGCCACTGTAAATCATGTTGTTTGTTTTATTCTAACTGTTAGTTACTCAGATGCATGAGGTTCAGTTGATGCGTTCATGAGTCTTCTGTGTCATTGCTCCCCTTCAGGTCAACTCCATGCCAGCTATAAAGGCCGAGCCCCCAGAAGTGAACCAGTTTCCTAGTGGGTCATCGGGTGAGTCAGACACACTGCAGCGCACTTTGAGTTTTCCTTCTTGGCCTTTGCTTACCCATGCTAGACGTGTAGAACATTTTGCATTGGCTTTCTTTGTACACGTCTTAATAAATATTGAGATGGAAGACAAGGACTTTCTTGACACTCCAGAAATCCTCGTGCTGTTCCCAGCAAGCGAGCAAGGCTGGCGTTCTTTGAGGGGAGAGTTCTGTAAACGGTCAGCCTGGAAAAGGCCCTGATTTTTCTCCCAGATGGTTTTCATGCTCCACTGACCCAAAGCAACCCAGCAAAGTAAACAGTTTAGAGTGCAGCGAGGACGTGGCTAGCTTCCCGTCGCATTACTCCGAAACGACGTTCCATTTTCCCCGCTGACTCTCCTCTCCTTGAGTGCTCCATTTGCGCCGCGTATCGAGTGGCAGAAATGCAGTGTAGCGCTCGGCCCTCTTAACTCTCCAATTGTGTTTCCTCACTCAAGGAAGCCCTTTTTGAGTCTGCACGCACACTGCAGGTTTTCTGCCCTCTTAAGCTGCCTCGGTTCAGTTCAAGGGCACTAATTGTGAAAAACTACACTTTGACAACTGCGGGATTATTTCCTGCTGGTCAAATGGTGCGGAGCACAAGGGCTGCCACCTTTTTCCGGCACGGCTTTCTATTTTGATCCGACGCGTAATTATAAATGGTTCATTTAGGTGGCAGAGTGCTAGCAAATTACAACCTGCTTCAAGCTTCATGCTCCCGCTCTGCCCACAGTAAGATCAGTCATTCATGTTGGCTTGAACCTTTCCAAAAATATCGTTAGTGGAAATAATGATTGATATTTTTCTCAAGACGGAAACACATTTTGACAGGCAAGGCTATGAATACATCAGTAGCTCTAAAAATTCCGCATTGAGACATGCTTTTAAGTAGTATTAAAAAAATTTAGAAGTACGCAAGAGCTGTAACATCTCCAGTGACTTAGTGTTCTCTTAAGAAATTGGATTCAGTTCTCGGAGTTCACAGAGAAACATATGCGGCTAGCATTATAGGTGTTATGAGTTGCCTTGTTACAAATGTAAAAAAAAAAAAAAAACTGTACATTTGCATATGCACATTTGAAACACATCTGCTGTAATAATACAGTACGAAAAGGTAAAGCTGTGAAACGCTTTTTAAGAGGTCAGAGGTCATAGACCTGAGAAGAAGGAAGGACTCTCGGGTTTAGTAGCACATTTCCATGTGTGAATTCCATGAGTGACGTTTACTGCACGCTCCTGGCTTTTAAAGTACAATAAATCAGCGCACAGTATATCTGAGTGTGTGTGCGTGTGCGCATGCACTCTTGCGATATGACTGGGCCACCTCTTTCCACCCTAACTCTTCCAGTAATAACCGGACTTGTTTCTGCATACTTTGTACGTGGTCCAAGCAACATGCGAGGCCCATTCCGGAGTTTCTCAGTGGACAGAGGCGGCTGCAGAACCTCAGGAATTATAGCATTTCTTTATTTGACCTGGCTGCACTGGGGAAGCTGTTTGCCATTTTATATATGAATGTTTTGGTAAGGCTTCTATTTGAGGCTGGCCTGGCCTCAGATGAGTTCACATGAATAAGGCTGTCAGGTCTCAACTGGGAATATCTGTCTGTATCTGACTGGGGAGTAGCTTCATGCCTCTGGGTGCCAACATGTGTCCACTTGTCCTAATAACAATGTGTCCTAATGTTTGACCTCTGCACCTCTGCCACGCCCTTCCCCCTTTCTGACAGATGAACGGCTGCAGCTTCCACCCACCCCTCCCAGCAGCCATGGTAGCGACAGTGATGGGTCTCAAAGCCCTCGCTCCCTGCCCCCGCCGAGCCCGGCGCGCGTACAGCCCCGCACCTCTGCTGCCATTTCCAGTTCACCCCTCCTGACTGCACCTCATGTAAGTGTGCCCCACTCGTCCTCACTGCCCGTGGTATTACCCTCTTCTGTCCCTGTGACATGGCCCCCCCCCCCCCCCCCCCAGGTTATACAACGGGGAGCCTGCGCTGTCTGCACTCATTCATTATTTGTATGGATCAGTTATATCAGTGACTTGATTCAGTTTTTATTGGGATATTAAACACAATGCTGTTATTTTATTGTCTGTCCCCTGGGCCATGCTCCATAAATCAAAGTTTCCACTTGTATGTAGCCTGCAAGGACAATATGTACTTGTCTCAGATCTCCTTGTACAATCAAAGCCTGCAGTGTTGATTTATTTAGCTTGAGTTGAAAGGGTTGATTAAATTGTGATAGTACAGGCGTAAGTGTGTTTCAGAGTTGTGTGTGTGTGTGTGTGTGTGTGTGTGTGTGTGTGTGTGTGTGTGTGTGTGTGTGCACGCGTACGTATGTGCACGCCAACCACCCCAGGTAAAGGACGGCAATTTTGACTACTGTGCGGATGTCTGAGCTGAAAAGCTTGAGAAAAAACTGTAGGTGTTCTGTCCACCTCAGCGGTTCAAGCAATGGTGAAACCCAGTCCTCTACCTACTGTTCTAACAGCTGCAGAACTAGGGACCATTGGCAGTGATCCGTCTTAGGCCTCACGCCTGCGGTGGTCCTCGGGAAAAGAAACAACTTCCCAGGAAGATGCTCATAACTCTTGACTCACTGAAATGATTCCTGTAACCATTGAAACCATTGTGAGCCAAGGCTCCTGGCAGTAGCTCTGTAGACTTGCTTTCTACATCAACAGGCCAGGAAACAATCGATGATGAATATTTACTGTCTCGCTTCTCTGTACCTGATCCTGGATGCCGTAGTGTCTACAGGACCAATAAATCTCAAACGCTGTATCATGACTCATATCATCAAAACTGATTTAACTGCTCTTTTCAGCCATGAGAGTTTTTGTGTTTTAAGACTCGTAAATGTGTCTAATGTGTGTGTGGCGATGGTTGAACGGTGTTTCTGTGCTGCGTTGGCTCCGGTTGACAGATGAAGATGCGAAAAAGGCACATTCTGTCTCCATGTTACTGATTTAGTTCTGTTTTTCTATCTTTGGCTTGACTACACAATGCAATGCTTTCTTTTCATTAGTTCCTTTAATTAAAGTTTTAATTAAAACAAGATCTTGTTCACTTGAACACTTGAAAGCTTTTAGCTTGAGCTTAAAGTACATCCTAGATCTTTCTGTACTGTCCGAAAAGTGTGCAGGGTTTTTCAGAAAGCGTTGTGCTGTTTTGTACATTGTTGTACATGTACAGCATGGAATATGACATTTCGTTGTAATATTAATTTTGCTGAGTAATGCTTCTTTGCTCTCATGCGTGTAAATCTGCACATTGTGTACTTATTGTCAGTCGTGACTTTTTTCCTTTCCATCTTGAAGATCTCAGTTATAAAACTCATCCAGTTTTGGCACTGTGAAGGAATGACCTCAGAAAAGCTCTGCTTTGACAGCCCATTTGCTCCTCTACTTCCAGAAACTGCAGGGCACCTCAGGACCTCTTGTGCTGACAGAGGAGGAGAAGCGTACCCTGATTGCAGAGGGCTACCCAGTCCCCAACAAGCTGCCCCTCACCAAGACTGAAGAGAAAGCACTCAAAAGGGTCCGCAGGAAAATCAAAAACAAGGTAGTTCTCCAAGACCCGCCCAGAATCACCCAAGCATCCAAACTATTATTAATGCACTCTGGAGGGCTGCAGTAAATCAGGTTAAACCTAGGGTTAGAAAATCCCAAGTGAAACACCACATTAAATGTGTAGCCATGTACTATAATAAACATAAAGTTAAGATGTGAGTTATACTGTCAGATGATGCTACGTTGAGGATTCTTAACCTTTTTTCATGCCATGGACCTCTTTGGTAGTCTGATGAAGCCTATGGACCCCTTCTTAAAATAATGTTTTTAAATGCATAAATAAAAATACATAGGGTTATGAAGAAAACCGCATTACAATATTATTGGTTACATTTATTTATTTAGCAGACACTTTTTCTCCGAAAAGGCTTCCAATGAACTCTATGTGGCGTTATCAGGCCACACACCTTATCCACCAAGGTGACTTACACTGCTAGATACACTACTTACAATGGGTCACTCATCCATACATCAGTGAAACACACTCTCTCTGTCACTCACACACTATGGGTGAACCTGAACAGCATGTCTTTGAACTATGGGAGGAAACCAGAGCACCCAGAGGAAACCCACACAGACACGGGGAGAACATGCAAACTCCATAGAGACTGAGTAGGGATCGAACCCTTGTCTTCTCTCACCACCCAGGCACTGTGAGACAGCAGCACTACTCACTGTGCCACCGTGCTGCCCATACCAGTTATGAAAATATTTACAAAAAGCTAATTTGTAATATTACCTAGTAGTAATATTTGTGCGTTTTATCAACGCCTTAAATGAAAACGCTGTACATTTACAGGTTAGTGAAAATAAAGATGTAAGCCTTTCCCGCCCATGTTTGGTTAAGAACCCCTGTGCAAGATTGAGATGATAGCAGAGTATCTCTCACATCCATTTCAGATTTCAGCACAGGAAAGTCGCAGGAAGAAGAAGGAGTACGTGGAGTGCCTGGAGAAAAGGTACAACCCAAGACTTTTGTATTCTGGTACATAACATTGCTGCAGATTCATATGTATCTTATTAATATACTTTAAAATAGACCTTAGATAGACAGAAGCTTTATTGATCTTCGGGGGAAAATTCAGTAAATGTAGTAATGCTTTCAGAAACTTTTCCATGTAAAGCTACATTTACTTATCAGACACTTCTCTCCAACACAACTTCCTATGAACTCTATGTAGTGTTATGAGCCCACACACATTATTCACCACGGTGACTTACACTGCTAGATACACTACTTTGAATGGGTCACTCATCCATACATCAGTGGAACACACACACTCTTGGTGAACCTGAACAGCATATTTTTGGACTGTGGGAGGAAACCAGAGCACCCAGAAGAAATCCACACGGACGCAGGGCAAACATGCAAACTCCACACAGCCTGAGCAGGGACCGAACCCACGTCCTCTCGCACCACCCAGGCACTGTGAGACAGCAGTGCTACTCACTGTGCTGCCGTGCCACCCCATACCTAACTATATGTAGCTAACAAGTTCAGTTCACTTGCTAAACACAGCTAGAAGTTTCATTACTCTTTAAACAAAAAAATGTGAAGGGTTTGTTGTATTGCAGCAGGCATCTTGCTTCCTCCTAAGTCTGAAATCTTTTGTAATTGGAACAATGTACACTGTCAGCGTCTTCAGATTTGCTGGGGTGCAATTGATTATTGCACTTTGTCAGGATGCGTGATTGCCGGGCCGTAATGTAATTTGTGTCTTATTCCAGAGTGGAGACGTACACCTCGGAAAATAGTGAGCTTTGGAAAAAGGTGGAAACCCTAGAGTGTGCTAACAGGTAAGGAGTTGGTGTGAGAGCTGGGATCTGGTTTGTATCCCACATTAGTGTTGATGAATCACTAATTTATCACTAGTCTGAGATTTAAATTGCGAAATTGCCTGCGGTGCCTCTATGACTGTAGCATTGCTTTACTGAACTGATAATTTGGAACTTCTACTGTTTTTATCAATTTAAATAAGGTTTTATGGGCCTTCTTATTAAAGCATCTTGTTCTGACTCTGAGTCTGTATAATGTTTGCAACTGACTTGTGCAGAGTTAATGAAACATTCGGTACAGAAAATATCTTCCTGATTATATTTTAGAGTAATATCCTTTAAAGTTCGTTTGCTTTTTTGCAAACCTATAAACGCCAATATTTTGTCAGCACTGTTTCACTTTCTACCCATAAGCCATAAACATGAGACTGAAATTTCCCTTTTTAAACATATTGAAGGATGGGTGGTTCTTGGGTGGCTGAGCTTGAAGCAAACAGTTGCCGTTTTGTTTAAACAGACATTAGAAGTTTCTAGAGCTTAAAATATACAGATGTTACTGCTTTGGTTTACGCAGACAGAGGGCTAAAATAACAATGTGATAATTTACTGTACATTGAAAGTGGATCATGTTTATAAAATGTTATCAAAACACATCTTCATATTTTTATCTGGGATAGAAAAATTATATAAAACAATATTGCATACAGTCCCTTGCTGTTTCCAGGTGAGATTTAAAGAAGAACGCTCAGAGTTCCACACTCAGAGTACCTAATTGAAAGTAAGAGTTTGATAATGAAGAAGCTTGGTGGTTGAGCAGTCCTGTTCTGACATGACCATACAAATCACACAATGCTGTTGCAAAGCTTTTTTTGACTTTGGTCTACCTTACGTTGCCATAACTAACAAAAAAAAAATAAATACAATATGTAGCATCTGTCTACAGGGAAACACAGTGATTCTAACACTTGTTGGCTTAAAAATACAGTTATAGGAGTATGAAGCAGTGCAACAGCTGAGCGGTTAATCTTATGCTTGCCATCGGAGCAGGTAGAGGCAATGAATTGTGGATGTCATGAAACTGGGATTTTAGTATCACAGTAACGCATTCATTTATTAGAGTATCGTCTGCAAGTTTAGCCGCCAGTTGCCTCTTTTTCACTTTGTCTTATTTTTGACAATACAGAAGACTTAAAAATGACCTTGCGGACCTATGTGGTTTCGAGGCAGCGTCTCCTCGTTGTGAAAATGGTCCAAGCGGTAATACCTGAAAACCTTTCACAGACTGATTTTACAGTGTTTTTGTGCTGTGCCGATGAAGCAGTCATACGCACAGATTTTTTACCATCTATCTAATAAGAAAGGGGATATTGGGCAGAGGTCGTCAGTGCTGCAAGCAACAGGATAAGGGCAACATTTTTATCTTTTCATGCTGAATTAGCTCAATAAAAAGGATGGCCGTTAATGTCGCCAACCTCAAATTAACAATGGACTTTTATAATTGTTTGGAGAGACGCAGCAGGATATTATGGCTCAGCCTAATTACATGGCTGTATAAAATCCCACTAAAGGTGTTGTCTTAAAACAGTCGCATAATAATAGGTGAATGAAAACCACCAAGGGAGACCAATGTGTATGACTCAGCTTATAACTCTTCAAACGAAACCCAAAGCAAGGCTAAAAAAACTCCCTTGAGGCCAGCGCTCCAATAGGGCTACACATGGCTTGAAAAACAAAAGCCCTGTTATTGCTAGCAATTTCGGGTGGACGAGGCAGCACTTTTTACTTTATAACAAGGCTTTTTTTCTCTCAAGCTTCTTATTTCGCCAAGTCAGTGAGCCACTTATACGAAGCTCGATATCTGCTCCGCCGGGAGTGCCCCGAACGGTGTATGAAAAGAGACGGGACGGTTTAAGTGACATTAAGCCGTTACCAGTTACAGTCTCTGCTGCACAAGCACAAGTCCCTCAGTTGGATGCCAGCTTGAAGCTTTTAATTAAACGTATTGGACCAAAGGGTCCTATTGGGGAGCGGGGGTATATTAAATTAACTTACACAGGGGAGGGCTGAGCTGGCTTCTTATGGTTCACTTAAGAGATGGTATATGATACCACGTGAGGACGCCTTTCTCGCTGACGGCATGGAACAGATGCAGCCTCCGGAAGTTTCTATGAGACATGTCAGTGAGGTAGATTGGACTCAATATAGACGTACCCGTTCAGCCCAAGAAAAATTCTGATCGTGACTTCTCTTATATACTCGTGACTTGCTTATCTGAATCAGTGTTTATCAGCACTAAGAAGAAACTTTAAACCAAAATATTATATATATATTTATTTATATTATTTATATTTTTTTATATTATATATAAATAGTATAGAAATGTAAGTCTTGCTACATGAAAGTAATGCTTTCTTTGTAGGGAACTGGCTCTATCTTGTGGTGGAAACCTGCATCATTGCAAAAATTTACATCTCAAATCTAATCAAATTGCATTCACAGCTGGAAGATCTAATATATAGATACATTTAATATGAACAAGTATTAAAATATCCAAGTGTCACCTTCTTTGATTTTTTTTGGTCCTATATTTATTAATTTTCCCCTTTATAAAACATTTGCATCAATATTTAAAACCAGCCATATAATTCTTTGCTTTCATAGACTTGTCTTCCAGGAAACCTATTCATCTGATTTTAAGTATTTCCATGAAAATATATGTCCTATAGTGCTATGCAGCTTTATAAAATTGAATTATAATGATTGTGTTGTACATCTGTGAGTGTAATGTGTACGAGAGCTGTGTGTGCGTGTTTTTATGGCCCCGTATGATTTGCACTTCCAGCTCCTTTCGCTGATCATCCATGTAGTCCTTTCTGCTGCTGCTGTCCATCCAGGAGGCAAAATCCCAGTATTTTTTGGACCTAAGTCAAGTCTCTGCTCCTATGACTGAAACAGTCACACTCCAGGCACTGAACAGGGATTCAAAACACTGGACATGAATTACACAATTTGTGAATTTTTGTGTGCTGGAAACATAATCAAATAAATGTATTTATTTTATAATCAGGACTTCACATCCTGAAAATTTTGTTTATTTTCCTCTGCAGGTCCTATTCGTAAATAATTTTTTTCAAAAATTAATCATGAACAGCCTTAGTGGACAGCAGCCAGATTTAACTTTCTTCACGTGTCAAGGTTCCTGTTGCTAATTAGTGATTAAAAAATATGTTAATTTACTTGATTAATATTAATGTTTTCATTGGAGCACACAACCAATACCCACTTTATGAAATATATTCTGGGATACACAGTATGAATGAATTAAATTAAATTAAATTAAATTAAATTACATATTAATTATTAAATATTTAACATCTATTAATCAGAGAAGGAATTCACTTTGGTTGCAGTAACATGCAATATACAGCATACAGCCATACACACGTACAACATAAAAGTACGTACATAAAAATGCAAAGTGTTCCAGCGGCAGTAAATTATTGTTTAAACTGACTCTTCTATCTAAACATGTTTTCAGTTCCCCAATTTATGCAGCTGCATATATTGCTGAAATAATTCAGTGGGGGTATTTTACTGGAGCCTTCTTGCTCAAAGGCCTGCAGCTTGGAGCCTCCCGATACTTGAACTCACAAACTTCTGGTTAGAAGTAGGGCTGTGGGGTCAGTACCCAAAACCGTCGTCTCCAACTCCAGTAACCCAATAATTGCTTCCGACTCCACGGCACTGGCACCCAAAAATTGCACGTTATTTTGGGGGTCGACTTATCCGGCGGATATAGGCCTAAACCTATATTATACCTCAAATTTTTGGGGTCGACTTATACGCCGGCATATACGGTGCGTTTAGTCGGAGACGGTAAGTTTTTTCCGACTCCGGTAACCTGATAATTGCTTTCGACTCCGCAACTCCGACTCCGCAGCACTGGTCAAAAGGCATCAACTTCACTACATGGCACAGATCTCAAGTGCAGAGCAATATGTCTTTGCTTTCCTGGAGCTTCACATTTTGTGTGTGTGTGCGCGTGTGTTTCTTTCTTCAGGTCCCTCCTCCAGCAGCTGCAGAAACTACAGGTCCTGGTGGCCGGGAAGGTGCCGCGCTCCTGCAAGATGGCATCCACGCAGACGGGCACCTGCCTCATGGTAAAAACAGTGTACTCCAACGCGCAAGCATGCAGGGACACGCAGTATGAATGCATTAAAAGCACACTGTACGCAGTAGACCGGATTTTGTCGGATATACCGTATAACCCCAAATGGAGCACGTAATTGCGTGGCGGTCTTTGCTCGCGTGACATTTTGTAACCTTTTTGTATGGAAACTTTTTCTGTGACCTTTTTGTATGGAAATGTCAGTCCTTGAAAGCAGGGAGGGAGAGCTGAGCGTGGTAACTGTTGTGTGCGCTCTTACTGATGTACTGATGTGCTTTCTCTCCCGCCAGGTGGTGGTACTGTGTTTTGTCCTGGTCCTCGGATCCTTCGTGCCCTGTCTACCCGAGTTCTCTTCTTCGTCTCACATAGTCAAGTCCTCACCTCTGTCTTCAGGCGACGTCTACGCAGCCAGCCACGGTACTTCACATGCAGAGCACAACGGATGCCTGCTTCCCTTTAAACTGTTTGCTCCAGGACTTGTGTTGTGAGCCTTCCATGACATGTTTTTCAAACAAACGTGTTCCAACGGTGGTCTAATGGCTAAATCCTTTATGCCGATACCTCACGTCTTAAATGCGACATTGAAATAAGTTCTGTGTTGTATAACAAAATACCTACATTGTTAATTCTTAAAGAATACGGTTTAGTTTTCTCTTCTTCTCTACAGCTGGGAGCTTTTTGTTTTCGTCTCCACAGTTACCAGCT
Organism: Scleropages formosus; assembly: GCF_900964775.1. Lineage (NCBI taxonomy): Eukaryota > Metazoa > Chordata > Actinopteri > Osteoglossiformes > Osteoglossidae > Scleropages > Scleropages formosus. Next base: position 29,585,025 of record NC_041812.1, read on the forward strand.
GTTTTATGGAAATAATTTTGATAAAATGCCCCTTTTCATGTTTGGGTGCTTGTATTGTACCATTCCCTTCTCCGCTTCTCTATTGCACCACTTGCTGGAACGATGTTCAGCGCTCTGTGTCACCCTGGTGGGAAGAATGCTCTGTAGAAATGAATCAAATTAAAATAATCACCGACTGAAGTAGTCAACCTAAAGAAATAATTAGGGGGGGAAATAAAAATCCATCCATCCATCCATCCATCCATCCATCCATCCATCAATAGCTGCTTATGTATTTTAGGGTTGTTGTGGTTCAGAGCCTATTCCAGACGCATAAGGTGTGAAGCAGGGTACACCCTGGATGGGGCACCAGTCCATTGCAGAAAAAGAAAGCCACAGAAATCAAACAATGAGGGCAATTCAAACATCTGTAATGTGTACCTTTAATTATTGAAAAGCATTTAGAGTGTTCAAAAGCTTATTTGCAATATTTGGTTGCGGAAAAGGTTTTTGATTTTCGTACAGTGGTTCACTATTATTTGGCAGAGGGTGTAAAGAGCATTACTTTTAAGGCAGCATCTTGAACTCGCTGGTTGTCCGGTTATACCGCATAGCACCGTGGGTCAGTAACAAACTAGTACCAGTAAATGCAGCATTTACTCAATACATCATAGATATGTTGCCTTGGATATCGTTACCCGTCACCAGTCTCAGACGATGAGCTGGTCCCTCGCCAGGCTCTAAAATTGGAGTCCAGAGGGGTCACTTGTGAATGTTTCATTATCCACCCTTCCGCCAGTGCGAATGAATCTCCTTGGAGGTGCTTATGTCCGCGGTGCAGACTCCTGACCGCAGGTGTTCCCTCCATCCTTCGTCATTCCTGGCTCCTCAATTAGAGCGTGCATAGGGCCTCGTCCGACTCGTACGAAGCGGGGCCCCCGAGAAACTCGGAGACAGTCCCATTAAGCACGGCGTGGACTCGCTGACAGCCGTGGCTACGCTGTGGATGGCCGTGTTGCCATGGAAACAAAGGAGCGTAAAATACAGCTGGAACACAATGCATAACCATGAACCTTTAGAGATGAGAAGAGTACTAAGGCAGAGTGCTGCTTTGGCACATCACAAATGTGTTATGTTACATTTTCTCTTTGACGTTATATTAATTATAGTGAATCTAAGCAAATATGAGCAAGACACAATGAGAGCGAAATGTTCTCATATGCCAGAAGTGAAAGGAAATACAAATATTTGTAAGGGGAAAAATAAGAACTGTACAGAGATGTGTATTGAATATGAAGTGTGCTTTTTCTTTTTCCGAATAATGACGAAGGCCTGTCATCTTCCGAGAATGAGTTATGAACTGAATGCGCTCACGTTGGCACCAGGCATAGTTTTTTGTCACTGCACTGGATTTAACAAGCTGAACACCACTTTACAGTTCTGTGTGTGTGTGTCTGCAGTTCGTTCCCGAAGCCTCCTTTTCTACGAAGAGGGCTCCCCCCTGGAAGACGGCTACGGCCACCTCCTGAAAGTGAGAGAAGCGGATGACTGGGAGGGGCCGCCGGGAGACTACGTCAAAGACGGGCCCGTCCAGGGCCCCCTTGCAGAGCACGAGACGACCAAATACCTGGGCAAGGACCACACGGATGTAGTGGACTACAACAGGACAGGCTCCGAGTTCGCCCGCAACGAGGAGCGGTTCCTCCAAAGGTGAGTCGAGGTCAGGTCCTGCAGAGGACGTGTTTGGCGCCCCCTAGCAGCGAATCGGTTTGCTCGCCAAAACGACGAACGCAAGATTTTTCCGAAAGGAGCGCGGTTTGAATTCCCGCCCCTGCCATCGTAGCCTTGAGCAAGGCGCTTCCCTTCAGTTTTTCTAGAGAAGAAATTCCCTGCTGTGTAAATGGCTAAACGGTTGTAAGTTGTGCCTTTGGAGAGAAGTATCAGCTTGGGGAATAAAAAATAACCGCACAACTGTTCACTAAGCCAGTTGCTACCAGCGGGAGAAAAACCATACGCAACAGTCAGCGTGTTGAAGGGCCGATGTGTCACAGTGCATGATAAGTGATGAATGATGTGCAAAGAATTTATAGATATGAAATGTTTATGATTTGTGGTATTTTTATATCATCTAATAAATCGTCTAGTAACAAAGTAGATGTTCGTGGAGCCCAGCGGGGCATGTGCTTACATGCGGCGGTCTGTTCTTTTCGCGTTCCTGTTTGTAGTTTATCGTTAGACACCCAAGAACGATTGCGAGACGGAGCTTAGCTCTTCAAAAACTCCGCCCCCGACGTCACACGAAGCGTGACGCTTCCGTGTTTGATTTGAGTCCGTTGAGAGCGGTGCTTCCGTTTGCTGCCTCCCACAGAGAAACTCCCCCCGATGGAAGCGGCGCGGAGTACTTCTAGCCCCTCGGGAGGTCGGTGGCAGGCGCGCGAGGCTTTTGGCGGACCCTCGGAAGCGGGTGCCCTCTCCTGCCCTCTAGCGTCTGCATCTCTCTCTCTCTCCGTCTCTCTGCCTCTGTAAGGAAAAGAAAAAACACTCATGCCAAGTGGAGCTGGGCGCCAGCCAACCACTCAGCCACTCTGCCGACAATCACATTAAAACAGGGACGTTTACCCCCCCCCCCACTGCCTGGAATTGGATGTGAAGTAAGGGTCTTTGTGTGCCCCCTCTATAAATGTGCCTCTCTGTGATGTGTGGGGGCCACAGCGGGTGTGTGCTTTTCAGTACCCAAGTGGTGCTGAGCAGAGCCTACTGCTGTGTATGTGTGTGTGTGTGTGTGTGTGTGTGGGGGGGGGCGGGGGCGGGGGGGTGTCTTCACATTATTTACTCCCAAATATAAATCAGAACCACTTTTTCTCCGGCTGAATTCCCTGACAAACTCGGGGCCGACTCGTACGTGGCATATTTAGGACTCGTCCGTGACGCACGCATGAGTCAGGTGTCCTGGAGGCCGGCCGTCAGCTCGCAGACCCTTCTCACGCTGCATTCTACGTTACTGCATTTCATGTCAGCGCCAGCCTCCAGCTGCATGATTTGTATTATTTTATTTTATTTTATTTTATTTTTTTTTTTTTCGCCTGCGTTACGCTCTGTCCCATGTATTTATGCTTGTGTCAGTATTCCACTTTTTTTACTAGAAACTGCAAATGTGTTGAATGTAGTTTTACCCTCAGGCTCTTCCTCGGCGCAGTTTTTTTTTCCTTTTAGAATGTTGTTTTTCTATCTTTTCGGGTTCTCTCTAATTATTATGTAAAAGCCAAAAGATGTATTTTTATGGACTTTGAAACCATCGGTAATATATAAATATATGTATATCACTTTTAAGCAGCCGAAAAAAAAAATAAAAAAACAGAACAGGTTTCTGTTCTTAAAAAAAAAAATGGGTGAGAAAGGATACACCTTTTTCTTGTGTAAATAGTAATGATGTAATGTTTACATGATCCTCTTGGCCTAACTGTTAAACAGTTTGTCTGCTTTTTTTTTTTGTCCTTTATTTCTGTATTAAGGAAGTTTTGTATATTGAGATACGTAGATTTAAACATTTGTGGTCATTGTAGATAATGCGCCTGATTTTGATGGACTTCATAACTGCACACTGTATTTTGAAAACTGGATAGATTTCAAATGGTGCATAAAATTGAATAACTTGTTTGTTACATTAGATTACCATACTAGTGTTTTTCTTGGCAGTTTTCTCATATTGTAATTTAATTTCTTTTTCTTCAATATTCAGTATCCAAGGGCTTTTTCAGTATCAATCAAATACCCTTTAAGTAGCGCTGAGAACAGATTGTGATCTTTAAAATGTAACAGCAAAACTGTTTTTGTTTTTCTAGTAACATGGATGTTAATGCATTGGAGAAGATACAAGTGTTTAAAATAATGAAACCAATGTTTTTCACATACAGTTACAGTAAAAACTGTGTTTTCAGGACCCTGGAAAGGACCATAATGTGTAGATCTGTAAAAATCTATGAAAGTCTGGGGTGTTACGAAAGCGTACCATTTTTGTGTCCAACAGGAAGCTTTCGGAAGCTTGCTGCTGGGATACAGCATGTAAACCACGTGCTTCTGTAAAGAAAGGAGGGGATCCGCAGAATCCCTGTGAGACAATGACAAGTACGAGTGTGCTCGGAAAGAACCGGAAAGGCTTGGCACTTTGTGACACTTTTTGTGCTGCGCGCTTCTGATACCTCGGACCGTTCCGGAAGTTCTGCGCGACAGGCTGTCGTATTCTCGCAGACGACACCGAGGACTTCAAACTCGACGAGGATCGCGAGCCACAGCCGCTGGAAGTGAGAAGACCAGATTCGTTCAAAAAGCAGATCCCTTTCTATTGTGCCTTTACATCTTTTTAGTATGTAAATGGATTATTCTTAATGCCTTTCTCTATATGTTTCAGTGCAGTTTTGCTTTGATTTTTTCTGGATGTAGGTTTCTTATTATTCAAAATAGTACCACTTTCTGTGAGACTGTAGGGATTTGAATGTGACCCATCGGCAAAAGGACACCACTAAAGTAAATGTAAAAAAATAAGGTAGGACATAAATAATTTGACTTAGACAAAGGTGTCAGCTAAATAACGAATAATAAAATAATAGGGGCAGCTGCCTTTGGACCCAAAAAGCACAGGTTCAAGCCTGATCTCTTGCTGTAGTACCCTTGAGCAAGGTACTTCCTCTGAATGGCTCCAGTAAAAATTACCTGGCTGTATAAATGGGTAGATAATTATAGCCTCAATATTGCAAGTTGCTTTGGAGAAAAGCATCAGCTAAATGAATAAATGTAAAAAAAAAAAAAAATAGCTGAAATATAGTGTAGAAGAGACACATTTGTATTGACTCATCTAAAAGTGACACCATCATACAAAATTGCTGGGAATCAGATATTAGGCACACAGTTTTCTCATAAAGAAAGATGGGGAGGGAGGGGGCAGATGCTTCGATGAGGCGATAAAAGGAAAATGTGTAGCCTCTAAAACGGAGGTTAACGATAATTACGTACACTTGATATGTCAATTTCATGCAAGAGTCCTACAGAAATGTATGAACCAAGGGTTACAAACCAGATCCACTTACTGCCTTGCCTTGTCACACAATTTCACATTGCATTGTGCCACTGCTTCCTTGGAACACATCTGGGTTCTCCTGTTGCTTTTGTGCTTCATTGCCTTTGTGCGCATCACAGATAAAATGTATACTGTAAATAGGGGATGTATTTTTATATTGAAAATGTATTTTAGTTTTTCATGTTCCTTTTGGAAGCGATTTCCTATTATTTACCTTACATTACTGTTCCTGTACATCAAAGTGCATGTGTTTAAGTGCGAGGGATGAGAATGTCGACCTTCTGTCCATTTTCTATCTTTTATGTAGAAGTAGCATGAAGCAGAATATAAAAAATTGCATCAGCACTCCGTTGTCTGTCTTTAATTTTTCTTGCAGCTGCGTGAATGGAATTTGCGGTGAAAGCAGGTTAACCTTTTGATTTTGTTGTGGAAGCAATATAACATAAAACCATTGGTACGTCTTCACAGCATTGGATAAAACAAACTTCTGACAAGGCATCACAAATCCAGCTATGCTTTCTTTACTCATTACATTTGAACAGCTTCTGCATCTTAACCATTAGATCATGCAGGAATGTATGAAATTGTGCAGGTGATGATATAGTGAATAGAGCTACTGAATTTCCTTGAATCTGAATCTTACAGGTTGAAATCCTGTCTACTGCTGTAGTATCCCTGAGCAAGGTACTTACCATGAATTGCTCCAGTAAAGTGATCTACCTTTGTAAATGAGTATGGGGTGGCATGATGACAAAGCGAGTAGCGCTGCTGTCTCACCGGCGCGGTGCAAGAGGGCGTGGGTTTGAGCCCCGCTCGGTCTGTGTGGAGTTTGCGTGTTCTCCCCGTGTCTGCATGGTGTTCCTCTGGGTGCTCTGGTTTCCTCCCACCCTCCAAAGACATGCTGTTCAGGTTTCCCCACAGTGTGTGAGTGACAGAGAGAGTGTGTTTTGCTGATGTATGGATGAGTGACCCAGTGTAAGTAGTGTATCTAGCAGTGTAAGTCGCCGCGGTGAATAAGGTGTGTGGGCTGATAACACTACACAGAGTTCATTGGAATTCCCTTTGGAGAAAAGCGGCCGCTAAATAAAGTAACAAACAGGTAAAATTATTGTTGGTAGTTTTAAATTGTAAGTTGCTTTGGAGACAGTTGTCAGGTAAATAAATGTAAGTTATGACCAGTATTAATAATAATCCACACTGTACTCTTTCAAGTGTTTATAAAGCCACAACTGGAAAGTTTTTGAATTGTAAATATTCACATTTGACCAGTCTTTCCCAGGAACTTTCAAACACAATTTCCATACAATCATTTGAGTGTTCATTTCACACACACACACACACACACACACACATCGTCCGAACCGCTTGTCCCATACGGGGTCGCGGGGAGCTGGAGCCTAACCCAGCAACACAGGGCGTAAGGCTGAAGGGGGAGGGGACACACCCAGGACGGGATGCCAGTCTATCGCAAGGCACCCCAAGCAGGACTCGAACCCCAGACCCACCAGAGGACAGCAGGACCTGGCCAAGCCCACCATGCCACCATGTCCCCTCCATCAAAAACAGCTCTGCAAAAATGTAAAACTGACAACAGAAAGGTGCTATATAAAAACGACAAAGCAAACAAAGTTCCGTCGCAGCATCAGCGCAGAGAACAAACCATTTAAAAATGAAAGCCTTAACAGAGAATGGAAAAGTCATGAATGAATCGGTCCACCCATACAAGTTCAATAAACGCTTATCCTGAGCCTACATCAAGAGCACTGGGCGCAAGGCTGAGGGGGGGCACCATGGATGGGGCGTCAGTCCAGTGCATGTTAGCGGAAAATCTTGTATGTATTTCTGAAATATTCTCCCAGAGTCACTGCAGAGTCCTTCAACTCTCAGCCTTTCTCTTTGTCACACCTCTTACTTTGCTTTCAATATTGATGGTCTGATTTTCATAGTCTGCTGTACGAAGGCCACTGCCTAGAATATGAACATGAGTAGGAACGGGGTGTTCTCTTTGCACACCGTGGTCCAGGATACACCCACGTACGCACGCGGGCGGCATTATCGGAATCACATTCCAAAATCATCCAGGACTGCAAAGATACATAGAGATTTTGCTCTGACCAGGCAAGAATACGAGCTAATGGAAACTAGGCCTTCAGCTTTCATCTCTCTCCATTGGTCACTAGTGCAGGCCAATGAACAGAAGAATCCTGAGGATTCCCACAAGGGGGTGCTCGTGGATAAAGCTCAGAAATGTGATAACTTTCGCCAAAGAATGCTCTCCCTGTTCTCCATGTCCATGTGTTCAGCTTTCTTTGGTGTGAGGACCTTCATCTTGAACCACTCATCCTTATTTATTCATCCTTGGAAGCTGCCACTTGACAAGAGATACACCACAAAAAGATGGTCTCTTATGGACAGTCCTGCATAATCAGACTTCATAAGTCCCTACCTCCAAATCGGTCCTTTCTTCATCAGATGCTCATCCTGCAGAAGCATATGCTCCACTTTTCAGTCCTTAAGGGTGACTGCTTTATATTTACATCAAGTGGTGTACAACGCTGACATTAAATTTATCCTTCACAACCTCCAAAGGGCAATGGCTGGGGCAAAAAGTGTCTTTTTTCCCCAAAGCCATCCAACAGGATGTTAGTCTCACGTGGATAGATCGATCACTTTGAGAAGGAGAACACATGTGCACACGGTCGAAAACTTTAAATATCCCAAATGCAGGCAGTACTCTGTGAAGGTACTGTGACAGTGGATAGCTATTCACTCCTGCAGTGAACTATCTGAATATGGAAAGCTACAGTAAGCTTCACAAAGAAAAAGCAGCTCATCAGCTTATTTTCATGTCAGATCTTAGCGCCCTGGAGTCTGTGCTCTTCAGAAGTGCCACCGTTCCCAGCTGGATGCGATTCCTCATGGATTTGGTCTCGGGTTTCGGTGGAAGAGTCTCTCACGATGACGAGCGATACCTGCCGCTGATGCTGTCGAACGGCCACGACTGCACAAATGACCTGGCAGAAAGATGTAATCACAGCCTCGGGTCCATCTAGCGAAAGAATGTAACTGACACTGTGGGACAGATTCGTCCTTTTTTGCATGCAAATAGATACCCACGGTCCTCTGTTTGGTGTTGCCGCTGGAGGTGAAATATGAAGTGTTCAGTCCATTCTGACTCAGATCCATCTTCCTTGTCAGAGACGACCCTCATATCCTCACCTCCACATGTCATTTCTGGGCACATTTCAAAACATCCCTGCAGATAATAGCTACTCGTCCACGTCCACCGGTCACCACTGATTCGGGGTCAGCACTGATTTTTACACATTGATTTCTCAGCATCACTGCCTCTTATTTAGGCGGGAGCTGCGTATTTGTTACATGCCGTCTCAGCCGTTCATTTAATCTCCTTGTCTTTGAGTATTATGAACACAGTTCAGTCCCTGGGTACCTGGAAGGGAAGGAGAGCATCTTTTCATTCGAGAACTGCAAATAGAAGTGAGAAAGGTTATACAAGCAGGAACACTTGTGCGCGCTGGACCAGCGAGTCTCCCAGTTTTGTGACTTCTCACTGCACAGAGTACAAAACGTTCATTCTCTCTCCTGCCACGGCTACTGGCACCAGCTCTGTTTGCCAGATATTCGTTTGAAAATGCAAATGCAGATAATAAGTGAGAAAGTGAAAGAACTGAATAAGTAACTGGGTTTAGTGCGAATGTATAAGTATTCCTCTAAGAGCGTCAGAGGTCCTCAGACCCAAGAGACTGCTCAAGTGTGTTTTTACTCAGGCTCGCACTTGCCAATGTACAGTATAGGACAGATTTCCAACAGACCCGTATTAATGATGTGGGTAGTCTAAATTATACTGAAAACTTCAGAGGTGTAGGCAACATTATTAGAAAGGAAATTTAATTGCATGGCCAGAATGATAGTTGAATGTTTAACTGAACTTAAATTTCTACTGGAACTCAGGTTTAAAGCCAGATTTATTTTTCCAAACAAATCTTATGACGAGTTGCCCTTCTTACTGGAATACAAATATGTATGTCTGTATATGAACCTACATGCAACACACACACACAAAATATTATATCAAAAAAATGTGAACCTTCTGTCCCTTCATCTCATTAACCTCATTATTTAATGAGAACCAGCCTTTGTCATCTGACATAATAGGTGTTTAATTACCAGTTCCATATATTGGTTTAAAGCAAATCGTGTGTAGTAGAAAAACAAAGGTAGTGCAGGTGCAAAAATAAGTGAACCTCAGTTGGTTAAACCAAGTAGGTAACTAGATGCAGGGGTGCAACTCATAATCATTTTATAAGTTTATTTTAAGATTTAAGATTTAGACATGAGTTTAATATTTTGTACATTATTTTTATACACTAGAGACTGCATGGCAGACTGGGAGATGCGGATTGCTGCTGCTGCCCAGCATCACGAGAGACTATCGTACCCCATATCGCTTGCCTGGGAAAAAAAATCAAAATTTAAAGTATGGTTCCAACTGAATGCGCATCGCTGTCGCACAATCGTAAGGTCGAAAAATCTTAAATCGGACCACCGTAACTCGGGGATCGACTACATATACAATATGTATAAACTTGTTTGAATCCGTATTATAACACAAACTGCATATACTTTTCCATCATTACAACCTGGCCCTTGTGAACACTATTGAAAGATCCAAATTTTTCCCGTTCATAGAAATTTAGCAGCACCGATGGCATTGCTTTACCTCACAATCTGTCTGGGATCAGCGGTACATCTTCCAGAAACCTTCTTCCAGTGCACTCATCCACACTGTAGAGTGAGAGTGATGATTATTGTAGTGTGAATGGCTTCGATATTCACAATTTTATATTTCTGGCGTCCATTGCTTGGGTGCACAATAGGCTTTTGCAGTGATGCTTCTGCAATAAATGTGATGTAACTGGTCTATTCTGATTTTAAGGGAGGCTATATTCTCAGAAGGTGCTCATCCTCCCTATTCCCATGTGAGCACTCATTTATCCGCTGCCGTAGTGCCGAGCCCTGTATTCTACTCCTAACCCTCTCTGAAACTCATCACAGAGACTGACTCATCATCTCCAGAGACTGGTACTTCATAGCATTCCCCCGCTTCAAATGCACTAATGTGCCCAAAAATGTGCACCAAGATGCGCAGTTTGGAAAAAAGATTGCTATTTTGAAATCACCCATAGCAAAGCAAAACAGTCCCAGCTTTGGCAGACAGTAACATTGTGCAGCATTCCAGCAAATTTTAGCTCCCTAAAACATGCAGTTTCCTCAAAACAAACCACATTCGTAATTGCAAACGAGGGTCGCCCATGTTGTTTTACACCATTCTACCAGAGGGTCGAAGGGGGTCACAGCCATTAGCAATTAATCAGCTCAACACACATAGGACACATAGGCTTCACTAACACGTGGAATAGATTGGAAAAAAGAGCTAACCTACTTTCCGACAGAGTGTGACAGAAAGCACGAGTGCTTCGGCTCCAAACAGGCCTCTCCACCCACATGATCCCATTTGGAAGCTGATAGACCCACTGCAGGGGACACACGAGGCAGACGAGCAGGGAATGCGGTTGGGGGAGGGGGTCCGGACCTGCTCTTTAACAACACACACTAAGCAGTGTCTAGTCAGCTTATTCCTGACTGCAAAAGCATCTAGGCAGCAATGTTTTCCAAAGCAAAAGGTTCTGATGAATGTGGCGTTACGTGGGAATGGGGGATCACAGCGCAGAGATACACACGGATGGATGGATGCTGATCACAGACTTGCGGCAGAGGCACGATGCTGAGATGGACAACAATCCTTGCTTTCTTGCAATTTTGGTAAAATGTGATATTAGGAGAGGGAGACAATAGTTATATTGTAACTATAATATACACATACACTAGAGCATGTAGACGCATATGCAATGTTTTATAATGTGTGTGTGTGGAAAACAATGATTGCAATCCACTGACAAAACTTTTTGAAGTGAAAGAAAGTACATGCAGGCTGATGCAGGGAAATAGAGAACACAGTAGGAAATAAAGGAAGCAAAGAACATTTTAGCTCGTTTTTATACCGTCACTTGTCACAGTTCTCATCTGTTACACCTGCGCGCTTTTCTCTGTCCCCAGCAGCCAGTGCGCTTCAGAAAATCTAATAATAGTTTTTTTGGGCTCAATGTAGGTTCGATTTAGGATGAAGGTTGGCAGCCTGATCTTCAGGATGCTATGATTTTTTTGTTTTCGAAAAGCTCCGAAAGCAGGCAGAAATGCACAGCGCGCGTATACTCTGTGCTTCAAAAATAAAGGAGTGACGTGAATAAAACCCACTTGAGGGAATGTTTCTTTGCGTTCCATCTTTCCATCTATACAGGTACGAACGCGGGACTCAACCTGGACAAAATGCTCAAGCGTCAGTGTGCGAAGCCGCGCAAGGCGCACTGAATCACTGAATCACCGAATGCGCGCGGGATGCGCTCGCGCCGAATTCAGCTCGAGAGCCGCCGCGCGCACCGCGCACGGCACTTTCGGCTTCGTGTTTAACGTGCGCGTCGGAGCGACTCGCGCGGGTTGAAGGTGGAGTCACCTGACAGCGCGCGCACGGAGCGCGCCGATTCGCCGCCGCCGCCACCGCGCTCCCAGCCCTCCGTGCGTAAAATCGGGGCATTCGCTCGTAACCGGCGCAACGGGAGCGTCTCCAGCGCGATCGCGGCTTCTTCATGGCTCAACGGCACCTGTGCTGAGCTGCGAATGAGGGAATAAGGACCCGTCCAGGCTGTTACATAAAACCGAGCGCACTTTCCGTCCCCTCTCTGCCCTACTTCCGAGCGGACCATGGCCGAGGCGGCGGGCCACATCGTCGCGATCGCGGCGGACACTTCGGCTTGTCCACGCCGTCCGGCATCCCGTCCTGCCGCCGCCGCCGCCGCGGGCTCCGCGCTCCCGCCGACCCTGCAGGAGCTGAGCGAGGAGGAGGACGTGTTCCTGCAGGAGGGGGCTGCACGTGGAGCGGCGCGCCAGGTGCGCGCGGACGGCAGGTGCGCGGCCGCGGAGGCGAGCGGCCGCCTGGAGGATGAGTTCCTTCACCTGGCCATCAGGAAGCAGGTGTCCTACAGGTGAGGCGGGAGTCGGATCGCCACCCTGTCGTGCACCTCGCGCGTTTTCCTGGGAAAACAACCTCATCTTCGGAGGGGGGGGGGCGGTTGGGGGTGAGGGTGCGTGCGTTGCTCCGCGCGTCCTTTCCGAGCCCTTGGTGTAACACGCTGACTTTGCAGTTTGTGTAAGAGAGACGCGCACCGTGACTGCTGTCAAGGACACCTTTCTGAATGAATGAGTGAGTGTACAGTACAGTAGTGCTACAGTGTGCATTTACAGTGCAGTACAGTACAGTACTCTGCGTGACATGGACACCTGATCATTTCAGCACCGCGAACAGCGCCCAAACACACCGCTTTAGTCCCGCACAAACAGCATGTTGTGTGTGACACACTGTGGGCACATCGAGGCATCTACTGAGATGCTTGAGGACCTGTGACATGTAAGAGTTGATTCTCAGCGGCGTGTCATTTACTGTACGCCTATGAATCTGTGACCCATCACATAGACATACTGTATGAAATGCTTCTTAAGGGAACGTGAACTTTGCCAAACTCACGAGTGTCTCGCAAAGGACACAGATTCCGGAGACTTACACTCAGGACGGCCCTATGAATATTCCTGGCTGTTGAGGTCGAGTGACCAGACACCTCCCTGATCCACTCCCGGCCACCGGTTAGCTCACTTATTTGTTGCTGCTTATCGGGAAACTGTAAGTCATTATTAACTTTATTTACACTTTCTCACATCACATGTGAAAAAAGTTAGAGAGTGTTAAAATGATACAGGCATTAACAAGCCTTCACAGAGATAATAATAGCAAGTAATATATAGAGAAACACACACAGCTAAATACAGCAAAGACAGTTAAATAAGTGAGAAATGAGACAATAAAAACACAAAGCTGGGTGACCTTACTAAGAAATACATTTGATTTTTTTTTTTTTTTTTCCAAAAAGGAATAAAAGCGGTTTCTTCCTGATATGACTGCATTCTGAGTCTGTGGTAGGAGTTACAGGATGTTTCCATCTCCTACAAGAGTAGTTTAAATATATTAGCTGTTTTGTAACTTTACCACAACTGATTTATGCCACAGGCTCTGAAAATGATTTTGACCATCAGACCGAAATACCGCTCACACATTTCTAGAAATCCAAGGGGACACCATATTTAATTTCTCACAGTCCCACTCAGTGGCTATAGGCTGTACCTCATCAAATACTGAAATATGTGGATGAATCTGGCAGAATAAACGTGAAAATATTTTCCGTCGCATTCTGACTTCCCCGCTCCTCGCATTTTGTAATTCATTAGAATAAACTGTTTGCAAATGATAAAATAACCATTATGGGAGCTTACTTGATCGTAATGGATGAATGTAAATACAGGTTACATTTCATAAAACTGTCTGTTAACTGCAGATCTTGATAATATTATACCTGTTGTCACGCAACAATATTCCAGGATTTGTTCTATATCAGACACATTAAGGCATAACAACCTTTCATGTCCCGGGGTTGGATTGGAGACTTTTTGTGTGCACCTGAAACCGGTGGCATGCTGTGTTTTCCGCCTCTTAGCTCTTTCACAGTACAGCTGTCTGTCAGCGCAAGTTTGTCACTGCGGCTTCTGACATTTGCATCGGCAGCATCTAATTCCAAAAGCCGTTTCTTATGCGCATGACCCACATTTGCTCGCTCTGGTAGGGTATCCTTTTCCACTTTTACACTCAGCTGGGTGAAAGCCTGTGAAGATATGGTATCCAGCGGAACATGGAAACTAAAAACACAGGGAATATTGATTGATTACGGCTATTATGTGTGAAAATCTGCAATCATAAGAGAGGAATAAGTGATACATGGAACTTTGAGACATTTAAAGTGTTCTTTTGGAAATAGGGCTAAAGTGAGTTATCATTAGGAACTGAATCTTAGTACCACAGGTGTCCCAGACAGCAGGGACACAACTCATGAGAGGACATTTAAAGACATTCTGTAGAATTTGTGCCTCCAATGCAGTCAACAATAGCAGTAACAGGGGCAGCACAGTGAATAGCTCTTTGGGCATAGGTTTGAATCTGAGGGGAGGAGGAGACTCTGTGTTCTCCCTGTGTTCCAAGGACTCTGGTTTCTTTCCACAGCCCAAAGACATACAGTTCAGGTGGATTGGTGACACTAAATTGACTAATGCGTGAGGCATTGTGTCCAAAGTGGACCACCCTCAGTCTCTTATTTATTCATCTACCTGATGCTTTTCTGTAAAGCAACTTACATGTTAACTTACCTACAATTATTTACCCCTTTATACAGCTAGCTAATACTACTGGAGCATTTTTTAGGATAGGTACCTTGCCCAGGGTTAGTACAACCAGAGAGGAGAATTGAACCTGCAATCTTTGGGTCTAAAGATCAAACCACTACACTACCAGCAGCCTTCTACAAAGGGCTCCCATTATAGGCTCTGGACCTCCTTGACCCTGACCAGGACAAGCTGTTATTGAAAATTGTTGGATAGAGAGATGGATAATATTATTAAACCCACCAGGAATAGTAAACGATTTTGAAGCAAAGACTTGAAAATGTCACCAAGATCCGTTTTGAAACAGAAGAGATGAGATGAAGAGAAGAAATGAAGAGATGGCTTCTTCTGCCGGAAATGATGACTTTTTTTCAAAGTCCACTCCAACCCGCAAAAACAAATGAGGCTGCTTGTTCACACATGTCCTCCACCAGTTTATTGAGCTGACACTGGCATTACATCCTTAATTTGCAATCGGTGCTTTAATGAGATTTATGGGTAAACAGAGGTCGCGGCCCTTAGTCACGCCTGTGAATTTTGAATTTTCACAGCAGCATCCGATTGGGAACCCCGGTGTGCTGCAGAGCCTGCGCAATGAGTGCCGTGGTTAGCAATGCAAAGTGACATGAGTCACGGTGGCTGTGCAGTTGAGATCACCGAAGGAGGCTTATGTAACGGGATGAGAGGAAGCTGCGGGGATCAGGCGTCCGCGTGACGTGTAAAGGGTGCTTAAAGGAAGGCCGTGTGCCCTAACGCTCACAAAGGCAGGTCATTCAGACGCAGTGTCCTCCCTGAGATTGGTGATGTGATTCTGCAGTGGCGCCGTTTGGAAATTTGTGGTGCTTCGTCTACGAGGGATTTGGGGATTGGCAGATCCAGGGCAGGCAGTAAGAGTGAAAATTAAAGGCACCCATCAATGATGGAAGTAGCGGTCAGAAACCTGCCACTTGAATAAATAGCTTTAATTTTAGTTTTGCCTCACTTTCATGACACAGTGTCACTTGGAGACTTCGGCTGTATTAAAAATTACTTCCGAAATGCTTATGGACCCATGGGAGATGAATGATTAGACTGCTCCACAGCACTGAAATGTGAGCGATCATCGTGTCGGGTGGTTGTGATGATCGTCATTTGCAGGCCTGGTGTCGGCCGGTCACCTGGGCACTTGTCAGGGCTGTTTATGCACCGAGCCGGTCCAGGCACACTCGATTTGCTCCAGCATCTCCTCCATCTAATCGTGTTTCAAAGACCACAGTGTTTCATGTCAGGGCAGAGGCTGTTGGGTTATTGATTTTCCGTGTGTGGGATGGATCCATCAAAGGCCAGACTGCAGCTACAACCTGGTGTAAACAAAGTCTGGACACCCCTGCAACAGGTGCATAACCTTGTTAAGTAGTGTTTGGTTGCTATGTACAGAAACAGGAAGGTTTACATCACATGTTGTCTCCTGCGTCACCCCTTCTTGTACAAAACAGATGGAAGTCAATGTACTTACATGGAAACCCAAGCAGGATATCTTAGCATAATTCAGAATGAAGCACATTACCCATATTTCCATTCATTTTTGATATTTATGATGCATCTCCTAATGCATTCCATCCACTTCAAATGGCGCATCAGCTGTTTTATTTATTGCAGTTGTTCTGGCAGCTTGTGCAAACTTCTGTAACGTCTTTAATTACGATTCTTGAAATACTAATTGCATGTAAAGTACACACCTCCGTTTATAGACAATCCTTTTAGTGTAAATTAAAAAAACACGTTTTAGAAATGCAATTTAAGCACTTAAATTGATGTTTTCATTTGAAAGGATTTGGATAATGCAATTATACGGTGCAGTTAACAGGCGTAGACAAAATGTGAATGCAGAATGTAGACAGAACACTTATGCACGTCATTATTTGCACAGGCCTAATGAATGCATGTCTCACACACACACACACACACACACACACACACACAGTCTAAAAGTGCTTCTTCCAAGCGCGGTCCCAGAGAACCAGAGCCCAACCCGGCAAGGTTGGATGGAGTTGGGACACACCCAGGCTGGGATGCCAGTTTGCCACAAGGCACCCCAAGCAGGACTTGCACCCCAGACCCACCGGAGAGCAGGACCCAGCAAAGCCTGCTGTGCCACTGCACCCTCCCAAATGCATTTAATTGTTCCAGAAATAACAAAATAATAAATAAATAATAATGAAGCACAATTTTTTATTGACTGGGTGGCATGGTGGTGCAGCGGGTTTGGCCAGGGCTTGCTGTCCAATGGGTCTGGAGGTCCACTCCCGCTTGGGGTGCCTTGTGATGGACTGGTGTCCCGCCCTGGGTGTGTCCCCTCCCCCTCCAGTCCTACACCCTGTGTTGCCGCGAACCCACTTGGAACAAGCGGCTTCAGCCAGTGTGTGTGTGTGAATTTTTTATTGAAGTAACATGTAAATAAAGAGTGAGATGCATGTGAGTAAAAAGACTTTATCGTAAAGGATAGAGTTAGGTTCTAATTTGTGTGTTGTGCAATTTGGTGGCTCTGGCCTCACAATCAATAGGGTTTCACGGAGAAACGGCACCGTTTTTACAGGGTGCTGAACCTCGCAGGATGTGCTCATTTATTGACAGAGCCTACACAGGCTGAAGGAAAAGGACAGCAGATTATTCATTTCTGATGGCCTGGTTTGTATGCTCTACCTTACGCAGTGATGACCTGCTTTCTGTTAGTGCAAGAGCATCACTGGCAGAAATTGTTATACTCATGCCTTATGGTCACTAACAGTCACAGTATGTGGACCTGTCTTGTCCCCGAACTGGACACTGCTTTGAAGAAAAGTGTCTGCTGAGCAGATACATTTAAATATACACATCAGTGTGTAAAGCTGTCACACAGTTCACGAGCCAAAGAGTTTTTATAGCGTTGGCCCACTGTAAATTTTAGGTTTCTTTTAATCTCTAAGACAGGAAAAAAATGAAGTGACATCCAGCGAGGCAATGAATTAGTTTATGAGGGTACTTAAGAACTGAAGAAAAATTGGAACACTGTGCTGTCTGTCTCTGGTGGAGTGCTTTCATTACTGAGCGATAAGGACAGAGTCTTTATAAGCTCTATAAAGTGTGCAGAATGGTCTCATCCGGTATTGTGGCACAGCATAAATGAAAGGCATAAGCCTGCTTTTGTGCACGTGCATCTCGACGTGTCGGTGCCTAGCACTCCTGTATTCCCGCATCTGTTGTCGGTGTTGTTGCCATAGAGACCCAGAGAGGGGTCACGAGTTGGTTTCATCAGCCCGCCTTGATCAACAGCAGCCAGCACAAGGGCAGCTCTCCAATTTCCGATTAAAGAATGCAAACAAAGCAGAAATAAAGCACTGCGAATGTTCAGACTTATTTGGCTGACGATGCTGTATGAGGCGGACATACTCTATCTACTTTCATCAGCTCAAATGCAGTTAAGTAACATTTAGACTGAAAATATAAAATGTAATGTTTAAATACACGCCAGTTGACTCATCATTCGGACCACCTTTATTCCACTTGACTATATACTCAAGAATTAGGTTTTTGAATGCGTGTTTTGTGTTTTTCTTGGCTTTAGGTGATGTGTACCTGAAAGTTAATTGTTTCAATTTTATGTGCCTCTGAAATTCAGACCTTGGCTTTTGGCACTCATCTAGAAACAAGGTGAAACAAGGTGACGTTGTGATTTGTTGGCCCGACAGCCAAATGATACTAGGGTGCGTTTCTCCCCCTCATGAGACGTTCAGGATCCGAAGTGTGTGACTTCTTGTTTTGGCTCCGATATGGTGGATTGAGCTCCTTCATTCTCTCAGAACTGCTGAATCTCTTTCTGCATTCAAGAAGGGTCTCTGAAGTGACACAAGTTTTTTTTTTTTTTTGTAATGTAGCACACTGGATTTCAAATGAAAGAGCAGCTATGAATATAAAGCTTGGGTTGTCAGCTTTACCATGTGGGTATTTGCATCTGTGTTATCTGAAGTGTGTAGGGGTTACAGCTCTTTTTATGCATAGACCTTCCTTGGTCAGTTTCTCAGAGATGTTTACTAATTAACAGAACACCAAATTGACTTGTACTTTGTTGATGCAATTAAATCCAGAGTTAGAAAGCATTTAAAACAGTTTTACCATATTCAGCGCCTCAAGCTTGGTCCAGCACGACAGCTGTCTTGCTTACATGCTCGAGGATTGAAGGTATAGCTGTTTCAGCGGGACACATGACTTTCCGGAGGGGCTGCGTTCTCCTGCTGGACTTAGTTAATTTGTTTTTCTGGGAAGCAATCAAAGTAACCTTTTGCCTGGAAGAAGAGCGTGTTCGCACTTTGCCTTTCTGTGAGACAGTGTGAGACCGTGTTATTAAACCATGAAGCCCTTTATCAGTTCTTTTCCATCGGGGGCCTGTGGTACACTGTAGGTACATCATGCACTTCGAACTACTTTAATGTTAAACAATGTGATGTGGAGAAGCTGAAGAAAGAAGCTTGGTTTGGAAATGCCAAGAAATTCTCAGATTATGTTTTTGAAATATAATTTTGAAGTATGGTGGATGAGTGACCCATTGTAAGTAGTGTATCTAGCATTGTAAGTCACCACGGTGAATAAGGTGTGTGGGCTGATAACACTACATAGAGTTCATTGGAAGTTGCTTTGGAGAAAAGCATCTGCTAAATAAATGTAAAGTTTTAGTTTCATTACATTTCAGATTTTTTCTTATTTTTCTGCTCTTCTCTTTACATTTTTCCCTCTTTCGTAGGCCCAAAATATTTTGTAGGCCCTGGGTGCTGTCCCTACACTGTCTGATGTGAAAGCCACTGCTGGGTGCCATGTAGACGCTGGCGGACTCTGCTAACCCTGAGATAATTATATGTCTGGCTCCATCATTAATCAATCTGCTCTCAATCAGTCTGCTACCCTTCACAATGCAATTGTCAGATTATTTTGTCAGAGGAGAGCTCAGAAGAGTGACTGAGGCAAAATGAGTATTGATGTTTAAGCTTAGATTTGTTTCATTGGTCCAGGATGAAAAATCACAGCAGATCACTGATTCCAAGAAGAAATGACTAAATAAACACCATAGAAACAAAACAACAACAATAACAAGAACAGTGGAAGGACCTAGAAGCAATATTGTTTGACACTGTGAGCTTGATATTACAATACTTATGGAGGATGCTCTGAACATGCTCCATGTCCATGCAGAAGGACAGCATCATCTACTTAGTAAACGAACAAAGAGAAAAAGGAAGCTTTGCATCAAACAAGATACATTTCAATTTATCTGAAAGAGAGAATCCTCAAAGGGACGTAAATCGCATTAGACATTAAACAACATCACAGGCCATGTATGAAAGGTGCTCTGGGTTCCGCACACTGCAGGTGTTTTCCATATCCCTCTCTTTGTCTGCTAGGTTTGTGCATGTTTTTGTATACACGTTTGCGCTGGAGAGTTCAGTGGAACAGAGTTTATCAGCTGTGAATATGCCTTTAGAATAGCTTATATTTACATTTGTTCATTTTGCAGATGCTTTTCACCAAAGCGACTTACACCTCAGAGAACAGGAGAGATTTGAATGCCGACGTGTGATTCTAGAGTACAGTCAATTTGTCACATACCACTGTATAAACCTGTATACCCTACAGAAGTAGCTGCATAAAGGCTTTTCCATCCATCCGCCCATTTATCCATCCATCCATCCATCCTCTTAACCGCTTTGTCCCTCTAGGGTCGCGTTGGCAATAAGGAAATATGGCTACCTGGAATATGGCTTTTCCCTTATTAAAAAAATGCTATTAAAAATTATTAGACATAAACACATATGTGTTCATCATCTACTTACAAGATCAGGGGAGGAGTGAGTCCAAAAGAAGTGAGTTTTTAGACCCTTCTTAAATGTAGAGAGAGAGATTTAGCAGTTCTGAGTGAGAGGAGGAGGTCACTCCACTACATTTGAGCCAAAACTAAAAACTTTTGTGATTTTGTTTTTCGACCTCTTTTGTGTGGGACCAACAAGTGGGCAGAAGTGGGGGTGCATAGCAGTCTGTTCAGGGTGTAGTGAGTGATCAGGTCTTGTAGATATTGGGGCAGATCCACTGATGGTTTTGTAGGTCGTAACTAGAGTCTTGAATTTGATCCAGGGAGCTATAGGAAGCCAATGCAGAGGGACGATGAGGAGGGATACATGGGAACGCTTAGGCATGTCAAGCACAACTCATGCAGCAGCATTCTCTATCAGCTTTAGAGGTGAGAAGGTCAAACAGAAAAGAGTTGCAGTAGTCCAGGCTGGATGTCACCATGGCCTGGACAAGTAGTTGCATAAAGTTTTTTTGTAGGATAAGGATGTATCTGCAGGACTGGGTTGTGCTTCAATGTGCTGAGAGAAAGATAGACTTGAGTCAATCATTACTCCCAGGCTTTTAGCCAATGAAGTAGGCAAAATGAGCAAGTTGTCCAATTTGATAGAGTTCTTGACAGGAAGATAGACCATCTGGGAGGTAAGTGATCTTTTTTCTGGAGAAAGTGCATTGTAGGTGGTGATTAGACATTGAGATAGAGACATTAGCGACTGGACATCCAGGCAGAGATGTCTGACAGCCAGGGGGTTAGGGTTAATCTTCATACCATAGATGTTCTTTAATACCCTTCTACTTTCTATCCTCTTGCTTCAGACTCTGTTTAAAAGTTGAGATGTTGAAACAAAACATCATGATTAATATTTAACAATGAAGGTTAAAAATTTGCGATTCCCACTATTATCTGACGAGTCAAACAAAAAACTTGACGAGACAGCGAAGCAGACTTTAAAACTCTTGCGTGATATTTTTTGGTCCTTTTGCTTTCATGATCATTGTCTGATGCCAGACTGTGTTTCTGGCCTTTTTCCTGGAACTGGAGGACAACTGGACAAACCTTTAAGACACTTTTACAAGTAAAAACAACTCTTTCACCACAAGAAGGTTTAAAAATAAGGACTAGAACACTGAAAAAGTATGTTAAAAAGTGTAGGAACACAGCTGTACAGTCAGTATTTTGTTCAGCTGATGGAGTTTAGGCTCTTAGGCTTCATTGCAGTGTGATTACAGGAATGTCTATGTGTTGCATTATAATTAAAAAATTAAATTACAAGGTCAGAAGATTCAGAAAAAGGTGAAAATTTTCTAAGCAGCTATTTTTTTCTTTGGAACATGTCCACTGCTACGCTGTCACCATCCCACCTCTCTCACATGGGGCTCACTATGGTGAGCAGGGACCCAACTGAGCGCTGATAATGCAAAGATCCTCTGGAAGTAAAGAGCGTGCCTCTCAAGAACCCGAGTGCATCAGGACCTTATCTTGCCTTGATTATTGTTCCCTTTCGGGCCCGCGGTTACAGAGAAATGAGATGAGCTGCGATGATGGCTGTGCAGCAGGTTCGGGAGCCTCAAAAAATCTTGGGATGAGCGAAGCGGTATGAGGGTCAGGACACGGTGCCCCCTCGGTGTGTGTCGTGCAGGTTGCCATTTCATACACGCATGACTTTTCTGAGGAAGGCGGAGTAATTTTAAAACATGTTGTGCAGTTCTCAAAATTCTATCATTTACCACTATTTAGCTTTTCACCTTTGTTCACAAGGACTTAGGCTGTATTTTGCATACTAAGCTACCATTTACATTTATTCACTTAGCAGATGCTTTTGTCCAGAGCAACTTACAATGGATACTATCTAGTGTTGCTTGCCCACACACCTTATTCACCAAGGTGACACTATTTACAATGGGTCAGTCCTCTATACATCAGTGAAACACACTCTATGTGTCACTCACACACTATGGGGGGGAACCTGAGCAGCATGTCTTTGGACTGTGGGAGGAAACCCACGCAGACACAGGGAGAACATGCAAACTCCACACAGACTGAGCAGGAGTCAAACCCATGTTCTCTCGCACCATCCAGTTGCTGCAAGACAACAGTGCTACTTGCCACTGTGCCACCCCCAAGTATGATGAGATGGCAGACTGGTTAAGCATTTACTGTATCTACCATTTCAGAAAGGTGGATGTTTTTTACTCCATTAATTGAGGGAAGGTATCTTCATCAATGCTATTACAACAGGATGAGGATTCAGGTCCTTATCCTTTGATTGGAAGACATGGGCTGTAATTGTTACACTACCTGCTGCCGCTTTGGTGAAAGTTTTGTTAAAATGAAATTTTTGGAGGGAAGTGTTAAGTGAAACCTGTGGTCATTCCCACTTGTCAAACATGTACAGAATAAGTATACACTCAGTAGCTTTCATGCGTGTGCTGTTTCCTGCAAACCCATCCTCACCCCACTTCCACTCTTTTGTCCAGCGGCATCCAAAACATGGGGGCTCGACAGGTGTGAGCAATACAATAGATTTTAAGCCCAAATGTAAATTACATTGAGCATTTGCCAAGATGCATAATCACAAACTAATGTCTCTGTCATGGACAAAACTGGGAGACAGGGGGATAGGTGGACCCAATTTTGGAAATTTTTATTTAGAACACCAAAGTGAGCAAACCAGAACCGTAGTTGTGGACAGACAAAGATGAATCAAGGAGCGAACGTTGTTCTGGGAACAAGAGAGTCACGGTCGATCGAGCAAAGCTGAGGTCAGGAGCCGGAGACGTGGAAAGCCAGGAGCAAAGGACAAGGGATGACGAGGGGCAAGGAAGTACGAAGACGTAGGTGAACATTCTGTCGAAAGTGGTTCCACAACCAGGTGTGCAGGTACAGATTCTTTCATACCCTGGTGTTCTGATTCAAGGAAAGTGTGATTGGGTGGAGGGTGGCACAGTGAGTAGCACTGTTCTCTCACAACCCCAAGGTGGTGGGAGAGAACATAGGTTCAATCCCCACTCAGTCTGTGTGGAGTTTGCATGTTCTCTGTGTGGGTTTCCTCTGAGTGCTCTGGTTTCCTCCCACAATCCAAAGACATGCTGTTCAGGTTCCACGATAGTGTGTGTGTTCCACTGATGTATGGATGAGTGACCCATTGTAAGTAGTGTATCTAGCAGTGTAAGTCACCTTGGTGAATAAAGTGTGCACTGATAACACTACATAGAGTTTATTGGAAGTTGCTTTGGAGAAGTGTCTGCTAAATAAGTAAATGTTTCGGTCGAGGGTGTGACAATGCCTGACTACTGAATATTTTCATATTGTTTCTATGCCAAATCAGTGTAATACTTTTAACTACGTAACATTCAAGAAACACAGGAAAAGATGGTATACCCCCTCCGTATTTTTCAACGGCTGTACACAAGGACCCAGTCCAACCTCCAACATGAAACCACAGGGAACACCTAGCATAGCCACCATACATCTCCATGACCTGACACCAAGAAGCTTAACTCACTTCTCCAACCCACCCACCAAACCAACAAACTAATCCCACCAACAAAACCAAACCAGGTATAACCCACCAACAAAAACCAACCAAACCAAGCCCACCAACTCCAAACCAACAAACCAAGCCTAACCCACCAACACAAAAACCAAACCAAGCCTGACCCACCAAAAATCCAGCCACCAAACCAACCCACTATCAAAAAACTAACCATTAGACCAAACCATCAAACCAAGTCTAACACCACCACAAAAACCATCAAACCATCAAGCCACACCCAACAAAACCAAGCCTAACAAAAACCAATCATCAAACCAAACCAACAAACCAAGCCTAACCCACCCACCATACCAACAAACCACACCAACCGGGTACCAAAATGAGTATTTCATTGGGGTTATCAACTGGGCACCTCCCTTCATCAGTGTTTTATTGAATTAGGCCCACGACACCTCTGGAAGGCTCAACAGTGCAGTCCGGCATCTCAGACCCACCCCTCTCCACACACATGTTCGATAGCCTTCACCCCCAACTGCAACTCTACTAACTCAACCAGTTAAACTACACCTCCATACATACCTTCTAAACTTACCTCCATACCTGTTAAAAGCAATTGCAAATGCACCACTCCACAAATTTAAACTTATCCTAATTAACAAGGCCACACCTTCTTAATTATCACCAGCTGCCTCGCATTACTGACCACCTGCCGCTAATTTTCCAACGCTACACGCCTCCCTCCAACCTGTAACCCCAACTACACTGCTCTCTTTTCAACCATAACCACTGACTTGCCTTCTCAGCTGCCTCAGACAGCTCCTTCACTGCCGCCTTTAACGAGCGGCCTCTAATATCAAACTCCCCCAACAATACCGTAGCTGATTTAGCCACAAACCCTCTAACACCTACCTCTATCGGTCTCACATGAGCCTGCCATCCACGGTCCCTTGCCTCTGCCACCTGATCCGCATACTGTAACAGTTTCCGCTCGTATGCCTCCCCAGTAGCATCCTTGAATGGCACTGTTAACTGTAGAAAGTACACAATATGCTCACCCTCTAAATATAACACCATGCCTGGATGCAGTGAAGTAACAGCAATGACCTGGAGAACCTGGAGCTGCTTGCCCACATCAGTCAACAGCTTCCAGTCCTGTGCATTACCCTACTTACCAGGGCACGTCTGCCCTTGCAAAGTGCTACTCTCTCCTGCCCTCACAAAACCAATTGCTCTAGCTAAACTGCCAACAGGCAGAGAATTAACAACTTGCCACTTACTCTCAAACACACCTGCTAAACATCTAAGAACTTGATTATGGCGCCAAGTATAGCGCCCCCGCCCCAGACTAACCTCACCCCCTGACAAAATGTGCCTCAGTGTCACCACACCGCTACACAACTTACAAGAACCATCGCCACCTGTCCATTGCTTAACATTCTGTGGTGCTGGTAGCACGTTATAAGTCGCTCCAACAATAAACTTAAGGCGACTCGCCTCCATTGCCCACACATCTTGCCAGCGTAACTTCCTCCTCTCCATGCCTTCCCAGTTCACCTATTGACCCTTCTTAACTAATGATACTGCCTTTGCATGCCTCACCTCCTTTTCCTGCCCCCAGACCTGCTTAACAACCAGCCACCATCTGTCTGCCTCCACAGCACTCCACAACCGCCACATATGGCCAGAGCCAAACCCTGCCTTCCCTCTCTGCATGTGCCCAATCATGTCCAACAACATCAGCGCCCCTTTTGTGCTCTGGACTGCATCTCTAGGGTTCCATGCCCTACTTGTCCTCACTGAAGGCACCACCTTTCTCACAGTCTCAGCTTTTGACTCAGCTAGAGTCAGCTCCAAACCCACCTTTGCACACTTGTACTCCTCCACCAAACTTGATACGGGCAGCTCCAACATGCCCTTTCCATATAATGCTACACTACTTAAACAATGTGGCACTCGCAGCCATCTTTGTATTGCTGTACTAATAATCCACTCAAGGTTCTCCACCTCCCGAACAGAAAACTCATATACCATAAGCAGCCACCTAATACGTGGCAAGAGCCTGAACTGCAGACACCACAACTTCAATTTTCCAGGTAGGATGGACGCATCAATGCTCTTTATGCCTTCCACAACCACCTCCCTTGGTGCCACAACCTGCTTCTTGTCACTTAACACAGAACTGTACCATCTACCTAAGCTCTTAAGTGGCTTCTCCAGAATAGATGGAATTACTTCCTCATTGCAACAAAACTTCTCCTGTACAACTTTCCCACCATCCCCTGAGAGACTCTTCGATTTACTTGGCTTAACCTTCAGTTTAGCCCACTTCAAGTTATTGTTGAGTTTAGACAACAAATGACACATACAAGGAGCCGTAGCCATAACGGTTGTCATGTCATCCATTAATGTTCTCATAAGGGGTAGGCTCATCCCATCCCGCAGCCTCTCACCACCAACAACCCATTTGGAAGCCCTTATAATAACTTCCATTGCCATTGTGAAAGCCAATGGCGAAATTGTACATGCAGCCATGATTCCAACCTGCAACTGATGCCAAGACATTGTATAGCTTTCCGTACTAAAAAAAAACTGAATATCTGCAAAGTAGGCTTTCACCAGCCTCGTAACGCTTCCAGGAACCTTAAAAAACCTGAACGCCTCTCACAGCAAACTGTGTGGAACCGATCCATAAGCATTTGCTAAATCCAAGAACACCACACAGAGATCTCTCTTATCCTTCTTGGCAGACTGAATCTGATGCCAAATCATACTGGTGTGCTCCAAGCACCCTGAGCATCATGAAGCCCCGCTTTCTGCATGGAGGTATTAATCAGCCTGTTGGCTTTCAAGTATGCTACCAACCTCCTTGCCACAACACTAAAGAAACTCTTCCCTTCAACATTGAGAAGGCTAATAGGACTAAACTGGCCTATCCCAACAGCCTCCTTTTCCTTAGGAATAAAAATTCCTGCTGCTCTCCGCTGTGACTTGGGAATTACCCCCTTCTTCCACACAACAGCCATCAACCTCCACAAAAATTATAGTACACCCGGAGTACATTTAAACACCCGGTATTGTACCCCGTTTGGGCCAGGTGCTGAAGAGGCCCTTGGCTGCCACACTATATCTTGCACCTCTCCCCACCTCGGGGGGCACACATCCATTTCCCACTCTATCTCCCTTACAGGGGGGATGTCTACTGGCAACTCTAGTTCACCATCATGTGTATTATAGTATTGCTTCTATGCTCAATCACAGTCTGATAAATCCAACATCTCGATGTTGCAATAACTGTAATTTTATAATTATAATTATAAAATAATTACATTGTTTCTATGGCATTCTTGTCTTACAGAAGCATAAGTACAAAATTATATGAGACCACAGTTGTAGACGTGTTTTTAGTCAAGACATAATAATATTAAAAAGAGCTTATAAGTCTGGTGTGTGGGGCATGGTGGTACAGCAGGCTGGGCCGGGTCCTGCTCTCTGGTGGGTTTGGGTTTCGAGTCCTCCCTGGGGTGCCTTGCGATGGACTGGCTCCCCGTCCTGGGTGTGTCCCTTGCACCCTGTGTTGCCGGGTTAGGCTCCGGTTCTCTGCGACCCTTCTCGGGACAAGTGGTTTCAGCCAGTATGGGTGTATATGTCATATGTCTGGATTTTTTTCATTTTGAAAGATGTGTGGGCATGTCTTCTATCATCATTCTTGGACTGCAAGGAATGTACTCAACAAAACATTGCCTAAACTGAAGACTATACAAATATACTGTTCTTTTGGCCAAATGCAGCATATGCAGGAAGAGAATATGGAAAAATACATGTTGTTACACACAGGGGCTGGACACCAGAGGTAAGGTGCAAGGTTCTGTAGGCCTTGAGCAGAGACACATGAAAGGTGGGACAAATACGGCACTCTACTGGCAATTGCAAGCTGTACGTGACCAGATTGCAATTGCTCGCGGAGTGATGCCTGATTGCCTGATGACCTTAAACGGTCCAATGTACCTAGGGCAGAGTTTTTTGGATGGCGGTTTCAACCTAATGTCCTGGGTTGACTACCAGACCCTCTGCTCAGGCTGAAAGAACAGGGTGTGGTGTCATTTGTCCACCTGGCGTTTACTGTGCTGGATAAAAGAACCGGGTACAGTGTCGTTTGTTTGCTTGGTCTTTACTCTGGTAGCTAGATGCTCCTGGACCACGTGCAAGACCTCCCTGCTCTGATGGTACAAGGTGTCCACTGTTGGTATGTCACTGGGGTTGGGGTGCCAGGGAAATAAAGGAGGTTGGTAACCTAGGAGACACAGGAAAGGGGACAAACCTGTGGAAGTGTGGGTGAGGGCACTGTGGGCATATTTGGCTCATGGCAGGCACCACTATTTGTTCTGCTCCCGACTGAGGTAGTTATGCAAAAAGCGACCCAGGTCCTGGTTCAGGCACTCCACCTGACCATTAGCCTGTGGATGGTACCCCGAGGTAAGGCTGACAGATACTTCCAGCTTCTGACAGAATGCTTTCCAAACCTGCAAGGTGAACTGGGGTCCTCAACTGGATACTATTTGCTTGGGTAGTCTGTACAGGTGAAACACATGTTGAGAAATGAGTTCCACTGTGACCAGGGCAGAGGGAGGTTGGCCTATACGAATCAGATGGGAGGCTTTGGAGAAGTGATCAAGGACCACCAGGATGATTGTGTTGTCTTCCGAGGATAGAAGGTCTATAAGGAAGTCAATAGCCACGTGGGATCACAGCCGTGAGGGTACTAGAAGGGGTTCCAACAGCCTTGCAGGTTTCTGTGTACTACAGCGTTACTGGGTTTTTGATTGATTGAGCGGAAATGTCACTTGCCTCCACGAACTCCTGGATGTTCTTGCTGAGGGAGGGCCACCAGAATTTCTTCTGCAATAAGGTGAGGGTCTTATGGCAGCCCGGGTGTTCCGCTGCTGGGAAGTCGTGCACCCAATGAAGCAAGGTCTTAACATTACTGGGACATCGTCCTTCCCTTCTGGTTGCCCCACTGGTCCTGGTTCCTCTTCCTGCACTTCTCTGACATCCTGGAGGAGCTGCTATTGCACTGGGGTGACAAAATAGGAGGCGGGCAGGATGGACACCCCCCTCCGGGTCTTTGTCATGAACTGTAGACAAGGCGTTGGCTTTGGTGTTCTTGGGCTTGAGTCTGTATGAGACCGTAAATCTAAAGTGGATGAAGAGCGAGGCCCAACACATGTGCCAAAAATTGAGCCAGCAGGCTTTCTGCAAATACTCTAGGTTATGGTGGTCAGTTAGTACTAAGAATGGGTGAGTGCCCTCTGCAGCCAGTGCCTCCACTCCTCCAAAGCTAAGTTTGTTGTCAACAATTCCCAGTTTCCTATGTCGTAATTCCTCTCAGCAGGCAACATTTTGTGTAAAAAATATGTGCATGGGTGGAGTTTAGATGGGGAATGAGGCGAAGGTAGAAGTTAGTGAACCCCATGAATCCTTGCAATGCTTTTGTGCTAGGTTGGAGCCAGTCCAGCACCACTTGGATCTTCTTGGGGTTCACTTCTACCG
The DNA here is from genome assembly GCF_900964775.1 of Scleropages formosus. Classification (NCBI taxonomy): domain Eukaryota; kingdom Metazoa; phylum Chordata; class Actinopteri; order Osteoglossiformes; family Osteoglossidae; genus Scleropages; species Scleropages formosus. Next base: position 29,614,374 of record NC_041812.1, read on the forward strand.
CACTAGGACTCAGGATAAATTCCAAGAAAGAAACCGATCCGTATGGAACAGGCATTTTCCTGCCTTCACAAAGAGATGGTTATCCAATAACCGCTGCAGGACCTGGAAGATATGCTGTACAAACTCCTCCATGGATGCGGAAAAAAAGTCATTATGTCATCCAAATAGATGAGAACACACTTATTTATTAAATTCCCCAACACATGGTTTACAAAGGCCTGAATACCGAGGGTGTGTTAGTGAAACCGAAAAGCATTATCAAATAATTGCAGTGGCCTAAGGTAGTGCTGAACGCGTTCTTCCATTCACCGCCCCCCGATCTGAACCAAGTTGTACACGCTCTGCAATACTAGCTTTGTGAAAACCTGAGCATTGTGCACTTACTCCAGAGAAGCAGTGATGAGGGGCAAATGGTACGAGTACTTCACCGAAATGTTTTCGAGACCCTGGTAATCAATGCACAGGTATAACCCACCATCCTTATTACTGACAAAAAAGAACCTAGCAGAAACAGGAGAGGTTGATGGCTGAACAATGCTGGAAGCCAAGGCTTCTAAAATGTAATCTTCCATGACCTTTTATTCAGGTAGAGATAACAAAACCACTCTGCCCCTAGGGGGAGAGGCTCCCAGCAACAGATCAATTGCACAATCCCATGGTCTGTGCGGTGGCAGGGCCACAGCTCTTGACTTGCTAAAGATAAACCTTGGACATTGCCAGAGGTTGAGTTACCCCTTAGATTTCTATGAATGTTGCCTGGCATGGAAGTGACAAACAGATGATGTGCATTTTAGCATACATGACGTGAGTTTCCCAGTGTTCCAAGAGAAGACCGGGTTGTGTTTTGTCAACCAGGTATATCCCAGAATGATAGGGTTGTTGGGCGACTTAATAAGGTAGAACTATATGCTTTCCAAATGGTATGCCCCGATCTGTAGCTAAAGCTGCGCTGTTCTGGACTCTACCACTACCATCTCCAGACATTGCCCGTCGAAGGTGCTAACCTGTAACGCTACATCACAATCACATACTGAGATATCCTGCGACTCCGCAAAGGTGACATCCATAAAACTGCTAGCAGCCCCAGAGTCTAAGAATGCCTTAGCCAAAACCAGGTTTACCCCCCATGGCAAGACAATGGGAACTAAGAGCTGTGAGGCAGGCCGAAGGAGGTCACTCACATTTTGTTCTTGTCAGGGGGCTGCAGGGGACCGTCATTCGGGACATGCAACACGGAAGTGTTCAGAGCTTCCACAGTACAAACAGAGACCCTCCCTGACCCGGTGCGGTTATTCTTCAGGAGTCAGACAGCCTCTTCCCAGCTGCATGGGTTCGGGGGTTCAAACAAGGAACCGTACAGGAAGGTGACTGCCAGGGGTGCCGATTCTGCTCTCATGCCAGGCTATTGATCAGTATCGTGTTCTCCACGAATCGATTGAAGATCCAGTCCAAGCCAGGTTCAAGCCGTTCCAAAAGATAGCCAGTAGGGCCGCGGAGTTCCACTGGCTCTCAGTCGCCAGAGTCTGAAACTGCAAAGCATAGCCAGCTATTGACCGGTTATAGTCCTTATTATAATCCTCATCAGTTGATCCCTTGCGGTCTTTCCGGCCACCAGGTGATCAAACAAGACTCAAACTGTTTCTTGAATTGCACGTAGGTGGTCATGGTGTGCAACTTCCAAATCACAGTGGCCCAGTCCAACGCGGGTCCGGTCAGCAACGAGACGAAGTAAGTCACCCGGCTTTCATCGATGTGGTACACAGGAGGCAGACTGAAGAACACTGATTCATACTGGAGGATAAACCCCTGGCATTTATGTGGGGAGCTGTCGTACCTCATGGGAGTGGCTAAGTGGGGGTCTGTCACAACTGCGATGAGTGATGACGCCAGAGATGGCATGGCAGCTGCGCCTTCTGGCTCCAGAGTCCTTCCCTGCTGTAGGACCCATAGGATCCCCGGGATGGAATCAGATATCTGTTGCAGGGTTTGCTTGTGGGTGTCTGGCAGAACTCCCTGCAAAGAGACAGCGGTCTGGAACTTCTCGATCTCTGCTGGATCCATGTTTTAAAGCAGAATCTTCTGTTACACAAAGGGGCTGTACACCAGAGGTTGGACCCAATTGCAGGATCTTTCATTTTAAATCTTGAAGGGCAAACCATTACTTGTGGTCGGGGACAGGCATGAGTTGAAGAACTGAGGTGCGTATGTCGTTTTGTGGGAGAATCCAAGGTCTTAGTCAAGGAGGTGAGCAATGGAGGAGAACAAGACAAAGGGACAAGGATTAAGGCTTGGGAAATGAACTGGATGTAAAGCAATTGTCAGGTCGGGCAAGAAAGCAGGTTGAAGTGCAGAGGGGACAGCTGTCTTGAAGAGATTCCACGGTTTGGGAGCGGTGGTGTGGCAACCTTTATAATCCTTCCTGCTAATTACCTCAGGTGTTTGTGTCCAGGGTATGGTTGAGGGCATGACACATGTGGTTTGGCTACAAAACTCTTCATCTCTCTTTTCTGACACTTGTGAAGACGAAAATTGACACTGCTGTTTTTTTGGATTTGGCAGACTAAGAAGAGCTCATTTCATGAGGCGCAGCTCATGTCAGTCCATTTTTTGATCCTGCCTTTTTGTCCAGAGCTATGAAGATGGGTTTCAGGAACGTCCTCTTCTGTGCCCATTGCTGTGCGCTCCCTTTGTAATGATAATAATGGCTGGATGCGATTCTGAGAATCACATCACTCTGACCTTATATCATCACTGAAAATGACAAGAATAATTAACTAATTAACCTGCAGTATGATGCAAAAACATGTCCTAAAACATATGCTCAGGGTATCCGATGGCTGCAGAAATACTTAATATTTATCCATTCATTTGTTTAAGTTTTCTGTTGGAATATTGATGAACTTGAGGGGGGCACGGTGGTGCAGTGGGTTGGACCAGGTCCTGCTCTCCAGTGGGTCTGGGGTTCGAGTCCTGCTTGGGGTGCCTTGCAACGGACTGGCTTCCCGTCCTGGGTGTGTCCCCTCTTCCTCCGGCCCTACGCCCTGTGTTGCCAGGTAGGCTCTGGTTCCCCGCAGCCCTGTGGGGGACAAGCGGTTCCGAACGTGTGTGTGTGTGTGTGTGTGTGTGTGTGTGTGTGTGTGTGTGTGTGTGTATTGATGAACTTTTAGAGGAGCTGTAAAATAATATTATGAATTAATTTTTTCTTGATACCTCCTGATCCTTACAGTTTTGATACTTTTAGGGAGCTGCATATTCTACTGTAGAACAAAGGTGCTACAACAGAATCACTCTTGTGCCTTGAAATATGTTGTCCTATGTTGTCACTCGGCTTTGGATCAGGAGATGGGGATTTGAGTCTATTTATTGTCCTTTTAAAATCCTTTATAGCGCAAATAACATAGCTTTCATCAAACAAAGTTTCACGACCAATTCCAAAAGCATTCAGGTGTAGTACCTTACATTGTATCAGTGTCAGTCAGTCAGTTAATCAGTCAGTCAATCAATCAATCACTCACTCACTCACTTACACAACACTCACTTTTCAGTAACTTTTTGTATTGAGGGTCGCGGCAGTCCAGGCTTATTCTGGAATTACAGTGCGCAAGTCTAGGGGGAGTACACCCTGAACAGGGCACCAATCCATCAGAGTACCCATGGGGTAACATAATGACACAGGAAGTAGCGTTGCTGTCCCACAGCGCCTTGGTGGTGCGAGGGGATGTGAGTTTGATTCCTGCTCAGTCTGTGTGGAGTCTGCATCTTTTTACGGTGTCTGCGTGGGTTTCCTCCCACAGTCCAACGACATGCTGTTCAGGTTCAGCCATAGTGTGTGAGTGACAGAGAGTGTGTGTGTTCCACTGATGTCTGGATGAGTGACCCATTGTAAGTAATGTTTCTAGCAGTGTAAGTCACCTTGCTGAATAAGGTGTGTGGGTTGATAACACTGGGTGGAGTTCATTGGAAGTCACTTTGGTAAAAAGCATCTGCTAAATAAATAAATGTACATGTACCCTGTATAAGTACAGTATAAATGACACAGCTGCACAATTGCATAATTACATGGGCACATAATTGTAGATAACAGTAGCGTAATATACAAACCTCACATTCCAAGTTCCTTTGGAAAAACACATTACCTAAGTAAACTACATTTAGCTGATTTGTTTGTCCAAAGTGACTTACAATGTTAAGCTAATTACAGTTATTTACCCATTTATACATATGAGTAATTTCTTTTTTTACTAGAGGAATACGATGCAAGCACCTTGCTCAAGGGTACTACAGCAGGAAGCAGTTTCAGATCAAAAGCAACAGTTCTTTCCACGGCACTATTAGCTCTAATAAAATGATAAAGAAACATACCTAACTGCTGTACCTGCTGTCTTATATGAAATATATTATTTAAAAAAAACCTGTAGTTTTCCATGGATAAAGCATGGCTGGTCCTGCCTTTTTTACAGAATTTAACATCACCCTTGAAATTTCCTTAATCTCCTGATTGGAATTTAAGCGGCGGTCGAGAAAAAGCTCAGTGAGTGAGCTGGCAGAGCGGCCTGCCGTCGATGCGCCGCCAATGGAGAACAAACAAAGACACGTACTGCGGGGCTCCCCGCCAGTCTAGGCTTTCCTAATAAATGCTCACTCATCAGAGACAGGCAAACAAGCCCCATCTGTTCCTCGCTGCTCGGCTAAGTGCTGCCATTGTGTGCGGCCCACGGCGCGTCAATGACTCACTTTGTCTTTCTCGTTCGGTGTGACAGGGACGGGATAAACTGCACCGCTGTGCGCCAGTTTGTGCCACTGTACGCCACTGTACACCACAGTACGCATCGCGCTCCCTAGGGCTCAGTCGCTTCTGCCATTACAGCTTTTTTCACACACTGACAAACGTATGACTATTGGGTATTGGGAGGTGTGCGGTGCGGTTTGATGATGAACATCCTTTTGGATGCTCATCATCAAATCAAGAGGTTGTAATCAATTTTAAATTATTAGGTTTATTTATTTATATCAGATTATTTTCATATTTTATTACACATTACAAAGATTTATTGTTTTTTCAAACGTTTCAGTTCACATCTATTAAAACATCGTGAGATCAAGCAAAGCTAAATATTGTGCTTTTACAACTTGAAAATATTTAAAATATTCTTAAATTAAATGATTTCACTTCCCAATTCATATGAATTCAATTCTGCTCTCCGGTTTCTATGTATCTGATGGGGTACTTGTCATGTTTAGAATAATGTCAGCAGGTTGATTTAGACATGAGAAATGATATCTGATATTGCTGTGCTAGAAGAGTCCTGCAGCAGCGGAAGTGGCTCATTTTACACACAAAATGAAACATCCTCTAATTGAATGCAAACTTGCCTGCAGATCAGTGCTGAGCATCATCTCTCATCAGCTTCCTTTCCGTACGTAAACGGATTAAGATCCCAACTGCAGAAAGGTTTCGAGCGCCACATGTAATTCGATTTCAGTGCTGCTAACACACTATTTCCTCGGTTGCTTGTGTTTCAGCCAGAACAGAACACGGTGCTGGGCTCATCTATTATGTCATCATGTAATCATAAATTGTTCAGTCTGGTTGATACGGGGGGAAATATACACATGTGCAAGGAAGCCCTTAAACTAGAATTAAACCCCCACGCCACTAATGCTAAATTGTTATCAAAATAAGTGTTTGCAAGGCCTTACTTGTTTTTCCATTACGAAGATTTCCGCTGTGAGTTATTATCTCCTAATATGAAAGGACAAACAGAGAGACACAAGCAATGGAAACAAATATTCACAGCAGCCTGGCAGAGTAAGACATTAAGGTGATGTTCTGTCTCTATTTATAAATATGTATGTGCATTTGGATGGCTCTGCTCAATATGTGCCAAGGGTCAAACTTTGGCATGCCGGATAAAATTAACTACATTTTTTCTATCATAAAAAACACGGTGAATAGGAGTATATGATGCATGGTGACCATTTAACTTTCTGCTTCTCTGAGGGAACACAAAAGCAGCACAATTGTTTTGTTTTGTGGAATGAAAGGGTCTTGTGGTGCTAAATGACGTTGTAATGCAGTGTACATCACTGAAATGCTTCCTTTTTCATTCGTTAAAATCAAGAAACTTTAGGATGGAACAGAGCACTGCTTCATTCGAGCTGTCGGCTTCATCTGAGCTATTGGCTTGGCTTCACCCACCTCTCTCTCCTCACCCGGGGCAGGTGGGCGACCAACGCATATGATAACTGTTAACATACACGTCTCCACTCCTGGAGGTCCTCTAATAGATGGAACACGCTTTATAGGGGTCAGGGATAAAGGGAAGAAAAAGAGGTGACATTGCAGTTTACCTTGGCAAGCACAGTAAATCTTGTTATGTATTTGTTTTAAAACATTAATTGTAAGGGGTACTAACCATGTGTGGACACTCCATCCATAAATCAGACTACAGCCTTGGACTGATCATTTTTCCCTCTGTGTGACATCTATATGTTTAGAGAGTTACTTCATGGTACATGTTAATGTTATAATAGCTGTTTTAAATGAAATGATGGCTTTTGACTCGTACTTTAATTGTGATACAGCATCCTGTGAGCTCAGTTCTACAACATACATACTGTAAGGCTATTGTTTTCAGGGGCTCCTGCATAAACCAATAGACAATACATTGTATGGCTACATTAGGAGACTTAAGTGTTCTAATCCTATTCAAACATTAAATCAGTAAACAAACAAGACTGAAAGTGATAAAGTGCTCAGTGTTTCTGTGACGATAAAGGTCACAGTGCTTATGAAGCACTACTAATGGATGCTGTCCATGGCAATAATTCCGCCTTACACAAAATAACCAATTATACAAGCTGTAAACAATTACAGTAACATCTGTGCCAGAATGTCAGCATGGTTTCTTTTTGTCTTTTAACCTTATTAGCAACATTCTGTTTTGAAAATTATCTAGAAATATTTTCATCCTTGTTTTTTTTCTGGCAGTATGTTTTTTGTCTAAATGTAACAAAACCAGGGCCATAGCTAGGAATTCTAGGAAAGCTAGAGATTCTGCCCCCCAGAAAAATATCACTCACCCCCCTTAGAATAAAATAAATTTGTGCAGACATCCCAAGTTTGAAAAAAATTATTTGGCAGGGAACATAGTTAAATAATTGGTTGAAATTTCATAGATTCAGTTCAAAAAGAGGAGGGTCTTCAACCCTCAAATTCCCCAAAGCTGCCCCCCCCCAAAAATCTGTCTGATTAACACAAATGCAAATCCCATCCATCCATCCATCCATCCATCCATCCATTTTCTTAGTCCTTCTAGGGTTGCAGTGGCAATAAGGAGAGCAGAGAAGCCCAGACATCCCTGTCCCTCGCAACTTGCTCCAGCTCAACCCGGGGGATCCCTAGCCACTCCCAGGCCAACTGGGAGATATAATTTCTCCAGCGGGTCCTAGGCTGACCTCAGGATCTCAGACCAGTTGGCCGTGCCTGGTATACCTCCAATGGGAGGCACTCAGGGGGCATCCTTACCAGATGCCCGAACCAACTGGCTCCTCTCAATGCGGAGGAGTAGTGGCTTTACTCTGAGCTCCTCCCGGATGACCGAACTCCTCACCCTCTCACGGAGAGTGAGTCCCAACACCCTGCAGAGAAAAATAATTTCAGCCACTCGTATCTGTGATCTTATTCTTTTGGTCATTACCCAGAGTTCACTACCATAGGTGAGGTTAGGGACATAGACTGACTGGTAAATAGAGAGCTTTGCCTTATGGCTCAGCTCCCACTTCGCCACTACAGTCCAGTACAGTGACCGCATTACTGCTGCCACTCTTCCCGGTCTGCAGCCGATCTCATGCTCCCTTCTCCCCTCACTTGTGAATAAGATTCCAAGATTCATGAACTCTTTCACCTGGGGCAAATTTTATCCTCTTACCTGAAGGGGGCATGCCGTCCTTTTCCGTGAGAGAACCATAGATTCAGACTTGTAGGTGCTGATCCTTTTACCAACCGCTTCACGCTCGGCTGCTGCATGCTGGAGGCATCCATGTGATGGCGCCGAAAAGACAACATCATCCCCAAGAAGCAGAGACATCACCTTCCGGCCCCCACATAAAATGCCCTCCTGACCTCGGCTGCGCCTTGCTATCCTATTCATGAAAACCACAAACAGGAGTGTAAGGGAGGCATATCTCTCGGGTTTAGGAGTTCCTCAAAGTGCTCCTTCCACCTCCCAACAATGTCATCATTTGAGGTCAGAGTTTCTCCACGTTCACAGCTGAGCACAGCTTGAGCGAAACTCATCCAACTCCTCCTGAGCTGCTGGATGGTTATCCAGAACCTCTTTGAGGCGGACCGAAAGTTATTTTCTTTGGCCTCTCTAAACTCCTCCCATGCTCTGGATTTTGCTTCTGCAACCACAACCGCTGCTGCCTTTTTGGCCTACCGGTATTTATTTTGTGAGTCAGGAGTCCATAGAGCTAACCAGGACCTAAAGGCCTCCTTCTTCAGCTTGACGGCTTCCCTCACCACCGGTGTCCATCAGTGGGTTCTTGGGTTGCTGCCGTGACTGGCACCAACAAGCTTTTGGCCACAGCTGTGCCTGGCTGCTTCCACAATGGAGGTTTTGAACAAGGTCCATTCAGACTCCATGTCCTCTACCTCCCCCGGGAAATGGGAGAAGTTCTCATGGAGGTGGGAGTTAAAATCATTCCAGACAGTCCTCTGACAGTCGTTACCAGCACATCCTCACCACACCCTGCGCTTGGGTCTTCCGGGTCTGTCCGTCAGTTTTCCCCACCATCTCATCCAGCTCACTACCAGATGGTGATTGGTTGACAACTCTGCACCTCTCTTCACCCGAGTATCCAAAACACGTGATCTCAAGTCATATGAAATGATTAAGAAGTCAATCATTGACAATTGGCCCAAGGAGCTCTCGTACCAAGTACACTTATGAGCATCCTTGTGTTCGAACAACGTGTTGCTTACAGACAAACCATGACTAGCACAAAAGTCCAATAACATTTCACCATTCGGGTTTAGATCAAGCAAACCATTCTTCCCAATCATCCCCCTCCAGATTTCCCAGTCATTGCCAACATGATCCTTGAAGTTCCCCAGCAGGACTATGGAGTCTGTAGTTGGGGCCCTGTCCAGAACCTCACCCACTTTCTCCAAGAAGGTTGAATACTCTGAACTGCTGTTTGGTGCATAAGCACACACAACAGTCCAAGTTTTCCCTTCTGTGACCTTAAGTCGCATTGACAAACTCCAACTGTATGGCAGCCAGCCGGGGTATCCCCACACCCACTCGGTGCCTCTCACCTTGTGCAACTCCTGAGTAAGAGAGAGACCACCCCCTATCGAGGAGTTTGGTTCCAGAGCTGACACTATGAGTGGAGGTGAGCCCTACTATATCTGGTTGGTATCTCTCAATCTCCTGCACCAGTTCCAGCTCCTTTACCTCCCTGTAAAGTCACATTCCACGTGCCAAGAGCCAGTTTCTGCAGCAAGGGTCCATGACGCCATGTGATTCCCTGCCCCCCTGCTGCCCGAAAGGCATTGCACCCAGTGCACAAACAAATGGAAATCCTTTTAGGGATCATAGATTGTGATCATAGATCCCTATTGTTGCTTCATGATGGCGCCGCGAACGGCCGCCTCGGTGTGGAGCTCCACAGTTGTTTTACTGTTTTTGTTAGTTTGTCCTGTCTTTAGTTATACTCCGACAATCAGTTTTACCGGGGAAGAACTGCTGAACATTCGGCAGTACACATCACCCGACATTTTACCGGTTTTCGACTATTCTGACGTTTTGCTGGACATTGTAGTCGGAGGTGCAGCGGCGCTTCTGAAGCGCTCCAAGACGCGCAAGCGCGGAAAGCGAGCCGGCGCGCTTGTCAAGCTCCGAAAGCGCGGCTTTAGAACAGCGCTGCCTAGTATCCATCTGGCGAACCTCCGCTCCTTACCCAACAAAATGGACAAACTTTTCCTCCTGTCCCAAAGAAACAAGGACTTTTTAAACTCTGCTGCTCTGTGCTTCACGGAAACCTGGCTGAATGAAGCCATCCCGGACAGCGCGCTACATCTGTCGGGCTTCCAGCTGTTCAGAGCGGATCGCGACGCGGAATCAGCGGGGAAATCACGTGGCGGTGGGACATGCTTCTACATCAATGAAAGGTGGTGTACAGATGTGATAGCGTTGAAGAAGATGTGCTGTTCCGACCTAGAAGCGCTCTTCATCAACTGCAAGCCTTTCTACTCGCCGCGGGCGTTTTCCTCGTTCATCCTCGTAAGTGTTTACATTCCACTGCAAGCGTGCGTACTGCAACAGCTGGGCGACCAGATCACTGACACAGAGCAACAACACCCGGACTCTGTTATAATCATTCTCGGGGACTTTAATAAAGCACATCTCTCCCGTGAACTGCCAAAATACAGACAGCATATTACATGTCCCACAAGAGACAGTAATATACTGGACCACTGCTACACCACAGTAAAGGATGCATATCACTCTGTTCCATGGGCAGCTTTGGGGCTCTCTGATCACTGTCTGGTTCATCTTATACCGACCTACAGGCAGAAACTGAAATCAGCTAAACCTGTAATAAGGACTGTTAAAAGATGGACTGAGGAAGCAGAGCAGGACTTACAAGCCTGCTTCGAGTGCACTGATTGGAGTGTTTTTGAGGCTGCTGCTAGCGATTTAGATGAGCTCACAGACTCTGTAACATCATATGTCAGTTTCTGCGAGGATATGTGGATCCCTACCAGGACTCGTTTAACATACAACAATGACAAACCGTGGTTCACTGCAAAACTCAGACAGCTTCGTCAGGCCAAAGAAGACGCCTACAAGAATGGGGACAGAGTCTTGTATAAACAGGCCAAAAACACACTAGCAAAGGAGATCAGAGTGGCTAAGAGAAACTACTCTGAAAAGCTGAAGAAACAGTTTTCAGCCAACGATCCTGCGTCGGTGTGGAAAGGCCTGAAAGACATCACAAATTACAAGACACCACCCCCCGGCACCGTGTCAACTCAACAACTAGTTGACGATTTGAATGAGTTTTATTGCAGGTTTGATAAACCCTGTCTCACACCCTACACCCATTCAAACCCTCTCTCCACGAATCAATTAACACCTCCAGTAACCCCCACCTTCCCCCCTCCTGCACCTTTGATCTGTGAAGAGGAGGTGCGTCGGGTCTTCGTCAAACAGAAGACAAGGAAAGCACCAGGCCCAGACGGCATCTCACCGGCCTGCCTAAAAACCTGTGCTGACCAGCTGGCCCCTATCTTCACAAAGATCTTCAACAGATCACTGGAGATGTGCGAAGTTCCTTCCTGCTTCAAACGCTCCACCATCATCCCCATCCCAAAGAAACCCAAAATCACAGGACTTAATGACTACAGACCTGTCGCCTTAACGTCTGTGGTCATGAAGTCACTTGAAAAACTGGTGTTGGACTACCTGAAAGACATCACTGGACCCTTGCTGGACCCCCTGCAGTCTGCTTACCGAGCAAACAGGTCTGTGGATGGTGCAGTCAACATGGGACTGCACTACATCCTGCAACATCTGGACAAACCAGGGACTTATGTGAGGATCCTGTTCGTGGACTTCAGTTCGGCCTTCAACACCATCATCCCACACCTCCTCCTGTCCAAATTAACCCAACTCTCTGTGCCCACCTCCATCTGTCAGTGGATCACCAACTTTCTGACAGACAGGCAGCAGATAGTGAGGCTGGGAAAATTCTCATCCAAAACTCGCACAATCAGTACTGGAGCCCCCCAGGGATGTGTGCTCTCCCCACTGCTCTTCTCCCTGTACACCAACGACTGCACCGCAAAAGACCCCTCTGTCAAACTCCTGAAGTTTGCAGACGACACCACACTCATCGGCCTCATCCGGAATGGCGATGAGTCTGCTTACAGACAGGAGGTCCAAGAGCTGGCTGTCTGGTGCAGTCATAACAACCTGGAGCTGAACACGCTCAAAACAGTGGAGATGATCGTAGACTTCAGGAGAAACACCTCAGCATTATCCCCACTCACCATCATGAACAACACTGTGGCAACAGTGGAGTCATTCAGGTTCCTGGGCACCACCATCTCACAGGACCTGAAGTGGGAGTTCCACGTAGACTCCATTGTGAAGAAGGCCCAGCAGAGGTTGTACTTCCTTCGCCAGCTGAGGAAGTTCAACCTGCCACAGGAGCTACTGATGCAATTCTACTCCACAGTCATTGAGTCCGTCCTCTGCACCTCTATAACTGTCTGGTTCGGCTCAGCTACGAAGTCAGACCTCAGAAGACTGCAGCGGATAGTTCGGACTGATGGAAGAATCATCGGCACATCCCCCCCAGCTCTCCAAGAACTGCACTCGTCCAGAGTCAGTAAAAGGGCTAGCAAAATCATTCTAGACCCCTCACATCTAGACCACTTCCTCTTCGAACCCTTGCCATCTGGCCGGCGCTACAGAGCACTGAGCACCAGGACAGCCAGGCATAAGAAAAGTTTCTTTCCTCAGGCCATCTACCTCATGAACACCTAAATCTCTCCCCTAGAGAGTAAACCGTGCAATACATAATGCTATTTATATTTATATTTATAACTATTTATCACATATCTCTTACTCACACTCCCTTGCATTTGTATCTAGTGACTATTTTTGTATATTGGGTACTTTATATTTTTTAAATATTTTTTATCCCTTGCTCACATACTCTATCTTCTCATCTGTCTTGTCACTGTCATTCTGTCTGTGCTGTGGTAGTTCCTGTCACCAAGACAAATTCCTTGTATGTGCGAACATACTTGGCAATAAAGCTCGTTCTGATTCTGATTCTGATTCTAGATTCATAGTTAATTCTTTATACCTATATACAATTTTCACTTCTGGGCCCTCTCCAAAGGTGGGTCCTAAAAATCATCAACACCATTCACCCCTTTAGCAATGGCCCACAACAAATGTCCATGGTTAAGGTTTACAGTGTTCAGACATTCACTGAACAAAGTTTTATGTTGACAGATTACTTAATCTTGGATTTGAAATGTATAGAACACACACACACACACACACACACACACACACACACACACACACACTTTCAGAACCACTTGTCCCATACGGGGTCGCGGGGAACCGGAGCCTACCCGGTAACATAGGGCGTAAGGCCGGAGGGGGAGGGGATACACCCAGGACGGGACGCCAGTCCGTCGCAAGGCACCCCAAGCAGGACTCGAACCCCAGACCCACTAGAGAGCAGGACCGTGGTCCAACCCACTGCGCCACCACACCCCCTATGTATAGAACAGCTTATGAGTATTTTTTTTTCTTGCTGGTTGTAGTCAAGACACTGCCTGTTGACCTCTATACTGACTGCTGTTCACACTGAATGCCACAGTCTGGCAGAGCAGGGCCTGGCTTGCATTCAGGTTACGTTATGTGAAGTTCCAAGATCAGTTTTATTCGCAGAATGTGTGAATTTGACCACATTGAAAGTGTTTTTAGGTATTCAGCATTCAGGGATACATTTACATCCATTCCCCTGTGGAAGTTACCTACCAACTTACTTACCAACAGCTTGGTCATTTTTACTGTATGAATTCAGTGTTGGTACCTTGCCTCAGAGGATGACCGCAATGACATGCTATGGCCTGGAGTCCTTTGCAAGGGGTCATCATTGTCAATTATTCCTTTGGGAGGGAGGAGAAGGCTGTTGCCAACATCTGATTCTGACAGAGCATCAGAAACTGCTTTATTTGCCTGGAAATGTGGGTGGTGGAGGCTTCACAAACAAGATAAAAAAAACTCATCCGCACAGCTGATTTCCCAAAACAGAACAGAAGGCGACTGATTAACCCTTTCTTCACTCACTTCCACAAACCACGTGAGAATGTGCAGAAATATACCGGATGTAATATGCCCAAAATGAGATCAGAAAGAGTTTGATCTCATCTGACAGGCATTCAGATCATTATCGGGAGCATTGGCATAAACTGTTTCTGCCCCGCATTTAGAGTCCTTTTCAACAACGCATTTTAGCACCTCAAAGCTCTTTGCTGTGGGTGCCCTGGGTGCAATGGAGCAGCGATCTCTGGAGTAACCTACACAGCAGTGTGCCAAGCTCCGCTCCCATTTCTGGGGATCCTTGTTGGAGAGATCCAAAAGCCGTGCTTTTTATAGCCCACTCTGCTGTTTGATGGGGAGACCATGTTGGCGTGCGTGCGATTCTTCTGACTTTCCAGGCTCTTATGTAAATGCAATTTGTACCTGTATTTCAAATACATATTTATGCTTGTCAAAGCCAATGTTCAGAAGCTATAACTCCTGAGACCTGCTGTGTCTCCCTGTGGTGGGCTAGGCTGTCCTCAGTGGCTCATTGGAGCTAATCCTGGACACCAGGGGGACCAGGGATGGAAGGCCCTCAGGTGATCCCATGTAGCGCAGTGTGTGTTAACAGCCATGAGGCAACACACTGCGTGGCTCTCCTTTCACTACAAACCACCTGCAGCATCACACGCTTTATTGTTTCGCCATTGTTCTTTTTTGACCCACAGTCAGGCCCTAACGGCACCTTTATCCTCTTGGAACCTCAAGGAACCCGTTTCTGCAGTTCTACATCTCACCGGAGTGGTGCCAAAGATGTTTTAGCCACTGAATAATGTGAAAAAATACAATGTTGTTAGTCTTGTCTTTTCCCCTCTTACTCCAGAATAGCAGTATTCCTGTACAATGATACAGTGATAGCAGTGTTAGCATGTTTTCATGGCTTCATGGATACTATTCCACTACTGATATGTTAGCGTAGTGCATTGTCACATGTACAGTGTTGAGGCCCTTCAGTACCTCTGGTTGAATCTGTAACAGAGCCAAATTTCAGCCCAATCTTGCTTTTTTTCGAGATGCCTAACGTTGCACTTAGCTCAGTATGCTAACCGTTAATATAGCACTTAGCTCATTACGGTAACCGCTACTTTGCTGAGGCTGAGAGAGCTCTCCTCTCTGTCATGTGTGGCCCGAGGGAGGTGCGTCACCCGAGGTGCGCAGACCCAAAAATGGGTGTGTGTACGGCATATGGTGCCGGAGCCACATCGCCTTTCTGTAGTTTCTCACTTCTAAGTACCATTCGCAATCACCTGAACTGAATGGTTATTTAAATTAAAGTTTGCATAATCTCACTTTGCAAGATTCATCCATTGTCGCAGACTTTTTGCCCATTGCAGGGTTACCGAAGTCTGGAGCCTATTCCAGAGGCACAGGGCATAAAGTAGGGTACACCTTGGATGGGGCACCAGTCACACACACGTTTACATTTTACATTTATTCATTTAGCAGACGCTTTTCTCCAAAGCGACGTACATCTCAGCAAAAATACAATTTGTGCATTACATTAAGAGAAAGAGACATGGCTGCAGACATGCGATTCTTAAGTAAACCTAGTTTGTTACCTTCCACTGGATGCACTGATGTTCATCGCTTGAGTTGGTGCATAAAACACAGGATAGATGAATCCTGATAACCTCCTACCAAGTTTTTTTTTTATTTATATAATAAGACACACAAGTACACATACATACATTACAGACAATTTAGTGTCACCAGTTCACCTGAAACACGTCGTTGGGCTGTGGGAGGAAACCAGAGCGCCTTCCCACTATGCCATAATGTCACTCTTATGTAACAGCCACAACAATCACGACTAATAATAATAATAATCTCACATATCATTTTGGAATCAATGATGCTTTAAGTTTAAGCAAAATTATCAGTAAATACTGAGTCACATCTTCATCTAAGAAATATTATTACACATATTCAGTAGTATATTGCTTCCAAATACCTTCCTGAGTTGGGAAGTTCACAGACGTGGCTCCGGAGGCGCCACGATGAGATGGGTCTGAGGTACAGAGTGACTCTCAGGCAGAGGCACCGTTATTACACTGTTATTAAGTTCATCGGGAGTAAATGCATTACACAGCCTCTGATTCAATTTCCATCTTCTGTAGAAGAGGAGCTACAGCGCCATGTCCATTCTAATGTCTGCTAACAAAATAATGTAGGATAAATGGCATTTAAGGGATAACCGAATCTGAATGAGTAATCTCGTTTCTGAAATGGTACTTCTCATTACTTCGAAGATCCACCATATTTTTGAGGTAATTTAATAGCATTAAATATAAATTTGCCTGGTTGTGGACTGGCATGAGGCACAAAGTACAACCCATCATACACCTGCTTCCGCACTGTGCTTTGGCTCTGCATTACTGCAACTCTGCCTGGGTTAGCAATTACTCTTAGTGAACATATTCGAGGAATAAAAACTGCAAAGAGAGTCCATTCACAGAGCTATAGATTAGACCAGGCCAAAATAGTTCAATTACTGTATTATATTTCTTCAAACAAGGCCTCATTCAGTAAGAAAGCAACAGATTACCTACGTCATACATAGTTCATACAGGTTCATACGTATATTTGAACTGGTAGCGATACAGAAGCAGCTCTGTTAAGGCTTGGTGAATTCTGCAATTTGTGGTATTGCAGAGCTCTGGGCAACAGGAACAACTGGGCAGGATATTCAATTTTACTTCTGGTTCCAAATGATTTGTACCAGCTGATTGTATTTGTACAGTGTCTGATGAGAGGAACAGTAGGGGGGTGATGCTGAAAATCAGATTACTTCATCATGGTTTCAAAATGCAATGTTATACAACAGGGAGGCACAGTGGCACAGCGGGAACCACTGGTGCCTCAGAGCTCCTGGCCTGCGGGTTTATATCTGGCACAGTCTATGTGCACTTTGTATGTTTTACCTGTGGGTATGTGGGTTTCCAACACATGGATTGGTGACTCTAAATTGCCCATAGTGTGTGCGTGCGTGTGTGTGTGTGCGTGTGTGCTCTCATTGCTGTGTGTTTAGAGAATGACCACATCAAAGATGAAAGGTACATGACTTCTTGATTGAAGGAATGAAGTCATGTGAACAACAGGTGGCGTAGTGGTAAGACCCTCCACCTTGCACTTGAAGGACTCGGGTGCAAATCCCACTTTCTGTTGTACCCTCACTGAGAAACTCATCCTGAACTGGTACACTAAGAGTTTGCTTGCTTTATAAATGGGTAAATCAGTGTCAGCAGCTGAACTTTGCAAGTCCCCTTGGAGAAAAGTGTCAGATAAATGAATAAAAGAAAGTAATTCTTACATTTATTAGTACTTCTGGTATTCAGAATAAGAGAAAGGGCTTTTATTTAATAAGGTGTAGATTAATGAGACAGTTTATCCAACTCACCTGCCTTTAAGTCCTGTAATGGACTGGCTCCCCATCCAGGGGGTACCCTGCCTCGCACCCTGTGTTTCCAGGAGAGGCTCTGCACCACTGTGACCCTGTACTGTATTGAACAGGCCCCTATAGAGTATTGTACCAGGGGAGGAATGAATGAGGCTGCCAGCAGAGGGAGCCACAATCACTGAGAAGAATTATGTCAATCATATTGTATGTCATGAAATATTAATTTAAAAGTTGATCATTTAATGTAATATTTATGCTATGCCTATTTAAACCCTTTGCATTTATACAGTGAAATATTACCAGAATAAAAGTTAAGTAGCCCAAAATGAGGCTGAATGGTATTTTTACA
Source organism: Scleropages formosus (assembly GCF_900964775.1). Lineage (NCBI taxonomy): Eukaryota > Metazoa > Chordata > Actinopteri > Osteoglossiformes > Osteoglossidae > Scleropages > Scleropages formosus. The sequence continues at coordinate 29,632,021 of NC_041812.1, forward strand.
GACTTGAAAATAAAGTCGGTTTCATGCTTGTTTATGAACTGCTGTTTCTCTAAAGGTCTGCAGTTATTATGTGCAAACTTGACAGGTCAGTAATATAAAGAATTGCATGCAAGTGTGTTTCAAATTTCATTGCTGACCCATGCTTGTTAAATGGCATATTAATAAATTTGCATATTCACACAATATAATGTAACGGCGCTGTGGGTGCTGATGTGGATTAATGTAAATAGTTGGTGTTAGTGTCTCCCTGTACGTAGTCCTGTGTTCCGTTCTGATTTAGTTGCTGATGCTTAGTTTCCCAAGGGGGAATTCTGGGGGGTTCGAGGGGTGACCTCCTAACCATTGTGTGGAGTAGGGGGGCTTAGAGGGACCTGAGTGAACTTTCTAGTGTTCAGCAGACTGACCTATCCTGTCCTTGTTAAGACTGCTATGGGAAAGACATGTATGTGTTCAATAAAGAGTATTTTCCAAGAACCCTCTCTCCTAAACCTGTCTCCAGTAGCTCCATGGGGGTCACTACAATACAGTTCCTTGAATCAATTGTCTGAAGAGATTAACAGAAGTGTGACAAACCACAGGAGGGGAACTTGAGCTGCTCAAATGAGTTTTACACTAGATCACAAAAGATCACATTACCTGATAGAAAAATAGATGTTTACTAAAGGTCAGTGCACACAAACTAGGGATTAATTGAATTCCTTATTTGCTCGGACCAATTAACTTTTTATTTTGTCGTAATTAAAGGAGTGTACGTGAACATTTTATTTATGTGTATAGTTGCTATATAAATATAATGAACACTTTTTGATTTTCTGTGTCACTTTAAATTGTTGAAATTTCTTGCAATCTGCAAAGAATGTCTGCAATGGGTTCATCTGCATTAAGTCACTGCTGGCTCTGTACTGACGCGTCTCAGCCTACTGACTCTGTACTAATGGTCATCATCATCATCATCATAATCATCATTGTTGTTATTATTGTCACCTGTGGGCTACAGTTCAATAGTTCCAACTATTGGTTCTGGGCATTATATGGAGACGCAGAGTGAGGAACCCATCACCCATCACCCACATGTCACGAAACAGGGTTCCTGGAGCACAGAGGATGATGGCTGTGGAACGGAGATGTGCTCCAAGCTGCAATAACTGAAATGCCATTCCAGTTCCACCTCCTGTGAAAAACACATTAGTGAAATCGTACGTACATGAATATTTTACTTATTGAGCTGATGCTTTTCTCCAAAGTGACTCACAATTATTCTCCCATTTATACAGCTGGGTGATTTGTACTGGACCTTTTCAGAGTGTGTGCTTTGCTCAAGCCTACTATAGCAGGAAGGGGATTCGAACCTGAGGCTGTTGAGTCCAGCTCTAACTACTACACCCCCTCCTGCCCTGCTGTTACATTACATGAGAGCAGGATGTAGGAGGTGAGCAGCAGCGCAGTGTTTTACAACATGGTTTTGCAGCCTGAGTAAAGCTGATGTGTAGATCGAGGAGGGGTCATGAGGGTGCGCCTGGCGTGGGGCCGAGCCAAAGTCCGCCTTTCCTGACAGCAATTCTGAGACACCACACACAGAAAGTGACTGTCCCTCCCTCATGTGGTTTGTCAGCTGAGGAGCGTGCACTGCCTCGAGCCCAAACCGAGTGGCTCTTGGGTTGCTCAATGCTGAGCCGCCCGACCATGTGATGCGGGACGGTGCGACGTAGCCGCCCCACGCTGAGGAGGCGTCTGCAGTGTGAGTGCACCTCCTCAGGATCCGCACCGGGGTCCCCTTCCTGAAAGTCTCAAAATAGGCAGCGGAAGAGATTAGATCGCTTGTACTTTAATTCTCTTTTTTCTCTTGTCTCTGTATATGCGGTGCTCGTGTGCACACTAGCGCTGGGCTTTTATATTACGAGACGTAAGGAAGTGGTGAAAGAGGAACTCGGTGGAGGGAAGCAGACCCAGGCAAGGGGCGTGAGGGTGCTTTGTTGGTAGATGCCCCAGCGGGCCTCGTCGGAGTCTCTGTTCTGGTGGACAGGGGTATGCAGGAGCCCGGGGAGGGGGGCATCCTCGGATAAGGCCCCCCGCATAGGAAGGAAAACAGATGTGGAAGCACTGGAGGAGATGGGATGTGCCACCTACCCCCGCAGCCAACGTGCCGGACAGGTACTGCTGAGACCCTCGATTGTAGAAACCCTGTGTACCCAAAGCCTTTGTCTTCTAGCCAACAGCCTGTGTTATAAACAATAAATAGTGGTCAGACCGGTGACTCAACATCTCAGATGACATGTCTGGTGAAGTACGCTTTCTCTGTTGTGGAAAATGTGTCTTTACAGGGTTGATCTGAAGGTTTCTGCCTGACCAGAGCTCCAGTTTAACTACATCTTCCTGTCATTTAAAAAATCACAGCACAGCAGCGCATTTCTAAATAAACAGGCACTGCAGGGCTGAGATCCATCGCGCTGACATGAAATAACCTGGCTTTGAGGCCTGGTTGCTGTCATCTGTCAACTGTTGCATCAAACGGGTATGAATTTTTGCAGACTGTCCGCAGATGCCGTCTTCCTCTTGAGCTACCATTTTAAAGGTTATTGCAGTTGATTTTCAAATATTTCCTGCTGGTCGCATTCAGAAGCGTGTCTGAAAGTTAACGTTATGCCATGCAGCGTTATGCCGATAATCAGCGATGAAAGCATTTTAAAATAAATATATAAACAGAGAATGGATCAACGAATCATGAAAACCAACAGGCTGCTCAACCACTGGGACTGAGTAGGAGTTTGTGGAGAGGGGGTTTTATTTTCAAACTAGTTAAAATTTTAATGTCGCTTTAAATGAATAAAAATGTTAAAATTCAATGTCTTTGGAAGTATTTTAATTGAATGTTGCCATAGCCAAGTTGTTTATACAACCCATCCCATGAATAAATTGAGGGATGTCATTATTATTATTAAATTCTTATGTCATTAAACTTCTATGAATCCGTTAGACAAACAGGATGTAGATTATTCTGCAAAATAATAATCAGATTATAGAAAAGTTACACTATGATGCACCACAACCCTGCGCGGGAGAGTGGTTATTGATGATGGATGAATGGATGGATGGATGGATGGATGGATGGAAGAAAGTGTGACTCTAATGGCCTGTTGCGTGTACATGTGTTAGTGTGACTGAAAGAGTGTGTGTGCGATTGTTCTCCGAGTTCACCGTTCACTTTGACACTGTTTGACATATGTTGGAAAACACACTTCAGAGCTGCGATTGCGTAGGTCCTGTCGGTCAGTGACACTCAGCAAGCCAACAGTATGATAAAAGGAATGATCGATCAATACTCCTGCATTCTCTAGGGATCCATCCTCAGTTGTGACCCAGGTTTTGAAAAGAATGCGAAAAAGAGGAAAAAATTTGGAATGGTGGGCTGAGTGTAGTGGAGAAACGAGGGAGCCTGGTGTGAGAAACAGAATCAGCAACACTGATAAAGAACTATAATAAGAACGAAGGGGATATTGATCATTCATGAAGACAGGTGTGATCAATACTCTAGAGCTCCTTTGTCCTGCAGGAATGTACCTAGTGACTGGCTGTCGACTGACATGAAATTAAGTTATTTCAGAGGATGGTAGAAAAAATGTACAGCGCTTCATCTGGGAGAAATATGGAAAATATCATGTGCATCTGCCGCATGCCTATTCTGGAATATTTCATTAAAAATTGGGTATAGGTAAAGACAAAGATGTAAAACGATGAAAATTTCTAGGGGAAGCAACAGACCCAATTTGTTCATCAGCTAAGGGTGTTTAAGGAGCTGACAGATTACACATCTGCATCTGAAACTGATTGCGCTGCTACTTTTTGCCACTTTATTAAAAAACAAACTTATGATTATCGCGGTGTGTCGGAGTCACTGTGAAGCTCAGTTATTACAAGCAGAATACGTCAAACATAATGGTTGTTTCTCACATAATAATAATAATAATAATAATAATAATAATAATAATGAGTAAAAAAAGAAAAGGCAGGGCATTCTGGTGCAGACCATTTCCACTAGAGGGAGATCAATCCCTCTGTAAATATCATGCTGATTTTGAGGTGCTGGCTACCAATTTGAGATACATATCAAATCCAAGGTTTAGATTTGAATATATTTGCATAAACAACTATTGCATCAACTTCAAAAAGCCATCTGGAAGCAAATGGATCGCACGATCAAGGTGAATCAGACTGCCGCATGCACGGAGCCTTTGTTTTGTCGCAAATGACCTTGGCAAAATGCAACATATTGCGAAACTGCAGCTTTCATACAACAAGGTGACGAGGTCTTTGGGAGCTGGACCTTGATATCTTGTGATGGACTGTTTTTCTTTCAATGTTGTCAGTGATACCCTTCAGTCAGTAGGCTGAGAGCGAGCTCGTTTCAGAACTGTCCTCTTTCACACGATCCAGTCCCTACTTCTGTACCCCTACAAGCACGATGCATCGTATTAAGCCTGACGTTGCATGTTGTCTTGGGCTAAAGCACCAGTCAAACACAGAATAATAATGTCATAGTTGCGTAACTTTTTACATTTAGATGGGTTAAATTTAGACTAGACTATGTAACAGAAATTTCATTATGTCCATTTCTTGTTTTACATTTTCTATTCAGTTGTATTACATTTAACATACTTTTGGCATCAGTTTGTACTCCATGTCAGGTTTTAGAAAAATATTAAGCAAGTTTTGGCGCCGGCTTCCAAGCACCGAATATTCCAGAACATTTCAGGATCTGATGCTTTCTAGAATGTTTTGATGCCTTCTAGAATCTTCCAAAGGCTGTAAAGTAGCAGAACTAAAAGAGACACTACAAGACCTCGTGGTATTTTTGTGCCAATCAGTAAACTCAAACTAATCATAATTAACGCAAAAATGGACACAACTACGAAGCTTGAACAATTTTGTTGCGTTGTGATGTTTAAGGTGACCTACAGCTACTGTACGCCGCTTCCGCTGACTGTAAGCACCAACAAATGATCGAAAATGTTGCCTCTTTTTGGCAGCTGAACACATCCTACACACTTCTGTCCATTGTTTGCAAAGGATCAGCTATCATAAACTTATCCAATGGATATCAACCTCCTGCTGTCCTTTAATAGGGTGTGTTTTTGCACTTGCTCTGTGCACCCTTGCGATGCCCCAACGTCGCACCCCGGCTGCTCTCAGTAGCCTACATACAGCTCTGCAACTGTACACCCGTCCTCCATACTTAGTCCCGCGCAGCTGCCTCGGTCCTCTCAGAATAACCCTAACCCGTGTGAACATAATGTGCTTTGTGAAGCTCTGACTGAGGTTTCACCTTACAAAGAAAAGAGTGTGTTATTTTTAGCTCGCGTAGTCAATGGTTCAAACCAGGGGTGTCCAGCCTTTTTGGGTCAAAGGCCACAATCATTGCTGTCACCTCATCTGGGGTGTGTGACCTACAAAATCTTACATTTCACAACTGAAAAATTATCTCTGAAAAATTTTCTTTTATTTTTTTTTCAGTATAGTGTATGTTAAGGGGGCGTGGTGGTGCAGCCGGCTTGGCCGGGTCCTGCTCTCTGGCGGGTCTGGGGTTCGAGTCCCGCTTGCGGTGCCTTGTGGTGGACTGGTGTCCTGTCCTGGGTGTGTCCCCTCCCCCTCCAGCCTTGCGCCCCGTGTTGCCAGGTTAGGCTCTGGCTCGCCGCAACTCTGACTGGGATAAGCGGTTTCAGTCAGTGTGAATGTTGAGATGTGTGTTTATAATGCAGTGTCTCTATCATGTGATGCATATACATATATGTATAAAACTGGGTGTAATTTATATTTATACACTTGGTTTTAGCAGGCACTTTTCTCACAATGTACTTAAAGTTATTGAAGCAATTTAGAGTAAGTACCTTGCTCAAGGGTACTACAGCTGGAGGTGAGATCTGAACCTCTGGGTCCAAAGGCAGCAGCTCCAACCACTGCAATACTAGCAGCCTTCGAAAGTTTGGCCGCCCTCCTTGGACAAATACTTGCTTTGTAAATTTTTTAAACATGCTAGATTTTATTTTATTTTTTATTTGTGAAATTTATTTTGTACAATTTTTTAAAATTAAGCAAGAAAATAGTAATGCTTAATTGAAATTTGTGGGCCACATGCATAGCACCTACAGGTGTTGTCCTAATGTGGATATTTCAAGACCGTCTTTCTTAATGTCGTTCTTACGCCATTATGGGGACATTACAAACGTATAACAGCAAGGGCTAGGAGATGTGGGGATGTTAGGATTTACAGTTACATTCACATTTATTCACTTAGCAGATGTTCTCCGAAATGTACGTCGCTTTGGAGGAAAGCAGCACAAAGAGTTATTTACATTAAGTGAAGGAGCGATTTGGATACAGACGCATGATTTTTGACTGCAGTCACTTTATCTCATATAGCAGCATAAACCAGTGTACATTCCACGAGTAGCTGCACATAGAGGTTTGTTGTACCTGTTTTTGGAGCACGTAATAGATCAGGGGAGAAGTAAATCCGAAAGAGGCGAGTTTTGAGGTCTTTCTTACAGTCAGATCCCAAGACCTTTGCGCTTTTGATTTGCATGGGACCTCCATGCGGGCGGGGAGAGGTAAAGGAGTGTAGCGAGTGACCGGGTCGCGTACATATTATCAACGGTTAGAAGACGGTGTCTCCTGGTCAGTTTTGAGGAAGAGGCTCGTTCAGTCCAGGAATGCGATGCAAAAAAAAGCAGGAAAAGGTCACGACCGCAGTTGCGTGGTCCCGGTCCTCCAGATGACTTATCGAAAAGAGCCGAATTAACTGCTCCCAGCCTTCACGTGGGATGAACAGCCAGACCGGAAGAGGCCTTTTGTCTGTGAACAGGGAACTGTTTGGATCTTTCTCTACTGCTCCGTTCGGGGTGGAACTGAGCTGTGCAGTGAGGTGGCGGATGATGAAGCAAAGAACAAAGGGCTTCGGCAGACTGGGAACACTTTACTTCTGCCTATTGACTCAAGCTGTCGAGGGTACGTGGAGGTGACAGGTGCTAAAGCAATGAGCTTTGTGAACTTTGCGGTGGTTGTTATCTGTTTGCGCAGGATCTGCAGTCGTGTGTCTGTCGGATGCGTAGCACTCGTGCGTTGAATGCGCAGCACTCCACTTTGCTCACCAGCGAGCTACGCTGAAACTCATCGCCATCCAACATAGCCTGAATGCTGATGGTCGATGGTCTTCTGCAGAACGCGCTGCCACCCTATCGTGCGTTCTAACAGATGAAAGGGGGAAAAAGGAGGGAGAATTTATCTAATAGCAGAATGGCAGGAAACAACCGGTGGTTTGTGGCAAAACTGTTATTGTGCACGCCTCTTCAGTCGATGACATCACTTCCTTCCCGGTGAGAGCGAAAAAAATGCATGACGGATCCAGCAAGGCTCCATCCTGTGGGCGGCGGCAGTGGTGGTGGTGATGGTGGTGATGGTGGTGGGGGGGTGTTGGCTCACAGTGGGGAGGCTTGTATGACAAGGTACCCATCCTGGGTGCCATCGGAGAATCGGGACGAGAGCAAGTCGACAGAGCCTCATGATCTTTAACTCCAGACACGTGATTCCACCTGCAAAGTGGTGCTTCACACACCTCACATTAGGCTACATCTAGATAATGAAGAACGGTCAGAAGTAATATCGCTTTCAAGAAACACTTATTTTGGAAAATTGGTGTGCTTATGGTGCCGCAATCATTCCGCAAAGCTGCAGCTCAGATTAAATCCACTCACAAGGTGTTTTTTTACTGATGACTCTAACTTTTTGACATGCTTCACAGTGCACTGGGGGGGTGCGGTGGTGCAGTGGGTTAGACCAGGTCCTGTTCTCTCCTGGGTCTGGGGTTCGAGTCCCGCTTGGAGTGCCTTGCAACAGACTGGCGTTCCATCCTGGGTGTGTCCCCTCCCCTTCCAGCCCTACACCCTGTGTTGCCGGGTTAGGCTCCGGCTCCCCGCGACCCCATATGGGACAAGCGGTTCAAACAGTGTATGTGTGTACAGTGCACTGTTAGTGTACAAATAATGATTTTGATCTGGCTGTAAAAGAATGGCGGTGCCACGTTGGTTCGCTTGCTTTCCAAAGACATGTGATTCATGTGAGCTGATGCCTCTGGGATGTTGCTGCCCTGTGATGGAGTGACGTCCAGTCCAAGGGCACGCCTCCTCACCTAGTTGGCAAATATGTGCTATGAGCAGTGAAACAAAAGTAGGAACAAGTGAGTAGTGTGTGAGCGGTGACTACTTTACTGTGTGAGTGTGTGTTGAATTGCTCTGCTGTGGAAGGAAAGTAGTAGCAAAAAAAAGCATCTTTTTTGCAGAGTATCCTGCACTGAGAGCCAGGACAAAGGCAAGACAAAGGCTAAATAAAACTAAGTTAAATAAATAAAAAAAATTAAAATTAAATAAAATTGAGCTAGGGGCGTGGTGGCGCAGTGGGTTGGACTGGGTCCTGCTCTCCAGTGGGTCTGGGGTTCGAGTCCCGCTTGGGGTGCCTTGCGATGGACTGGCGTCCCGTCCTGGGTGTGTCCCCTCCCCCTCCGGCCTTACGCCCTGTGTTACCGGGTAGGCTCCGGTTCCCCGCGACCCCGTATGGGACAAGCGGTTCTAATAATGTGTGTGTGTAAAATTGAGTTAATAAATGCGTCAAAGTGAGTGTAGGATGCTGCTGCAACACTCCTCCCTCACGATGAACTGTTGCGATCCCACCCATAAGGCTCATCACGTGTCCAGGAAAGCACGTATTTGTTTTTCAAGGCTGTTTTTATGTAAAGAAGCTCTTTTTTGTTCATTCCCTGGTTACGCCTATGTGGTGTTAACTGGAAAGGATACATTTTGAATATCACTTTCTTAAGGATTATGATAATTCCCTTCTGTTACTTCAGAAGAAAGACGATGTGAACTTGAGTGTGATGCTAAGATGGCCCACCGGAACAGGGAAACCCTCAATGCCATCCTGCCCAAGCAGCTGGAATAGCTGGAGCAGTTGAGGCCGGTATGAATGAGGAACCCTGGCGGAGGGTCTGTACCTCCACTAGGCCTGCGTTTCTGGGAAGTGGGTGAAAGGATCCCGCTTTCACATCCGCTACGTTCACTGCCTTGAAGTGGCCCAGCTCTCCAGTCTCAGGCATTGGGTGCGATACTGCCACGTTTAGAGACACGTGTGTTGTTCTCACACGTGTAGGTAGGGACGTCTCACACTTCTCAGTGGGAAACTCTGAGATGAAGAAAAACACATCTGAGGTTGTTAGTCCCAAGAAAATGATCCAGATTCCAAGATCCCTGTCTCATTATGCAGTTCGACTCATTCTGAATTAATCTGGGAGAGAGAGTATTATCCCCTTGATGTCTGCAGTGCATTTCTTAATAATTACAATTTAAAAAAAAGACTGTTAAACATTTATGCTGCTTGTATTTCATGGCTGCTGCTGTATCTTCTCATTCTTTTACTTGCTTTCAAAAGCAAAATTCCTTGACAGTGGACAGCTACAGGTGGGCTCTGCTGTGGGTGGTCTGTGTGCACAGGGGGGGTCCATTCCCCAGGCAGGGATGGGATCATACATCGGCCCTGGACCTCGGTCCTGGATCTCTGTCCCCTTTCAAATGAACTGGTGCAATTATGAATTATTAACAAAGGTGACACCTACTCTTCTTTTATTTTCAGGTTGGATGGCGGGGATAGGCTGGTTAATATGAAGCTTTGCTGTTGGAATTACACCTATTGCCTAGACAAAAATAGATGACCTGGAGGAAACTTTTATGTTTTGATTATAACCAAAGAGTTGCAAATTGCCATTTGACTCCTCCGGCTTTGCTTTAAACAAACGTGCGGCCGCTGACCGTGGCTCAGCAGATCCACACAGGGCTTACCTGCCCGCGGAGGAGCCATCTGTCAGGGCACGTTTAGCTGCCATGGCAACCAGGAATCCCTGAGGTGTACATGGAAATCGACGCTCCCAACACGCGGGCAGCCCTTAAAGGGCCAGCGCGCTGCTTTTTTTCATTTACAACCAGGAATCAAACAGTTTGGGCTTCATATATGGATACTGTGTGTGTCATTATCTGAAAGAGTGATTAGTGGTGCTAAAGGTAGTCTGCAATAATTTCTGAAATTATTTAAAATCTGAAGATACAGTCTGTCCCCACTTTGCAACCCCACATGGAAGCAGTTGTGTTGGACCGCTTACCTGGACGTAAGAAATTCTTTTCAAGATCGTTTTTGAGCAGAAATGTTGTGGCTTTAGGTTTACATATTTTATTCCAAACGACAGTGATCTAGAAACAGTTTCCCTGTAGCTTTGCAGTTTAAACTTATTAGGTTTAGGTTATTTGAAGTTTAAGTCAGTGGCGGTTAAGCCGTTTAGGGTTTCAATAATTTATTAAATATTGAATTAACTTTAAGTTCAGAAAAAACCTTGTATTGTTTTGCAAAACACATTAATTTATGGTGTCCCCCCCCCCACACACACACTCTCATGCATATTTTCCTGTCTTTTTTCTGTCACTTACCAAAACATGATTCAATGCTCATCTCAGCTGCTTCGGAATACAACCTGTACTTTCATGTTACTAAATCCGCTCCTGTTATGTCACAAATTAGAAGGCCGGCTCTCACTTAAAACCCTGATGTGCTTGAAGCAAAGAGCATGCAGACATTTTAATCTGATTTACTAAGAAGCGTCGCTATGACTTAATATGATGAGAGTGTGACACATTACATAGGAGCCAGTGCCCAAGTGTTTCTCTGGGTGCGAAAAATGTGACTCACTACTACCTAGAGCCAGAAATAATATTTATACAGAACTTTCAGCAAAGTCTACAGCTAGTGATGACAAGCAAGCAGTGCAATGCACACCTCTGAATTATTTATCCACTTGGTATTGATCAAACACCTTTCAGCAGCTCATATTCCCCCATATGGATTTTGTGTGTGCTCCTTGTGCCCCTTGACATATAGATTGCAGTACACACACAGCGTGTGACTGTGTTTAGCTGAACAAACATCCACAGACACACTTTCCGCCCACAGCCAATTGGGCTGCAGGTGTCAAATGTGAAAAGTTTGAAACACGAAAGCGTGTAGCTGCGGTGCTCGCGGCACCATGTGATGCTGAAGGCAGGGGATGGTGTATAGTTTGCGTTCGTCTTTATGTAAGGCGTGAGTGGGAGTGAAAGCAAAATGCACTGCGCGGGCATAAAGTGCGCTGTGTTGAGAGCTAACTAACTCAACTCTTTAGGAACAAGTCAGATTTGGAATCGATTGGGATGGAGCACACACACACACATGCACGCTCGCGCTCTTTCCCCAGTAGTTCATCTTCTTATCTCAGTAGATGGCTAAATAGATTGAGATTTCGCTTTGATAAAAGCCCATATCTTTTGGAGAGCATTTTTCTTTACAAAACAAGTCTTATCCCCATGTTTTTACCCCATGCCTGAGGTATGTTCCCCGATACATTATATTACCCTAATATATTACATCATAGGGTTAGGGTTGGATCTTATAATAACCAACACAAGTCATACAAGCATTGGTTGTGCATGTGGAGGTCTGTCTTTGTGACTTGTGTAATAAATAAAAGTGTAACTGTGGAATGTGACTTCTGGCTGTGATGGTGGTGATGTTGTGTGTCCCACTGCAGACGGGCTTTGAGGTTTTCAGGGCTGCTGCACTCTGGCCTGGGACAGTGTTGGAAGCCACACTGCTGAGCACACACACTTCCCCTGCACCACCAGTGGGTGGCAGCGCATCTGCTTCCTTCCCAGGCCAATCTGTTCTGAGAGAGAGAGAGAGAGAGAGAGAGAGAGAGAGAGAGAGAGAGAGAGAGGGAGCTGACGGGGGGACGAGAGAGAAAACAGAAAGAGGTAACACATGCGCGTGCGTGTGTGAATGAGATAGCGACAGAGGAGAGCAAGAGGCAGAGCTAAAGAGGTTGCGGTCACATGCAGTGCGAGGCAGATTGAGGGGCGCCAGTGTCTGGGTCCTCTGGGTGACGCTTCCTGGATTGTTACGATCCTGTAGGAAGGAAGCTGAGCGGCAGGGAGAGACCGGGTCAAACGGGACAGGAGCCGGCAACCATGAGGGCTGGGGGAGAGGCAGGCTTGGCCAGACGTGCCCCGAGGGGACAGTGAGCGCGCAAGACGCGAGGGGAGAGGTGGCAGAACCACCACCCCCACTGGCAGCTCCAGCCTCCAGGCTTTCACTTAAAGTTTGGTTTAAAAGTGGCCGCGCGGCTTGACTTCCTGTGCAGAGCAGTGGTGACTTTGAGAGGAATGCAGGAGGGAGCTGTAAGGAACACCTCTCCCCTTGGCACAGCTGGAGAGAGAACACATCTGGTCTCCTGCTTCTGATATTTTCTTTCTTTTTTTTTTTTTTTTTTAAAAAAAGGAGGGCTCTGGGTGAAGGTCTAGCACATGGTTTTCCATTAGGCATGGCTTGTTCCTGGGGTTTTCACTAGTGTGACTGGTCTCTTATGGCTTAGCTTGAGCAATGAGGACTTTGTGGGCTGGAAGACTGGAGTGGGACTGAGTCGAGAGCCTCAGCCATCAAGGGCCTGCCATGGAGCGGTCCCAGGACCAGGAGGCGCCGGCATGCTCCGGCCAAACACCCCCGCCACACGGCGAGGATCCTGTTGCCTCCACCAGCTCCTCCTCCTCATCCAACTCGGACCTGCCGTCCTGCCTACCCCTCGAGGGGGAGCGGCCAGCTGCCGGCCGCCGCTATGGCGCCAAGACCTTCACCGGGCTGCGGCTTTTTGGCAGGAGGTAAGTCGGAACCCCCCCTCCACCGGCTCCGACCCAGCAAACAAGCAGCCTTTCCATGTTTTCACATTAGGTTCTGTCATTTAAAGTCTTGGTCTGGCTATGACTAAATGTAGCCACAACATCTGCCCAACTTTCGTAGGACCTTGGGAAAGCACAATGCCCTGAGAGACCTCTTGCACCCCCAGCCCTGTCTTTGCTCTATCTCTTTGCTTATTGCTTCTGCATGCATCTGCAGTCATTTTGTCCACTAATTTCCTTCGGTATTTCCGAAAGCCCTATTTAACAAAAATGTTAAAGTTTTGCCATTGTCTCAAGAATTCTCTACACATATTTTATGCATAAATGAAAGACTATCTTTCATTTACGTGACTGCCAGAATGGAAATGTTTTGAGCCTTGATTTTGATTGATTTACGTTCCATCTGTGAAAAGTGAATTTCGTTATGGTTAGAGAAGGATTCTGGGTTACGGTTAAGGTTAGAGTTTGAGTTATGATGAGGGATAGGGTTGGGCGTAGGGATCGGGATAGGGAAAGGAATAGGGTCAGAGTTAGGGTTATGCGTAGGGTTAGGGTTGTGGTTAGGAGTCGTGCTTTTTCCACAGTACAGATAATGTCAGCCTCAATCCTCTGAACAAAATCCCCTCAAATTTAACAGTGGTGAATTTTCATTTCTTTGGAAATTAATATCAGTGTCATCCTTCAAATCAGGAAGGAAATGTGTAAATTAATATGTATGTGGCATAACGCTGAAGGGGGACAAAGAGAATATTTCCACAACCAGTGGAAATCTTGACGCTGGCAGGAAAATCAGAAAGTTTCTGTTTTCAGTGGTGAAACTTACTCATAATTGTGATGGATTCATAACAGGATTACAGAATGACAGCATCAAGTCAATCATAGCAGCCTCTACACCCCAGCATTGTATCAGAAGGACACGGGACACACATACAAAACATCAGTGCAGAAATATTTCTGTCAGATATTGTATTATTTCTAAATCAGTAGAAAAAAATAACTATTAAAAACAGCTAAATTGCTGTTTTCAGCACACCATAGCTGGGCTAAATGTTTTGCATGATGATTTGTGTTGTTATCTCAGTGGCTGAAGATTGTTGTGTTTCATAAATACATACACTCGACACATTTACGTCACACAATCTTTTCTTGTCAGTTGTATGAAGATATGGATGTGGAATGGCCTCTGTTGTGCTTTGCATTAAATATCATTAAAATGTACGTTCATTGTGGTGTCTTCTGAGTTTTTCCACCTTCCTGGTAAGAGTAATGATCCATCGTTAACCTTATTATTCAGTTCAAAACAACTTTGCAGCTCTTCGCTAATGTGAATGCTAATGCTAATGCTAATGCTAATCCTGGCTAAGTGCTAGCATCTTTGGTAGATAAGTTCTGGAACCTGGAATAGATTAGTAAAAATTTTCCAGTAAGAGTGTCCAACTGTGACTAATGACTTTTGGATGCACAAGGGCATTTTTAATGGGACGATAATATATTTGTGAAGTGCACGTTTGCTGTACCCATCTTAACAGCCAGACACAGTGACTTTATTATCCACTCTTCCGCTTCTGTTCATTGCTCAGAGGTGGAGTGGAACAGCCATACTCTTGGAGATGCAAGAGTGAGAGAAGTCATGTATAAAAATCATACAGAATGTGAAGAGTCGTATACCTTTATGTCACTATGTATTGTGACATGCACCTGCGTATTGTGTTGACACCTCGTCTATATGCAGTTATACCTTCATTAGTGCTCTTGAGAAATGGGGGTGTCAATGAAACAGAACTGCAGGAGGTCATTAATTCATTCTTTTTGAAACATTTCTTGAAATATTTAAACATTTCAAAAACTACTCTGATATTTTACTCAGAAGGCAAAAATAAGAGGCCTCAAGCGAAACAGCACTATATTATTCATCAAGGTGGCACTGCATTTTTTCTGTCTGTGGAATTTTGATGTGAATATCTGTGAGGAATTCCTGATGCGAATAATATCTGAGGCCTTCTGCTGAGGAGTTTGCGAAGAGTTGATTGTCTTTGTCCTCTTATGAAAGGAGGATCGGTACAGGGGGGCAGGACGTGCTGCCGTTATTTGGCATTTGGTAGCTGGAGAGGGCGAGACGGCTCAGCTTCCTGACAATTCCTCTGTGACTGAATGCATTGGGATGTACCTTCATTGCTGCTGCCCTCACAGAGATATGCCTGCTTAAAAACATCCCGATAACACTGTTCCTCTCTCTTACTCTTGTTTAGCGAAACATTTTTAATTTGTTTTGCTGTACGGAAGTTACGAGTTATAGTTTTCTGAAAGTGGCCCTTTTTCAAAGACGAAAGCATTGGCTTTCAGTAGCTTGCCATTTTAATTTGTCCCAACAGAAACAAAAGGAAACCAAGAAGGATTTCCTCTTTCAGGCTAAAATTGAAAGTTATGGGGCTGTTTCTGGAGATGGGGAAGCAACCATTTTATATGATTCACTTAGAAAATTCAACTAATTTACCATGAACCATTTTCTTGGTTTGGTGTTCTTGGGTGCACCAGTCACAACACTTGTTGACACAGTTGCATTGTCGTTCCTCAATTCCTTGTAGCATAGAAGAAAATCACACCGATAAAGTAAATTGCAGAACATCATCATAAATACTGAAATGCTCACTGCGGCATGTGACAAGGGCATCAATCATTGGATCATATGGTAATTAAAAATTGAAATATTCAGTGTCCCATGAGTATAACTGGAAAGTGGAACCTTTGAACACCTGCCCTAATACTCTGATATTAAATGGAACTGTGTTACAAATAAAGTCAGGATGTGTTTTGGTTCAAAAATCTGTGAGATAACTTTTGGTTATTGAAAACCCAGCACGCCATCTAATTGTATCTGTGTCAGAATGGTTTTTACAGTAGAAAAATACAAAGGGAATGTACAGTACATGGGGCCGCGGTGGCACAGTGGGTTGGACCACAGTCCTGCTATCCGATAGGTCTGGGGTTCAAGTCCCACTTGGGGTGCCTTGCGACGGACTGGCGTCCCGTCCTGGGTGTGTCCCCTCCCCCTCCGGCCTTATGCCCTGTGTTACCGGGTAGGCTCCGGTTCCCCGTGACCCCGTATGGGACAAGCGGTTCTGAAAATGTGTGTGTATGTGTGTGTGTGTGTGTGTGTGTACAGTACATACACTGTGCAACGTAGATAATTAAAAATAGTAAAACAATAATAAACTAATGACTTTGTCAGAAAATCAAAATCCATTGTGGAATAGTGCCCTTTGTAATATTGTGAATCATTAATATTCTCAGTATACAGAATGTCTACACTACAAACATTTGCCTGCCTTTCTTTTGTTCTTAAGTCATGTGCCCTATCTGTTGCAGTTATCTGTTTCTTATCGGAGGGTGCTGCTGAATGGTTGCAGTGTACCTTCAAAATCCCGTGTGGTCTAGTACAAAACGTAGCTGTACAATGAAGCATGGATGTCTCGTTGCATGACCATTTTTACTAGCATGTACAAATAGAAGTTAACAAATTTTGACCCTTGTAAGCTCTGTCATGAATCACCTTGTTTTGCAATTTTTCTTTTCCTCTGCTTGGGTAAAGCAACTGTAAAAGCAAAGAGTTGGTATCCAATTCAAAAGCACATGAAATGGAGAAAGAGCATTTTTTTCATTTTCTCTTTGCTCGCCAGTTTTCCTAACTGCTGAAATGCCTTATACATATTAATACCCCGAATGGTTTGTGTAATAGTGTTATGATAACATATCACACCTTTCATCAAGGTTGGTGCACCTCAGAATACCTTTCAGAGTTTTGCAATTGCACACGGAACAATACATGAGTAAAGAGTGCCAATAATTCATCAGTGGAGACAAAAAAACGCATTCTTTGTTTTTGTCCATTAGACATGTATTAAAAGGAACTAGCAGCACAAATGCCCATGTAGGAAACAGACTATTTTATTTTTACAAGATATTCTACAAATTTCATTCTCCACAAACTGATAGTTCATACATTTGAAGCAGAGGTGTGTATACATATATTGTTATTATTTTATTATAAATATAATTATATAATTTGAATATTTTGTTATTATTTTTTGCTTCCCTGCATTTACTGAGGAAATAATGTATGATACTTTCAAAAGGATATAGACCAAAGTTCACGCATGCCAGATTTTTCTAAGAATTTTTAGAATTATTTCAAGGTTGTGTGACTCAATCTATTTGTTTATGTTGTTTATGTCATACACACAAAGGCAGGAGACAGGGGGTTAGACCCAAGTGTGGGATCTTTCATTAGTTGTCCAAAGGGCAAGGCAAGAATCGTGGTCTAGGACAGGTGTGGGTCAAAGAATCGAGGAGCGAACGTTGTCCTGAGTACAAAGTACAAAGTGAAGGTCATAGACGAAAGTGTCAGGACTTGGGGACGAGGAATCAGGACAGGGAAGATGAGGCAGAAACACGGGGCGAGGGACGAGCAAGGCAAAACGGCAGGTTGGGAACGCAGAGGGGACGGTTGTCTCGATGGAGATTCCACAACGTAGGAGTAGTGGTGTGGCTTCCTTTATGCTCACCCCTGCTGATTTCTGCGAGGTGTGTTCAGCTGGGGTGAAATTGGGGGCTTGACAGTTTACAGTCAAAATGACGATATTTTTTGTCAAAATTTCCAATTTACAATCAAATGGGATTTGTCATCTAATGACAGCTAATGTAAATGCTGTAGGGATTTCCGGTGTCTACTCAGTAAAGACAAATTGATTCAAAAAGACTGAAGTCGATGCATTTATCTAAAGGAACTTTTGACTTTTTTACTTTTTACTGGAGGAATTCTGGGAAATTACATTGCTTAGAGATACTACAAGCAGCCGGAAGTGGGTCTCAGACCAGCTTTCTTCTGGACAGCAATGCATGACCTTACCTGCTTCAAGGACTGGATGCATTGTGGAGGTAGTGAAATTGTCATGGCCTGCGTGTGCTTGAAATATTATTTAACTTTTAACGAGAAATCTAATGGTACAACATTAATTTGCATTTTGCGTCAGCGCACAAGCAAGTTGAGGGAAGTGAAATTAACAGATGCTTGATGAGAACTTCATTCATATCAGTGGTGAGCCATGAAGTGAAGTATATTCTGACTCAAAAAGCATATTTCCTATCCATATGTACGTCATACAAGAATCTTCTTTTACTGTATAAGATGTCAACTGGTAGCTTGTAAACTTGTAGTAACTGTTACCTTAACATTATAAGTTACTTTCAAGAAAAGCATCAACTAAATGTAATTTGGCAGTTTCTTCAGTGACTACTTCATTCCATTTGAGCATTAACATCTTTCTGACTTATAATAGGACTGGAGATGTTTTGTCCTCCTTTGCAAACTGTGTGTGCACCCGTATGCGTTGAGAATTCAACATTTCTTTGTTAGGTCAAGATGAACGATCCGATGACTGAGTCACTCAGCTAATCCCCCATATCAACAACTCCGTATTGACAGCGTGGCTCAGCTCCCATGATGCTCCTGCACCAGAGAACGTGACTCCCAGAAAGCATATGATCATGAACTCAGTCCTCCCACACTGAATCTCCAGCAGATGTTGTCTCTTCAGATAAAATTACTCCAGGTTGACTTAAGGTCCTGTGAAATTATTTTGCCAGTTTACAAAGATATATTAATCAGCTCCACACCTGCCTGGACATGACAAAAAAATGGGTAAACATACGGTGACTACCATTGGTTATTCCACTCATAAAACAATGAAATAGTCAGCTTGTCTCAGAAAAATAATTTGTGCTATTTTTGGCCCGTTTCTTGATTTTGAAATCCTGCGGTGTGAAAGGGAAGAAAGATCCTCAGTAAATTTAGCATGTTCAAGCTGAATGTGGCAAGAAACACACAGAGTTTTATCCAGAAAGGCTATTTCTAGTTATCTGGGTCATCTGATATTTCGGTGGAAACACACTCACGCACACACACATGTCTACAGGGAGATGTTCAGATGTTTCTTGGGTTTGTCCATAGTTTCTTGACTAAATATCATTCAGTACATTCCTCTAGCTTTATAAAATTCGGGATAAATTACGCTATTTTAGATGTTTTCCTGTGGTGGGCTGGAGGGACTTGGGTACCTGGCAAAAGCCATGCAGTATGTAGTTATTCTACAGTACAATAAATGAATAAATGTAGTTATAGATGAATTTTACTTGATTATTTTCTCTACAGGGGGTGCGGTGGGACAGTGGGCTTGGCCGGGTCCTGCTCTCTGGCGGGTCTGGGCTTTGAGTCCTGCTTGGGGTGCCTTGCGATGGACTGGTGTCCTGTCCTGGGTGTGTGTCCCCTCCCCTCCAGCCTTGCACCGCGACCCCACTTGCAACAAGTGGTTTCAGACTGTGTGTGTGTGTGTGTGTGTGTGTGTGTGTGTGTGTGTGTATTTTCTCTAAACATATGCTAATGGAGATAATGTAGGTAAAACAGTAAAGTGCAAAAATCATCAACACATCTCACAAGAATGAAGTTGCAAGTAATCATTACATAAAAGGTCCTCTATTTTTGTTTGTTACATACTGCACGTTATTTATCTGCTGAACAGTTGATACAGTATTAAGAAAAGTAATTACTCTGTTTTACGGATATCATGGAGCAGCTCCATGCCTTTGGATCCAAAGGTCACAGGTACAAATCATGCCTACTGCTATAATACCCTTAAATAAGGTACTAAACCTCAATTGCTCAAGAAATGGTAAAAACAGGTGCATAATTGTAGACAGTTTCATGCTGTAAGTCACTCTAGAGAAAGGTGTCTGCTAAATGAATAAATGTGAAAAATACTTATACTCCGTAAGGTGGACATTGTGCTCTAAAACATGTGAAGATATTGTGTTGGGAGACAGTAAAGACTGCTCATTTGTAATAATTGTTTCCATTATTATGCATTATTTATTTTCACTGTATGGGGGGGGGGGGGGCGGTGGCGTGGCAGGTTTGACCAGGTCTTGCTCTCCGGTGGGTCTGGGGTTTGAGTCCTGCTTGTGGTGCCATGTGATGGACTGGTGTCTCATCCTGGGTGTGGCCCCTCCCCCTCTCCAGCCTTATGCCCTGTGTTGCCGGGTTAGGCTCTGGCTCGCCGGAACCCTGTATGGAAGAAGTGGTTTCAGACATTGTGTGTGTGTGTGTGTGTGTGTGTGTGTGTGTGTGTGTGTGTGTGTGTGTGTGTATTTTCACCCTGAGACAGTCTGCAGATGCCGGATCACTAGGCTAAGGTTGGTGGCTTGTAGCGCCCGATTTGTACCGTTAATAGTGCGCAGACACAGCTAGTGGGAGAGGAGAGTCTATTTGTTTGTTATCAGTGGGGCCCCATCGCTGGAGCACCTGCTGCTCACGTGATCCTAACTCTGGCGGACACGTGGTGCACAGTGCAGCGCCGAAGGATGTTTCAAGCCGCCCTCGGGGTCTGCCTCTCCATGGAGGTATGGTGCTTAAAAGGTGCTTGAACCTTTTGCGTCTGAGTCAGGGGCTTACAGATTTCAAGGAGAAATAAGGCAGCACTGCAGGGGTTAAAGGCACCGAGTTTTAACCTGGCAGTTACTGGATTGGCACAAAGTAGTATTTTGGAGCAACACATGTAACCTCCAAAGAGGGGGTGTGGTGGCGCGATGTGTTTGACCAGGTCCTGCTCTCCGGTGGGTCTGGGGTTTGAGTCCCGCTTGGGGTGCCTTATGATGGACCCGTGTCCCGTCCCCTCCCCTCCAGCCTTGCGCCCTGTGTTGCCGGGTTAGGCTTCGGCTCTCCGTAACCCCACATGGGACAAGTGGTTTCAGCCCGTGTGTGTGTGTATTTTCAGTGTTGGTGTAAGTGTAAAGACACAAAACTGTCCAAATTTAAACAATGATGGTACCACTGGACCGTGCTGTATTTTTCTTAGACATTATAAGGTTTCGCTCAATACATGCTTTTGAAAGAGGGTTTCTTGGTGAAATATGAAATGGAACCAGCTTCCTTGTGTGGCTGGGGATTTTGAAGGACATACCGCAGGCTGAGGTCCACTGTTGTTTTGTCTCAAAACCCAAGTCAAGCTCTGAACACAAAGTGACGGCCTTTTATTTTGGTGGTATTTATTGTGGCTTGGTTGAAATTCTTTATAAAATTCCACAGACTACAGCTGCTCCGGTGAGCCAAGTGCCACGAATGTAGGTGTGTGACCCTTCCAAACACCCCCTCCTGCAGGGCCACTTTCTTTACACACTGCAGGTCCTAAAACTCCATACAGGAGACCTGGCATTGATCTGTCACTCCTGGAAACATTTACCCTGTAGAGCCCTTTCTGGTCTTAAGAAGACTTTATAGGTCACCCTCAGGCCAGCCCTCACAAAGGGGCCACATTCAGAGGTTCTGCTTAAGAGCAAAGGGCAATTGCCATCACTTTGTCATCATAACTTTTCTTAACTGCCGATAGAGGTAGTCTTATTGATGAGACACCATCTATATCTGCTGTCAGTGGACCTTTGAGCTCTTTCCTTGTATAGCCTCCACAATCATCATGCTGCAAAACAGGATTCTTAAAGGGACACCTCCTTGCCCATGATTTTGAAATCATGTTGTTGGGTTCTGGATATCTTGGACAGCAAGTACCTGTATTTTCTGTGCTGGTCATGGACTTAAAAAGGTTTTTTTCTCAGAATTTGTCTAATCGTTCTGCTTGTGCTTTCTTATTTACATTTATTCATTTAGCAGACGCTTTTGTCCAAAACAACATACATCTCAGCAAAAATACAATTTGTGCATTACATTAAGAGAAACAGACATGGCTGCAGACATGCAACTCTTAAGTGAACCTCGTTTGTTACCTTCAGCTTGATGCACCCATGTTCATCGCTTGAGTAGGTGCATAAAATGCAGGATAGATGAATCCTGATAACCTCCTATCAATTTTTTTTTTAAATAATAAGAGACACAAACAATCACATACAATGCCGGAGTAGTGGCTGTATAAAGGCTTTTCTGGGGTTGATCATGAAGTTACGGTGCATGCTCATTTACAGCCTACATGAGCTGGAGAGATCTTGGGCGAAGTGGGTCCAGAAAAGATGAGTTTTCAGACCCTTCTTGAATGTAGACAGAGTTTCCACAGTTCTGAGTGAGAGGGGAGGGTCATTCCACCACAACGGACCCAGAACCGAGAACCTCTGTGCTTTACCTTTAGTGCGCGGGACCACCAAGCAAGCAGAAGTAGACGAGCGAAGGGGCCTGGCTGGGGTATAGCGGTTGATTAAGTCTTGTAAATAGCTGGGAGCAGTTCTACTGATGCATTTGTAGACAATTACCAGGGTCTTGAATTTGATTCGGGAAGCTATAGGAAGCCAGTACAGAGAAATGAGCAGAGGAAATATGTGAGAACGCTTTGGCAAATCAAGCACAACTCGTGCAGCAGCATTTTGTAGAAGTTGCAGAGGTTTGATGGCAGTAACAGGAAGGCCACACAGAAAAGAGTTGCAGTAGTCCAGACGGGAAGTCGCTATGGCCTGGACAAGTATTTGGGCAGAGTCAAATGTGAGGTAGGGATGGATCCTACGAATATTATGCAGGATGTATCTGCAGGACCGGGTTGTGGCTTCGATGTGTTGAGAGAAAGACAGACTCAAGTCAATTGTTCCTCCCAGACTCTTAACCAAGGAGGTAGGAGAAATGAGTGAGTTGTCCAGTTTGATCGACAGATTGTGACAGGAGGACAGGCTAGCTGGAAGGTGAAGAATTTCTATTTTGGAGAGGTTGAGTTGGAGGTGGTGATCAGACATCCATGAAGAGATGTCCGACAGGCAGGCAGCAATGAGTGCGGAAATGTCTGACGTACCAGGTGACAACGAGAGGAAGACCTGGGTATCATCAGCATAGCAGTGGTATTTGAATCCATGGGAGGCTATGATCGGACTGAGGGAGGAGGTGTAGATCGAGAAGAGAAGAGGACCCAAAACCAAGCCCTGCGGGACACCGGTTGAGAGAGGCAGAGGAGAAGAACGAGAGTTCTGCCAGACCACTTATAGGATCTGTCAGATAAGTTGGACTCAGACCATCTTCGTGCCGCTCCTTTGATCCCAAGCTGACTAAAAGAGAAGAGTAGAATCCAGTGGTTGACTGTGTCGAACACTGCAGACAGATCGAGGAGGTTGAGGACCGAGGAGAGGGAGGCGGTTCTAGCGGCTTGGAGAGCTTCAGACACCCCCAGAAGAGCTGTCTCAGTAGAATGACCAACTGTGAAACCAGACTGATAACCATTGAGGAGATGGTTCCTGGTGAGGAAATCAGATCACAGGCTGCCCGCTCTAGAGTTTTAGACAGGAAGGAGAGGAGGGAGACCGGTCTGTAGTTTTGGACCAGACTGGGATCCAGGGAGGGTTTCTTTAACATAGGTGAAATGAGAGTGGTTTTGAAGGTAACTGGGAAACAGCAAGAGGAGAGCGAGGAGTTGATGATCTTAGAGATGAAGGTGGAGAGTTGCGGGGAAATGTTCTGTATGAGTGACGATGGGATCAGATCAAGCGAGCAGGTGGTGGCTCTGCGCAATATCAGGAGGTCAGAGATTTCAGATTTTCAGAGCAGCTTGAATTTGGACAGGATAGCTTCACAGGGAGGTCCAGCACGAACCGGGTAAGGTGCTGCTGAGAACTTGTCAGTGACAATGAAAAACATACCAGACAGCCATTGGGTAGCACTGGGACGTGCTGGTCTATAAGACAGTGGACAGAGAGAATCAAGGGAGGAGGATAGCACAGAGAGTAAAGTATTAGTGGTATCATCTGTAGATAGATCCGAGAATTGTGCAGCAGAAGGGAGAGCAGCCAGAGTAGCAGAGGCAAAGCAGGAAAGTGAGAGAGATTTTAAGTTGCGGCGAATGGTGACGACGGGTGCAGAAAGAGGCAAGGAATTAGTGTTGAGGCAGGGTTGAAAGGAAATGAAGAAATGATCAGAGACATGCAGCGGAGTGACAGAGAGGACGGGACAGCCACAGTTGTGGGAAAATACAAGGTCAAGACAGTTGCCTGCTTTGTGAGTAGAAGGGGATTGGGACAGGGAGAGGTCAAAGGACTATAGGAGGAACAGAAGGCCGCTTGCATGAATGTCATCGACATGCAGGTTGAAGTCACCCAGGAGAATCAACAGAGTGTTGTCCCTTGGCAGAGAGCTCAACAAGATGTCAAAGTCATCCAAGAAGCAGCCGAGAGGGCCAGGAGAGCGATAATGAACAACCACAACAAGAGTGACTGGGGCAGTGATAGAGACAGCATGCCATTCAAAGGAGGACAGATCATGGAGGTGAAGAGGAATAATAGAGTATTTCCACCTGGGAGGGATGAGCAGGCCTGTGCCTCTACCTCTGCCGGAGGAACAAGGGGTGTGAGAGAAAGAGTAGTTAGTGGAGAGTGTTGCAGGTGTGGGTGAGTTGTCTGGGGTGATCCAGGCTTCAGTTAGTGCCAGGAGATCCAGTGAGAGATGGGAGGCGTTGGCTGGTATGAAGTCAGCCTTTTTCACAGCGGACTGGCAGTTCCAGAGTCATATGGAGAAATTCAAGCAGGGTGAAGGGTTTGACGGGTGAGGATACACCAGGTTACTGTAGCAGTAAGAGCACCCAGGTCTCTGGTGCTGACGATGTCACGTGGCTTGGTTGCCATGGAAAACTTTGATGGTTGACATGTTGGATGCGTGATCCCTTGCGGAACACGGCCTCGGTGGCCTTCCTCGGTGGACTCCCACAAGTAGACTCCCTTGTCTTTGCACCCCGAGTCTTCGCGCCAAGAGGCTGCCGCAACCGCTGCTGCTACGGATCACCAGCCGCTATTTAAACCGAGCTAGTGCTTACCAGCTGAGATTTCTAATCGAAACCGAAACCACTCCAACAATGGCGACTAAAACAAACAACCAGATGCGATTAATCGATCCACGGAGTCACGCCCACTTCACGCTACGGGACACAGAAACGTTCCGGAGAACGTGAGCCCTAACAAACCACAAAATACAACTTAACAAATAAATTAATAAAAGTGCCACACACAACTACGCAGACGCACAACCGATTGTGTCTGTCTAACGTCCCGCATTCTGAGTTACCGGCAGCATTGAGGGGTTCATGTGAAGGCCCTTCAGTCACCATTTTCCATATTTAATCCCTGAACAATGCAGTTTTTTTGGAGTAAACATAACAGCGATTAGTCCTCACTCATGGGTTCTGAAATACGAAGCAGGCTTGGGGAGCACGAGATATTAATAGAGATGATACTAGAACGTTTCTGTCTGCTGTTCATTCAAGTGTTTTGATCTCCAACAGGATTGTGAGAAGACAGCTGCTCCGCCAACATGTAAGGCATATGGGAAAAGTACCGATGCACTCCTCATGTCCATGGTTGCACTGTGCCGATGACTGCTTACTGAGGTGTTTTTTGAAGGGCAGTGCTCGGCAGTTTGGAAGATGTGACTGTCTGCAAAGTGACTTTCCATCAAATATGCATTCCTCGCATGGACATGGCTACATTTACATTGGCATTTACATTTGTTCATGTAGCAGACGCTTTTTCCCAGTGCAACGCACCTCTATGGGAACAATACACCAACAGAAGGAGAGATTTGGGTACCCTTGCATGATTCTTGAGTAGTCAATTTGTCACACGCCACCATATAAACCAGTGCACTCTACATGAGTAGCTGCACGTGGGCTTTTCCCTATGCAAATTGTTATTTAGAAATTATTAGACATAACAAACGCACTCGCGAGATGAGGTAAGGTCAAACATTTTCAAGGTTTCTTTTTAGGAGGTCCATATGTGCGTTTTCATTTCTACGAGGTGCACTGTACGTGTTGATCCATGCTGTAGTCTGCATAGTTTTTTCAAATTAAAATTTCACCCGATATTGAACGCTTTCCTGTCCGATGTTAACGACCAGAAACCAGCCTTTGTGGCCAGCTGCCCACGAGCCTCTGGATGGATGAGCAAGAGAAAACGGCCGTGTCACAGCTGTAGACTTTAAAGCAGCGTTGCCCCCAGAAACTGATACTGTTATGCGATTGTGTGTGTGTGTGTGTGGGCTACTTTCTCATCTGGGTTAAACGCACACAGGAGAGAAATGAGATAGCAGACACCAAGACAAAAGGAGGGAAACTCCATGAAGAAACATAAAGAAAGAACTATTTTCAAATGTGGAACTAAGGTAGTGTCACAACTGTTCCTGAAACATGATCAGACCACCATGTGATGTAGGTTTCAGACATACCAAATTACCTCCGCATACTGAAATTTATTTTCTCAAATTAATATTGAAATGCATACATCAGTCATTCCTTTATTGAATGAAAGCAGGTTACATAGTTGTTATATAGTGTTACCTTGTACTCAGAATACCTGGGTTCGAATCCCTGCTCCTGCTGCGGAACCCTTGAGTAAAGTACTAACCCTGAATTGATACAGTAATCATGTTCTGGCTCCATAGGTGAAGGCTTGTGATAAGACAGCTGCTCTGCCAACATGTCAGGCAGATATATATCCACACACACATATATACAGTATATACACACATACAGACAGTATATATATATATAGATGTGTATGCATAAAACACAAATTTATATTTTAAGGATTAAAACAGCTTGTCTATAAGTACTGAGGGGGGGGTGTGGTGGTGTAGTGGGTTGGACCGGGTCCTGCTCTCTGGTGGGTCTGGGGTTCGAGTCCCACTTGGGGTGCCTTGCGATGGACTGGTGTCCTGTCCTGGGTATGTCCCCTCCCCCTCCAGCCTTACGCCCTGTGTTGCCGGGTTAGGTTCTGGCTCCCCGGAACCCTGTATGGGACAAGCGGTTTCAGACAATCTGCGTGTGGTAAAAGTACCAAAGGACAGAGTACAAGTTCTGATTAGCCAGGAAACAGAAAATGCAAAATACATCCCCCTCTGTAGTTAAAACCATCATCCTTCTGCTTCTTTTACCCTCTACCCCCCAGCCCATGTAGGCCATCACATAGGACTTTGCTTTTTGCCTGTTCTTCTAGATTAAGACACCACACTGGCACAGGGAGAAGAGGAGAAAGAACAACCGGAGCCAGTTTATTTTTGCTTTCTGCCGAGTGTGTGATTTCTCCACACCTACGTGTTATGTAACCCCATTGAGCGCAAACTGCTGGTGTTCCGGAGGCCTTCCTCATGGCAGATCAATAATGCACAGCAGAGACCACGTCTCTCATCTGTCTCAGCGGTTGGGTCCTCGGCTCGCTGTGCTACAGTAAAGCAATGCCAGCATGGAGTGTTCATCACGGTCAGTGTTCTTGTCTTGCCTGGCGTTCGTCCTTCGTCGTGCCTTACACTCTCTATTCGGGGGCAGCAGGTGGTGTAGTGGTTAGAGCAATAACCTTGCATCTGAAATGCCTAGGTTTGAATCCCATCCCCTGCTTTAGTACCCTGAAGTACTTACACTTAATTGCTGTGGTGAAAATGTGCAGGTTCTATGTTTCCTTGGGTTTCCTCTGCATGCTCTTCCTTGTAATGTCCAAAGATGTGTGTTTCAGGTAAACGGATAACTCCTAATTGCCAGTGGTGGGTGAAAGACTGTGTGTGTGTGAGAGAGACTGTGATTTCCCTGCAATAGACTGGCACCTTTTCCAGATCAGTAGAACAGCACTCCAGTCCACCCTTTCTGATGTCCTCAAGATGAAAGTCTCCATGCAGTACTTTACTTAACTTCATTACGAATTTCTGCAAGATAGATTTCTGCCCATGATAAGTGGAAAAGATGTGATGTTACCATCTGCTGTGCTCTTTTGTTGGAACTTCAGTATAAAAAGCTGTCAGTAATAGACTGGCAGATTGCATAACTTACTCTGCTTCAAACTCTCAATTGCTGTATCATCGGAGGCTTCTTTCCCTGATGTAATATAACTTTGAGGCCATAGCTGTTGAATAATTGATAAACTTCCATGCAGCTACTCATGTGATGTAAATGTTTGTTTAAAAAAAAATGAGGTTAGGAATTGTCGATTATTAGGATAAACCTTTATGCAGCTACTCGTGTGACGAACATTGATTTATATGGTGGAAAGTAATAAACTAACTGTACTTAGAATCGCGTGTCTGCATCTAAGTGTCTCTTTCTGTTAATGTAATGGACACATTCGCCATCGCTTTGGAGAAAAGTGTCTGCTAAATGCATAAATGAATAAATGTAAATGTAAATAATGTTTACCTGCATCATGTTCACCATTCCTCTGCAACCACCAAGTCAGGTGCCAGAATTCTGCCATTACTTCCTCTTTCTTGCTTTTAAAGTCACCTATTCTTTCCAAAGCAATGTTATATCCGTTTATTTGGATGTTTCTTTTTTTTTTTTTTGCAAAGGGAGACAGACACTTTCATAACAGGCGACCGGCTAAAAACAGTGTCCCCTCACCTTCCAGTTTAAAGTGAAAGCACTGACTGTGATTTCAGCTCCTTCACTGCAATACCACCTGCTGATTCACTAAAGGTGTTTAGTTCGTTAAGTGAAAAATGTTAAATATTTTTAAAAGTGTGCTTTTTAAAAAATGACCTTTACACCAGTAGAAAGTCTGCTGCTTTTTTACTTAAACTGACTGCAGCTCTATTGTCATCAGAAGGTTGCAGGGTCATATCCCAGCTGGGGCAGTGCTGTTTCTGTCCTGGCAAGGTTCATGACCCGAATGGTCTCATTAAGTGGATCACATCATCTAAAGCTATTGATCCTTTACCTTAATTGAGGCAGCAATGTTGCGAAAAGCTGAAAAATGAAAAGTAGAGAAAGCAATTTGGTTAATGTAAGGGGGTTGGGAGCTGGGGGGGTGCGTAAAATCTGTAAGCCAGGCAGAATCAGCTCAGCATGGAGATGCCCCTCATGTTTAAGTGTATGAGCGCGTTGCAAATGATTGCATGGGGAAGCTGGACGCCACTTGAGATGTAATTGTGCATTTAATTCTAAAATGTTGCTTTAAAATGATTTGTATTAAAACGAGTCATGCTGTCAGATACCAGAGCACTGGAATATGCATTTAGCAAGTTCCACAGGCAAATGACAAAAACAACAGAAATTCAGCTTAAGGTAATTAATTTGATTATTACATCGCATAAACTACGTCTACATTTGGGTGCATAATGCCTTATGCAAAATTCTGTATATTTTCTTATCAATTCATTGTACATGCCTCACAAATGCATGTCTATGAACCTCTTGAGCAGAATATCATTTTAAAATAGTAGCTACCTTATTACTAGGAGGAATTAAGGTTGAACTAAATTTAATACTTTTTAAAGCTGCTTTGCGCAGACTCCTGTCATAGTACAGTCCTGGTCCCACTTTGTTTTCCTCTGCCGTACCAGATTTTAACCTGGTCTCGTTGTGGGTTTGTAGTACAATGTTTTACCTGCTTTTCCACTTAGTCCAGGCACAGCGTTATAGAATGGAGGATTTTTTCCTCTATAAGTACACTGTCACCTGTAACTAGAATGATTTCTCTTAAACATTTAGATTTGTTTTCTGACCTGTTCATCTTTTGTTCATCTTGAACGCTATTCAAATTTTGGTGTCCTGAAATCGATTTTCACAAACAATTATTGAAAGATCAAGGAGGGGTGTGGTGGCACAGTGGGTTTGAGTGGGTCCTGCTCTCTGCTGGGTCTGGGGTTCGAGTCCAGCTTGGGGGGCCGTGCGATGGACTGGTGTCCCATCCTGGGTGTGTCCCCTCCCCCTCCAGCCTTGCACCCTGAGTTGCCGGGTTAGGCTCCGGCTCCCCGCGACCCCATATGAGACAAGCACTTTCAGATGGTGTGTGTGTGTGTGTGTTGAAAGATTGTGACTAAAAGACTTCGATGGCACTGTTAGCATTTGCCTGTAAAATTCTTAAGAAATTTATTGATGTATTGCAGCAAGTAGATAAATGATTACATTGTTTTTCACCAGTTTTGCAATTCTTCTATTTTTTTTGAGTTTCTTCACTTACACAACCCTTTCTTGTTATATTCCGTTTCTCACATTTCCCTTAAAAGGAAACTCTAACCAAAGATGGACTGTTTTTTAAGCACAAACACCATGCAGTTTCAAACCTGTCAGTTACTCAGACTACGGTTTTACTTTCAACACCTCTAGCTCTCACCAGTTGCAATGAAGTGGGCTCAAAAAAGTACAGCTCAAAGTGTGTTTGAACAATACTGTGAAGGGGGAAGTCTTCAGCAGTGTGTTTAGGGCTGGCAGGTGATGCGTTCCTTGTTTTGGGAAATAACTGGGTGTAGCACAAAAAAAAAAGTGCATTGTTTGGGCAACACAGTGGCACAGTGAGTAGTGCTGCTATCTCACAGCACCTGGGTGGGATGAGAGGATGTGGGTTTGATCCCTGCTCAGTCTCTGTGGAGTTTGTATGTTCTTTCTGTCTCAGTGTGGGTTTGCTCTGGTTTCCTCCCACAGTCCAAAGTCATGCTATTCAGGTTCCCCCAAAGTGTGTGTGTGTGTGTGTGTGTGTTCCACTGATGTATGGATGAATGACCCATTGTAAGTAGTGTATCTAGCAGTGTAAATCACTTTGGTGAATAAGGTGTGAGGGCTGATAACACTACAGAGAGTTCATTGGAAGTTGTTTTGGTGGAAAGTGTCTGCTGAGTAAATAAATGTTTGGCAAGCACTTTCATCAAGGGCAGTTTACAACAGGACTACCTTTATACAGCAGCGCATGATTTTCTGGTCATGGGCATTTTCTGATCAGTTCCAAAGACTTCTAGAAGCCGCAGCCTGCATCCCATGGCCACGGTATATGTCCGGTCTCAAGGGAATCGAGATGTGACTCTCAGAGTATTTGTCCTTATCGTGTTCATCTCCACGGGGGCACCATGGCGTGGTGGCGCAGTGGGTTGGACCAGGTCCTGCTCTCCTGTGGGTCTGGGGTCCAAGTCCCCGTTGGGGTGCCTTGCGACGGGCTGGCGTCCCGTCCTGGGTGTGTCCCCTCCTCCTCCAGCCTTGCGCCCTGTGTTGCCAGGTTAGGCTCTGGCTCCCCGTGACCCTGAATGGGACACGCGGTTCAGAAAGTGTGTGTGTTCATCTCCAGCTGAGTTTAAAGTGATACAGCGTCAGCGTGTTTGATGTCTGGCACGTTTGCGGTCATACAAATGTATACGTGCATGGTGTTTTATCGACGAGTGTAGGAAAGGACATGGGAGAGCCGTGCACACACGCATGGAAAAAGAGGAGGAATAAGTGGGAACCATGATGCTGCTTTTGCCTTTAAATATATGATTCAACTGGTGCATATCTCTTATGTAACTGCTTTTAAGTTCATCTTGTATGAAAGATGTCTGTTGAGATGTTTTCCATTTTAACCCCCTTTTCCCTCCTTTCTGTTCTGTGCTCCGCTATTCTACAATTCCAGCATTGCACAAATGTGTTGTGACGTACACGTGTGAAGTGTTCACATCCTACCATCACAGCAGCGACAGGTGAGGATCGCCTCCCCAAGCACGTGGCTGGGGGACACCTTCATAAATGGTGCGCTCATTAAATTTTGTCCCAATTGCTCCTTTCCTCCAGAACGCCCGAGGTCATGTTGCCTGCTAAAAACAGCAGTGGGTCAGGCTGCTTCAAACTGTCATCCCACCCCCAGGCCCAGTCTCGGTGGTTTTGCCTGGGGTGACTTCTGAAACAGTGCAGAGGAACAGGGACTCCCGGCGAGGCCTGTGCTTCCCTCCTGGGCACTCGATCTAATCATGGCTACAGGGGTGTCCGACCCACGAGCCAGGGAGCCCCCACTGTTGATTGAGGTGAGATGGAAATAGAGCAGCCAATTACAGCGGAGCAAGAATAGCAGCACGTCTGAGGTCCATGCAGTAGGCACCTTGTCCACGTTAGAGCCAGTTAAGATGAAAATGATTCACTTGACTACAATATCATAAAATACTCCTGGGCTAGGGGGGTGCGGTGGTGCAGTGGATTGGACCGGGTCCTGCTCTCCGGTGGGTCTGGGGTTTGAGTCCCGCTTGGGGTGCCTTGCGATGGACTGGCGTCCCATCCTCGGTGTGTGCCCTCCCCCTCCAGCTTTTCTTCCTGTGTTGCCGGGTTAGGCTCTGGCTCCCCGCGACCCCATATGGGACAAGCGGTTTCAAATGATGTGTGTGTGTGTGTGTGACTCCTGGGCTATGCTACCGGACGTAGGCTTAATTGACCATCAGTCTGTGTGGAGGTGGTGTGTCCTCCCCTTGTTTGCATTCCTCCGCTTTCTTAGCACAATGCAAAGACCGTCAGCTGTCGTGGAGAGTGTTAATTGCCTGTAGAGCGTGTGTGTGTGTGTGTGCGTGTGTGCGGGTGTGTGTGTGTGTGTGTGTGTGTATGTGTGACTGCTGTGTACCCTGCCTATCCAAGCACCCTTTGCATCTCAGCCCACTGTCATCCTGTAAACAACTTATTCATAGCGAGAAAAAGAGCGTATGAGTAATGATAGAACATAACATGCTCATGTCATATCTGAGGGATTTTCTTTTTTTTAAATCTTTTTTACAAAATTGTTCAGAAAATCAATCACAATTTTTCTGTACTTCTGTCTGTACTCATCTGTGCATTTGTCTTGGGTTTACTCCTTATCCCGTTGTTACTGAGCTTTGGCGTTCCATACATCGTCCAAGCGTACGGATTTCGGACATACTGTATGTTTGTGAGTCTCAGGAGT
Source organism: Scleropages formosus (assembly GCF_900964775.1). Classification (NCBI taxonomy): domain Eukaryota; kingdom Metazoa; phylum Chordata; class Actinopteri; order Osteoglossiformes; family Osteoglossidae; genus Scleropages; species Scleropages formosus. Next base: position 29,664,483 of record NC_041812.1, read on the forward strand.
TTTGAATTATGGTGCTTTTGACATGTTTACATGTGCAACATGGTGAGCAGTTTTCTTACATTTTCGCATTCCCACAATTCTATCAAAGAATTTTCTATATACAGTATTCAAAATTGAATATGAGTTCATATTTGTTTGACTCATAGCATTCATTGTTGCATATTATTTTTATAACTAAGTACAGGAGTATTGATTGTCTTTAGGCCTCTATTTATGTATTTTTACAACTGTCAATCAGTGATAAAATGAAAGTAATCCAACGAAAACCATCATGCAACCCTCTGAAATCTGTATAATTTGTCTAAAATACGGAGTTTGACCCATTTTTCAATGTACTTACACAACACGCCGTATGAACTCGAGTGATTTCATGGTCTCTGATTGTGTCATCGTAAAATCGATGAAAAACCGACGCTCCTCGACTTACGAGGGTTTGAGTTAAGATTTTTCAACTATACGATAGTGCGACAGCGATACGCGTTCAACAGAAACCCTACTTTGAATTTTGATTTTTCATTCCCGGACAAGCGATGCGTGGTACAATACTCCCTCGCGATGATGGATAGCAGCAGCGATCCACATCTCCCAGTCTGCCACGCAGTCACTAGTGTTTACAACCGATACTCTACAGTGTTCTGTGTTTCCAGCGTTTTTTTGGATACTCCCCGTGTCTACCTTGTGTTTTGTGCATCCGTCATGTCAGTGAAATGCCCATCCGTGTCTCCTGCTACTAGTGAGAAGTAGAAGATGGTGAGGGCGATTACTTTTGAGGAGAAACTCAAGATAATTGCCCAGCATGAAGGTGGCAAGCCCGTAATGGCCATCGCACGTGAACTTGGACTTTTGCAAGGATAAAGGATAAGAAGCGATGATATTCGGTGATGATGATGATGTTTGATGTTCAATGATGTTCGGTGTATTAAATGCAATTTCGAGTTATGAAATTTTTCGACTTACGATGGGTTTGTCGGAACGTAACCCCATCGTAAGTCGGGGACCGTCTGTATTTCAAATTTTAAATGCTGTAGTTTACAACATTGTATCGTTATACCGTTGTGATTCATGTATCATATAAGTGACTTCTAGCTCTACCAATTTATACAGCGCCAGACATTAGTCTGAAAAATTCAGGGAACTCACAGGTACAGCAGCAGGGTTCCTGGCTGGGATTGAACAACTCGGGCCTGGAAGCCTTTTTCTTGAACCGCCGTCATTTGCATTCAAAATTTATTCTAACTCCAAAATACGTGTTTGTGAATCTCACCGTGCTTCTTTTGTGCATTTAGACAGCACCTATTATTTAGCTCTCTGGCTGTGAAATGTGCAATATATAACAGCAGAAGAATCCCCTTCTATTTTTGCTTTAAGGACCAAAATGATGGTGTTTGGTTCTTTATCTGTTCCCCGTGGCGTTATGATTCACAGTTTCAGTTCTCGGTTCTCTCTGGACCGTGTGCCAGCGTGATGCCCGATGCAGAGCGGCTGCCTCGTGGCCCCGGTGCCTTCTGTGGAAAGGGCTCCAGGCGAAGCACATGTGACGCTGGAGCTCCTGTCCGGAGGCTGTACTCTTCTTGAGGCATGTGTCTGTGTGTGCATGTGAGCATGCAAATGCGTGTTTGCGTGCAGCTTCGTGTCATATTTACCCTTTCCTGCCCAACCAGGATTGTTTTCCTTGGTCCCCAGGAGCAGCTGCCAAAGACTTTACTTCCAGGTGCTATTTAAAGAGCACAATATGAAATACTTAACCTCATTATCTTCAGTTCAGTATCCATCCCACTGACAAAGGGTGAAATTGTACATCATTTGCAAAATTAAAGGGCATTGTCCTGACCCCTGAGACCTGGAAAGCATCTAGTTGTGGATGAAATGGAAATTAGCGAATGCAAATGCGAATGTGTTAATTTCCCATATTTTAAGTGCCAAGTTAGCCAGCGTAGTATTCCGGATGTCTGAGCTTCCCGACACAATGCTGATATATTACTAATCCGTGCTGAGAAGCTCAATGTGAGTGTTGGCACAGGTTTTTTCAGCGAGGAGTCTGCCAGAGAAATCACACCTGTCCCATTGGGCGCAGTTTCTAATCCCCCTCCCTACCCACTCGGGACACTTTGCCAGGGAGGAAGGAGGAAGAGATGAAGATAAGCTGGAGGAGGGATGGCGAGAATAGCTCCGTCTGGCACAGCTCCGTTGGCTACATGGTGGGGGTGGCTGAAAAGAGCCTTCCACTCCCCCACATGGGCGAACACGGGCGGCACATGTGCCGCTGCAGCGTGACCGAATGCAAAGTGCTTCCCGGACGGTGCTTGTTTTAGGATCTAAGGACGGTTGCTCCCATGTTCTTGGCGCTTTTTCAACCAGAACAAGACCCATTTAGATCAAAGAGATGGTCGGTCCGTCCTCCCCTTTGCACTCTTACGCACCGTAAGAGACTCTGCTCTTACTCATACAAGTGGCCTGCTGGGATTTCCGCTTCTTAACCCCATAGCATCACACATCCCATACGTCTGGCACCCCATTCCTCAAGCGGCTTGGAAAATTAGGTTACTCACTGCACCCTGATCTCCCCGAACAGCAAATGAACTACGAGGCCTAATGATTAATATGTAAAGTACATGTGGGTTTTGCAGCACAACAAGGACAACAAGGAAGTGTTCGGCGCACCTTCAGAAGTATGAGCTGTGAAGGCGCATTAGCCCTTAATTGACCTTTCGTCAGCAGCATTGATGGGAAAACCACAAGCGATCCGGACTAAGTGAGCAGGAGGCGGTGTACATTTAGCGCTCCACTACCCAAATGGAGCAGAGTATCCGTGTTAATTTTATCATCACTTTTTATTATTATTATTATGAGCTGACACCTTTCACCAATGTTAGGCTGGTGCACTGTGGTAATTACGATGATTTACCCATTTATATACACTATCTTGGTCATTTCTGCTGGTGCAAAACACAATGAATACCTTACTCAAGGGTACTACAGCAGCAGAAGGTATTCAGAAAACTATGCTTCCTTTCACTGGCCACATATTGTAATTTTCATATGCTCTGCATATCCCCCTTTTGTAGTGCTTAGAATTTGCCACAAAATTATCTGTAGTGTCTAATAGCTATTAGAACTTAGACGTCAGATCTAATTAAAAAAAAGCTTTTAAGGGTTTTATATGGATTGTTCTGCTGGGTGTATTCAATACTGCTGTATTCACATATCTGGAGTATTTTCCTTTTAATGATATTGTTTTTGATGGAATGTAATTATACAGATTATGTATTATTTTAATGCAGGGAAATTGACAGCAATGGGATTTAAACGATATTTTAAACAGCATTATGATTCCAAAAGACACATTTAATCAGTATGTTATGACTGTAAAAAACAAATGTTTCAGAAATCATTGCGCAGAAGTTGCTTGGCATGGGCCATGGATGCTCTCGATGTGCCCACAGTCATTAGTGGTAAAGAGTCAGGTCACCCAAGGTTGCCCTTAGCAAAAGGAGAAGGACTTAGAGATATGAAAGGGGAGCAGTTAAACTTCCGGTGAACTTTAGAAGACACCTCCAGGTCTGTAAACACACGTACACAGCTCATGCAGCCCCGTTTGTGTGAAGCCCTCTCTCTATGTCAGCTTCCTACCATTGTCCTCGCAGATGGAACAAGGCGCAGTGCTTCTTGCATTCTGCCATAACAGCTTGTTTATGGTCACATGCAACGTGGATACAGTGCAAGGTGGCGCCTCGAACAATATGCTCCAGCCACGAAGGGTTGGGTTGGGGGCTGTGTGGGGATAGAAGCGATCCCTTTAGGGACCTGTTTTTAATCATAGCGTGGATGGAGAGCTAAAGGACAGCGGTACCAGGAGCGCAGGGCTGGCTGACAAGTCCACATTCTCGCTGTGCTCCAAAATGCTCACCAGGGACGCTGTGCCCAGCACCGTGACAAGATACAGTACACTCTTCCTTTTGCTTTTACGCCGATTCATTTAGCATTTAGCTGACACTTGTCTCATAAACAAATGTGCATTTTGCCAACAGGTAAAGAGCATTAGATAGCGATGCATGATTATCAAACAATTACACCTTGTTTGTCTGATACCTACATTTTTGCTGACACACGTGGCGGAAGCTACGGTTCGCATACAGCCACCAGGAGACTAGGAGAGAAGTGGGTCCGAAAGATGTTTACTTTGAGACCCTTTTTTAATGTCGAAAGGGATTCAGCAGCTCTGAGGGAAGGAGGCAGCTCGTTCGACCACATCGGAGTCAAAACCAAGACCGTGCACACTTTCGATTTCGAACTCTTTTGTGCGTGGGACCACCGAGCAGCCAGCGGTAGAGAAGCATAGTCATCTTGCTGGGATATAAGGAGTGATCAGGGTGATCACTTTCCAAAGGACCATTGTCAGAAACAGAAAGTCCCACCTCTTTACCCCATTTTAGTGTGAACTGTGTTACCGGAACTATTTTGTTGCTCCCAGCTTAGTTTGACGCCGCTATAGGTGTCGGACTGGGTGTCGAGGGCTGCTAGTATAGTCAAGTGCTGCGCCCGGCCCAGGTGAGTGTGTGTCCGTACGGGAGCTCACTCCCACTCGGGGCTCTTTGCAAGCTCTTATGTTGTACCACAGCACAGGGCTATAAGCTAGATCTCAAATGCACCATTGGTGGGTGTCCTCCCACCGAGCCAGTAGCTGGAGCGTAACTGGGGTGGCTGTGTGGGCTCGCTTGTGCAAGAAGAGGCTTTTCAGCAGCACTGGAGCTGACTGAGGTCACATGGGTGTACCGAGCACAGCAACATGCAGGTCCTGCAGAAATAGTCTTGTTCTTCTTCTCTGCAGCTGCTGGTGGGCCGAGTTTCCCAAGAGCATGACTTTCACAGTGTGTTTTTTGTACTGATGGTATGTGCGAGTAACACCCTAGTCTGTGCTGCACGGGACACCCTCGTTGGACTTCGTAACCGCATGTGATGTTTCGAAGGACTTTGTTGTAATGTTTTAAAGCGGAACATGTCTTGAGTCATACTTTTAAATGCGATGGATTGCTGCCATGGAGCCATAATGATGGGAAATACTTCACCAAATGTGTTCTGCCAATGGGACGAACCTGTCATCAGCACAGTGCTTGACAAATTTATTCCGACAGGCCTTAATTTTCATCTTTCAGCACCTCCTGGTTCGCCGGTGCGTCCCGTTGCCGCTTCACGTGAAGTCGTTGACGTTCCTAGCGGGGCGCTTACTAGCAGATGATTACGGCGCATGGGACTCCTTTTATTGAAGTGGTGGGCCACCTTGTGGCCCGAAAAGGAAGGACACGTCAAGTGCTTGCGACTGTGAGCGCCAACACATTTGATGTGCATACCACTTACACACACCCACATAAAATCTGAACTGACTTTGGATGATATGAACTCACATTAAGTATGAATATAAATTAAACATGAAGATGAATAAGGTACAGTAATAGTATATTACCAACGAAGCACTTCTAGTCCAGATGTCCTAGTCTAAACTATACCAGAGTCTAGATGTAAACTGCTCTTGCTATGAGTTGGACCACTGGTTACCACTTTCGGTCTAGCTGACCAATTCCTAGCACTTTAAAGGTCCCTGTCACTCTGAATTCATTCAGTACTCAGTAGCTAGCATGTCTCATTTTGGCCTCCTCTGGCTGGTGCATCCCTCCTGCAAACTCTACCTAAGTGTGGCTTCTGTGTGCGGGATCCCGCAGAAGCGGGTCTGGGTGACTGACCCATGTTCTACCCTCCTCCATCCATGAGGAATTGGCTCCCCCTCTGGGATAGGGTCATATCAATTCGGTGGCGTTCCCCCTGGCCCCTATCATGGACCCTCTTACACTGCCCACTGGGACATCTCAGCAAAACATCTCCATACATGCACTGCGGAAGTCATTTTTGACTTTGAGCACTTTTGACCAGGTAATGGTGCCATTTTTCTCATTTATGAAGATATTTTAAGAGAGATTATACCGCATAGTTGGATAATAGAGTGATTTGAGCCTCTGTGGAAAAATAATCTATAGCTTTTGAAAGTTACAGAAAACAGATTCATTTTAGTATATAAAGCATGCTGGGAAATGTTTAGCGCAACATGTTCCAGAATATTTCCTGTGCTCATTTCTCTCTTCAGAATAGCAATGCGTGTTCATTAAAGTGCACAACGCCGCTCATGCTTGCAGCGCCAGCGCTCTCGCTGAGTAAACTGTTAGGAGGAAGCAGGCTTGGAAGAGAGCAGAGCAGCTGCAGAAATGCTCTCCAGCGTGGTGCTGCACCATGTGAGGCAAAGCAGAAGGCTGACAGGGATGTTTGGATGCAGAAATCAAGCTGCGCACCGCGGGCGGCTCGAGAGTACGTGGAAACACAGCGCCTGGACACCTCACTGACCACGATGGTACTGTTTTCCAACTGAAAAACAGTCAAGTGTGTGCGTAACGGTGTTTGTTAAGAGCATTTCCTTCCCCCACTCCAGAGATTTGGCGGCACCTCCGTCACATCCGGCTTCTGGCACCCGCCTGCTTCGTTTACTTGTCTTGTGCCTGCTTTTTTGCGGAGGTCTGGAACCCCCTCTATCCTCATAACCACGCCCCCCACCCCCAGTAGGTTCCGCCTCTCTCTCGAAACATACTCCCATGCAACAAGGCCGCTCCCCACTAGGGGCAGCAATCCTGTAAAAAAAAAGAAAAAGAAAAAAACCTTAGCCAGCTTTCGATATGCAAAAACACACTTTGCTGGTTCGTGCAAGTAGAGCACAACATTACGTGCCATTGTTTACCTGGCAAGGAAAAGCCCTCATCCAGGACATCCCACAATATTTCTCCCAGCACAGAAGACTGCATGTTCAAAGGATGCACGCATATTTGCTGGTATTCTAATAGTTAGGGCAAACATACTGTATGACATTGCAATATGTGCTGCCTTGCACTTGAAGGACCTGGGTTCAAAAACTCCACTCCTGCTCTAGTTCCCTTGAGCAAGAGGTATCTTACCTGAATGGACACAGTGAAAATGACCCACATGTATACATACATACACTTTCTGAACCGCTTGTGCCATACGGGGTCGGTGGGAGCCGGAGCCTAACTCGGCAACTCAGGGCATAAGGCCGGAGAGGGAGGGGAGACACCCAGGACGGGACGCCAGTCCGTCGCAAGGCACCCCAAGTGGGACTCGAACCCCAGACCCACTGGAGAGCAGGACCCGGTCCAATCCACTGCGCCACCGTATCCCCCAACCCCCATGTATGAATGGGTAAATCACTGAAAGTGTTTTGAAGAAAAGCGTAAGCCGAACGAATTGCAAAATGAACGAATGGATAAATAAAAATGAAATGAAAACAACTACTGTTGTAGCTGCTCAAGCAGCTCAGTGTAGCTAATCGTTTGACAATAATTATGCGTAGCGATATTTAACAGCAGTTTTGTGTCGCTAATAAAAATATGTCTGTACTGGCTGAATGAAATACATTACATTTAGAGCATGAGCATGCAGTTACTACTCACAGCCAGTAGATGTCTCAGTCACTACAGTATTACACAAAATGCTTCAGGATGCAATATTGGTCGATATCGACTAATTTAAAAAAAAAAAACAAAAGTACAGAGAAAATTTTTAGATGACGAGACATTCAAATAGCGGACAAGACAAGGAGCCTGTTTCACATTTACCGAGACTGAAATGTAACAAACGTTTGTGAAATGACAGAATATTCTTGCCATTGCACATGATCCTTCTGTTTCAATGTATTTATCTGCACATGTATTCGTTGCCATATAGAGTAACAGCTCAGTAGAGCAGCAGACGTACTTGTAACCTGAAAGCTGCTAGTTTGAATTACAGGAGGGAACCAGCTATTGTATCGCTGAGAATTACTCTGTAAGATGCCGACCTGTTTAACAGAATAGATGACTGGAAGCTTCTTTAGGTAAATACGGCCAACAGAAAACACACACACACACACACACATTTTCAGAACCGCTCGTCCCATACGGGGTCACGGGGAACCGGAGCCTACCCGGTGACACAGGGCGTAAGGCCAGAGGGGGAGGGGACATACCCAGGATGGGACGCCAGTCCATCACAAGGCACCCCAAGCGGGACTCGATCCCCAGACCCACCGGAAAGCAGGACTGTGACCCAACCCACTGCGCCACTGCACAACAGAAAACAACAGAACGGTAATGTTTTGAAGCGGTTTGTCAATTTCTTCATCTCTCACACTTGAAAGAGTGTGTGGGAATTAATGGTTTGCTCGCTGCTTTCACAGCCATACGTTAATATGTATATGAGCAAGACACCCTTTTGGTCCTGCATATGTGCCCTTTGTAACCGAAAGGGCAGATGTAGAAGTACTAGACTTGCTCTCGATTCGTCTCGAAGTGTACTCTACGAGAAAGGTGTTTTTCTATACGTTATCACATTAGGCATAGTTCATTTGTTGTCTGTTGGCAGAGGAGTCACATGGAATTCATCCCGACTTTGGACCAACTTCTCTTTCCCTATATGATCATTTTATTTGGAGCAGTTGAGCAGTTGCAGTTGTTTTGCTTCTGTGTGTAAAGCTGTGACTCATGGCGTGTGGGGTGCGCCGTTCTTGTGTCGCGTGGGCTCGGGTACGAGTCCCACGCGTGGCCTACTGAGCTTTGTGGCGGTAGCTTGTTCGCCGGTCTGGGTGTGTGCCGCGTTCATGTAACGACCGCTACGCCTCCGCTGGTTCCCGCTCATCTCTGATCATCGTTTCCTTTGTGTTTGGCTGCGTCGAGCAGTGTGTTTCGCAGCAAGTCGCCGACTCCTTCTTAAAGGTCACGATCTCCATAACTTTTTGAAAAGTCATCAACTCTTGATCTTTGGTGGTAAACACTCGGTGTTTTCTGTTAAATCGGAACATTTGCTGACAGTTTTCAGCGGGCAACAATCGGCTATTGGCATGCTGGAGTTCTCTCTTTCCCAACGCAGGGAAGCGTGTGCACGGTCTGCGTAATCTGTTCAATGTCTTCGACACGCAGTAAATACATCATCTTTATTCTCTCATAGGAGAAGGACATCTAGATGACAGTTTAGATGACTGGTTGTCAATTGCCGTCATTACGTTCACGTGCATGGAAGCGCACCAAGGACGAAGAGGGGAAGGAAGCAGGTTACTTGTCTACATGCAGAATAGGTGTCCCTGTCATTGCCCTTGTTTTTGCATGTGCTGCACGTTTGAATAAAAGAACAGGAAATGCAAATAAGATGAAAATGTGCCTTTTTGTCCAACACCTGCATTCTATGTTCACAGATGGAAGTGCTCCTTGCACTGCTTACAGATGGTGTAGCAACCCCAACACTCGTACACGTGTCTTATATACCATTATATTCATCACATCTTACTTAATCTGTCCTTCGCGTAAGCGAAGCATTTACATTTACTCATTTAGCCGACGCTTTTCTCCAGAGTGACTTCCAGTGCTGAGCTACCTACGATTCTGTGTCCGTTTCTATACAGCCGGGCGATTCTCCTGGAGAAATACTGGAGAATTTAATGCTACACACTGCCCTGATTTCCAGAATGTGACCGTTTTGGTTTCATTATCCTTACACTTCTGTTAGTTTTGAGCGACACATGTTGGTTTAGAACTGCTCTTTTCATATCCTACCCAAGATCAGCCCTCACGGAGGAGCTCAGTGAATTGGTGCCATGTGACTTCTCCCTGTTGAATTACCCCACGGACACAAAATCCCAAGCAGGGAAAGGGTGCCTCGCATGTTTTGGTAACGGGGCGGAATACGTGCCACTGCCTTGCGATCATCCATCCGATTTCAACAATCGCTTGTCCTGAGCAGGGTCACGGTGGTCCGGAGCCTATCCCAGGCTCGGTGAGCACAGAACCAAGGGGAGCGCACCCTGGACAGGATGCCAGTCCACCACAGGGTAGTGCCCCACACCACTCGCTGCACCACCATGCTGCCCTACAGAGCAGTGTTGCTCACAAAGCAGTGATCCATTCACACAGCCATCTCACAGCAGTTTGCATCCATTGAAGTTTGGAAATAATTAAGCCATGGTTATTTCGATTACCAATTAGAGGATCATTAATCAGAGCCCGTGCATGTGGGAGAGGGTCTAGGTGCTAAGCCCTTCGTAGAAACAACCATCAGAAACAAAAAGGACAGCAATTAATAACATATGAGATAAAATTATTATGGGCACATATATTTAGAGCAAGTAGGGGGTGCGGGGACTCGATGGATTGGACCGGGTCCTGCTCTCTGGTGGGTTTGGGGTTCGAGTCCCGCTTGGGGTGCCATGCGATGGAATGTAGTCCCATCCTGGGTGTGTCCCCTTCTCTTCTAGCCTTACGCCCTGTGTTGCCGGCTCAGACTCCCTGTGACCCCATATGGGACAAGCGGTTGAGACGGCGTGTGTGTGTATTTAGAGTAACAATTAAAGTATGACGGTGATGAGTCCTAATTTGAGCATAAAAAAAGACGGTTTGTTAATCGATTAAGTATGAAACTGCAGTCTTGAGCAAATTTCACCATGTTGATCTTTTTTCGAGGGGATCATAACTATTAATATAGCCAACTGAAATGGCAGCTGAGTGATGGGTATTGCATGGAGTGTGCGTCTGTCCTCGGGCTGTTTCCCCGCTGGGGAAGAGGGACATTTGTGTGACACACGGAAGAGGGCCGAAGAGGGATGCCAGCGAAATCGGACAGTTAGGGGTCACGCACACATATCAACGTTCCTTTTATGCTTGTAAAGAAGCAATGTGGCCTGACAAGTAAAGGTTAATAAACAACAACATTATAATAATAATAATAACAATAATAATAAGAAGAATAATAGGGGAAACACAGCAGCACATCAGGTAGTGTTGCTGTCTCTCTGCTGCTGGGCCAAGGATTTGGATATAGGCTTGATACATATTTTCCCCATGTTCATTTGGACTCCGCAAAGTCCAGACACCTGTGTTTCAGGTGGGTTGGTGACTGCCCATTGTGTGTGTGTGTGTGTGTGTGTGTGTTGCACTGCGATGGATTGGTATCCTAGCCAGGGTGCCCTCTCACACCCTGTGTAATTGTGAACTACTGAGACCCCGCAATAAGTCAAAGAGCTATTAGTAATGGATAGATGGAATAATGTAACACACAGTCTAATAGCAATAACATATATGCAGCTCTTATGTGGATTAGAGATAGAGCTAGAGCAAAAATGAGGAGCAACTGAGTAGTGATAGTGCTCTGTTCATATACGGTATACTTGTTTAACAAGACCCTCTATTTTAAAGTGTGTGTGCAGATGAAAGCTGACCCGTGGATGACAGAGGCCCGGAGGTGGAGTCCTGCGTAATTCTGCATCCGACAAACTGTCACCGCCTTACATATTGGTCTATCGCTTCGGCGACAGGAAGCGTCGCTTGTCTAAAAATAGGCGCCGTACTTTACTGGGTCCAGAAACCAAACACACACACACACACACACACACACACACACGCAGGCACACGCTCACACACCAGCACACACAAAACATCACCGCTCCGTAATATTCATTTAGACGTGACGTTTCTTATGAAAAACTGCTGTGCTTCTCATCTCGACAGCCTGCGGATAAACCCGAGCTGAGAGGCTGTGCAGGACTGGGCTGCAGCACGTATCCGTGGTTTAAGATCTGAACAAGTACTTTTTAAACCTGTAGTTTTTTCATTGATGAATTCCAACCAGTGACACTCGGGGTAATTTAATACCGGTGTTTTAACTTGGGGTGCGGGGGGGTGCGGTGACACAGTGGGTTGGACCGGGTCCTGCTCTCCGGTGGGTCTGGGGTTCAAGTCCTGCTGGGGGTGCCTTGTGACGGACTGGCGTCCCGTCCTGGGTGTGCCCCCTCCCCCTCCGGCCCTACGCCCTGTGTTGCCAGGCTAGGCTCTGGCTCCCCGTGACCATGAATGGGACAAGCGGTTCAGAAAGCGTGCGTGTGTTTTAACTCGGGTTTTGGAGGCAGACGAAATGTGTTTCCAGGCCTGCAGTGGGAAATGGAGCTATTTATGTTAGAAAGAAATAGAAACAAAAATAAGTATTTGAATAAATACGCAAATATATAGAGTAAATAAACATACTGTCTCGAAAATGTTGATGACTTACTATTATCATCCCATCCTGTCCAGGGCGTGACCTGCCTTACATCCTGTATTTTCATGGATTAAAAATAGAAAATATAGCATTTCAACAGCAAGGTTTTCTCATGGGGGGGTGTGGTGGTACAGTGGGTTGGACCGGGTCCTGCTCTCCGGTGGGTCTAGGGTTCAAGTCCCACTTGGAGTGCCTTGCAACGGAGTGGTGTCCTGTCCTGAGTGTGCTTCCAGCCCTGTGTTGCTGAGTTAGGCTCCAGCTCCCTGTGACCCTGTATGGGACAAATGGTTCAGACAGTGTGTGTGTGTGTGTGTGTATTTCCTCATCTACATGTACCAGTGGGTGATAAATTTACTTTCATTCATTCAGCAGGTGCTTTTCCCCAAGGTGATTCTAGGGTACGCATCATCAGTGTTCACTTATATGTCGCCTGCATTTTCGGCTCTATTTGGCGTTGGCGGAGGCCATGAGATTTCTTGGCGCACTTTCTGGACTCTCTGCAGAACAGTTTCTAGAGACTCTAGGCTCTTGTCCAGTGAAACTCTTGTCCAGTGGCTCGGTTTCTCCTTGTTCCACCCTGAGACAGTCTGCAGATGCCGGATCACTAGGCTAAGGTTGGTGGCTTGTAGCGCCCGATTTGTACCGTTAATAGTGCGCAGACACAGCTAGTGGGAGAGGAGAGTCTATTTGTTTGTTATCAGTGGGGCCCCATCGCTGGAGCACCGGCTGCTCACGTGATCCTAACTCTGGCGGACACGTGGTGCACAGTGCAGCGCCGAAGGATGTTTCAAGCCGCCCTCGGGGTCTGCCTCTCCATGGAGGTATGGTGCTTAAAAGGTGCTTGAACCTTTTGCGTCTGAGTCAGGGGCTTACAGATTTCAAGGAGAAATAAGGCAGCACTGCAGGGGTTAAAGGCACCGACTTTTAACCTGGCAGTTACTGGATTGGCGCAAAGTAGTATTTTGGAGCAACACATGTAACCTCCAAAGAGGGGGTGTGGTGGCGCGATGTGTTTGACCAGGTCCTGCTCTCCGGTGGGTCTGGGGTTTGAGTCCCGCTTGGGGTGCCTTGTGATGGACCCGTGTCCCATCCCGTCCCCTCCCCTCCAGCCTTGCGCCATGTGTTGCCGGGTTAGGCTCCGGCTTGCCGCGACCCTACCTGGGACAAGCGGTTTCAGGCTGTGTGTGTGTGTGATGCAACCTCAATGTAAAATTAACTGCTTTTCAAATGGATACACTTGCAGTCATAAGTTTGAGTACACATTATGGCAACCTGAGCAATACTTGCTATAGGAGAGCTGGGAAGACACAGTGGCTCGTTTCCTGATCAAGTTTGTTAACCCCATGACTTGTGGGAAAAAGTCTCCTACACACGTAGTCACACGTTTGACTGGTCCTTTTTTGGCTGTAATAATCTCTGTGTAGGAGCAGCGGATGAGCACCAATGTATTAGTGATGACTGATCGTGGAAGAGGAGGCCGTGTTACCAGAGGCCTGTTCCGCTCTGGAGTCACGGGTTCGAACCTGGGGCTGTCCCCTGCAGACGGCCCTGTTGGCCTCGCCACACTGACTCAGGTGCGACTGGCAAGCAGAGATCTGTAAACCACAGAGCAGCGGGTTCCGGGAAGAGCCCACGTTAGCGGCCTGCTGACTCACGGGTCCAGTGGTTTCGCTTCTTTGACTTTTGGCAGCATGAAAAGCAATGCTGTACACAAAAAACCAACACCACTGCCACAAATCTAGTGTTGAATGATGTTTGTTGACAGATAAAATTCATGATGACTACTTTTGAGTGCAAAGGGAGATTTGATGTCATTCAGTGGACAAGACATGTTGCCTTGACAAAAGTAACAGAAAGATATTATAGGTTGTGAAAAGAGGCCCGAGTAACAATTACTGTACCCTGATTGTACTTTAAGGTAAATAAACTGCATGATTCTCTTTCTTGATATAACTGGCTACCTTGGCAAAGTTAAGAAATGCATTGTTCGTGCACACCGAACACAAAAAAGCATCACGTACAATATTTGAGCCCATGCAAACAGAAAAGAAGCACAGTTAACAGAATAAAGACGGTAGGAGACGTTACAGTGTTAAAGAATCGTTCAACGTGCAGTACTTCTGCTATCAAGACAGCGGACGGCAAATTGCTGTTATTCAAGAAAGAAATAATTCTTGTAAGACACCGGCTCTTGCTCTAGGTGACGGGAGACGTTGTACAGATATACACACTTGTTATGTGCGGCGCTGCGATGCACGGTGAGACACGCAGACACTTTGTTTCCTAATTCTCTGTCGCCCAGCGGATTCCTCTCCGTGTCCTTCTGCCAGAGAAAGCCTGGTCGCTGTTTGAGTGCGTGCGTGCGTGCGTGTGTGTGCGTGGAGGCCCGGTATCTCCACACCATGCCAAGTTAAAAGGGAACTTACAGAAGTGCTGGCAGTAGAGCTGGGGGGAGCATGGCATCCTGTCTGAGGGCAGAGACACACACACACACACACACATTTTCAGAACCGCTTGTCCCATACAGGGTCACGGGGAACCGGAGCCTACCCGGGTACACAGGGCGTAAGGCCAGAGGGAGAGGGGACACACCCAGGACGGGACGCCAGTCCACCACAAGGCACCCCAAGCGGGACTTGAACCCCAGACCCACCGGAGAGCAGGACTGCAGTCCAACCCACTGCGCCACTGCACCCTCTCAGGCAGAGATAATGATTAGTTATTAGTTATTAAGTCTCAATGTGGGGAGAGGGTTTAAATGCATGGCAGCATAATAGTGTTCACTGTTTCTTCTTCCATGGCCGTCTCTCATCAGTCTGAACACATCCAAAGTTTTATGGTGTCTGTTACTGGTTTTCGTTTTTTCGCTGTTTTTTAGTAATTCACTTATATATACTGTATATTTATATATATGATATGTATATATACTATATATATGTAGAGAAAAAAACTTTTCAAATCCTGTTTACCCTTTTTACACAGTGTGTGTTTGTTCTTGGCATTATGCGCTATGTATTGTTGAGTGAAAATGTTATGGGTCTCACTTGGCAGGTGTGTGTGTGTGTCTTTGAGATGGGAGATGGGTGGGGGGGGTCAGGTCACCTCTGAGGGTGGTTGCTGTAGAGACCGAGGCTTAATCCATGCGCCCTGCTCACCATGCAGATGAGGGTGTGCGTGTGCATGTCTGTGTGTGTGTGTGTGTGTGTGTGTGTGTGTGTGTGTGTGTGTGTGTGTGTGTGTGTGTGTGTGCGCGCCTGCTGTTGTGTGTGTCTGCTTGCACACGTGCGCTCGCTCTCTCGTTCGCTCACAGAGGAAGTGCACTCAGCTACCAGCTGAAGAGTTATTTTAATACGGCCCTCTTATGTCTCGCTCGCTCCCCCGCCCAGCTCTCGTGCGCCGACAGCTCCGTTACGCCGCCTGCATTGTGTCCAAATCCTTGCATCACGGCTGAGTCTCTCTGTCCACGCACTCTTCCTCAGGCCGTGCACGCTTGCACGTGCAGGGGCCAAAAAAAAGAAGACGAAGCAGGTGGATGACAAGGCGCCGGCGCTTCTCAGGTTGTATTCGAGGGGTTTCCTCCGCTCTCTATATCCTCTTGTACTGTTGCTGTTGTGCAGCGGAATGCAGTACCGTATCGACTCGCTCGAGGTGCGGGGGCCAAGATGTCAGCAAAGCTACGGCTCCCTTCGCCCGTCGCTTAACTCTAACTTATGTAAGGCGATAAAGACAGAAATGAACATTAGGGTTAGGGCTAGAAAACTTCGAGTCAGGGTTAGGAGATAGGGCTGAGGTTTAGGGTCAGGGGTTTGATTTGAACAAGGCGAGTCCAATTTTCTGCTGTTGGACCACTGAACTGGGACTCTTAAATGGTCATTTGTTGTTTTGGGACTCTTAACTGGTCATTTCTCCTCTCCTCTCCTCTCCTCTTCTGCACTTTCTGATCTATTCAGAAGACCTTGACTCACACTACTCTCACCTTATTTTTCAGTAACTGTGGAAGTTATGTCCTTGGCTGGCATGTTTGCTTTGGAAAAGAGATGGCAAGGACCCGAGCGGCACCGACAGCCTGGCCTTCCTTCTCGCAACAAATGAGCCTCCGCATGGGCGTCTGAAAATAATTTACTTATGTCTTTACCTTTAATCCTTTAGTCTTCGACATGGCACGTATGCCACTTGAGCTTGTTTATGCGCGCTTGTGTAAAGCACGTGTTCCTCCAACATGATTTTTCCCGCTTATAATATTGTTGCACTTTTATATAGACATGTAACCAGGGCAAAACTGATGTTTTCTTGAGCTGATGTTGTAGCGATCACTGCTATGCTGTCAGATACTCACAAAGCATGTGCGGATGCAAGTGTGGTGGAACCTGTTAAGAAAGTTAAAGCATTTGTAAGAAGTGTTCAGTGCCAGTCAAAACTCTGAGTATCCCACTTGGTGGAAGGTATTTTTTGATTCACGAGACATTTGGTGAACAATTCTGATCAGGAAATGACGCACCATGTCTTACCAGAACTTCCCAGAGATGTAGGAAAACTGTGGATTGCATTGCCTTCACTCTTCTGTTCAGCTTGTCATAAACAAGTGTTGTGCAGGTCGCCCAGGTGTGCTTAAACTTTTGAGTGGTAATGTATGATGAGAAAAACAAAATTAAAAGCAGCACTGCCATATCATCAATGTCCAAACAGGGCACAGTTGGATTTCCACTAAAATGGCTATGCGGTGAGCAGTTAGTGCGGCTCTAGTTCACACCTTCGGATGGTAAAGTTGCGTTTTCGAAAAACTTGCATGAGTGTGATGACCAGGCCCTTCTCGAAGGGGTGGGGGATCATGCTCTTCACACACCGTCCCAAGGAAATGTTTCTCCCTGTTTACACTGGAGTCTCTCGGAGAGATGGGAGGCATTCCGAGTCTATAAGGTCGTGTCTTTAATACAAACATCGCTACATCCAGGAAGAGGTCCTCCTCCTGCCAATTTTAAACTCTGGAATGCATAGTTGCTTACAAGAACAAACAGGACAAAGAATTTCTTAATTTTGTCACACAAGAAAACTCCTAACTGAGGATTCGGGTTCGCTTTTCATACTTGTATGTATTACCTTCAGAAAGCACAATGCTGTATGTTCTTTTTCTCGTACATTTCTCATACATGCATAACTACATACATACATGCATACATGTTCTTAATAGTTTCCTCATTGAAATGCATAGAAAGAGTTTCAGTCTTCTTCCATATTTCAAGTGAAACAACTGAATGGATGGAATTATGCAATCAGTATCCATGGGTCCTTTGTGATCTTTGCTATTTTTCCATAATTTTGTTGATACAGCATGCGCAGACTGTTAAGAAAACATCGTTTAACCATACAGTGTAATAAAAATAGCAAGCTTTTATCTGTTTAATACATCCGATGACTGGCACGAGACTGAGGGGGGGAGGGGGGTAGGGGTGCACCAGTCCATCACAGGGCAGCCAAACATACACACACTCTGGGCAATTTAGCATCACCAATTCACCTGAAAAGCCTCTTTTGGGACAGCAAGAGGAAACTCACACAGACATGAGGAGAACATGCAAACCCCACACAGACGGAACAGGGGTCGAACCCACGTTCCATCACACCACCTAAATGCTGTGAGGCAGCAGCCCTGCTTGCAGTTCGACCCTGCCATCCTGCTTTATGCAGTGCCTGATGAATCTAAAAAATTCTGAGTCATATTAATAATGAGTCATACTGTGTATTACAAAATAAAATAAGGCAAAATATTCTCAGAAGTTTTGTTTTTCGGTTCTGTGCACTCGTCTTTGCCCCATTCGTGAGCAAACATTAGCAGTTGAGCAGGAGAAAGTGTTACTCATGGCTAGTTTTTCACACCTGAGCAATTTCATGGGCTGGGAAGCAAAAGCAGAATGTGTGTGGCCAAAGTACGGGGATCCTCAATATGTAGAGGTGCACCATGGTTTTCTGATGCTTCTCCTTACACAAATATAGACACAGAAACTCAACGGAACTTTCTTCATTTCCAGTTTTGTGGCTCTGGCTCTTGAAAGAAAGGCTGGGAAGGGGATGGTGGGC
This sequence comes from Scleropages formosus, assembly GCF_900964775.1. Lineage (NCBI taxonomy): Eukaryota > Metazoa > Chordata > Actinopteri > Osteoglossiformes > Osteoglossidae > Scleropages > Scleropages formosus. The sequence goes on from NC_041812.1 coordinate 29,682,669, forward strand.
TTAAGAATGAAGTCTGCTCACCATGAAGAGAAACTTTTGAATGTCACGACTAGGAGTTGTAGGGTATGTAGAGAAGATCGCACCGAGTGATGGAGAGAATTAGATGCTTCTACTTCCATGTTCAAATAAATGATTGCGCAATTTCAACATTTGTAATCTCTGATCACTTTATCTTCCTGTGCAGTTGGCCGTTTGACTTTTTCTCAAGTCCCGCACTGCAGGTTTATGATTAATTAATGAACACACCGAAGTTCTGTTGTCTCAGATCCTATAGTTTCTCAAAAAAAGCATCAGATGTTACTCGAATAACTCATGCAGTGCTGTGATTTTTTTCCAATTTTTTGTGCTTTTGCAGCTTTTTGACAAATAAGATGAGTTAATGTTAAAAAAAAAGAGTGGAATGAGTAGTAGGCCTATACGAATGAGGAATGAGAGGAAAAAAATTACACCATACGGTGTAAAAATCATAGGTGTAAAAAAAGTCAGTACAGTACTGTAACATATCTCCTGTTTGAAGCTACCTTCCTGTAATATATATTTTGATAGATTTTTTCTTGTTACTTTGTTTAGGTTTTAGATTTGTTCAAGTCACAGTTGTTAACTTATAGCATTTAAAAAAATACAATAATTAACATATCCTGTGCACTTTTAATACAATTGTTCAGTTTGACATTTGACCTTAATGACACTGAGGTCGCATGACATTAACATTAAACGTAAACAGCAACATTCATTTTCAGCTTCATCGTTGACATTAAAGTGTCGTGGGCCTGTTTTTAAGCTCTGAGACAAACGGAACATCCTTTCAGGTGACGCTTTGATTGTCTGAATTGGATAGAGCACTGGCTGAAGCCCTTTCGGTGGCAAACAATGACTCGCAGCCGCCTTAGCAAGCCCACGTTCGCTCAATGGAAATTTGCAATTCATCAGATGTGGCCTAACGAGATGTTACTAAATTATTCCTGCGTTTGACCTTATTGGCTCGAAGGAAAGGAAAAAAATATCCTCTCAAGTGTTGCGTGACCGTTAAATCATTCCCGCCAAGCAATTCTCGGAAGGAAAGGTCTCTGATCATAGTTGACGATTCTCTATTTGCCTGAGCCTTGTTCTGTTGCGATGCCCCTAGTTCTGCTTTTGATCGAGAGTCTTTATTAGTCCAGATACCACAAACTGTGTGGGACATCATATTGCGGAGATTAAGTCCGTTGTGAACAAGGAAAGGAGCGAATAACAGTGAGGGGAAGACATCCTTTGGCAACAATGATGGCACGCTATTTAAGGACTCACAATTGTATCTGGAAGACTTCCAGCCAAAGATCCCATTAAAGCCCCTGCTCTTTTACTCATGAGCAAGGTACTTAACCTGACTTGCTGGAGTTCTTTATGGTGGTGACCAGCTTTACCGCTTTCACCACATCTGCTGTATTCTTTCCTGTAAACTCCAGATACACTGCGGTAAACATGCAGAACAAAAAATAAAAGCATATCATCTCACACACTCGCTCGCCCCATCCGGGGAGCCGGAGCCTAACCCGGCAACCCATGGCGTAAGACTGGAGGAGGTCACACCCAGGACAAGACGCCAGTCCGTCACAAGACACCCCGAGCAGGACTCGAACCCCAGACCCATCAGAGAGCAGGACAAGGTCCAACCCACTGCAGCCCTGCACTACTTCATTACCGCACACCTCTAACACATCATCAAACACTGTATTATTCTTCACCAGCCCAGTCAAAACTCCATGGAAATGATGCTCTTGTATTTTGCATTTTACATGGGTGCAAACAAAAATGCTGAACATTATGAGACCGTGGAACTGTTTGGACATGAAAATCAGCACAGAAATGTTCTGCGCAACATGACAGTTGGGGTGTTCGTTTCGTAGTGACTGAGGAGCGTAAAGTAGAACAAGATTACTGGAGTAAGGCAATGGTCTTTAAACTTACTGTACCAGCAATATACTGTAATTTGTTCCATTTCCAAAAGTATTGTTCCAATGTCTTGTAGCATTTTAACCTGTGGCGCCCAGTAAATGAAAGAGCAAAAATTGCCAGCTGTGCTCTCTGTCTCTTCCTGGAAGTATACACACAGTGTGCTACACAGCTGATCTGGAAACTATTAGAAAAAGCAGAAGGAACTGGTTATGAAACAATTGGTCTCCATGGTGATGAAGATGCTGATGCTGAACGCTACTTCACTCAACCAAAGCTCTGGCCTTCACGTCCGTCAGTTCCTGCATTAACGTGGAACTCGAAGGGCAGATACTTTGCTGTCTGCCTGTGCCGGGGTTTCAGTTTGTATATCTACGTCAGCCTTTGCAAGTGTGTGTGCGCATGCGTGTGCGTGTGTCACATTCCTTGGGTCACAGGCTAATTTACAATCCTTGAGAGGCCACAGGCTGACTACTTTTCTAAAACAGCTCACGCAATGAGCCGTTGTCAATAGTGTGTTATTACCACATTACACTGGGTTAGCGTGCCATTTCTTTACAGATGTTATCGGTTTGCGCGTGAACATTTCAGAAAAATCAGCAACATTCAGTCCTTGACTTTATAACTTTGATAAAACACGGGGTTTCACCAGCTTACCCTTCGTTAATTTACCTTGGCTCAGGCTCAGCTTTTCGTTCCATTCAAGAAATGCTGCAGCACTGTTATATTGTTAAAAAGTAGATCTCTGTAAATAACGTGCAATGGGGTCTTGGTTGATGTGCATGTTTTTAAGATGGTGATTCTGTAAAGCTTCTTCAGTTCCCATTGGATGTCTTTGTGCGCTGTGTATGAACCAAAAAGTTTTCAGAGCTCAGAAATACCAGGCAGCCCTCGTCAGTGACTGTGACGCAGACCCGAAAATAACCGTCACGGGAGTCAGGGTCCTCCGAGAACTGCATCTAGCTTGTGTTTTTTTTTTTCTGGCTTCCCAATTCAGAGAGACGGAAAACATTAATGTCTCCCTGACTCCGTTTGCGGCTCTTGAGCAGCACTTTCCACATTCTCCCATGGTAGAATTTGACCTCCTCTCTGTTCTTACGTTGCTTGCTGAAACATAATTCTCAAAGGGTTATCTTCATTCTGCTTTGAAGTAAATATTTTTCATTGTGATTTATTGAAACCCCACTGCCTGCTGTGGCTGTTTGAGGAGACGAAACGTAAGTGGTTTTTGGAAGAACCAAAAAATATTAATAACTAGAGTTATACACAAATATTGGGGAGCATCTGGCTTGACTGATATAGCGTATGTCCCCAGGCCCCCATTATGTTCATCAGAATGTTCATCAGAACATTCACCCTGGCTTGAACTTTATACAGTAACTATGCAAAATGATCCCGGGTAGAAAAGTGTATCTGCAAAGCAAATCAGATGCTGTGTAAGGAGGTTTGAGAATAGTTTTTTACTAAGTGGTTCGTAGACTAACTGCTTTTGCTGTAGTTGTAAAGAATTCTAAACGCACGGTGTAGGAAACAGTCCTGCGCTCAATTTCCTTCCAAGCTTGTTTGTTCTTGTCAGCTGTTTCAGAAGGCAGCGCCTGGAGGACACTTTACTCATGGGAGACTGCATAACATACACCCCCGTTACTTCCCCCCGGCCCCCTTCAGGCGCACGTAGTGCAGAAGAACCACAAGACACCCTCCGAGGGAAACCTACGGGGGCTGACAACCACATGTAAATAATTGAAGAATGTGGCAGGGGGTCGTGGGATTGCTGTTTGGGGCTTCCTGGTCTCATAAATGGCAACCCTGGGGGACTCCACTGAACCCACACACCCTTAGTCCAGAGTCATGATGGCTCTCTGTTTTGTTGGAGCAGGCGAAGCCTGTTAAAAGGGCTGTAGCTTTTATTTATTAATTACTTTGTCTATCTATTTGTTAGTTTCATATACACCTGTGTTGGCCATGTGTGTTGGACAGTTGGTAGTGTAGCATGTAGAGCTGTTGTCTTTGGACCCAAAGGTTGCAAGTTCAATCCCTACCTTGGACTATCCTACCCTTGAGCAAGGTACTTATGCTAAACTGCTCCAGCAATAGTAACCAGTTATATAAATGGGGAAATAATTCTAAGTTGCTTTGGAGAAAAGTGTCAGATCCATATAATCTTTCATTGATGTGTTTTATGTCTGTTTTGTGAATTATATTCCTGAAACAAAGTCAAACACATAATTTAACCGGCACATTGCAGTGGCCCACACGCTGTGCAGTATGGTTGGCTGCTGAGTTTGGTTTCCTCCATGCTGTGCACTTTATACATATTTGTGATGTGTTTTCGTCACATTTAGAGCAACATTTATTTACAACTCTGTTACTTTCAAGTGTGCCACTAAATGATGCTGCTTAGCAAATCCATGTGGTGAGTTCCGTCTAAGAGCTATGAAGACTTTTTGTGGTTGCTGTAAACTGTGTTTGGTTAGTGACATAAATGTGGCTTATGAATTCTGATAATGAAAAATGTAGTGGGGATAGAAATTGTGCTTGATCAATGAGTGGGATTGTATAGCGAGTTTTTGCATCATGTGACTCGATTAGATTAAATTTTGACTTAAACTGAAACTGCTGTAACAAAAGCCTGTTATTTGATGAGTTCTCCTTGCCAGATACCATATTTACTCTAATATAACTTGTCCTCGCGTCTCATAATTTTACTATACGAAAAAAGAAATCAAAAAAGTTTCGCAAATACCTTGCACATGAAAAAAGTTTGAAACCGTAAGAAATAGATAATCAGTGTTGTTATGGCAGTTTTATATATTTTGGAATTTGGTTAAATAGAATCAGCGTTTCGATAATCGTCGGCTTGCCTTTGTTGTTGAGTCGCGCAATCTTTGTTAATGGCGCACCAATCATATGCGTAACGGCCTACCGTTGTTCGTTTTATGCTCCGCTTTCAGATCACTTCTCATGAGTCATTTGTGAAGCTTTGTTCCTAACGTATCTCAAGTCTTGTTAATTACTGGTAAGTTTTGCTTGAAAAATGGAGAAACATTAAAGTTACAGAGCGAGTTTTAAACTCAAAGTTATTGATTTCGCAGAAAAACATGGCCATCGAGCAACAGGGTGCGAGTTTACAGTGACTGAGTTTAATATGCGATGTTGGCGTAAACAGAAACTTGCATTACAAACACCGAATACTGAGAATTTAATTATAAACATCAATTTAATTTTTTCCTGATAAACTTTAGTTTCTGAAAAATCCTGCATATTTTGCAACCCAATTTATTAACTTGAATTTTGGGGAAAAAAAGTATGAGTTATATTCGAGTAAATACAGTGAGTCTATTTTTCTTACCATCTCCCCCAAACAGTTTGGAGGGAACCACAGTGCTTGATTTTTGTGAATTCTTCTGAGCTTTCAGTATTGTTGAAAACATTTGTCCTGCTACTGAAAGGTCCAAAATGGAAAGCCTTTTACTTCTCGGATGTGGCTGGGAGCTCCCTCTCTCCCTCAGAACCACTGAATCTTTCCCGACATTAAAGAATGGTCTAAAACACTTTATTTTACAGACCCTCTTCTGGACATCTGATACCATGCTTTTGCAATGTGAGGCTCTTTTCTATAGACAACTGCTCGAGTCACAAGTGCCAGCAAAACAGTGGTATCAGACAAGCTGTGCTTTGATCAACTGTCTGTATCTAAAGGTCTTCAACTGCTGTTGAATGAAATTTTGCACGCTGAGTTTTTTTAGCTCATGTTTGAAAAGCATCAGCTTTGATAAAGGGTTTGCTAAAGGAATATGTTAATGTACATGTAAAAAAAGACCCAATGCCGTTCAACAGCTGAATTAAATCTGGGTTTGGATTGATAGCCATAGGACAAATTTATTGTTAGAGTCGGCCTTTCATTATGCAAACAGCATGCTTAACTTGTCTTCGTTTTGAGCATCGTGTATTACTTTCATGTATGTCTTGTTCTCACCTGGCAGCCCCCCTTCCACTTTGTGAGCACTGTCACCAATCAATTAATTCTCTGGGTGCAGCAGAAACAATCTCCTCTCTGCCTTGTCCTATTATTCACATAACTCACCCCTTTCCCAACCCCTCGCCCTGAATCGCCTATTTCATTTGCCTGTACTCCCCCCCCAGCTCCTGTTCTATCAAGAAAAGACAATGAGTCACATCAAAGAGCTCCAGGAGGATTTAGTGTTTGTTTTAGATTGAAATGGAGAAGAGATGCGTGGGTGCCTGGCACATGTAAGAGCACGAGGGAACCTTCTGACGGGCGCCATCACTCAGTCGCCCTCTAACTGTCCACCTGCCCTCTTTACTGCAAAAGATAAACTCTGCTGTGCCTTCCTGCTTTCTAACCCCCCCTACACACTCTGTAAGATCACTTATACTGGGGTCATATGGCTGTCAGGGGAAGACATCTGGCTGACACCCAGAGCAGATTAAGTGCTTCAATAAACTAGGAAGATGTTCTGATTCTCAGTGAGAAGCAGACACTGCGGTGATACAAGGGCCTGACTCCGTTCACGAGAAATGCCCCATCGACCACGTCATTGAAAATGGGTGCCAGTATTTGCAGATGACCCCGGGAGTTAAAGAGCTGCCCCTTGCTATTGAGCAAGTGGTGGCAGGCTGACGGTTCAGTGCTTCATCAAACCGTTAAATTGAGAAGTACGGTGGTGTTTCACCAAATTCCAGAAACCCATACCATATCTCCATCATAATGGGAACAGTCAAGTGTTCCAGGATATGCAGATGGGGATCTGTAGTGATTCCAAGAAACTCCCGTAGGTGAACGGCTGCAAGATTTTAGTGTAACGTGGTCACTTCTGCATGTGAGACATTCTGAGCAAATAAGTCTCGAATGAATAATCCATTTATTCTAATCAGATTTTGCTAATACAAAAAAAGTGACATTTTTAATGCAACTTTCAATTCTGTCACTCAGGTTTCAGAGTTAGGGTGGTGTGAGTCTGAGCTGAAGCTTTTCTTGGCATCCATGCCTGCTGGGACATGCATGATGTCAAAAAATCAAGAGCGATGACATCTTAAAGGGCTATTGCTTCCAGTCTCTGAGATCAGCAAATGTGCTGGATTTTTAGTGCTGAATACGTTTTTGCCTGAGGTTTGTGCTCCTCTATGTTGTCATAAATTAAGCAAGTTAACCTATTCCACAACAAATTTAGGCATTTGCAAGGAGTGAAAATGCAATCTCATCAAGAATCTCAATGTCTCAGTCTGCAATAGCTGTTGTCAAATAATCCAATTTAAATGATAAAATGGTCAGTTTTACATTTTTGAACAAGAGTTACAGTTACTATTCCAATTTCTTGAATTTGATTTTTCGCTTTATCGGTACTGTAAGCAGACTAGTGTAAACTGCAGCTCTGTTAGAGGTTGAGAAGTTCTACTTAAGTTATTTGCGTTATGCTCCCTCTCCCGAGCACTCGCAAGCTTAGCCCTGTGATGAACTGAGACGAGAGCTCGGTCCACTGAGTGCCAAACTTTCTCACAACACTGCAGAGACGACTTGGCAGCGGCAAGAAGGCCACGCCTCGGCTTGGAAAACCAGCGAGAACGTTCCTTAAATGGACGGTGTGTCTCATTCTAGACACTTGATCGGGACTTACATAACTGACCTTTCCCCGAGAGGGAGAGACGCTCAGGGGCTGCAACGACACAACAGTAATGTCTCAGCAGAGCGAGGCTAGGTGCGAAGAGTACCCTGCTGTATCTCACTTGGTCAGGGGGCCCTAGCGATGCGAACCCTTGTCCTTCTCCAGCTAATAACAGACTTATTTCCATAAAGAAATGTCATAGAGGTGCAGTCCTGATGAAGACTCCTGATTGTGATATCCCATCAGCAAAGCAAGCAAAGTTCATTTTTTTAGCTGATGCCTTTCGCCAAAGTGAATTACAGTGATTTAACCATTTACAGTATATACTGCAGTGGGGTATTTTTGTATCAGTTCAGGGTACAAATCAGGAGTACTAAGACTAGAGGTTATTTAAACCTGGGTCCTTCAAGTCCAAAGGTGGCAGTTATAACCACTACATCACCAGCTGCCCCCGATTTCCCTTGTTGATATGAGAAATTTGTGTTATTATTGTTCATTCGGGAGTGGTGTTTCGCTACAAGGTTGGCCCAAAAGCCATAGCTAATTTGTGATAACTAACAAAGTAATCGCTAATCTTCACTTCCAAGCTCCTCAGAGCAAGGTAGCCATAGATGTAAGACACTTGTGGCTTGCTTTGCTTTCGCTCTTCTGTCCAGGTTGCCCAGATGGAATCATACATTACACTGATACTGTACTGTAGCTACAGGAAATTGTGTTTCACGTGTTAGCATGTTCCACCGGAAGCCACAAAAGGAGAAGTATGAGCATAAAACATGTGGTTAAGTGCTTCTGGTCAGAAGAGGGAATTGTGCAGAAAATGATTAGTTCGGAAGTTTGTGGTCAGTGGTCACCAACTTCCTTCTTAAGCGGCGCCACACATGGTCCACACATTTATTAACTAAAGAGCTACGTGTGCTTTGGAGATATTTTGTCTCACACTAAAATAAATGAAAACATAATTTTTAGTATAGTTCTAGACCAAGAGGCTCCTTTATTCTGTACTGTGTGCTCCTATGACTCGTTTTACTCCAAGCTCTCGATCATTTTCATGCTGCTGCTAGTGTGAATGACGGAATTGTGGGGCACCGTTTGTAAGAAGGGATATCCGATTAGCTGTTTAAAAAGCCTCCACGGGCTTTGGCAGAAATATCCCCTGATTTCTGACAGTACTGCATCTTATTGGCTTACTGGCGAGCACCCAAAATAAACGAAGGCACTGCTGTAAAGCCTCGCACTCAGTTCGCGAGTAAAAGGTTTACTGTACTATTGGAGGTGCTTCCAGGGATAGTTTGTTGGTACACTTTTTTTTTGCCAGGATTTTGTGGCTTCTTATTCATTTCTTAAATTTTCTTAAGAGCACTAGGTCGCAGAAATGTTGAGAAACTGGACTATTGTATATAGCTACATACATGGAACAAGGACCAAAGGTCTAGACTCTTCATTATTTCATAGGTGTGGTCACATAACACCATCTAATAAGGTCTGGGAGAGAATTCTCTGGATTGTCATACACCTCAAATACTATTTGTTCAAGTAAAAGAAACAACTCCACCATCCACACATTTACAGAGGCATCTTCAAGTGTAGACGACAACAATGAAATATTAACTTTGGCTACATGAAGCCATTTTTACAGCTTAAAGCTTGCCCCATGCCGTCAAAGATCTGTTTTTTTTTTTTTAATCAAATGATAAATAAATAAAATAAATGAATTTTTTGTTTTTTGCTAAGTAAGGAAAAAAAAATTAGTCCATGTTCCATAACTTCCCAAAAAGTAGAAGGTACTGCAGTGTTTAGAGCTGCCACCTTTTGGGCTCCGCGGTTTGAATCCTGCCCCGTGTTGCATTATTTTCTAGCATAGCACATACCCCAGATTGCTTTAGCAAAAGTTACCCGGTTGTCCACCAAAAGCATTTGGGTTGTCCTTTAACAGAAAACAGAGAAAATGTCCTGTCACACTCCCAGAATGAATGTACCAAAGTACCTACCATGGTCTTGCATTTAAAACACAGCTGAGATATCCCAGGGGACATGCTATGAAGAAGCACTGGAGTGAGGTAGATTCTGTGGATGGGTTTGAAATTTTGTAAACTTTTTCACAATAATTAGGATCTCAGTTCAGGTACGGTGAGAATTGCCATCTTCTCTATGCCACAGCTTTGTTTATGTAGCTACGGCAACGGCACTGCATCCTGGCTCTCCCTCTGGCGTTGAGCGATTGGTACTGCATTCCCTCAGAAAGAGACCCCATGTGCCCACTGCTGACAGCATGGTTTTCACACCAACAGCTACCGCGGACTACATAGCAAAGGACAGCCCTTTACCAGACTTCCGCACTCGACATGGACACCTTCTTCCGTCGCCACTTCAGGAGGAAGGAGGCGGGTGGGCCGGAGTACTCCCGGCACCGACGGCCCAGCGTTGCCGTGCCTACTGGCAAGGCCCGTCGACGCTCCAGCGTGGGCCTCCCTTCTGCTGTACTCACCCAGCGGCGCCGCTCTAGTGTGCAGATGCCAGGAGCCTCCTCTGTAGCCGAAACCCAGGGTCCGGCTGGTCGTCGGCTGGCCGAGGATTACTACGCCCGGCGCCGGTCCAGTACCACCACTCCAAGCCTGAACCCTCGTTTTGCGGTGCGGCGTCGGCAGGGTGGCAAGCTGCGCACCATTGACACACACCTTCTGGGCCCCTCCATGCTGCTGGCCAGCCTCATCCAGATGGCCGAGGAAGAGGAGATTGCAGAACGACAGGCAGAGGCCCGTGGGGACGGTCTCTCCTGCACCGACTCCGATGAAGAAGACGATGAGGAGAGTTTGCCTTCAGGCAGTCCATCAGAGGGCAGCAGCAGTGAACCTCTCGAGCCCCCGGCCTCTGGCTGGGTAGGGCTGTCTGATAAGGAGCTTGAAGATGCCACCATGTGGTGGGACCAGGAGGTCTGCCAAGGCGTGACCGTGGAAAACCTCCAGTCACGATCCCTCCTTCGCGCCCCTCGCTGCCTGCGCCGCAACTCGTCTCACCTGCTGCCCGCAGATGCTGTGCATTGTGAGAGAAGCTACAATGGCCTCTACGGACGCTACTGGCGCACCAGTCAGCGGCGCAGCTCCGTAGTCTCTGGCATATCCAGCGCCTGGCCACCGCCCAGTCGGAGGAGCTCGCTCGCTGGGGGGCGGAGCTCTTTGTACCGGAATTGCTCCTCTTGCTGGAGGTCCCCAGTCCGAAAGGGCTCTCTGAGCCACCTTCAGGGTGCCTATTATGACCCCCGGCTGGAAACATGGAGTGGGTTTCTCTCGTATGTAGACCATTACTTCCATAAGAGTGCACAGCTGTACTCCTTACCCTGCAGTTTTTGTATTTCCAGATTCACTTCATCACATTTTTGCAATTTCAAGAAGGCGGAATGGTTTCTGGTTTTGTACCATTTAATGGTCCACAGTATTTCATGATGATTTTTTTTTTTTAATCACCAAAGACCCATTAAGAGTTTGTCCCAGACTTTGTAGGTTATGGCCATTCTGTGTTCAGATAGAAGATGAATGTTTTAGAAGGTTAAACATAATTCTCTCCCATTATGCTGTGTCTCTGGTTTGCGATGAAGATGAGGCAGCATTGATCACATGAGTTTTTCTTGCTGTGGGACATGTAGGATTCCATACTGTTGGAGCAGAGGAAGTGCCCATGCAGGCATAGTTAGATGTTTCTCATGGTTGGGGCTGCCTTATTTCTTCACTGTATACAGCGTGTAACTTTACAGTAGTTTCTTGTTTCTAAAGAAAATCACTGACATTCTAAGAACGTTTTTTTTATGTGCAGTAAATCACTGTGCCTAGTATCAGTAGCCATAATCCTTCCTTCCATCCTAACCTGAACTTAGATGCAATACCACATCATCATGGTCCCTTGGAAGCTAACTGTGCTGAGACCCTCCCAGACATATTTCCTCCCAGGTCCTTCTTTAGTACACAAACTGCCCACCAAAGGTACCAAATAGCGAAACATTAGCTCTCAGTTTCATGATGAGGCCTGATGGACCGTACACATAAGAAACTGAAACCAGTAACTAGGCGCTTTATGTCCATGGTCCAGAACCATGGTTTATTAAGGAACTTTTAATTGACACGTATGTAAAAAACAAAAACAGGTTCAAGATTTTAGATTTTTTCATTCTAAGCTGTATCATCTTATCCACAGTCACTCTTATGCTATTCATTGCCAACATGTGGAAGCGGATCACTGTCTGCGCTGCCGTGTAGCTCTCACTTCATTCATGGTATTAATGCAGTAAATATTTTCGCACCGTTACGCTCATCAGATGACAATATCCTAATGCCAATGAGATTGTGTGTGATATGTGATTTAGGTATCCAACACTTGTAGAGCTGGTAGCTCTCTGTGGCTGTCATACTGTAATACCACCTGAGGTCTTCATGCAGTCCTATGTCTCCACTCGTACAACTCAGATAGGCAAGTAACGGCACAGCGAGCAGAGCAAGGTGTTGAAAAGGGTCTGCGTTCTTGTGGTTGCAGGAAAGCCATCGCCAAGGCGGGCCTCCAGCACCTGAGTGGCCAGCCCTGCGCCTCGGCTGTGGTGAGAAGCGACCAGGAGCGGGAGATCCGCAGCACCGTGGACTGGAGTGTGAGTTCACAGCGTGGCTGTGCTAGAGAAGGCGTGGTTGGGGGGGGCGGGGCTGTGGGTGGACAGGAGATGAAGTAGGTGCCCCTTTTGTCCAAAAAAATCTGCATAAACATTTTCAATTTCTGACAGCATGGCATTGCAGTAGGTAACACTGTGGGTCCAAACTCAGCATCCCATCTACGGTTCCTCCCCCTTGCACCGTATGTTCCTGGAATAGGCTCCAAGCCCCGATGACCTTGAACTGGATAAGAACTTACTAATAGTGGATAGATGAATATATTTTGGGGTGCGGTGGCGCAGTGGGTTGGACTGCAGTCCTGCTCTCTGGTGGGTCTGGGGTTCAAGTCCCACTTGGGGTGCCTTGCGGCGGACTGGCGTCCCGTTCTGGGTGTGTCCCCTTCCCCCTCTGGCCTTACGCCCTGTGTTGCCGGGTAGGCTCCGGTTCCCCGTGACCCCGTATGGGACAAGCGGTTCTGAAAGTGTGTGTGTGTGTGTGTGTGTGTGTGAATACATTTTCCGTTACCCTGCTATTTTAACACATTTTTAGGCAGCTGTGAACATTCTACAGTTATTGATGACTGATGTGTGATTTCCTCATATTAAAGCCACACAAAGGTGAACGGAACAGCGATGCTGCTTCACATCAGGCGCAGCACCATCAAACAGCTGAGCAGTAAACAGGAGATGCCCAGATGGTTTTACCATAAAGGGGGCAAATGTAAATAGCATTTAGGTGTGATTTTTAACTTTTCCTGAACTGTTGGAGGAAAAAGGACCCAGTTGTATAAATGGGGAAATCATTGTAAGTCTCCTTGGGTAAAGGCGTCAACTAAACAAGGGAATGCGTTCTGTAAAAGACTGCAAAGTGAACAGGGCATTATCCACAATGATGTTCTTTAATACCTAAATGCAGTCATTTAGAACTTGCCCTGCTGTGTATTGCTTGGTGCCAGGACAAAAATGTTCTTTCGATTGTTTCCAGGTTTCGTTTCAGATGTTTATGTCTGTTAATCCTCAAAACAGGAAAAGCATTTCTGCTGGTGACGTCACATGTGTTCCTCTCTCCGGCTTCAGGAGAACGCTCTTTATGGGGAGCACATCTGGTTCGAGACCAACGTCTCCGGGGATTTCTGCTACGTTGGAGAGCAGCACTGTATCGCCAGAACACTGGTGAGCCCCTGAGCCCCCTTCCTGTTGGAGGGAACAGCTGCTCCCTTTGCCCGAGTGAGACCGGGGTGACAGATGGGAGAAGAGGCTCCCTGTGAGGGCTCCGTGCCTGCAGGAGTCAGAACTCGATTTGAAAGGGCATTGACGTCGAATAGAGCTTAAAAATTAATTATTATTATTAATTTTTAATAATTAATAAATTATTTGAGCTTTTTACTTTGTAAAACATCACACAAATAGGAAGAAATACCTACTCGTCCTGTTCTTTACATAGTCTCATTCAAAGGTGCTGTCTGGATTTGGTGTGAAACTTACTTTAAAAACATGAACAGGTTAAAATCTGTGTTGATGGCCCCCCCTTGTGATCCTCATCTATAAGTGCAGGGTGTTATTTTTCTACATAAGATAACTGGTATTGTCAAGTGGTTACTTATTCCCATGCTGTCAAAACTTGTTCCCCATGTCAAACAAAAAAATTTTCTTTGAGCATAATTCTGTAAATTTCGGACGAGAGTTGCGGAGAAGAGTAAAACCTCATCTGTGAAATTGTTTGCAAAGATTTATCAAGTTGAGACACAGTTTTTTGTGTCATCCCTGCATCTCACAAGTGTGCTTACATTGACTTGTCCTTATTCATCATGTCTCCTCCTTTTTTTAATGATACCCCAGCAAAAATCAGTACCTCGAAAGAAGTGTGCCGCCTGCAAGATAGTGGTCCACACGATCTGCATTGAGCAGCTGGAAAAAGTGAGTGCAGCAGCCGGAACTGACACAGAGAATGTTCTGGAAGCCTCTTTTTCACAGCTGTACTGTAACTATTATAAAGGCCAACACTGACACAAACTCAAGTGCTTTCAAGTTGCATATTAGCTAAATTACAGTAATCTATATTTAATGGAACGTAATAGTAATTAATATTTAATATGATATAAAATTGAGAAGTAAAATATTATGTTAAAAACACTGCCTGGTTGTGTGCTTTTATTTCTGTCCTGCAGATCAATTTCCGGTGTAAGCCATCATTTCGGGAATCAGGATCGAGAAACATACGGGAGGTAGGCGTCTTCTGAGATACGTTTAAAACTTTGATCATGGAAACAATGATGCTGCAGTTTTAAAGACCTTAAGGGAGATCTCAGTATTTTAATTTAATTATTTTGGGGGAGGTTAAATTATATCACTTGCACGCTAAGCCAGAGTCCTACACACAGGGCAGTGTAAGGTGAACACAGATCAGAGTGCATGTTCCAGCATGGCCCCTCATGTGTTGGACACCAGTGTCTGTGTGCAGAGTCCACTCTCCTCTCCTGTCTCACCCTCATCAGCCATGCTGCATTTCCTTTTACTCTGTTCTACACCTTCCTTTACCCATCTTTTGGCTTTTCATTTTTTTCTTTTCTTGTCTGTTTCATCCCTTTTCATTTCCATGTTCTGCTCCATCCCCTTTTCTGCCGTCACGCTGTGCTCCCCTTAGCCGATCTTTGGCCGAAGAGCTCTAAAAAAGCCCTCATCCCTGCGGAGCCTCATAGCAATGGCTAACCGCACAGCGACGGCCTGCATGGTCCAGACCAAGGTATCATCTCCCTCCCTTAGCAACACTGTCTGACTGGAAAGATGCCAGGCAGATGTTCTCATCTCTGGCTTTTACATCATAATACGGTGTCCTTCCTTCACTCAGTCTGAGTGTTCCATCTGTCTCCGAAGGCCGAACCTAAAACAGAATGTCGGAATTTAAACCAGTTTTTCATGCATTGATGGACCCTGTGCCCTAGAGAATGAGAAAATGAATGAAGAATGAAAATGATGTATTAATGCAGATGTGTGGATTTCAGCCCACCATTGTTCGGCACCACTGGGTCCACCGGAGGAGGCAGGAGGGCAAGTGCAAACAGTGTGGAAAGGTGAGATGCCTTACACCATGGTTAGGGGAGGGGACCGTAAAAAATAAAAAATACGTTTAACAATTATGTGTACTCATACAATAATAAAAAATGTTCTAATAATCCATAAGAACTATAAACATTATAATACAAGTATCCCTTGATTATGAAATTAATACATTTTGATAAAAATGCCGATATCAAAGTTTTGGATATCAAGAGCGTATTTCCCATTATTTTAAATGGGAAAAATAATCATGTATTTTTAGTTATTATGCCCATAATTGCTCCCCAAGCACCAGCACCTGGCACTAATCAGCAGGGAAGAGTCTGAACCTTACCAGGATATGATCTTCACCCTCCAGTTTTCCTGCTGGTCCTGGTTCCTACTCCTTGGCTTCTCTGAAGTCCTGGAGGAACTGCCCCTGGACCGGGGGGACAAAACAGGGGGGAGGCATAATGGGCTCTGGTTCAGCCTGCTCTAGGTCCTTGTCATCCGCCCTGGACAGGGTGTTGACTTCGGTGTTCTTGAACTCAGGTCTATACCAGACTGTGAACCTAAAATGGGTGAAGAACAAAACCTGCACTGTGTCGAGAGCGCTAACCCATAATGCTATGACACAATAGCCTGCGGGGAAGCCCTGAGATTCCGCAAAGGCAATATCCATGAAACTGCTGGCTGCCCCAGAGTCTATGAATGCCATAGCCGAGATCTGAATCACCCCCCAAAGTAAGACAATAGGAACCAGGAGCTGCGAGGAGAGCTGAAGGGGTCACTCACCTTTTGTTCCGGGGTCTACGGGAGTCAGCCTTCGGGGCCAGGCCATAAGACAGTATTCGGGGCTTCTGCAGTACAAGCAGAGGCCCCTCCTGAACCGGTGCTGTCGTTCTTTTGGGGTCAGGCAGCCTTTTCCCAGTTGCATGGGCACTGGGGGCAAAAGCAAGGTGCTGGAAAGCGTGGGTGACTGCAATGGGCATCGAGTCCATTGTCATGCCAGATTGTCTATTACATTTACATTTACATTAATTCATTTAGCAGACACTTGTGTCCAAAGCGACATACATCTCAGCAAAAGTACAATTTATGCATTAGATTGCCTATTACTATTGCCTTTTCCACAAGATGATTATATATCCAGTCTTCCCCAGGTAGGCAAACTTGGTTTGGATACGGGGTTCAAGCCATTCTGAAAGCACGCCAGCAGGGCGGTGGAGTTCTACTGGCTCTTAGAGACCAGCATCCGGAACTGCAACACGTAGGCAGCTACTTGTGGATTACTCTGTTGAAGGGTCAGCAGCAGTTTCCCCGCGGTCTTTATGGGTGACGGGTGGTTGAACACGGGCTCAAATTGTTTCTTGAACTGAGCATAGGTCATAGTGGAGGTGCGTGTCTTCCATATCGCAGTCGCCTAGTTCAAAGCCGAGGAGAAATCCCTGGCATGTCTCCAGGAAGTCGTTGTATCTTATGGGTGTGGCTCAACGGTGGTCCGTCACAGGAACCGACACGATGGCGACTGGTGATCACGCTGGGAGCGATGCAGTGGTCATCACTGTGCTTGGTGTTTCCAGAGTTCTTTCCTGCTGTAGGTCCCGTAGGGTTTCGCGGAGGGATTCGGTCATATGGTGCAGAGTCTGCTCGTGGGTGTTTAGCCAGTCTCCCTGAGTGTAAATTGCTCTCTGGAGCTTCTGGATCTCTGCTGAGTCCATGATGGTAGGCGAAATCTTTTTTGACGGCGGAGACTGGAGGTAGAACCTAGGTGCGGGAGCCAGGGTCTTGAACAGCGACAGGCAAGGCAATACTCATAGTCGGAGATGGGCGTGGATGCAAAGGAAGGCGTGAACGTGGTTCCAGGGATGATCCGAGGTCGTGGTCAAGGGAGCGATGCGGAGGTTAATGCCGTAGGAGATTGGGTACAGGGAGCAAGAGGTGGACAAGGGAACAAGATGGGGAGACACAGGGCAAGGAACAGGCAAGGTCAAAGAAAAACTCAAGAGCACAGTTGTCTATGAGATTCTGCTTTGGTGTCGTGGTGTGGCACCCTTTATACTCCTCCCTGCTGATTAACAACAGGTCTTGGTGCTTGGGGAATGATTAGATTAACAAATTCTCCCAACCACTAGAACACTGTAAAACACCAACAGAACCATCAACCCAAGATTTCAGCACAATATCAAATGTTTATTATGCATTTACATTTTTTTATTTAGGAGACATTTTTCTCCAAAGCGAGAAGTAAGCTATAAAACATATTAGAGAACTATAAAAAAGTGCATTACACCTGTTACCTTCGTTGTCCTGACTTAAGACCATCCCCTGGAAACCCCAGGGCAGTCTTCTGTCACTGCTGAAGCCTCCATCACCTAAGTTCTAAGTTGCTGCACACTTCTGCTAAAAAGTGCATACATACCGAAAGAACCGTCAGCCAGACTTTTCCTGCTAATTGCTCTGCTGTCTCCAAAATCATTCAACTAACAACTCAAACTAGATGACAAAGAAATTTCTGCGAAATTTCATAAACTTCCCATAATGCCAACAGACAGAGAGATTTGGATGCAGGCACTCAAATTACCGCACTTTCAGTTCACACAAATTTTTTGGACATGCTTGGGATAGATTTCGTTCTACTGATTTTTTCCTTTTCCATAAATCGAAAATTTGGGATCAAAAAGCCAAGAACTGTTATACCAAAATTTTGGATAAAAATACTTAGTAAATCGAGGGATATGTGTAATTTGAGTTCGCAGCACTTTTTTATGAAATGTTCACTTGTGTCCACCATGCAATGGGCTGCCTATCACTGCTGTAGACCTACTGTACAACTGTAGCTGTCAACTGTCGAACAGTTGTTGGGGCATTTTCTCCGTGTCTTTCATAGACAGCGATTGGATGTCAAACTTGTTTTTTCAGGGCTTCCAGCAAAAATTTGCTTTTCACAGTAAAGAAATTGTGGCCATCAGCTGCTCATGGTGCAAACAGGCGGTAAGTGCCCCATGGGGCTTTTTATCCAAGTGTTTCCTGACCTAACAGCATCTAGGAATAAACAACTGGCAGAAGCATGTAGACAGCTTTTCTGGAGACCGTGGAGAGGTCCACCTTTCTGAGGGGCATCTGCTCTCTCCACACAGTATCACAACAAGGTGACGTGCTTCATGCTCCAGCACATTGAGGAGGCTTGCTCACTAGGAGCACATGCTGCTGTCATTGTCCCCCCAACCTGGATCATCCACGTCCGCCGACCTCAGGTAATGTACCACGTTCCTGAATTAACTTCAGGACCCCACGTGTGACCTTCTGACCTCAGGTAACAAAGCATGTTCCAAAATTAAGTGCTGCACCCACAATACCCCCACAACCTATTGCAAAATATCGTGTCCCGCTTGACCTCCTGAGCTCACAAAATGCACTAGATCCCCTAATTAGCTGTTTATCCTACACGACACCTGATATCAGGTATTGCACCACATCCCAGAATACCCTGGAAACGGTTCCTTTGCTGGCAGTCTTGACAGCACATTGTGATGCGGTTTACATACACCTGACTTACCAGCAGAGGGCTGCAGACACATAGTTTTAGATTTTCTGACACACGATTAAGATTCACTTGCTATTACAGCTCATACTTTTCACCAAGCAAAGAATCAAGTTTGTTTTGTAAAACATCCATGAAAATGACACTTTCGTTCAGTAGATCACCAGGGGAAATGTACCATGTCAGTAACATATGAGATGTCAAAATTGATCCATCTGGTGACAACATGACCTCTTTTCTACTCTATTTTAGACCTCATTAAAGTCAAGTAAAAAGAAGAAACGGACCTCATTCAAGCGCAAGTCCAGCAAGAAAGGCGCAGAGGTACATTGTGCTCTATTTCAGATTGAGTCAACTGTATTGTAGATGTGCACTGGCAAACATGCACAAGTTTGTTTACCTGATGATTCAATACATGGCAGTAAAGGGCACCCACATGGATGAGTAGTATGGGACTTACATGCCTTAATTCCACCCACTTCCAGACTTTATTGAGAAAAACACACACACACTTTCTGAACCGCTCATCCCATACGGGGTCGCGGGGAACCAGAGCCTAACCCAGCAACACAGGGCGTAAGGCTGGAGGGGAAGGGGACACATCCAGGACGGGACGCCAGTCCGTCGCAAGGCACCCCAAGCAGGACTCGAACCCCAGACCCACCAGAGAGCAGGACCCGGTCCAACCCACTGCGCCACCACGCCCCCCACTTGAGAAAAACACTAAGTACAAAATTTATATAATCTACCTATAAAAATTAATTCATTGAACGCAGTATAACAATAGAAGAATGGCTGTAGCAGCTTTGGCCACTTCCAGAATATTTAAAGCTCTTATCAGATGTTCCTGAGGGTTAATGATCAATAAACAAACATTGCACATGTTTATTGATCAATCTGTAAACAATGGAAGAGTTTGTGGAAACAATGTTTTTTATGTTCAATCACTTTGAAATAGTTTAAATTTTAACACAGGTTACAATTAATAAAAATGCTAGAGTACAAAAGTTTTACAGAATATTTTTTATTATTGTAGCTATACCTGAGACTTTTGCAGAGTACAATGTAAACAATTTGATGCATCTCTGTATTACTTAGCTTTTATTCATTGTGACTTACTAGCTAAAAGGAAAAAGAATGGCAAATTTCCAATCCTGGTTGTGTTTACAAGATAAGGAATCAGTGCAATATATTTTTGTATGGAGTCATCGTGAATTTATTGTACAGGCAGCAGATCATATGCCCATAACTTTTGGGTACAGCTGGTTCATTAATTTCCTTTACAGTAAATACAGAACCTACATGTTTCAGGTCAACAGTAGCTGTCATATGGCCTGTTTACATTTAATTCCATTATGTTTCATCTGGTAAGGAGTGCGGTGGCACAGTGGGTTGGACCACGGTCCTGCTTTCCGGTGGCTCTGGGGTTCAAGTCCTGCTTGGGGTGCCTTGCGATGGACTGGCGTCCCGTCCTGGGTGTGTCCCCTCCCCCTCCGGCCTTACGCCCTGTGTTGCCGGGTAGGCTCCGGTTCCCCGTGACCCTGTATGGGACAAGCGGCTCAGAAAATGTGTGTGTGTGCGCGCTTCAACATAGCAATCCCTGGACTTTTGGGTGAAGAACACAAAGTATGGGTCATTTTTATTAACACCTCAGTTTGTTGGTTCCCCTTCTAGGAGGCGAAGTGGAAGCCGTTCATCGTGAGGCCCATTCCCTCGCAGCTCATGAAACCCTTGCTGGTGTTTGTCAACCCAAAGAGTGGAGGGAACCAGGCGAGTGGCTTTCTCACAGACACTAGACCGTCCAAGATGAAGACCATACTGCTCGTGCAGGGCTTTTCCAGCCTCAAGGGCAGTCCTCATTCTTAGCTGCTAAGTGCTCTCTCATGTCTGAGTTGTGTCTCCTTAAGACCCCTGAGGATCAATTAAAATAAATCAACGAGAAGAAAGGTTTGTTGACCTCTTTCCGACAAATTAACTTGATTTAAGACCGCAACATTGTCATGAAATTAAATGAGATTGGAACTGGTTGTTTCTAGGAAGAGGAATTTCAAGAAAAAACCCTAAATCTCATTTTGATGTTGAGCAGAGCTCATATGTCTGGCAGTAAAGGGGACAAAGATTAGATGTCTTCTTTAGTTTTCCTTTCCTCTGAGCAAGCCTGAATTCTGAGACTATGATTTTCCTGCTCCATTAGATCCGGACTGAACAAGACGTATGTTGGTGGTAAACGTTGGTGGCACAACCAACACTGAGTAGGCCAGGTGGTCAATCAAGCTTCTAGTGTTGATGAAGATTTATGAAAGGTTTTAGGTGCTGTCTGAAGATTTACTAATTTGAGATTCTAGTTGCTAGACTAAAAAGCACTGAAAAAGAGTCCCAGCTATAGCCCTGCATTGGTAAGTTTGAAGGAGAACAGGTGAAATCAGCTGTATATCATTTGAATCACTGAAACTATTACAAAACCACAATAAAGCAAATGATATTGTGAAAATATTAGCAGACACTTGCAGTGAAAAAGTACAGTAGAGTGCCCCTGCCTGATATCCTCAGTTATTGCAAATTTTAGATAAAATGTTTTCAAATCTTTCACCAAAATCTAATATTACATAAAAGGCACTTGAACGAATATAAAACACATTTCTTACTTCTTTAGTTTATTTCACAATCAAAATGAGCTAACACAGTGTGAAAAAGTCATTGCCTTGAATTTAATAACTGTTGTGGCACCTTTAGCTGCAACGAAGCGCTTCCTATAATTCAAGTTCAGTCCTGTACATCACAGAGGAGGAACTTTAGCTCGCTCTACCTTGCAGAACTGCTTTAATTCGGAAACACTGGTACATTTAGTGAAATGCTGAGTAAAAATTCATGCTACAATAGACAAAATTATGAGGCTCCAGCTTATTTGACTCTGTCATATTGCTGGTACACTTTACTCAAGCAGTTGCCAACTGAAATGAGAGTGACTGGAGACACAGAGCAGATCATGTCACATGGTGTGGTGAATATTTAGGTAGATCAAGAGAGAAATGTGTCTGAAAGAGATGTTTTGAGGTTCTTGCCAAATACTGGGAGGGATTCAGTAGTTCTGAGGGACAGAGGGCACACAATTCCCCCATACTACCCATACTAGAGCCAAAACCTCTGAGTAGAACCACTAAAATGCCAGAGCTGGAGGAGCACAATGCACTGACTGGGGTTTACATTATTTCATTTAGCAGACACTTTTCTCCAAACCAAGTTCCAATGAACACTATATGGTGTTATTAGCCCACACCTTATTCACCCATGATGACTTGCACTATTTACAATGACTTACTTATCCATACATAAGTAAAAGACACTCTCTGAAAAACTCACGCACTATGAGTGACTCCGAGTCACCAGTACAGCTGAACAGCATGTCTTTGGACTATGGAAGGAAACCCACACAGACACAAGGAGGATATGCAAGCTCCACACAAAGTGAGCGGGGATTGAACCCATGTCCTCTTGGACCACCCACATGCTGTGAGACAGCGGTTCTAGTTGCTGTGCTGCTGTACTGTCCATGTAGCGAGTGATCAGGTCTTATAGATCTCAGGGTTCGAATCCTCTCTCTGTCTTGTAGGCTGTAGCTAGAATAGTGCTGGAAAGACAATTATGCAAATAAGATTAGCCAGACATGGAAAAAGTCTTCCTTTTGTGTTTCTACCTGTACCCATGTGGCAAACATAATTATTTCAGGAATTCTAGTGGAATTATTTATTGAAGAGCTTCTTTACCAAAGAACCTTTGAATCTGTTCTTTCATTCCAGGGAGCCAAGATAATTCAGTCCTTTATGTGGTACCTGAACCCCCGACAAGTGTTCGACCTCAGTCAGGGAGGACCCAGAGAGGGGTAAAGTCCATTTTTCAGTTCCACTCCAACAACCTGCTATACAACTCATCTGATTACACCACAAAGTCAGATTTTAACCTGTCAAGGTCTCACTGTCAGCAAAAATTTGTCTTGATCAAACTGAAGTATTTGCTGTAATCTGATGAAACACCAGCGTTTCAGTAATACTGCAAACATATAGCGTAACCACCGTGAAAAATGTAATAATCTTACATTTGAATACAACAAACACCTGCAGGATGATTCTCATCACGTTAAAGGCTCAGCGTTAAATCATCTCCCGGAGTTTATCTGAACACATAGGAACCGTATGAAGCCTTCACAAACCATGTGAGGTGCCCTTCAGTTTGCCGGAACGGGGTATTTACAACGCTATCTTTGCCGTATTGATCCCAAGTATTCCCTCCTGTGCTGACCGACATCAAATTCAATTTAACAAGCAGTAACAACTCTGTTTTTTCAGGTGTGTGTCTTTGCGTAATTAGATTCCCAGTTTCATTAAATCATAGTTGTGGAAACCCAGGAGAATAATGCAAAGAAAAAAGATGTGTAGCAGACTTGCCCCATGTATTATATTAGATCTGTGTTAAATCATTTAGGAGGAATGTCCTCTCCTAAATGATTTTACCTGAACACAAGCGCTTCAAATGGGCTCACGATGCGGATATTATAGTGAGTTATTGAGGATGCGCTCTATTGAATCTGGCAAGGAGCGCTCAATAACAGGCTATTACTGTGCCATCTTTCTTGTTTCCTTCCCAGTTTGGAAATGTATCGCAGGGTGCATAACTTGCGCATCTTGGCCTGCGGTGGGGACGGAACGGTAAGTGCTCCAAGGCTTTTATGATCGCGTGGACCAGATTTGACCCGTTTTCTATCCCCAATGGCCATGCTGTTGAGATACGTCTGACAAGATACAAGAAAACCTTCCAGTTTTATTTACATTTGCATTTTATTTCATTCACTTATCATGTCTAAGGTGGCCTATCATGTCTGAGTTACACGCTAAGCTGCATACAGCTGTTAAAAGTTTACGTTACGTTTACTTTATGTTCAAGTTTGGGGGAAATTTCTCTTCTTGCCCTTCCGTTGAGTTCTTTCCTCTTGGGATTTATGAATATTAAGGATTCATGAAGATTACCCCACTGTGCTCTGCAATGTAAAAAAAAAAAAAATTTTTTTTTTTGTGAGACTCAAAGGTTGTCAGTGCGCCAGCCAACAGAGCTGCATCTTACATGTTGTGTTATGTAATCTCTATTGGGAACCTTTTACCTGTCGCCACGGCTTTTCAATGCTTCCTTGGTGAGTTCCTCTGAAGGAAAGTGTTATAGCAGGTATTCCCTCTGTGAGAGAAGGCCTTGTTTTTCAAACTTTGCTGTTTTAATTCCGTTTTCTTTCTTCCAAATACGCTTGATCAATGTACTGAGCCTGAAGTGATTTAGCAAAAATTACCCAGCTGTAGGGGGTGCGGTGGCGCAGTGGGTTGGACCACAGTCCTGCTCTCCAGTAGGTCTGGGGTTCGAGTCCCGCTTGGGGTGCCTTGTGATGGACTGGCGTCCCGTCCTGGGTGTGTCCCCTCCCCCTCCGGCCTTACGCCCTGTGTTGCCGGGTAGGCTCCGGTTCCCCGTGACCCCGTATGGGACAAGCGGTTCTGAAAATGTGTGTGTGTGTGTGTGTACCCAGCTATATGATTGGGTAAATTGTTGTGAGTGGCTTAGTACACAAAACTGTAAATTGCTTGGACAAAGGCGAATAATAAGAAGATTAAGAATCAAGCATTAAAAGTACACTTAAAGGATTTCCATAAACTGATTTTCTAGAACCGCTTGTCTTGATCAGGGTCGCGGCAGTCCGGAGCCTATTCCGGAATCACTGGGTGCAAGACTGGGAGGGTACACCCTGGACAGGATGCCACACACATTTGTTCACTCATTCAGTTTTTAAATATTTAATGGCTGCAACTTCTTTTTGATGACAGGCCAGTTTGCAGCCGAGTTGTTTTTATTTCATCATTTCATGCACAGTTTGAGACGTGGCATGGTGACAGCATCTAGAGATGCTGTCTCACAGTGTCTAGGTGGTGCAAGAGAATGTGGGTTCAATCCCTGTTCAGTCTCTCTAGAGTCTGCATGGTCTGTGTATCTGTGCAGGTTTACTCTGGGTGCTCTGATTTCCTCCCACATTCAATGATTTTCAGCTAGATTGGTGATGTTCAGGGCCCTTAGCGCGTGAATGGGTCAGTAAGTGTGTGTCTCTCCAGCATGTACCTTCCTTATTTTGTACCAAGTGCTTCTGGGAAAGGCTCTGGTTCACTGTAACCTTGCTCAGGACAAGTGGTTATTTAAGCTGGGGAGGTGGATGGATGTACAATTGGATTAGCAAGAACTTGCATTATTAATTTTTCTTTTAAATTATTTCATTAATTTCTTTAAAGTTAAAATGTTTATAAATACTTGAATCTGTTTGCCTTTGCCTGCTTAGCAGATTTATTCGCGTTTGGTTTATTTCGCTGTGTTTATCACTGTGTTTCTCACACACTAAACCTAGTGGAGGCGCAAACCCTCAGGAAATCTAGCTGTCTGTTCAGAGATTAATGAATACCTGAGGTGAAGTATAATGGAAGATGTCATTTCCCCTCAATCTCTGTCTGTGCAGGTGGGTTGGATCCTGTCTATGCTGGACCAGCTTCAGCTGAATCCCCAACCGGCTGTGGCCGTCCTGCCTCTGGGGACCGGCAATGACCTGGCAAGGACCCTCAACTGGGGTGGGGTGAGTAATCTAATTGGTAAAGAATGTATGTTATCGAAACACCACAGAGCAATGGAAGTTTTTCTCGGTGTTTAGATAAAGGATAGTTTATTATTTTGATAGTTTTGTTGACTCAATTGGATCATGCCTCAGGGATACACAGATGAGCCAGTATCCAAAATCCTGTCGCATGTGGAGGATGGGAATATCGTCCAGCTGGACCGCTGGAACCTCATTGTGCAGCCCAACCCTGAAGCGAGCCAGGAGGAGAAGGACGAGCAGCAGACAGACAAGGTGAGCCAATTGGCCACCCTAGATCAGCACTGGAGGGAACATGGGATGTATACTTTGCAATCCGTTCATAGACGCTAGTACTGAGAGTTATGGATATTTGGGTTAAGAATTTTTGAAGAGACATGCGTTTCCTATTTTGTTTTTTTTTTATCATATTTTCTTCACTTTTTGATTTTCTAAAATTTCTCAGTTGCCAAGTGAAAAATGGCCTGCATTTGCACTTTCCACCGTTGCATGGCAGGAAAATACTCTCAGAATAAGAACTGAAACGTCTCTGTGGGTGAGGGAAAAGGAGCACGCAGCCTGATGCACTGATTTCACCAAACATATTTTTTTATTTATTATTGCCATACCTGAGACTTCTATAGAAACTACGCAGCAAATACACAGTATTTCTATCACTATGCTTCTTGACACACACACATTTTCAGAACCGCTTGTCCCATATGGGGTCACGGGGAGCCAGAGCCTAACCCGGCAACACAGGGCGTAAGGCTGGAGGGGGAGGGGACACACCCAGGACGGGACGCCAGTCCGTCACAAGGCACCCCAAGCAGGACTTGAACCCTAGACCCACTGGAAAGCAGGACAGTGGTCCAACCCACTGCGCCACCGCACCCCCTGCTTCTTGACATAAAACTTAAATTAAGCAAATGCTGATAAAAATGTTTACGTTATGCATTGCTTGCTTCCTTGTGGCCAGTTTTGGTAAAATATATTATGGGAAATGCATTAGGCATTTAAGGTGAAACACTTTTTATGTCTTTCTCCCCATTCAATTTGTCATTACATTGCAACTCACCCTTCTTTTTGTATCCCAGTGTTTCATTATTCTTTCTCCACTAAGGCAGAAACATAGCACTGCCTCACATTTTTTAAAAGAAAACACAGAACTCTGAGAAGGCTGTGGAGATTATTACTTTTTTTTATTTTCAGTCATTTATGTTGACTCAAATTTTTTAATCTTTCTCAATGTTGTACAAACATGATAAAATAACATGGCATTCAGTCCACGTTGTATCCTGTCTCATCTCGTATTCAAACACATACTATGAGCTGTTGATGAAAACAGGCTAAATATGTCCTATAGCTAATTTTCTGTTCATTTCAGCTTCATTTGATTTTTACGGAATCTAACCCATAAAAAAAATCAAGGGCTCAAACTCTGTTATTAATTACGATTCTGTTGACGGTGATCCAGTAGGTGAACTTAAATATAATTCTGAGTTACAAACCGACTTCCAGTCCCAGTTACGTTCGTAAGTTAAAAATCAAGTGTATAAGGGTGTACAGACATAAATTCATGTTTTAGTTCAAGGGAAATTTTGTAGGGTCCTTTTAATTGCACAGAGGGTGGAGAGCAGAGGCTGATCTTGTACCAGCAAACTCAGACTGATGGATGGCTTTGAGTTAGTGTCTGGGAAAAGGAACTTAATAACTGGCTGATGACTGTGGGGAAAAGAGCTCAATATCTGCATCTGGTGATAAGCCTTATCAGAGGTCTGCAAAAGAAATGAGGAGGCAATGGAGATGCAGTGGCCAGGGATATTGCCGTGGGAGATAGCAGCCCCTTCATCGTGACACAGACCCTAGCCAGTGACAGCCCACCCACCTTTCTCATCCCACAGCTCACTGTGTGTGAAAGTGGAGGAGAGACAGAGCAATGGATGTAGGTTCTGACTAGGCAATGATGGGCATCATGACCTGACCCACAAATAATAGCGTGCCATTCTTCAGCAGACATTGTTTGGAAATACCGAGAGTTGTTTATTTAGAAATGGGGACTTTCAATCAATGTTGCCATGACATCCAGCTGAAGCCAAAAATCTATTTTCCAAAAATAGGCATGAGCTTTGACTTGTTTTGGGTTTTCTAATGCTCATTTGCAAAATCTGTGTAATTCATTATAAAATGGCCAGGGATTGCAGATTAAATGTTTAGCTCAGATAAATTTAACTTGCATTTTTCCTCTCAATAGTTTGACTTCAATGGCAAATGTGTATATATTGCATAATCATGGTGAATTTTGACGGAAAGGGAAACTAATTACTGTTGACCTCCCGACTCTTTGTATTGCAGCTTCCCCTTGATGTTTTCAACAACTACTTCAGCCTTGGTTTTGACGCGCATGTAACACTGGAGTTTCATGAATCTAGAGGTAACGAAAACTTTCCTCGATAATGCATCCTCACATTTTTCAAATAAGTATAGTGTTTTTCAAGTAAAATCTTTTAAGAACAATGAATGAATTCATCCTAATAGAATTAAGAATCAGTTATAATCATGGTAGCTTTTACTTTGATTGAAAAAACTGATATTCTATGTCTTTTGTTTTTTAACGGAATTGATGACTTGTTCTGTAAGCTATGAAATGAGACAGTTCAGTCATTATGCACTGAATCAGATAAAGAAAATACAGGACCAGTGGTGCACATCTCATTTTGATAAGTGTGTCTAGATTAATCATTTACAATTTTATAACACACACGTAGAAGGTAGGCCGATAAAGAGTTTCTTATTTCTTTTTCCTATGTCCACAGAAGCCAACCCAGAGAAATTCAACAGCCGCTTTAGGAACAAGATGTTCTACGCAGGGGTGAGTGTTGACATCAGTTATGTGGAAGTCTCCACCACCCTGATCTTGGATGAGCTCTTTCGAAGACTGATGTGCATACTGAAAAAAAGGGTCTGGATAGATATTAACTGATAAGGTTCCCATAAATTTGACATTTTCCTGTGCTCTGTTTTTATCTGCAGACGGCCTTCTCAGACTTCCTAATGGGCAGCTCTAAAGACTTAGCCAAACACATTAAAGTGGTGGTGAGTAGATTAGCCTGTGTTTGGAATTGTAAAGCTCCTTTTAGGCACTACACCATCTCACACACACACACACACACACACACACACACACACACACATACACTCAAGATGGCTCTGCTGCACTCATAAACTAAGTGAATTTTTAAGCCAAGTCTGCCTTACAGGAAAAATCAAAGTTTGAGCAAACATGGACAACTGTGACCATGCTTGTTTGGGGCAAACTGGACAGAAGAGTAAATGCAAAGCAATCCAAGAGTATTCTAAATCTCTGGGATCTACTGCAGAAAAGCTGGGAAGATGTTACAGCTAATTTTCTGCTCAAATTTGGCAACCAAATGCCTTGCTTTTCTGGAACTATCCAGTACTTCTGTGAAATCCTGCTAACCATACATCACTACTTTACACAACTCCCCATACAGAACACTAGCAGTTTCAAATGCAATTGTTTTTAATGTAAACCACCATCAACAGTGATGCAGTGACTGACTACGTGTGTTTTGTTATGTACCCCCTAGTGTGATGGCACAGATCTGACATCAAAGGTCCAGGAGCTCAAGCTGCAGTGTCTTGTGTTCCTCAACATTCCCAGGTACTGCCTGTACACTGTTTGTTACCTGAGGAGGTCAAGACCATTCACGCATTATATTTGTTTATTTAGCAGATGCTTTTCTCCAAAGTGACTTCCAATGAACTCTACATAGTGTTATCAGCCCACACATCTTATTCACCATGGTGACTTACACTGCTAGATACACTACTTACCCTGGGTCACTCATCCATACATCAGTAGAACACACACACACACTATGGGGAACCTGAACTGCATGTCATTGGGAAGAAACCAGAGTACCTGAAGGAAACTCACACAGACACAGGGAAAACATGCAAACTCCACACAGACTGAGCAAGGATTGAACCCACATCCTCTCATATCACCCAGGCACTGTAAGACAGCAGTGCTACTCTCTGTACCACCATGCCACCCAGGGCACACGGTTTAAGGTTTGGTGGTTACCCAAAAATGAAATTTGAAGCCTGCTTTAGAGAAAGTGAATAGCTTCATAATATCTTTGTTTTAACTTCACCTCCACTCCTACTGAAGGTTACCCTCTCTTTTGGACTCTAGCTTAAGAAAATTAGCTATGACCTCTAAATCAATATTACTTGTATAATACACGTTAAGATAATTTGGTTTCCTGTCATTACACATAACTTGATTTATGCTCGAATGATTAAATCTGTTCATGTCTGAACGATCCCCCACAAGCCCTTGAGCATAAGCAGGTCCCTCCATGTCGTGACTTTACTAAATTGGAATAACGACCGTCTTAGCAGGCCCCGTGTTCCCACCCATCATCTCCCTGTTGACAGCATACACTCTTGTTGTCTGCGCTGCAGATATTGTGCCGGCACAATGCCTTGGGGAAACCCCAGCGAACATCATGACTTTGAGCCACAGAGGCATGACGATGGCTGCATTGAAGTCATTGGGTTTACCATGACCTCCCTGGTAGGTGCTGTAGCTTTTCAGCAGATGATATGTGTCTATATTACAGTGTAGAAGCAATTATGTGTGCAGTCATGCTTTATGTATCTTGCTTTAATTGTCCGGATGGAAGTCTGATTAATAAATGACAATAGTAATAATGATCATGATGATGATGATGATTGTTGTTGTTGTTGTTTTGCTGTTATGGTCACATGGATTTCCCCCCAGAGTCCAGACACATTTGTGAAAAATGAATTGGTGACTCTAAACTGCCTTTTGTGTGTTGTGTGTGTATTTATGTATGTGTACCCCATCAAGAATGAAAAAACCCTGTTTTTTCAGGATGCCCTCCCAACCACCGCGGTCCTACATGAGACAATCGGTTATTGATATTGGATTATTAATGGATGATGAGTACTGATGATTGTGATGGAAAAGAATTAGAAACTCTGCTAAGGCCCCAGTGATGTACATAACTGCTGTAAATAACTTCAGGCTTTTCTTACTGTACAGAGATTACATGGATTTCTGCAAGCCGTTTCCTTGTTTCACCAGGCAACGCTTCAGGTTGGAGGTCACGGAGAGAGATTGAACCAATGCAGGGAGGTGACACTCACGACCTACAAGTCCATCCCCATGCAGGTGGATGGGGAGCCCTGCCGGCTGGCCCCCTCCATCATCCGCATCTCTCTGAGGAACCAGGCCAACATGGTGCAGAAGACTAAGAGAAGGACTTCCATTCCTCTGCTCAATGAGTAAGAGTGCCCTCCAGACCACTGTGACGGAACATCAATCGTTAATGTGTTATATGGGCTAGTTAGTATGGTCCAGTGGGTTACATATTCATCTTATCAACCTTTTATACAAAAAAACTTGGCTATTCACCCATTTATATACCAGCGTGAGGTACCACTGCAACATTTTGAACATATATTAATATTTTGTGGCAGCACAGGAGCACAGCAGATAGTGCTGGTGGGCTGTGGGTTCTAATCCAACTCAGTCTCTGTAGAGCTTGCGTTCTCCCCATGTCCTCATGGATTTTCTCTTGCAGTCCAAAGATATGTCTCAGATGGTCTGGTGATTCTTAACTGAAACCCCCTGCCTCACACCCTGTGTTTCTACTATGTACTTCAGACCACCATGGATTGAGCAATTGAGCCCTTTCTTGGACTTGAACCCACAATGTTTCGCTCAGCTTTTTGGCCACCTGCTGTCCGTAGAACTCCTCTTTGTCGCTTCTTTAATTAATAACCAAAACAGAACAATCCATGTGTCAAAATGTGTGTGATAAGCAAAGTAATTATTATGTCCTAATTTTATCAGGGATGCCACATTGTAATACCAGACAATTACGCAGACATTCCAGGAGCGTGCTGTGTTATCAGCCTGGAAAGCCGTTACCACATGGGAGAGAAATACATGAAAAGGGAGATAGCTGGCAGTATCCAGCTTGTAATTTTTTTAAAAGCTACACTTCTTCTAGTTGCTGCCATAATGATACAGTTATCAGAACACAAGTCAAGTACAGAGCACTACTGGGAATTTGAAGAGCGGGAAGAGGAGGGCATAATGTTGCGCTAAACCAAGCGGTAATGATTGCAACTGTGTCATATTTTACACCTCACCTGTATGAAATCACGGCTTCTCTCTCGCTGGACCAAAGGAGGAAAGCAAAGGACAGCAGAATATTCATGTATTTGTCTTTTTTTTTTTTTTTTTAATTTTTGTCAAATTAATAAATTAATAGCATTTCACTGAGTTATATTTCGTCCTAGGATGTATTTTTGTATAAAGGGTTATGGGTCTAACATTTAATGTCCAGTCTATTTTCTTGATTCCTTCACTACCTTAATTCAATCCATAATTATTTGTAAGAATTATTGCCTTGTGGGCAGGAAGTATAGTTAGAGCTCAGATCACTTCACTGTTAGGGCCCATTTGATAGGAGAACCTGAACGAACTCTTCAAATCTTTATTTTGGGGCTGTGTGCACAGGTTCTGAAATGTCTTCTTACAATTTTCTTTTAACCCTTGATGCTAGTGATTTCCTTTAACCAGCCCTTCAAGCTCATCCATCTAGCTCTGCAGAGCAGGTGGTGTAGAGGTTGGAGCTACAGGGTTCCGCCTAAAAGGACCAAATTGTAATCCCACCTCCTGCTGTCATAGCCTTGAGCAAGGTACATTCCTTGAACGATACAGTAAATTTACCTAGCTGCATAAATGGCTCAACTTTAAGTGTCAATATTGTAAATCATGCTGCTGAAAGCTAATGTAAGCTAAAGAACATTTTGGGGTTGCTGAAGGGATAAGCTGCTGCATAATACATTTACTTACATTTACTTTTTGGTTTAACAAATATTTATGTATTACACAGAAAAAGTACATTATTTTAGTGAAACTAGATCAGTATCCAATATTTCTTTATATTTAAATTTAAAATTGACACTACTGTTACATGTTGTACATTATTAACTATTGTTGAGCTGATATCTTTGTCCAAAGCATTTGCACATTAAAAGTTCTTATAATTATTTATCCATTTCCCTGGCAAATATGTATTTACTGTATTAGCTCAGACAAAGCACCTTGCTCATGGGTTAGAGTGGAGGCCCTTAGATTGCAAGACGGAGACTTTAACCGCGACAGTGTTCTGACATTACTCCAATGGGTCAGACTTGTCCTTCCGTCCTGCATGATGAGCGGCAGCTTCCCCTTGCTTTCCTGCAGCCAGCAGCCCGTTCCCGAGAGGCTCCGGATCCGAGTGAGCCGGATCAGCATGCACGACTACGAGGCCCTGCACTACGACAAGGAGAAGCTGAAGGAGGCCTGTGAGTCCTTGTGCTCCCATATCACACATCCCTACCCCATTCTGCTCCTTCCTCCGTCTACCTTCCTCTCACCTCTCCTCTGAGGTGAGAAGGGCTCTAATGAGAGGTTGACAGTATGGTATGTAATTCATGTCCTGGATCCAAATTGTCCAAATCAGTGGCTGAAGCATCTCTTAAACTATATGTCTACCTGGGCAGGAAGACAGATGCATCTGTAACCCAGAATGACCTCTTCTTTGTTGCAGACAGAACAAAGTTTGATTGTGAATTATAATAACACTCCACTGAGCGTCTGCTGAAATCTCTGCTTTGTTTTTCTCCCCAGAAGCCGTGTTTGCATAACTTTGCCCTTTGCCTACTATTTCTCTTGAGAATTTTTATTTCTGTGGGTTTTGTGTCTGGACTTTGAAGTTCGATGCCCTTGGGATGCAATTGTAAGGAAAAGGACTCCTCAGACAGACCCCTGCATTGGCACTGTGGGCAACGCTACATAGTCAGTCATGTTTTGTCTGTGTTTTAATACGCTGTTTTTGAGTGTTCGGCCTCCAAAACCTTTCAAGTAGTGAACTGAGGTCTCAGCAGTTTTACAGCTCTAATCACTCTATAATCACGGTAATGACAACGGATGTTTTGGTTTGTGGGTACTCCTTTCATGAAAGTCTTGATTGAACTTTCAACCGGAGGAGATCCAGAAATGATAAAGAGATTAAATATGTGGGGGATATGTTTTTCCCCCGTTGCTGTTGCATAACCACGTTCCCTGGCCCAAACTTGCTTGCGTCCAACAAGCTGTACATGCAGAACGAAACGCTAGGGGTCAGCACGAGCAAATACAGGTGTGCATGTCTTCATGAAGCTACAGATGCACCGGTGGTGGCTAATCTTTCAGATTCCACTTTTGAGAAATTGGAACTTTGAGCAGGCTATTGTTTATTACCTGCTCTGGCAGAACTTTGAGCAGGCTGTTGTTCATTACCAGCTGTCCGGTGTTGGGCATTCATGCACGATGTCGATAATGGCTGCCGCTGCTGAGCGTGGCGAGAAAAGAAAAGGAAAAGGGAGGGAAAATGGAATTAAATTAGGTACCGCCTGTTCTCAGTATTGCTTGGCAACGGCACGCTCCTTAATAAAGTGTGCTCTCTCTCTGCCAAGGCAACTTGGGAGTCTCCTCTACAATGCACAGACTGAAAACTTTCGATCGTCCGTCCTGTCGTCTTACATCCGACAACATTGCGGTTCAGCTACCTAATGTCCGTCTTTTATGATTGAGCAGCGCAGGCACCGAGTACATGAATCCCAAGTCACAATTTTTAGCCACTGGAGATGAAGTAGCACAGTGTGTGTTTTACAGCCATTAGACACAGTCATGAGTCTTGTTCCAACAAATGCTCCTATGTTTGGGTTACAGGGTCAGGAGTTATGCTTTCAGCTAGCAAATGTTATCTGTTAGAGTATTTGACCGGTGATGAACTTATCTCCTGTCTCAGGCAAAATGTTTTTGTTGGTTTGAAAAAGCTTTCTGAGAGCTTAACTCTGTCAGCATGTGTATTTTAGACATTTTTTTTAAACCACATTTTTAGCTACTAACATTACACAGGCCAGCACATGTCATAGGTCAGACTCAAGCTCAGGATATTGTAGACTGGAAGCTCTTGCTTTTTTGCAAAGACCTTTTGAGCGTTGCCTTTGTCTTTGTGTAACGTGCCGATGTGGAACCCAGGTGGAATTCTGTTGTCTGTGTCCAACAGCAATCCCACTGGGCCTCATTGTCATCCCTGGAGACAGCGACCTGGAAACCTGTCGCACCCACATCGAGAGACTACAGGAGGTGAGAGTCCCTCAGGGAATATGCAAAAACAGAACGTGCAAAAACAGATGAAATGGAAAGAGGGACACGGAAGACCACTTAAGACACATTATCTCACTATTGACATGTTACCACTCTCTATGCAGAACCAGCAAAATATGTCATATTTATTTGCGAATGAAAAATATGTGAGCCATGGAAAATGTTGTCTTCAAGTGTCAATGGAGCTGGGAGCTGGCTACAAAGCTCTCTTGTTTTGTGTCCCTTGGTATTTTAAACAGGATAAAAAAATGCATTAAATAGTGCATGAAATTTGTATGTGATTTGAGGGCTAAATTTCTCATACAGCTGTACAGCCAGCTAATTATTTTATTCATGTTTATTTCAAAAGAAAATCCCCAATGACCCTCCCTATTAATAACTGAAAAAAATATATTTCATTTCTGAATAGTTTTTGAGAATCTTTTCTCCCCCATTATTGCTCATTCATCTTTACATTTCTGCACAACAATAAAATTCAAACCACACAATGGGTTTGGGTTTCTGAGCAACTCTCCTCGACGACCCACTCCATGAGCCACTCGGTGTGATTTCCGGTAACTGTGAATGGAGTTAATGAAAACCAGCCGTTGCCGCTGGCTGCCATGTGCAAATGGCTGTGTGAGAGTCATGCCATCAAGGACACACTCACCGACCTGGGCTCACAGTTTTGGTATTCTCTGCAGGACTTCATATCCGTTCACCCGTCCTTCCAGCGACTGGTGCTTCAGGTTTGTAACAGTGTTAGCTGGCAGTGGAACTTGTGTCGTTGTGTGAAACAAGTCTGTAATTCAAATTCAGGCAGTCTTTTTTTTATTTATCATAGTGCATTTTTTCCAATTGCCACAAAACTCCGGACAGTCGTTTTTTTCCAGAGAAAATCAAAAACAGAAAGCAGTCACAAGCACAGCGGTAAAACAGTTTTAGCATCAAACTTGAAAACTCCTGTATTAGTTGGCAAAAATTCTCTTCACCTTTATTGTCTTTATGCAACTCTTTAAGCTGCATAATGACACATGCCAATGAAGGGTATGGGCTGAAAGTGTCACTGAATTCCTCAGTGAGAGAACAACATGTGAGAAGATATATAGTATGCAGTCAGTACCTAATAATGACATGTTTACATCATATGACTTTGATTGCCCTCCCTCGTCTTCCTTTTAAACTTGTTAAAAGAAAATTTTGCAGCATCTTCTTGTATTTGTAGTAAGACACATTGGGCAATTGCAGGGGGCTCCAGTGCCCACTTTTTCTTGATTGCCTTCAATCTAATTCCAGACATCTCTTTGTCAATGAATCCCCTTCACTCATTTGGGAATTTAAGTCCCTCTTGTCTCTTAAATTATTCACCCAAAATTCAGGAAGCTCAGTTTCAGCATGATACTGTACAGTGCATTTCCATTGATGTATATTTCGAAACTTGAAATCTTTCTTTGTGTTTTGCTGCTTGTTTCTTGGTGTACTTCAGCATGGCGGGGAATGCTTTTGGGGTTGTGTTGTGCTACGCATGACCATTCATCGTGCCAGTGAAATGCATGCATGATTATAGATCCTGTGTGGTGCATTGAGTTCAGCAAGCATTTCTGGTGTCAGAAGTCAGTCAAGGCACCCTAAGGAGGCTCAACAATGACAGCAGAACAATCCCTTAGGGTCACTTTCCACTGAGTCTCATTCATCTGAACAGAGGATCAAGAAAATCATCATCTCATTCTGTATTTAGGTCACACACGTATGTACACTGGTGAACTTAAACTTGCACTTTTAACATTCACCCTTAGAGAAGAATATTTTAGTAAAGATGGCACTTTTTGAGACAATACTGTAAACACTCTGTATTACATTAGTCTGTGGTGGACACTGATGGGCTTCCATTTCTTAACATAGACATAAGAATTGTGTCACAGTAAACAAACCAAGAAGAAACTGATCACACAGATTTGTCCAAATTTATCCCCAGTAAACTATTACGAAAACTTTGGCAGTACCTTACTCAGCAAGTGTTTTGTACAAAGCTTATCAGTTGAATAGGATGCATAAAAACTAATGAAACTACGTTTCTTTTCCTCTCAGGAGGGAGATGGTGCAAAACTGAAGACACTTTCCTCACAGAAGCTCTCACCAAAATGGTGTTTTCTGGACTGTAAGTATTTCTTCAGGACAATAGAATTCTTCCTGCCAATGAGCTGCACCTCCTTCTTCTCCATTAACTGGTGACTGATTTCACTGGTTGATTGTCAGCTTTGTTGTCCACTGCCTACATACTCCACTCATCGACTGCTCTTGCCTTGTGTAATCTTAGTTGGTCTATAAATCATGGCATGAGCAGCTCACAGAAAAAAAAAGGTTAACCCACAGCAGGAGCATGTCTTCAGAACTACATGGGCTCTATCATGCATATTTAAATCAGAACCATAAGGTTTACAGGGTTACAGTTGTGTTACATGGTGCCCAAGTGCTTCACTTCCCAAAGACATGCGTTGGCGCTGTTAAATTTAATCCTTTCCGGTCTACAGTATCTCAAGGCTTGCATGCCTCCAAAATATGTCGTTTTGTCTAAAAGTCTCACAAATCTGCGTTCCAGCTTCTCTGTGTGACGTGATTAGCTTCCTAATTGAACCCCCGTGCTGGGCTGCCCACGGATAACAGGATGAAGAATGCTACAGAACCCAAGTCAAAGTGACGAAAACTTTGGAAGGCTTCTTGCAATCAGAATCAACCAGAAAAGGGGAAACATCTCATATTGTTTATCAGTGTGAGAAGTGTACAAAAAACTGAAATTGAGGAGCAAAAAAATTAAATGTGTTTGAATATAGCTTGAGAAATTCCAGACCTTGTTCCAGCTATCCTCTTATTGCTGGCTCCAATCTGATATGAGCCAGCATGGCCACTAGAAGAAAGCTCAGCAAATCACTACACTTCACATGGCACATGGATCAGATGAGAATAAGGAACCAATATATTATCCAACATTCAGTACCAAAGTGGTTAATGGAAAAACTCTCAGTATCTTGATAGAAGAGGCCAGTAATTCAATAAATCAAATCAGTTAAGTGTAGCAGCTTTTTCACAAACCTTACCGACTGCTCTTGCAATACTCGATATCAAGGTAGACTAAAGCAATACTGAACATGCCAGCTTAGCTACCACTGTTAGTAAAATAAAGTCTTGAGTTTTAACCCAGTTAGTCTAATATATGTCTATAGTGTACTCAAATTGTCTCTGTAAGTTTTTGCTGAAAAGCTGCTGCAATGATGTGCTGTTACACAGAAAAGCTTGGAAGAAATGAAAGAGGCAAAACAAGACGCATACCTTCGGGGTTTAAAGATTTCATTTTAATTTAATCCGTGTATCTCCAGATCTATAACTGTAATCCTGTTACATAGCCAAACTTTGTCCTGCGCTCAGGGCGAGTTAACCCATCGGAACTCATTTTAATGTACTCTTTTTTTGTAGGTCTGAGCTGCAGCTTTACTAACTTTACCTCTGCTGCTGTGAATTGGACTTGAGTGTAGAGGTAGCCCAGGTTTGAGGGAAATGGTTTCAGTTTGTAGGCTGGGTCCCGCTGCCAAGGCACCGCTTTGAGGGTGGCTTCTGCCAGGATCCCCCAGTGGCTCGGCGATCCAATGCAGTGGAACATAACTGGCATTGTCTTTTGAGGGAGGCAGGACTTGGGGCTTGGCTCCAGTTTCTTTGCTTTAAGCGCCTCCTGTTTGGCTGTTGTGGGCTGCCGGTTAGTGGTTGACGAAAGATGAGAGCCTTCTTCAGTCAGCGCCAGCGCCCAGTGTACTGAACCCTGCAGGGTGTAAAAAGAGATATCTGCATAGCAGGGGAGGCTATGAAAAGAGTGGAGCCTCCAGTTTTTCTTGGAGAGCAATGGAGGGCAATGTAGGGCATGGGGGGGGGCAGTTTACAGGCACCTTAGTCTGATTCAGAATTGGAAAAAATGGGCTCAACTCAGGTGAGAATTATATTGTACAATATTTATTGTATTTTATTTATTTAACTGATACTTCTGCCCAAGTTAACATGCGATATTATATACACACCTTACTAAGATTCCTATAGTTAGCAAATTATATTGTAGACCCCCTCTGGCTCTGACTTATATTGTAGACCCATTTAGACAGCTGGGTAACTTTAACTGTATCAGTACAGAGTACTGTGATCAAGACTATAGCACCAGGGATTCAAACCCTAGCCCTTAGTTACAAGTGACAGCTCTAATGACTATGCCACGTGCTCTGTAGATATTGGCAAATGTGTAATGGAGAAGTGTAATCTATTGTGACATGTGAGCAACATTGTATTTAAGATGTCATGTAAATTTGGGGAATTTAGTTTGATATCGCTGCCTCTGAGTGCGAAACAAGAGGCCCTGTTTATTACTAGCAAATCCCAGGCAATGGTCCGTGGTTCGTTTGGGACAATGTTTTCATGCTAAATGATATTCTACATGTTTAAACATGAATAAAGATTTTGCTGAAAAAAAGCTTATTAATTATTATTTTCATGACCACGATGTTTTTGCCTTCTTTATTGCAGCCACAACTGCAGATCGATTTTATAGAATAGATCGTGCTCAGGTAAGCATATTTAACTGATAATTTTTTTTGTCTTGTATCACTACTAGCACTGTATGATTATTTTTCAAAGTAGTTACATTGTGACAGTCAAGACTTTTTAATTTCCGAACCAATTAGACCTTATCAGTTGCTCAGTTTGGGTGTTCAGAGCACCGAGGCCTTGATTGCGACCTCCATTCATCCCAGGAGCACTTAAACTATGTGACGGAGATCTCGCAAGATGAGCTCTTCATTCTCGACCCGGAGCTCATCATCACCGAGACAGTGGGCACTTCCCCGGGAATGCCGGACCTCGTCGATAGGTCGGGAGAGTTCCCTGCAGCAGCGCACCAGTTTGCCTTCCCATCGTCCTCCTCTCCGCCGGCCTCCCCCGTCCCCAGGCAAGTGGCATTAAACAAATGTTGACTTCCCCACAGTGAATGCCTAATCCCTTCTCAATGAATTTGCAAATATCATTAATGAACCAAACTAAAACACTGTTTGATTTTTCTTGTGTCGTCCGTTATGTAAGCCAAAAGAATTCTCCAAAACACTTTTAAGAACGGGCAAAATGTTCACCTGGAACCTCGCCAAGCTTCTTACTTCTGGTTGTAGCTTTTACACTCAGGCAAAGGTCAGTATGTGAAGATTCCAGCGAGTGTAATTACAGCTGTGCAAAATGTGCAGTGAAATCATATTTCCAACACACATTTTCTACATGAATAAACATGTCTACTGCAGCCACAGCGTCTCATTTTATGTTGTATAGTTATTCCTGAGGTTATTTAGAAGATAAAAACATGCTCTCCTCCAGTTACTCAGTATTCCACATTGTCCAGTTTTATTTAGTATTAAACTTAGTTATGTAATTTAATCTGTTATTAAGGTTTTAATCCATTTTAATTCATCTGTGCAATTTTCTTCCGCTTCGTCCTGGGTTTGACAGCCAAGTTGCATTTCCCTGTGTATAACACAAAGAGACACAGAAAAACTTATTACAATGGCAAAATCACTATTCAGTGTAGTAAAGTAACTCAGCAAATTGGAAAATTCTTAGATGAACGAAATAAAAGAGAACTAAATTTTAAAAACTGCCGACGTTCAGCTAGTTTCTTTACAGGTGCTTAAAAACGTGCGAACTGCTGCGGATTTCTTTGTTGGGCCAGCAGTTCAGCCTGGATTTGTGTAAAAAGATAAGGACGCTGCTTTTCATTTGCCCCAGCAGAGAAGTGCTGGCAGCTGCAGTTCGGTGGAGAAGCTCGGCCGCTGGTGACACCCGTTCGCCTTCATTTTTGTCGCGAAATGATGTCGCTCACGATTGTTAAGCACTACGTATCAGGAGTCTTTTCTTAAGCACAGATCTGAAATTCAGATCACCAGCCAGACATCTTTTTCCTTTGGTTCTGAGAAACAATTTCCTGTTACCTCCCCGACTGCAATGTACATGGTGCAGATTGGATGTAGCGAGCTCAGCTATGGGCAGTGTAGACAGGGGGGCCCGTGGCCAAGCCACCCTCCTCAACACTCCAACCCACCCCCATTGCTTCCCCAACCCCTCTCAGGGCATGTCAGTGGTCTCACCATTCTCTCTACTGGCCTCCTGATGTAGCTGCACAACTATGCCTTTTGATGCTTTCAAAGCAGACGGCCACATTATCCCGGGGCCGGCGTGGTCCCTCACGCTGCGGCCTGCCCGGGCTTGAAATGGAATTCCTAATAAAAGCCCCTTTGGATCCTGAGCATTCTAGACAGATGGTGGGGGCGGTGCGAGGACATCCCCCCTCTCAAGGTCTTTCAGGTCCTGCTGTTGCTGTCCATGAGATGGTGCACATCAAAACCCTGAGCGGGACCACAGCAGAACTCAAATTCTGTTGACCTGACCGAGCAGACCTACATGAATGTATGCTCTGGTCTAATGTTGGTCAGGGTTATTGATTGATTTAAGGTGTTTTTGTGTGTGTGTGGGTGTGTCTTTCTTGATCCGTGACTAACCTTTCCAGGCTTTTGAAGTGCTAACTGAGATCCAGTAGGGAGGCGTGCCCAAAAGGAATCCATCCCCAAGACATGGGGAGGGTCCAGGCATGTCCTCCACCCTGATGGATTGATGGGGTTGCATGGCGTAGCTGGTGGGAAGGGACCTGACCCTGAGGCTGAGTGTCTTCAACCATCCACCCCTATCACCAGATGGTGCCATCTTCCCTCACGTTATGAGGAGCTC
Source organism: Scleropages formosus (assembly GCF_900964775.1). Taxonomy (NCBI): domain Eukaryota; kingdom Metazoa; phylum Chordata; class Actinopteri; order Osteoglossiformes; family Osteoglossidae; genus Scleropages; species Scleropages formosus. Next base: position 29,724,120 of record NC_041812.1, read on the forward strand.
CATGCGCAAAACAGTTCCTGTGAGAATTTCTCAGAGAAGCCCCCAGGTCACCTCCCGGAAGTGCCCTGCGTCCCCATCCTTCACTTGCCTTGGATTTAACATCTATCTTTTGCTCCTGACTGAAATATTCCTGTTCTCTTTCTCCTCACCCCATTTTGTCCACCCACTTGCCTCGCACCCTCCTCTTGCCGTTCTCACCTCCAAGTCCGACCAGCCCACACTCAGACAGTGAGGCTTTTGCTCGGCGGCAGAAGAAGCCCCTCTTCTCTTCTCACTCTGGCTTCCCCTTTCCTGTCAAGAAGAGGTATCGGCCTTTCTTGCACGCTCTTCTAAGCGCTCGCCTGCTCGCTTGCCCGCTTCCAGACACGCCTGCTGCAGAACACCCTCTGAGCGCTTCCGACCCCTCCGCACCCTCTCCTCGCTCTCACCTCACACACATCTGTGTGTTCCCTCCTGCCCAAGAGCCCTCCCATTGGACTCAGAGTCTCTATGGGAAGCTTCACCGCAGTCATCAGATTCAGGAGATGATCCGCATGCCTCGGAGATGTTTGACTGACCACTCCAAAGTTCATGTAGTTTATAATAACCAAACTATTTGTCGTGTTATGCTACTGTGCAGTGCGGTTTGGGTAATTGCATAGATTTCTTCTCATGGTGCATTGCAAATTCAGTTTGCCAGTGTTTAGACACATGGGAGGAAAAGAAGTTCAATTTCTGTAAATGCATTGCTATCTATTATATTTCATTATTTTGTATTTAAACTAACCCACTGGGCAGTGTGATTAAAATGGCCTGAACCAAGCAAGCGTGCAATCAAAACTTGCCTACGGCACAGATGAGCGGAAGTCCTCTGAAGTGTCTTTTACATACAACGTGTCTCCCAAGTGTCAAAAATCCATTCAAATTCATTTTACTCCTCGTAAATCTGAGAGTTCCTCATAAATTCTGAGATGTAAGTCACTTCGGAGAAAAGCTCAATCTGCTGAATGAATTTAATGTAAATAAATGTAAACCTATTTGCTCAGCTCACATCTGAGCAATAGGCTGATATTTCTCTTATGTATTGCTACTTTCTGGTACTCATTACAGGAGTAATATTTGGTGTTATGATGTATTTTCTGTCACAAAGAGTGTCATGGTTGACCAATGAAATGAGGGTGTATTTAAAGAAAACCAAATATTTGCTAATCACCTTATACACTAGTGTATCTGTCCCTGTATCATTTTGGATGCCTGGGTAGCTCCTTGAATGCTTCCACCTAAAGGATTTTCTTCATATGGGCAGCACTGTGACACAGAGAGTAGCGCTGCTGTCTCACGGTGCCTGGGTGGGGCAAGAGGATGTGGGTTCGATCCCCGCTCGGTTTATGTGAAGTTTGCATGTTCTCCCTGTGTCTGCATGGGTTTCCTCTGGGTGTTCTGGTCTCCTCCAACACTCCAAAGACATGCTGTTCAGCTTCACCCATAGTGTGTGAGTGATGGAGAGACTGTATTTCACTGAGTGACTATTGTAAGTAGTGTATCTAGCAGTGTAAGTCACCATGGTGAATAAGGTGTGTGGGCTGATAACACTACATAGAGTTGATTGGAAGTTGCTTTGAAGAAAAGTGTCTGCTAAATAAATAAATTTAATGTATGTGGACAAGGCAGTGATGGCTGAAAAAAGCTAGGGTTGAGTGCTGGTGGGACAAAGCAGTGTTTTCATACAAACAATTTGAGAGCATTGCTGCCAAAGTGAATGATTACAGTCTTCAGTCTCCTCCATAGTTACAGAGGTGATTACTGTGGTTTCAACTGCAAAGCAGTCTAGGTGGCATTTAGCAGAGGAAGGTAATGGCACGATGAAGCCCTAGAGTCCGAGAAAGGAGCGGGGGGGGGGGGGATGGAACAGGCCACTCCCATTTGGAGAGCTAAATACAGTGGCACATTCCAGTTTTCTGAGTGAAAGTACCTATCACAGGGTTCTTCACCACCTGGTACCATGTGCTTAACTTGGCTAAGTAAAATGCCCGCTATGTGTTGCCTTCTTGGAAAAGTGAGTGATGAATTGCGTGGAACTTGCTGTGAAAAGCCCTGATCCCTCTGCTGTATTTCATGTACCATCATAACCACAGAATGTCTCAAGTGGGAATGAACTCATCTTTCCACTGAATACATTTTTCCTGCTGCCTACCTTTATCTTGCTGGTTGTTGCCATGCTATTCATCCATCGCTACTGCATGTATTGTCTTTATTCTCATGTCTAATGTCTGCAAGTAGCAGCTGAGCTCTTTGTTATTGGGCATTAGCTGCAACAAGCTGTACACCTTTATTTGTGTGCTACAATAACAGCGGTTGGGCCATATAATTTTAGAGGGCTGCATTCTCAGGAAAAGCATCTTTGCATGTTTTTAGGTGGGTAATGAAACAGTATAAATGAAAAGACTTGAACATATTGAGTTTAATGGTTATTGTTGCAATATCAGTAAATCGTGCTGAGCAGATTGTCTTAGGAGGTCGGAACTGCAATATCCAGGAAAGGGAACTGAGCATGTGGGTGTAAGTGGTGGGTGCTGTAATGTCAGCGGATTCTTTTTACTGGGCTTAAAACCAGCCTAGTTTCTCTTTTTTTCATATGAGAACCCACAAAGATTATCTTATTAATTTTAATAATTTGTCACTTAGCTGACAGTTTTACGCAAAGCTGCTTTACTTGTTTGGCTAGTTTATATAAATGCATGTATTTACTGGAGTATTTCACAGCAAGTACTTTTATTAAAGGTGCTATCACTGCAGCAGACGTGGGACCAGCAAACCAGCACACAACAAGCCACTGCATCCTACCCTGTCTTCACACAACCCGTTTCTCTGTCTTTGACGTACAAGTTAGTACAAATACGAGGATTCTCCCAAAAGTATTAAATTTGCACAGTTTCTTAAAAAATATTTTCTCATTTCTGTCTCTTAGTCTAGGTTAGATGTCAGTGAGGAATGGACCTACTGCAGTTTCTTGCTGCCTGGTCACCACTTCCCCTGTGGCCTTTGACCTCCTTTGCCAACCTTGACCCGCCTGGCCTCTCTCACCATGGCCTCTTTGCCCCTCAGGATTCTGGAGCTCCAGCGAGCTACTCAGCGGAAGCGCATCTCAAGCGACAGCTCCATCACCGAGGCTCTGGCCCATAGTGACTCCCTGAGGTCAGCCAAACCATCTCTCAGCAGGTGAGTTAGACCAGCCTTGCTGGAGGATGTCACAGTCATGCTTGAGAGTGATCAGCGTTGAGCTTGAGGGCAAAGACGTCCTGATGATCCTGAGAGGTGAACAATCCCACTCACCTTCTTGTGTTTGGGTAGCCCATCTTGTGTCCTGCAGAAGAAATGACTTAATAGCTACAACTTCAAAGCTGGTCTCGGTAGAAGGTGGCAGTGTCCAAGGAGTACATATGGGGCAGGACAGTATACGATACACATTACATTTACATTTATTCATTGAGCAGATGCTTTGCTCCAAAGCAACTTCCAATGAACTCTACGTAGTGTTATCAGCCTACACCTTATTCACCAAGGTGACTTACACTGTACTGTACACTACTTGCAGTGGGTCATTTGTGCTCGTTGTAATTCACATTGGTGAAAAGCAATACGGCTCACGGTTTCTGATGCTTGACACTCCGATCATCTGACGGGTTAAACCCAGTAGTTGAGTAAACTCAGCTGTATGATTCCACCATGGAAACTATCCAGCTGCATTGTATGAACTTGCAAAGGCAAACCCAGCTGCCAAATTGTTAAGATGTTGAGTGCAGTCTCAGCTTACAAACATCATACTTGAAGCACAGCTAGTCTGTGGAAGCTTTAATTTTCCTTTTCAATAACTATAATGCAAGAAAACGCACACAAATGTAAATGCAATTTTATGAAGGCCATCTAAAGTTCTCTGCAAAGATACATATTGCATGTGAAGACGTAAACTGTGTATTTTGCACGATTTTACGGACTCATAGTCCCGTTAATTCTTATTTAAAGATGTGAGGTGTGTTGAGAACTGTTCTGGCTCCATCCAGGCTGTTAAATTTACAGGCTGTGTAGCATGAAGGACAATAACATCTTCTCTGATTCATAATTAGCTCTGTGTGAGTCCATCTCTGCTCCTTTGATCATAAACTTGGTCTCCCAGCAGCATTCTTTTTTGCAAAGCAACTGAACCGTTGAAAGAACGTAACACTCCTTACTAGGCAGAAGGACGGCTGACGTCCTCCAGGCACTGGCATGTGCCAGATATCTTGCCATTTACTAATAGGTGGGAACTGCTCTCTATTTTTTTTTACTGTCCCATATCAAAGACAGATGGCGAAATCGCACGATTTTCTGTGTAATTATTGTACCGGCCGCAGAATTGCCCCTTGGAATTTAATCCGCTGTGAAATATTAAGTCGTCTGGTTGTTCTTTGATATGAAGGCGTCAGCAATGATATTATGTGCAGTCATTTCCCGGAGCCGTTACCATCCCAAATTTGTAAATATGGGAAAAAAAAAAAAAACAAATGACTCGAATTGAACAGAGGGCACAGTACAGGTACGCTGAAAACAAAGACAAAGAGAAAAAAATATGCACCGTGAAAGAGCGCTGCACTTTTCTAGTTTTGTGCATCTTGCTTTATGCCCTTAACGGTAGAACAGACATGATGTATGCCGTTGCCTTCCTGTCAGCGTTCGTATCCTCTCATAACTCCTAACTGAAGAAAGGCCTGAGGACACACCAGGATTCCTATCTTGAAACTGCTGCATCTGCACTCCTCTCGGCGCTCAGTGACAGTCATTGATCACCTGGGTCTGGTTTCGCTAAACGGAACTCGGAACTAGAGTTAAAGCATTGCCTTGCTGAATGAATTTCTCTTTGTAACGTGCTAATCTCGCTCATCTTGGGGCACACGGCCATGTTTTCAGGGGCTGGCACCGGTTTTCACATTGGGAGTCCCGCTCTTCTGTTGATTTTACATCTCAAGTGCAAGTGGACATTTATGCTTCTGTTTTATGTGTTAATTTACTGTCTCTGTTGTATTTGTATTTTTGTGCTCGTGTTGAAGGACGGGGGTTGAAATGGTCAGTGTTCATCGGCGTAACACAACTGCTGCCGATTTCAGTATGGTCGCCAGGTGAGAGACCAGTGTTTTCCTCTTGTCTCCGCTTTCTTCCAAGGGCTCCAGATCCTACCCCCCCAACCTGACAATGAACAATTCCCCTTCCTTTATGTATGAACCTGACCACAGACTACTCTGCATAGTTCCTTTACTTATTATTGAATCATTTAGCTCACACCTTCTTCTAGAGTCACTCCCGTTGGTGTATAGCACAGTGGGATTGGCCTGTGCCTGCTCTCTGGTGGGTCTTGGGTTCAAGTCCTGCTTAGGGTGCCTTGCAATGGACTAGCGTCCCGTTCTGGGTGTGTCCCCTCCCCCTCCAGCCTTATGCCCCGTGTTGCTGGGTTAGGCTCCGGCTCAACGTGATCTTGCTTGGGATAAATGGTTTCAGTCAATGTGTGTTTACAATAATTAATTTATTTAAACTTTATTTCTTGGGTTATTTTCACTACAGCAATTCAGGGTAAGTACGTCACCCTACGACACAACAACAGGAAGAGGGGTTCAAATCCAGGACATTCCGAATGCAAGGCAACGGACTCCGAGAACTACGCAAACCTTAATGTGCAGTCAGCCGTTCAGAATTCCTATCTGTCCCCTTACAATGACAAACTTGTGCTCTGGATTCGCGGTTTGAAAAGAGAGACTAAGCTTAAAGCATCCAGCGCCATGCTCTTGTTTTCACATTTTTTCAGTGAGCGTCTCTTCGACAGGTGTCTCTATGATACTTATAGACAATCGTTAAAGAAACACTACTTTTGTCTTGTTCCTTCAAAAACAAAATGTTACAGTGCTGAAGCACATACACAGTGAAAAAGACATTCCGTGTACCAAGCTTTGGTGTATTTCTTTACCTTACATTCCCTTGCACGAGTGTGATGTTAAACAAAAACTGCAAGAGAAAATCCAGTATGTTTGAAAGATTTCATAAGCTTTTTTGAATGTAACTGTACTTGCTAAAGAAAATGCAAGAAATGATTTTATTTTAAAATATTGTTTCGGCTTAATTACGCAGGGATTCGGTTATCTAAAGCGTTTTGTTCTTTGTGACTGCAATGTTCTTTTCAGTCAGTTTGTGGAATTTTAGTTACCTAATAGTACGATTAAACAGAAACGTTACAGTAGAGCTTGACACTGTACAGCAGTAGTAATAGTTTAAGTTCTAGTTTCAAGTTTATTGTCATAGATACAAGTACCATGTACATGTATCATGAAAATCTTCCCAAATGCTTCTCCACAGTCTATGGGCAAAGACAATAGGAATACTGTGCAAACAAAACAATGACAAACAAAACAGTGTCAATGACAGTAAATAACAACAGCAGCAGTGACAGCAATAACAATAAATAATGGTAACAGTAATAGTAACAAATATTACACTTGCCTTCCATTCAGAAGGTCCAGAAGGTCCAAAAAGTATCTGCTAACTAAATGCTTGCAGCTGCCATACAGTGTTCAGTTATGCTGTAATGCTCCTGTTTTAATTCAGAATTATGTTACCTGATGTACATACTGAGCAGCTGATATTCAGTGAGTGAGTGTTCAGTTGAGGTGCTGCACTAAAGCAATTTGCCTTTAGTTTCTTTGTTTTCCACTCCTAGTTTATGGGAGCTTTTCTCCTTTGACAGCCCATAATAAATTGGTTTGTAAGAGGGAATTAATTTAGAATTTAATGTTTTCCCTCAGATAAAGGTTTTATGCGATAGTGAGGGCTATTTCTTTGTCTGAAAGGGGACGACTGCCTCCTAATCACACTATGTCAGAGCAGCTGCTGCACAACGGTCGTGTTAATAGGAAATGCAGTGTGGCGGAGTTGACAGAAACACACTTTCTTTTCCTTTTGTTGGTGAAATTAAGATTACGCAAATGATCTGAAACACAGGAAAATAAAGGCAAGTGGTTGTGCCTTACTGAACGGCCCTTTCCTTGTGACTCCTTGCCTCGGGTAAAACACGAGCAGTGCCATTTCATTTTGTTGGATTACTTTAGAGATGCTCGAACTTGCACTGGGTTATTCCAGCTCACAGAACTGCCAATTAAAAGGGTTTTTTCCCCCACGGAAACAAAGACGTATATTAATTTTTTTTGGAAAAACCAAACGGTTTTTTTTTTTAAAACTCTTCCCCCACATGTTTTCTTTGTACTGAACTTTCTCTGGATGGGGCTTGAAATTGGCATAAGAGCACACCTAGTCCCAAACCCAACCAGTGCTTTGTTTATTCACTTATCAGTGAACACAGTCACTCCTTCTGCCAAATATATGTATGGGGGAGACCTTGGAAATTTGGGCAATTTCTATGCAAAGTTACGTGCTGAGAATTATTGCTGGAAGCCCATATGAGGCAATGTGGGAAACTGAAAGAGACGGAGCAATACTGATACACTCAAAATATCCAGATTTTGAACAAAATGCTGCAATAAATGACATATGGAGTAGACACCTATTAGATCTGCCCTGATTCCTATGAATCGCTTTCTCGGTTGAGACGTCTTGGGAAACACTTTTCCTGTGCCGTGGTCTGTGCTGAAAATGGTTCTTTCTTGTCTTGGCTTGAACATCAGCACTGTGTCTCCAGCTCTTTGGTCTCTTGCCGCTCTTGTTCAATGTCCTGGAACATGTGACCATGACTCTGACCCCATGCGTCCTCCGGTTTCTTATAGACTAAATTCGGTCACTAGCTAGGTCACTTTTGTTAACCGCTTGTCTGGATCAAGGTCACAGCAGTCCAGCCCCTACCCTGAGTTAGACTATATTCAGAAGAAGCTGCATTTCCGCATGGAAGGAAGCACCGAAATCTGAGGCCTCTTATTACTAATGGTTATGAGACATTGAATTGCAACCTGCTGAATACATGGCATTGTTATCCTGGCCTGGAGTCCCCAAATCAAACAGAAAGACTCCACTAAATGTGCCAGATGGGGACCTTTATAGTTATGGAACTCTGTCATTATTAGAATCACATCCCTTTTTTGTGGCTTTTTTCACCGGAAATGTGCCTTTTAACCACTAGAAGTTGCATTTGTAACAGGTGAACATGAAATGAAATGGAGAGAAAAGCAGTGTTTTGCTTATGTTAACCCGTTTCAGACATGCACTTATTGCCCTCGGTATACAGTGTTTTAGCTATTAACAGTTTTCTTCTTTCCTCTGGCACATCTGGCTGTGGATGTCAGTATGTTTGAAGCACTAGAATCCCAGCCATTGTTTGACTGACAGTTCTGCGGTTGCAAAGCACAACGTTATTTAGCCTCAGGGTCATGCAGGTAATGAGTGTGTCTGGAGTTCTGTACGCTCCGGGGCCATCAGACGTATCCATCATGGATCCCGATGACTGTTAGCGTCAGGTGCTGTCCACGATAGACGTGATGGAATGTGCCCAGGTCCCAGCTCAATTTTACATGTTCCAACCTGGTGTCACTCACCACAGGCTGTCCTTCGACAAGCCAGACTCTGTGTCCTGTGAACATGAATGGGTCTGAACAATATTGCTTAGAGAGTGCTTTCAGCCAAAGTGGATTATGATTTCATTATTATGTTTTTTATTTATTTAGCTGTTGCCTTTGTACGAGATGACTTAAATGTTAAGTTTCTGCACTAAGCTGTTTAAAATTGTTTACCCTTTCAGGCAATAATGTTTTTATTGTATCAGTTCCGGAAAAGTACTGCATCTCGCAGAAATGGGATTTGAACCCAGGTCCTTTCAATGCAAGGTGGGGACTCTGGGACCTGCTCACCTCAGTAGTCTTTTGCCCAGCTTTATAAAGCTGGATGTTATAAAATAGCCATTCTCAAGGGCACAGCAGTACCGACCATCTAGGGACTTGAAGTGGAACCCACTGCACTACTTCCTTGCTCTGCCTTTTTAAATTTTAATGTATTTCTAAATGCCTAACAGCTCCTTTTATCCAAACCCATGTCAATAGCTTGCAGTTTAAAATCTTAAATAAACATGTAGATATTATTGCTGAAACAGTTGGGGATAATGCTGTTCTGAAGGGTACAACAACAGAGATTTGTCTTGGGACTTCAACTAGTAACCTTCTTAACTTCAGCTGCAAGCTTTTAACTACTGTACCACCTGCTGCCCCGAAGTGGCTTTTCCTTACGAGTTTTCATGCTTTTATTCTCCCTCCAGTTAGAAAAAAAACATTCTCCTAGCTATTTTTTAAGTGTGTCTCAAGTTATTATAATAAAATCAGAGAGACTGTTATGGTCAATGAATGGCAGCTTTGTCAAGGGTTGCTACAAGAAAAAGATGAGTTAGTTTTAGCTTTCATCAAATATTTATCTGGGAATTAATTTAAACCAAAAAAAAAAAAGTCTCAGAAACAGGATATGTGTGGTAGATAAGAAGCACTGGGGTTTCAGGCTGCCAAACCACCCTTTAATTATCCTAACAGGATAAAGCTGTCTCATTAGGGACTCCGAGGCAGAATCACAGACGGAAAGGGAATCCTTAATGCATTTTTCCGAGACTGATTTCTCCCGATCGGAACACGCTGCTGGCATTGCTTTGTTGCACACACAACCATTCTTTCTTTCTTTCTTTCTTTCTTTCTTTCTTTCTTTCTTTCTTTCATTTTTGCTGCCAAAGCTCTGCCCAGTGTCCCAGAGAGTTGAAGGGCTGTTTTCAGAGAAGAACTACCTGCTCGCACAAGATGCCTTCACTGTCATCATACCACTGTCTAGAATCACCTCCCAAAAAAAGATGACGATGGCTTGTCAAATTACAGATTAATTCCAGACACTTCTAAATTAATCCCATTTTCTCAGATGTCCTCCTCCTTTGCCTGTTTGCTATATTTACCCGCATCGTATTTTCATTTAGCATCCATTGCAAAGAGCTCAGCAGTTCATACAATTGTGTTTTTGTGCATTTCAGAAAAATTTTGTGGAGACTCAGATCTGTAAACTGCAGTTCTTATTAGTATTATAGTTTTTGCTGTTCTTGTTCTTCTTGTTCTTCTTCTTCGTATTCTTATAATAATAATAATAATAATAATAATAATAATAATAATAATAATAATAATACAGAGTGCTGTAATGGATTTAGTAGAGTTTATCAAGACATCTTAATGTACAGTTTCTGTAGCCAAACACTACTGGGTTATAGACCACAATGAAATGAAAATTAAATGCATTTCCTTTTAAGATGGTTATTGCCAAACTGTGGCTGGAACCTGGAGTTTGTTGATTGTGTTTATTAAAGCAATTGCATTTAATCAAGTTGTAAATAAGTCACAGTGCAGACTGGAAATCCATGCAACGGTAGGTCACAGTGAAATCTCTTTCAGGTCTTAATCTCAAAGCATAATGATAAAGCAAGGGATTGAGAGAAGGGGGAATGTAAGAGTGGAGGGGCAATTATGAATTCCGGTTTGTGCAACGCTTTTTTCGAGAAAATATGAGCTATACAAATAGTGGATAAACTTGTTTCCTCAAGGTGCAACGTACATCCTAGGAAAAAAGTGTTATAAACCGTGAAATAAAACACAAAGTGTAGTCTTGTGTAGTCTGTTAAATTATATATCTGCAGGCAATACTTTTCTTGGAAAGTTTGCAGAAAAAATACTGAAGTAGAGGCTTCATGCATGTTGCATGTGATTATGATTTTCCTCTTTGTATGGATGGCCAGACGCCTACTATGAGCAAGACACTCATAATGTTCAAAAGAACAAGAGCAGGGCCTTTCAGTAAAGCAGTCAGATAGAAAAATGAGGTTGGACTAGTGTGTTCTTCAAAGGGCTGTCCAGAACACAGTCTACAACGCTATCATTAGGCCTGGCTTTCCCCATCGGTTCGGACCCCCGACCGCTCTGCTTGCAGAGGATTAACGGCGGGGCCTCGCTCAAGGCTAGCTGACAGCTCGGCCCAGCGCAGCCTAACTGGCAGTGACAGCAACGCGGCTCCATGCTCGGCCTCTCTGTCCGTCCTGGGAGGCCTCCCACAGCTTGACGGGAAAGATGGAATTGGAGTGTGTGTGTGTGTGTGTGTGTGTGTGTGTGTGTGCCCATGAGCGCATGCAGGCCGGGGAGGAGGAACGGGGGAGGAATCGTGTGGCTCACTGAGTGCACAGCCTCCTGCCAGACTCATCTTATCTTGGGCCAGGAGGTGAACAAGGTGCGCCTGGAAAAACCACCGAAACCCTCGGGCTTTTCCTTCAGGAACCAGCTAATGACCCGAGCCGACACTCTTACAAGAACTGAAAACAAAGAGTTTATTGGAATCCCTCCGTTTGCTTCTGCTTCTTTTAACAATGGAAAAAGGGTGTGTTTAACTGTAATAACAGAGCAGCGGTTCTCACTAATTCAGAGCAAACACACAAGGCTGGGAAACATCGATATTTCTAGTGACTCCACTTAAAAGTATCCAGTTCAACATCCATTATGAGAGCAAAGAGGTGTGACAGTCCCATCTCAAGTATTTGTTTGAAAGATAAACCGTTAATTTTGTTAAATAACAGCATTGACTAATGTTGACCTTTTCTTTCTTTCTCCTCAGGTCTGAGAGGACTGTCGCAAACAACACAGGTAAAGTTAGCAACATCACTGCATTTAACCCCTGATGGACTGTAATAAAGAGAAGTGAATTATATAAGAAAATATGAAAAAAAGTTATCATTTTAAACACTTCACATGTTCGATAGTGTGCTAGTTGTGCACTAATGCGTTCTAGTTGGAGCCGTCCCTTTTGGAATAGCTCTCCTTTGACTATGTGAGGTGGAAAGATTTTTACTTAGTAGACGTCCCCTTTAAAAATCTGAGTTAAATACTTCATGCAGAAGAATCACAAAAGCAATATGAACTACTCATCCTTTCCTTGATGGCTTGCAGAACCTGCCAGTACTTGTGGCTGCCCCCCAACAAAAGTTCTGACTTTTTTTTTCCCTGGTTTTTCTCCTTTTTCTCTTTTTTATGGTATTTGAAATACTCGTTTTGCTGTGTCTCATTTGCCACAACATTAATATTCTGGAGCAGGAGTGGGCCAAGATTTGGCTGGCAGGAGAAAGAATGCGCTGCTGAGGCTCGACCTGGTTCTGCACAAACGGTTTCCTAGAGTCCCTTGATGTCTCAGCACTGCTTGTACGAATTTGGAGAGCATAGACAGGATTGTCAGAAGTAGATCTCAGAAAGTTATAGTTTCTGAAACAGTACAACGCTCGAGACATTAATTGTGAAAGCAAAACATGTACATATGTCACTTTGTACGATTTATTAAAGGAACTTAGAGAGTCCCATAACAAGCCTCATCATGATTTATTGTTTCACCAGAACTTGGTTTACAGATACAGAATAGTGATGGAAATGGGCTAGGCTGGCACAATGACGCAGAGCAAATCTGATATGAATGCAGATTTGAAGCAGACCCGTATCAAACATTGATTTTTATTCTTTTTCAGTATCAGCAGAAATACTGTTTGAATGTGTGAAAAGCAAAGACCATCAGAAGGTAAGCGCAATGATGGATATTCTTTAAATGTTTTCCTGTAAAGGTATAAGGTCACGACTGGCAGTGGCACTTACAGATATAAATATTGTAAATGGAATGATGAAAATGATGAGAAATGTTCCATTTTAGCCAAAATACCAGAGATGAAATAAAACCCAGCTAAAATGCGTCACGTGTGAGTGGCAAGTCGCTACAAAAGGAATTCCTGAATCTCCTTGCGAATAGATGTGTGGAGAAGGTCATAAGCCAGCAGCAACAGTGCGAGCTGAGATGAGCTCCGTGATAACGCCGTTAACGTAAAGGTATGCCTTCATGAAATCAGGAGTACAAAAGAGTGTCCGTGAGGGCTACATCAGATCCAAGTGTTGCTGGGACCTCCCTTTGTGAGAGGGTCTTGTCATGACCGCGGTTAAAGTGTCAGCTTCTCATCCACAGAGTTGTGTGTATGATTTTAAATTCGTTCACAATCTGTTACCTGTCCCGAAAAAGGGGCGTCTTCATCAAATCTCACCCAGGATCCACTAATTAAACATTTCTGCTTACAGTTAATTTCATGTGAAAAAGGCATTTATTAGCTTGCATTGTAAAACCAGATGTCTTTACAACCGATTAAAAATATCACTGTGCACTTTCAGCAGAACAAAATGCCTGGTAACCTCCACAGACTCACACAAAAGAGGAAATCCCAGAATTTTTTGACCCATGAATCCATCTTCCATTTAAATTGATGCAAAATACCAGAGGGCTGTAGTGAATCTACAAATTTAACGAAATCATCTTTTAGAAGTGCTCTGGAAATGTTCTAAAATGTGTCCATCTGAATGTAAAGTGTAAATGCATAATAAAACTTACTGCAAATTAGACAATATCTGATTTTTTTAATTGTTGAGATGACAAGTGATATAGATTAGCCATAATTGTTTAATTTAAATTAATTTAATTAAATTAGAAATTATAATTATACATTCCATCTAGCAAAGATCCTTTTACATAAAGAAATAACAATGACCGAACTGTTCATATGCTTTAATATGAAGAAATATTGCCTTTCAATGAGACAAAACTTGAATAATTAAGAGAAAACATTTCTAGGCTATTTAGTTTACATAACAAAAGTCACAGAAAACAAGACAATGTAGCAATCAATTTGCAGTGTAAACATTCGTAATCCAGTGTATTATCTGAAAGAAGACTGCAGAATTAATAAATGTAACAATGTTAATCCATATGTTGGAACGAGACCAGGAGCACAATCTCTGCTGGATGAGGCACGGCGGGATCAATCTTCTATGTGCTTACATCTAATTTTGCTCAATCTCAAGGGCCACCCAATTAAAATGTTTCACCTTGTAAATGAAAACATAACACAAACAACATAAGAGCAGAGAACAGAAAAAACACATGCGGGAAAAAAAAAGACATTCTTGACAGGTGGCAACTGGCATTGAATTGGATTTTCTGAATGAGGACTTGATCAGGGTGCAATTTATAATGTTTGAATTGTAATTTCGACACTGATACTTGTTGAAAAGTGGAATGAACCTCTCCCTTAAAAAGACAAGAATCTTCTCCATGTCATGTATACGTGGTCCTTGACTAACAAAGGGGTTCCATTCCGATGACCTTGTCACAGATCCCCTTATACTCTATTAAAGGAACTTTAAAGCTGTATACGCCATTAACATGAATGAACGTTATGTTGTATAACAGGGCTTTGTTATATTTTTCTTTTAATTCCACACAGTATTTATCTTGAAATGCTACTAATGCAGAATAATGGAACCGCAGGGCAATATTATAATTACATTTTATCCTACAGAATTATTTCTTGTTTTATTTCTAAATCAGATGTTTTACATTTTCTTTTCTGCACCACTCGCATTTTGCTTTCTTGCCATTGAGAAGATCTAACTTGAATGTTAAATAAATAAAACACAGTCACTGATAGACGCACTGACTGATTCAATAACAAATATGGTGCCTTGTGCTGACATGGCCAGCCAATGTTCTTGTACAGCAGAGTGGTGGTCGTTAAACCTTAAGACTGAACTCACAACTTAAATAACATAAGGTTGATTGGATGGCCATTGTAAGTCCTTGTAGCCTTATAGTCAGTCTCATAAGTCCCATACGTCAGTCCCACTCCCATATATGAGTGACTAGCTGATGTCTTGGAGGTGTTGGGTTGGATCTAAGGATGACACGAGAGTAATGGGACCCACCGTGTCTTTCTCCAGTTGAAGGAGCTCCACAAACTGGGCGCGGACCTGGCTGTGCAGGACTCCTCTGGCTGCACACTGCTGCACCATGCTGTGGATGCTGGTAGCAAGGAGATCGTCAAATACATCATTGACAACAGTAGGGCAATCGGCTCACTGCACCCATCCAAAAAGCAAAACACATAAGATCAATGAAGAATAGCCTTCATTTTAAACCTCTGTCTGTTTAACCTGAAAAAAGTTAATGTTTTATGGAGGAGCATCCATAAGGAAAATTACGGTGGCTCTTGGAACACGAAGGTTCTCGGTTCTGACTCCATTATGGTGGAAAGACCTTCCCCTCTCACTCAGAACTGCTGAATCTCTGTCCACATTTAAAAAGGGTCTTAAAACTCATCTTTTCCGGACTCTCTTCTCCCATGAGCTCTTAAGTTCATGTAAGGTATAACTGTTCATGATAATGTTCGGATCAGTCCTTTACAGAGCACTCCTGCAATGTAACGTAAATGTTTGTGTATATCTCAAAAAAAAAAAAATTACTAGGAAGGTGCTTAGGAATCGGTGATATTCTGGTAAAGTTTTATGCAGCTACTTGTGCGATGAACGTCAGTCCATATGGTGAAGGAAACTAACTGTACTTATGAGTCACACATCTGCAGCTATGTCTCTTTCTCCTAATGTAATGCATAAATTATACTTTCTAGAAGATGTACGTCGCTTTGGAGAAAAGCGTCTGCTAAATGAATAAATGTAAATTAATATCTCGTAAAGAAGATTTCAGGGTTATTTATATGTACTCTGATGCTAGTATATGATAGCCCATATAAATGATCCTTAAACATGAACAAAATGTTAACAATACAATACTACATGATACCATACATAGTGAGCATCATTGCCTTTACATTTTTTACATTGCTACAGTAATTTTGCAAATACATTGAACTCCACCTATAGCCTCTAATGTACACATGCTGAAAAATTCAGGGTTTAATTATACATATATACATATATTTACCATGTGTTAATCCATATCATTATATCAATTTCAATCACTTTATTTTTTTATAGAGCGCTCTTCTCATGCAGTGACACAGAGCCCTTTAACACAGGTATAAGGCAAGAAAAACAAATATATGACATAAAGAAAGAAAAAAGACAGTTGACTACTGACTATCATAATATAATGCTTTTATAGAGCTATAAGTATGCCGACTGGCCACGGAGGGAAGATAGATATAGATTTTAATCTTCACGTTTACAGAAATGCAGAAGTTTTTAGCAAAGATCTGGAAAATCTATTGTGGGTCACATCTGCTCATTCTTTTACTGTTGTTATGCTTCATTTTCCTCTCTTCTTTCTGTTTTTTTATAAACAGCATCCACTGATATCTTGGATGTAGCAGATAAAGAGAGGTATGGAATTTTCCAAAAAGTTATGAACTTGTTGTTTTCACTTTTACTTGTGTTGGTATTGAGTAAATCAAGCTATACTGTACAAGTGATAAAAAGGCCAGTTCTTTATCCGCAATTGAGCAACTGCACGCCAGGAGGCGGAACCGGGGATCTTGGTTGCAGAAACACATTATCTCACTTGGTCCGACAGGTCTTTTGATATGGTAATATTAGCCCTTGGGTGATTTGGGCTCAGGAAAGGCACGGGTAATGATCCGATCTCTCTGTGGGTTCCAGTGGAGAGACAGTTCTACACAAAGCAGCTTCACTGTGCCAGAGGACAATCTGCCATTACCTGGTGGAGGCCGGGGCATCCCTCATGAAGACGGACCTGCAGGTGGGACAATCAATCATTTCTCAATCACCTACAAAAAAGGAAGGAATTGCAGTTATACATGAATATTTCCATTGCTTTTGGATCAGTAGTCGTTTATTGACCATTTAAGAGCCCATTCATGGACATAAAGCAAAGGCAGAGGGTAGCGTAATATTTTGGCAAGCCATTGCTATACAGTTATTGGATCTGGGTTTTAATACTTATTGCTGTTGTATTACCCTCAATCAAGGTACTTAACCAAAGCTGATACAGCCAAAATGACCCAGTTGTATAAATAGGTAAATTACTGTAAGCAGCCAACCGACCCAGCCAACTAATGTCAACAACCGCTTGTCCTAAGTGGGTCATGGCAATCCGGAGCCATACCCGCCAATACAGTCTGTCGACAGTCTGTCACAAGGCACTCCAAGCGGAGCTCGAACCTCAGACCTACCACACAGCAGGCACTGGCCAAACCCGCCATGCCAACTGTAAGAAGCTTAGTGTACAGATCCAACATTTGGACAGAGGTGTCCCAAAAATAGTGGTTAATAAATCATTTATGGTTACATAAAGATATTTTCTTGGAGCTGCTCTTAATCAAGATAGAACGGGCTGCAATATAATCAAGCAGCCTGATTGGTAGCACATGACAAATCAAGTCTGTCTTTTAAAAGTTTGTTTGCAAAGGGTCTGTTTTAGTTTTTAGAGTTTCAGTACTCTCTGAGATTGGCACATCCAAGAGGTGTGCTGAAAACAGTTATGAGAATCCGAGACATTCCTCACAACATATGCAGTAAGTACCCTCATCCCTTTTCTGCAAACAGAATGCCTTGTGTTTTTCGCATGCTCAGGCTTGACATTGTCACGCATTCTCAGGGACTCAATCCCCAGACACAATGCCCTCTGATGCAATAGGCAGACTCCAGTGCATAAAATTAAGGAAATACAGTATATCTTAACCTGGCTGTTGCCACCATACAAAGAACTGAAATATTTGGCACAATGGGATTTGAAGTGTCTGGGGCAATTCTTTTATAAAAGTTTGAATGTGGGCTGTGCTACTTGTCCATTGTCACTGTGACCCTTTTGCAGTGGAAACAAGCGGGCTTCATTCTGACAAGGGAGGGAGATCAGTTATCCCTACAAACTGGTGAAAGGACACGATAACATTTGGAAGAAATATGGTCAAAGCAACCACATGTTGTCATTCCTTTTTGTTTGCGTACTTAGGGGTTGTTTTTATTTTTAATTCCTCAGCTATCTGACCTCCTGAGATGTTTTATTTTCCTCTTTTCCCCAGCTCTTGAGCCTGGGGAGCTCTCAGCAGTGACTGTTCTGGTGGACAGTTCAACCCTGTGGAATTTGGGACTAGTTTACTTCATGCACATTGAGACACTGGGCAGAAAGTTCATCAGGGTCTCTATTTTTTGTTTTGAACATTGTTTCTTCTGTGTATTCTGAGTCGACAATTAATTGACAACTCTGTATGGTTTGTGAACATCAGCAGTTTGTAGCGCACTATCTGGAGCAGCTCTAAAGGAGTGTATTTGTTTGCCCTGGATTTCCAAGATGGCTTGTGAGGTTTGTACATTAAGCTACTTAAAATAATTTGTACAGCTTGGTAAATTTTACTGGAACAATTCAAATAGCTTCCTTAAGGTACTATAGCATGAGCAGGGATCTGAACCTAGGTTCTTCAAGTAGAAGGCTGCAGCTCTAATCAATACACTACTGGCTGCTACCCATTTCACTGCCCCTGAAAATCCTGTCTTTGGCTTGTGGGTGGAACCCCATGCAAACACGGGGAACTAGACAGAGACTAAGCTGAATCCACCATCTGAATCCACAGCCCAGGAGCTGTGAGGCACCAGTGCTACCAGTTGTATTAAGTGTTACAACCTCAAGGTTGACTAGGGGTGTAGAAGAGTGTAACATGAAGGTTTTTTGTACCAAGACAACAATGTCCTGGTGAGAGGGCAGTGAATCAAAATGTACAAAAATAAGGAGCCAACAAGCAAAACTTACCAAAGCGGACAGAAAGTAAAAAGTAATCACAAAATAATGAAAAAGCCTAACTAACCTAACCCTTGTAGACAAACCACTTTCTCACTTCAACCTGGACACAAAAGGGGTAAAAACCCAAAACAATGTTTTCCGCCACCTTCCTTACCACACTACTTTTACACTATTTAATCAAATAAAATGAACAATCGAACAAGTATACACACACATTTTCAGAACCGCTTGTCCCATACGGGGTCACGGAGCCTACCCGGTAACACAGGGCGTAAGGCCAGAGGGGGAGGGGACACACCCAGGACGGGACGCCAGTCCGTCACAAGGCACCCCAAGCGGGACTCGAACCCCAGACCCACCGGAGAGCAGGACTGTGGTTCAACCCACTGCGCCACCGCGCCACTGCACCCCCCCAAACAAGTATACAAGCACTATAAAGGTGATACCAACAAAAAAAGAAGGAAAACTATCAAAGTACCAACAAGAGGGCAGAAGATGAAGAGCAAGAGCACTATCAAAATCACACTAGAGCAGCTGGTTAATATAGAGCAAGCTTCTCAATGGCCTCCAGGAAGTGTCTTTTCAATATCTCGGAAGTTCTGCCTTTCCCAGTGCAGTGAATTAGGTCCATCTCTGCTTGACTAATATTGCTGGACACTTGGGGATTCAATCCAAGTGAAGGGGAGTGGAAAACCAAAAAGAAAATCAAAATGGACACCCACTGTGGCAAAACATAACAAGAATAGCAAAGCAGTGATCGTTCACATTTGTACCATTATTTTTTCACTATTGTTTCTTTAAAAAGCCACTTAAAAGTACACTAAACCATATTTGTATTCCTTAATGCTGAAACCAAAGGCAGTACAGAAAGTTGTCAAAAGCACTGCGGCTCTGGGAAATATTCCTTGTAAAAAAACTCCACACACGGTCCTTCTGTGTTCGCTTTCCTTTTTCATCATTTGTTTAAGTCTGAACAATATTTTGGTAGACAGATGTACATGAGGTTTAGTAATAATCACATAGCCCATGTAAGCATCTGCAGTTATAGCAGCGTAGAGTGAGCTGGAGAGACAGTATGGGGGGGCACATAATTCATTCAGCTGGATAGATGTGGATTCTTGTGAAGTGACAGAGCTCATTACGGGGCAACGTCCAGTTGGCAGGGGTAACCAATTAAAACCCGAGAAACCAGAGAGATAAAGATATGGGGAGACAACTGGAGACAGACATCCAGATGAGTCTAAACTCTTTGTGGCCTTGAAAAATAGAGAATAAAAGCCCACGTCTCATCCACCGATCTCAGATTTTAATTAAGAATCAGTTGGCAGAGAGCACAGCACTTGGCAGAGCAAGAAACAAGGGTATTGCCTTATCATAAATTTACATGGCTGGGTGAAAAAAACGTGCACAATTCTTGTAGCAATGGTGAGTCAGCTTTGCTTCATAAATAGCCATAAATATAGCAGCAGGGTACGAATGCAAAGGCAACTGTTGTAGTAAATGCTTCATATGGCAAAAACGACTCATCAGATCATGCCAATCAATCTTTCAAGTCCTGCACCTCTTGGTCACAACAGATGGTGATGAACGCTGCTGTTTCAGTGGTGGTGATGAGGGTGAAGGCAGTATCTCGACTTCTCGTCCTGTTGAGTCCTGCAGCTCGGCCTAGTGAATGTGCACACACCCACACAGAAATCAAAAGACAAACGAGTCCTCATTTTTGTCGTTTGATGCGTCCTTCCGCTGTCATGTCGTCTCGCCGCCATCCCGGCGAGATTATGCAGAGCTGTCAGCAGAGAGTGGGAAAGCAAATTGTTTTAGTGTCGATGCTCACCACGACACTCTTCAGAGAGAAATCTCCTTCCTTTAAGCAGAACAACTTCCAGGACATCTTCAGCAGAGAGGAGAAGATGCAGAAAGGGCTCTTTCAGCTTGACAAGAGATGTCATGTTAGTTACACTGGTTGTGTTGAAACGAGGCAAATCCAGAGGACTGGGCTGTGTGTATCCATCACACATAGGCAGAATAGAACTGGGTACTGAAGGATAGGATTTCACAAGAGCACCCACTTCCATACAGAATAAACAGTAAAGAACGAGATGGCACATGTTAATATCTGGATGTTTGTTCAGGCTAAGAGGATGTTTGTTTTCCATACAACTTGTGATAAAAGTGGCTGCAGGTAGTGTAGTGTAGTGTAGTGTGGTGGTTACAGATGTGGCTGTTGAACTCAGAAGTTGGAGGTTTTAATCCCAGCTCCTACTGCAGCACCGCTGAGATACTTACCTTAAAAATGGTCCACTTGTAAGTCACTTTGAAGAAGAAAATGTCAGGTAAATGAATAAATGTTCAAAGTTGGTCACTCCACTGAGACCACCCTTCTGGCAGTATCTGACACTGTCCAAGCTGCTAGAGCTGCCTCCCTCTCCTCGGTCCTCATCCTCCTCAATCTGTCTGCAGCGTTCGACACAGTCAACCACTCTCCTCTCTTAACTAGCTTGGGATCAAAGGTGCGGCACTAAGATGGTTTGAGTCCTACCTCTCTAACAGATCCTATCAAGTGGTCTGGCGGAGCTCTCGTTCTTCTCCTCTGCCTCTCTCAACTGGTGTTCCACAGGGCTCGGTACTGGGTCCTCTTCCTTTCTCAATCTACACCTCCTCCCTTGGTCCGATCATAGCCTCCCATGGATTTAAATACCACTGCTATGCTGATGATACCCAGCTTTTCCTCTCCTTTCCACCTGGTGCGTCAGACATCTCCGCACGCATTGCTGCCTGCCTGTCAGACATCTCTTTACGGATGTATGATCACCACCTCCAAGTCAACCTCTCCAAAACAGAGATTCTTTACCTCCCAGCTGGCCTGTTCTCCTGTCATGACCTCTCAATCAAACTGGACAACCCACTCATTTCGCCTAGCTCCTTAGCTAAGAGTCTGGGAGTAACGGCTGATGCGAGTTTGTCATTCTCTCAACATATGGAAGCCACAACCCGGGCATGCAGATACATCCTGCATAATATTCGTAGGATCCGTCCCTACCTCACTACTGACTCCGCCCAACTACTTGTCCAGGCCATGTTGACTTCCCGTCTGGACTACTGCAACTCTCTTCTGTGTGGCCTTCCTGCTAATGGCATCAAACCTCTGCAGAATGCTGCTGCACGAGTTGTGTTTGATTTGCCAAAGCGCTCCCATGTATTTCCTCTACTCATCTCTCTGCACTGGCTTCCTATAGCTGCCTGAATCAAATTCAAAACCCTGGTTATTGTGTACAAATGCATCAATAGAACTGCTCCCGGCTATTTACAGGACTTGATCAACTGCTACACCCCAGCCAGGCCCCTTCACTTATCTGCTTCTGTTCACTTGGTGGTCCCACGCACGAAAGGCAAAGCTCGGAGGTTCTCGGTTCTGGGTCCGTTGTGGTGGAATGACCTTCCCCTGTCACTCCGAACTGCGCAAACTCTGTCTGCTTTCAAGAAGGGTCTGAAAACCCACCTTTTCCAGATCCATTTTGCCCGAGATCTCTCCAGCTCATCTATGGTGTAACTGTTCACATATTGTAACTCCATAAGCATCCCCAGATACAACCTTTATTCAGCCATTACTCTGGTATTGTACTGCTCATTTGTGTATCTTATAATACACACACACACACACATTTTCTGAACCGCTTGTCCCATACGGGGTCGCGGGGAACCGGAGCCTAACCCGGCAACACAGGGCGTAAGGCTGGAGGGGGAGGGGACACACCCAGGACGGGACACCAGTCCGCCGCAAGGCTCCCCAAGCGGGATTCGAACCCCAGACCCACCGGAGAGCAGGACCTGGTCCAACCCACTGTGCCACCGCGCCCCCTGCATCTTATAATATTTAATTAAAAAAAAAAATTGGTGTGGGTATCGGGATTTGTCTATCCTGTGTCTTATGCGCCTACTTGAATGATGAACCTTGGTGCAGCAAGTGGTAGGGAACAAACTAGGTTTGCTTGAGACTTTCATTCTGCAGCTATGCCTCCTTCTCTCAATGTAATGCATAAATTGTACTTTTGCTGAGATGTACATCGCTTTGGACAAAAGTGTCTGCTAAATGAATAAATGTAAATGTAACTGTAAATGTAAGCAAAGTTCTCACTGCAGATACCGCACTGTAAGTGTTTACCAAAGACACAGCAGAAGTTTAATGACTGTCTATTGCTTAAGGGTCCAGCAGGAAGGCTCTTCCATAGACTCAAAGCAAAATCCTTCTGAGTCCTTATCCACTGCACTACCCGGTGAGGTGCTAGCGGTCGGCCATGTGCCACCACCTGGATTGCAGATGTCCCTTACATTGCTCTCTCTTGCCAGGGCGACACTCCTAAACACAGGGCAGAGAAAGCCAAGGATCCCGAGCTGGCAGCCTACCTAGAGAACCGGCAGCACTACCAGATGATCCAACGAGAAGACCAGGAAACTGCTGTGTAACCAGCCTCTGCCCACCTCCTTGTGCCAAAATGATCTTGAGAAGCAGACGGAAGTAGAAAAGACAGAGAAAGAGCATTCCGTAGCTCCTAATGGAGGGTCCTCCTGTGGTTGTGTTGCCAACAGAAGGTTCCTAGAGACGGGAGGAGTGTTCGTCTTCACGTCTTTTTTCCTTTATAGTTCATTGCACTGCCAAAACAAATATTGTTTAGTGTTTCTTTCTTTTTGAAATGCACGAGAAAAAGCTATTTTTTAGGTCTTGGTGCACAGAAGTTTTGCTGAGCTTTGCTGCAGCCGGTCCAAAAGGCAAGATTTCAAAGGATTGCAAAGGGAGTTTTGCACAATTTCAGGTGTAGGAATAGAACATATGAATGTTTTCACTGACGTTACTGTTCTACTGCAAAAATCACTGTTCACCCTGTCAAGTGTGTTGTGTTGCAGTGTGAAAATAACATCTGAATTTCAAAAAGGATATTTTCTTGCAAGGGATGAGGTGACAAATCACAATATTAGTATTACAGATTTTGGCTTTTGACTGAAATTAGGGTTAGTTGGACTTTTTTGTATGAATTTTTTTTTATGATCACGATCATTTTTCAGTGATTTGCTGACTGACTTTTTTTAATCACACCACAATTTGGTGTTCAAATGTAATTTCAAGTGAGTGACTTTTCATGCTGAAAGCTTCTTTTCCACTGCACAATTAAACCAATGAATTAAGCAGTTGTCTTTAACGGCAATAAGTGAGTGGATTAGCTTCAGGTCAGGTTCTGGTTTAAATGAAGAAGATTGGTACTGTAATTTAGTAGCTCTCTCTCGAAGCAGCTCTTGCAGAGCTGTGGTTATTGATAAAAATTTTTTTTTCCGTTCCATGTACCATTGATTGCTTGAATTTCTCTTTCGCGCTGGTTAATGTTACACTTCTTACTACCATCTAAAGTAAATAGATATTTATATAAGGCATAGATGTATAAAAATACTATTTTGTGTTTTGTCATGTTTGTAATATAAAAATGTAAATCATATATATATTTTTTTCAAGTTGATAGCTGTGTCTGTTCTTATTTGCTGTTACGTTTTTTTTTTTGCAAAGGGTGTTTGTGTTGACTTTGTGATTCTTTTGGGAGATATAGCTCTCCTGACTCTTTTAAAACTGTAAGAGTGTAAAAAAAAAAAAAAAAAAAAAACTGATTTTGCTTTCAGTGAAAATGAATGAATTTTAGGCCTAAGTTGGAAATTCAAAGAAGTGTAGTTTCTACATATTTTTATGTCTTACAAATTGCTTTGTGGAGGCTATTTATTTTTGAGAAACTTTTTCTTTTGTATATAACATGGCTCTGCAAGGAAAATATGAAGTGTTATTTTAAGGAATTGGAGTCTGTTAAAATAGGCATAATATCATTATTTATGTTTCAAATAATAGAAAACAGAGTAGGAACGATCATTTTGCATGCAAGAAGTCCCCCTTTTGGTATGCTACCTGAATGCAGTGCTTTATGATTCTATAGCTACTCTATATCTACTGTATGTTTTTAACATTTTAAACAGTTGCAATTACTTTTTGTAGTACTTTAGAATGTGTGTGTATTTTAAATGTACATCCAGAGCAAAAAATGTAACAAATGTTCCTACTTTTATGGATGAGTCAGGGCAAGATGTAGGTCATTCTCATTAAAGAGTTAATGGAGGAGTTTCTTTTATAGCTTGCCATAATTGCTGGACAGACAGCAGCGTAATGATCCATAACTTTGTATTGTTTTGTCCCAAAATAAAGACATATAACTAGCTTTTGATTGTGACACAGTTGGCCTAAATAATCAAGATGCTCTTAAATGTGTGGTCCTAGTTTCTTTCTGAGTGCCGATAGCATACTGTATGTATTGTGTGCATTTTTATGAAGCCGCCATGAAAAACCTTAGTGGAGGCCCCTGGCTGCCTTGGTGGGCTGTACTGTGTTTTACATTGACAACCATAACTGCTTATATTTAGTTTACTAGCAAAATGTCAATGTATGATTTAGTTAATATTAACGAAGGCTGCTTAGTCTGTTGTAATGATATGTCAGAGTTCCTTAATGTCACAGAACAGCTAAGAGAAACAAATATGGGGAATCCGTCATAAAATGGTCAAGTCTTGTGCGCCCCGGTTCATTTCTTTTATATTCTACGTGGTACATTGCTAGCTATCTCTACAATCACAGTTTAAAGAGATACTAAATTTGCTAACATATCATCTCTAGCTTAAAGGCACTTCAGCAAGGAACATAATGTAGATGCTAAAAATATATGTAATGTATGTAAAGTTTTGTAAACTGGATCTACTGAAATCATTATCCAGTAGTAGATATTCATTTCTTAACGCCTTTGGCCATTTTTGGACTTTTGCTTGCTGCTGGTCATCATTATTTCAATATGACCTCAGATGACATCATCAAAATACTGACTTGTTACTGCTAAACACCACTTGCCACAAACGTTTCAGTGTTAGGTCCATTTACTTCATTTGTCACATTTATTAATACATGGCAATTACGAAAAGGGGTAATTGAAAAGACACAGTGCATTTAAACACCTTCTTTTATTGATGAATTGCACTCCCCTTAGTGACTGTAGTGTGAGAAGAAGGAGTGGTTTGGAAATCACTGTTGGTGTTGAGGGTAATACTGTGGGCTCCCTGGTTGAATCTGTGTGTCCAGGAATGAGCACTGAAGGTGTCCAACTCCAGCTGTGACCTCTTTACTCAACATTCACATGACACCGTCCCTCAGGAATAAATATAACCGTGTAGCCTTTTGTCTCTTGAATTCAGCTAATCGAAAAACTGCGCCAGTACTTTGATGTAAAGTTACTGAAATCATTATTAAACATTCAGCTTGAAAGTCAGACGTGATGTTTTCTTTCCGTGTATTACACGCCAACATAAGTGTTCACTGTATTTGTGCTCGGTGACATATCTGTGATGACTCTTGGTTTTTAGACTTTGTTTCTATTTTGTAAATCAGCTCTATAGCTATTGACATATTTATAAGTACCTGGCTTTGCAGTATATTAGATGGTATCCCAGACAGCGTGTTGCTTTGCAGTCTGTTCACCTGTTTGTGTCGGCAAATATTGATTCCCTGGAAGTCCTAGTAACCTGTTTGAGAAATGCCATCACCTGGTCATATTTTTAACTGAGTGTTAACAATATGGTGCAACAACAGGTCATCATGGGATGGCATTTTATCAAGGAGAAAACTATTATCAGTTTGGGACACTTGTTTTCCATTTCCATTTCCATTTAAATAAGCTGCGTCTCTCTGCAGCGGGGACTGTGGCCAAAACTATTGCATTCATGTGCCTCTGGAATATGGAAATTGAAAATAACATGCCTTCTCTCGCCAACTGGGCTACTATGCCAAAATTTCCAGGACAGGTGTGAGAATACAATTTTCTGTAAAGGAAAAATAAGCTACATTTGGCACCAAAACTACCTGAAGACATTTTTTTTTTTTTTGCATTTTTCTCTATTTTTCCCCAATTTCATTGCAGCCAATGTCCAAATTCTTATATCTCCTTCTGGAAATACCCCTGCATAACAGCTTGGTCTGCAGTTTGCAATTTGCAACAGTATTCACAGACCCATTTTACCTGGAAGGTGGTTATTACCTTGAGTGCAACATTTAATGCAAATTATATATTTGTAATGTATATGTTACAATTTAATTTTATTTTATTAACAATGTCAATATAATAATCAGAAATATTTAATAATTTTGAACCTAAAATTAATGTATAAGTACAAGACAAATCAGAGTGTCATGATGGAGTGCTGTTATGTGATGATGTAGGATAAAAGTATCCCCAGTACTACTTACTTAGCATTACTTATCCTTGATACAATTACACAAAATAAACGTAATGCTATAATGTTAATTGGCTCCTATACCCATTCTAGACTCTTTTTTGATGCACAGAAATTCACTTTGGCTTAAAATCATCTGAAGGACTCGAGTCTTTGCCCAGTGTGATGACATAACCTGCTTTTTCACGGTGTATTAAGACCTAATGCATGCTTTTTTTGGCTGTGAGTGTGGTGTCGTGACACAATGATGTAGGTAGAAACACCGAAGGCTTTTTCATTTCTGTTATGATTATGAGGTTTAATACTTTACCTGTAGTCCTGCTTTTCCACAATGTCAAGCAAAGTACACCTTGGTTAATTTTGTTCCGTGTACTTTACATTATTTGAAATAAAAATTACGCAAATTTATTATTATTATTATTATTATTATTATTATTATTATTATTATTATTATTATTCAAAGTTACTTGTACCAAGTGCACAATGTTGAATATTTACATAAAGAGGCTGACAATGCCATTTTAGATTCATTGCACATGGGAAGTTTAATCTTTTTCGCAACAGCTAAAAATGTACATTCCTTTTTGTAGCTTTAAACTTCATTTCAGATGAGAATGGGATCTTCATTAACAGGACATAGAACAACTTTTAATGCCTTCTTATTGCAGTATTCTTTCAAAAATCTCCAGTAAGAAAATTAGTTGTGTAGATTTTTTGTGCTTCATTTTGGGTTGCAGTGCAATTCAAGGTTAAAAGTAAATGATATATATATATGTACCCTCAAAACATTTTCAGACTTGCTAATAATAACTTGCTAACAACATTATAAAGAATCTTAAAAAATATTTAATTTTTTTTTTGTAATTGTGACCAAAAGAATGAACTGAGTGTGAAATGTAAACTATAGAGTTGTAAGTTTATGTGGCTGTCTGCTGGAAAACAATAAATATTTTTTAAAATTCTAGTTTTTACTGAAATATTCTTTCTTCTGAAGTTGCTGCAAATGTCAGTTTTGCATTATTTAGCATGCTTTGCATATGTTTACACACACAAATGCATAGCCATTCAGTGCCTTCCCCTTTTTAAATAAAACTAATTTGCTGATTTGTATTGTTATATTATATTGTTATTTATATTATTTTTTCAAGTTATATTGTTATTTATCATGCTATATGGCACTGTATGGGACTATTTATATTGATAGAAAAACAAATCTATGTTCAGCTGTGTCTCTGTTACAATCATGTTTTTTCCAGCACTGCTAAAAATAGACTGACTGAAGTATAACTACCGTAAAATGAAAACTAAAAGCCTTGGCTGGGCTGAAAATTAGAAAAATTATATTTGCATTTTAAATTTACATATACTTATGCAGAAATAAAACACAGCGTTGCAGACTATTTCCTGCCACAGTGATTGCTGTTAAGGTATAAGTAACCTATGTACTGTATTTGGAGCCTTTTGAGGAATTTCTGCACAAATGAGAACATATAACAATTATAAGATATATATACTATATATAGAAATATGTTTGCATTTATTTATTTAGCAGATCCTTTTCTCAAAAGCAACAAGAGTCCAAAATTTTCAATAGCAACATCAGACACCTTTCACCGACTTGCTTGTGGATACAGAAACCCTAGAGTTCATGTTTGTTCTCCAATGGCTCCGGCAAACACACACACCAGTGGAACTGCTGACAGCTGGTGACCTCCGACCCCGTGAGTCCGCCCACCCCCTCACCTCCAGGTGCTGCTTTTGCAAATCCCCTTTACACCGCAGGTGTCTTCCTTCTTGTCTGTGTGCTTAAAAGCCAGCGGTCAAATTATAGATTTGGTCTGTTGTGTGGAAACAGCTGAACTTAGACTTGCCCCGTGACAAATACAAAGCATATTAAGAGCCGGCAAAATTACCGTGCATGGATGTACGTTAAACCCGGAGAATGGAGCTAGGATGTATGGCAAGGAACATCAGGGAAGATAAATTAACCTAACTTGTGTTCCCTGGGTGGGTGAGATAGCCTGGCTTTGCTCCCCCTCATTGCTCACAGCGACAGCCAGGTGTCCACATGGCTACGGGTGGAATCAGCAAACAGCGCTCTCGGGCAAACACCTCATGCCCCGTGGAGCCTGTAGAGTGGCAATAAATGAGTGGAGGTGTGTGTCTATGTTCATCCCTGTAAAACTGACATAGCTAAGTAGGAGATGCAAGAACTTGGCTGGAAAACAAGAATACAAAGCACATAACTCCCAAAGTGCAGGGATATTTTTCGAACTGGTCCTACTGTGTAAGATGAGGCCTCAAATTATGACTCTAAGCAAAGACATCCGCTTTATCCCTAACATTGAAAGCCACAGCTGATTAAAGCTGTTTTCGCCATTGTTGCCCATGCAGCTAATTTTTTATTGCGAGGATTCAGTTATTTATGCAAATTAATCATTTGGTTGAGTCTTGTTTTGTAATTATATAACAGCTGCACTTCACTGAATTGTGGAATAATTGCATCTTTTATTCTTCATTTGACCTTGTCAAAGGTCTGATTTGTAACATGGGAAAAGGTCTAGATGCCGTTCTAGTATAAATTGGAATAACGCTCAATGCACATTTGCAAATCACTTTGAATAAAGGCATCGGCTAATGCTTAAGCTGAAGTTACCCAGTGGAGTATCGAAGCAGTTAGAGGTATTATTCGTTTATTGACACTTTTATTAAAATGTCAAGTGGCTTTACAGAAAACATGTTGATACAAATCCTATTACATTTTTAAAGACATAACATTTTTTACCATCTTGTGTTTTGCTCTGAGCTCAAAGGTCAGTCTTGAAAATTATGTATATGAGCCGAACACTTATCCCTGATCGTAAAGTGTTAACTTCTTGGAGAAAAGTGGTGTTTCTCAACTTTTTGTTATCCCACAACCATAGACGTACTTTCCCCTCCAGCAGAGACTATTAAAAAAACTGAGAAGGGCAGAATGGACTGCAAGGCCTCTTTTGCTGTATATGTGTAATATTCTTTGTAAAACTCCTCACACTGTTCAGAATGCCTTAAAGGCTTTGAGTGAACATCTGTGTTCTCTGAGCTCCACATCACTTTGGAGAAAAGTCCACTAAATGGAAAAATCTAAATGTCAGTTTTGTTAATCATTTTAAAGACTGGCTGATGCCATGATGCTTAACAGTCTTTTCTCCCTTGAACTTAATGAGCCAGTTTAACGCTTTATTTCTGTGACCACCGGGAGGGAAGAACTTGACATGTTGCACTCTGCCTATGCGATCAGCTTCAGCTCTTGTCAGCATTACAATGTCAGTGTTACCCTGCAATCTTTGAATATATGTCGGGTTGTATGGCTTTGAGGCACTTGGAGGTCGCTGAAATGAAGGTGTTCTTTTGCAAGATGGCCTCAGGACTAACAATATGGAGGCGGGACCTTTAGCAACAGTATCCCCGCCCCATCCTGAAGGACACTTGCCACCATGGGCAGCAACTTCGGCCACAGGCTCTGCACTCCACTGGCTCGTTTTTTAATGGTTTGTTTGAGGCAGTGCGATGTGGGGCAAAGAAACCAGGCAGCTGGACTGCAGGGGGCTGGACTTCCTCGCTTGGCTTGGCCTCAATGCAACGTTTTCAGGCTGCGGTGTTCTGTGGCTCTTGAGGCTATGGCTAGACAATGGTTCCATGCATGACTGACCCATTCCATCAGAAGGAGGGGTTGTGCAGGGAGGCCACGAGAGGACGGAGGTGGGGGCGACCGTTTCGCTGTAAGACTCAACAGCAGACAAAACCAATCCAATATCAGATATAAATCCCTACCTCTGGGCCTCCGTCCACCTCTATTATCATTCTCTACTCCCCTCCTCTCCTTCAATGCATTTCATCCTTCTACACAGCAGTTTGCCACATTCTGGGGGGGTGGCTTTGCCAAATCAGTGCCCTTCTATTCACCCTGAGAACAAATAACGGACCCCGTTGCCCTTTTCACTTGTTTGTTCAGTTGGGTGACACCTCAGGGTGAAAGGTTGAGGGCAGGTCTCAAGAAGCAGGAAATCCTCAGCCTGTTCGAAGTCCCTTTTCATGTGCTGTTCATGTGCCTTCCACATGAACCAAAGATGGGAAGGCGGTGCTCTGTGAGCAGCAACGCAGCCCCCTGGAAATGGCGCCTTGGGGTGTTTCACTTCATCGTACACGATGGAAATGAGACGGCAACGCCGACCACATGCCTCCTGTTGATGTCAGAAAAGCCTTGTAGCTTCTCATCTGGCAGCACAGGCTCTGCGAGGATCTCAGTATTGACATCCATCCCATGTATTCCCCTGGGAATCTCCATCCTACATTCAGTGCGCAGGCTGGTGTTTTTTAACACTCTTTAAGAAGAAGAGTAAGAACTTTTTTTCTGAAAACTTTTCTCATCATGTGCAAAGAAGCTGGAAAATTTGTGTGGCAGTAGGTGGAGAAAGGGCCATAATTTATAGTCTCTAGGTTGTTAATTTAAGGCCCTTTGAGCAGTGCACTGGCCCAGTGAAAATATATTTCTTGTGAAAATAGGTGAAAACATTAAGCTGCATTGGACAAAAGAATTATTTGTCAAACAAAATAATAAAAATAATAATCGATCAAGGAAATTTAATTGCTTGTTCTTAAATGCTAACTTTTGAATTTAAGCCTAAAATTACACTGGATTACATTCCAAGGCCTTAGATCTAATACAGCTCAGTATTTGTTATCAAATTACAATCTCCATCTAGAAAGCTTTTCATAACAGTGATTTCCAGCTCATTAGGGATCACGGTGAATGAATGTTCATAAATAATTTTTTTAAATACAAAAATGATTAAGAAAAAAAATCTAAAGGGAAGAATGATAACGGCAAATAAAACATTTCAATAGCAAATGATGTCCCAGGCATGAAGCTATGGAGCATTGGCCCGTGAAAAGACAGTAGCTCTGATACAGTGTGTGTTCTCAATGTCAGAACGTTTACAGGGTGCCCTTCTGAGTCCACCGAACAGCTGTTTCCTACCAGCACCTCTGAGACATGAGGCATTCCTTAACAGAAGTGTTTCTCATAAACTACGCAAGTGAGGTTCAAAATGTTTGTAGAGTGTTTATTATCTGGGCTGCTTATATTAACAAGACTGACTCATTTCCTCTTGCAAAATCCTTTTAATGAAAGTCTTTTAAATCCTTTAGCTCGAGGTAACAATACGAGCCTACATACTAGGGATAAAATCAGGTCTCCGCATGGCGTCCCAAGTGTTTATCTCTGAGCCTGGTTAATATCAGCCCAGCTTACTTACATTTATTCATTTTGCTGACACTTTTAAGCTACCTACACTTATTTAACCATTTGCCCAGCAGGTCACCTTTACTGGAGCAGGTCAGGGGTTGTAATTTGCTTCAAGGGTATCGCAGCAGGGATTCAAGCCTGCAACCTCTGAGCACAAAGACAGCCACTGGAACGACTATGCTACCTGATATTTAACATGTCTTGTCATCAGTAACATACTGCTTGAATTGGCGCTTGAGTGATCAATGCTCTTCTCACTGACACATCTGTTCCGTCATATTTCACTGATGGCTGCAAAGTCAAATCAGAACAGATTAAGAAAAGAAACATAATAGATTTTGCATCTCATCCAGTAGAACTGATCAACAATATCTGTATTATCAAATGAGTTATGACATATTTCCAGTTCCTGCATAGTTTACTCATGAACCTTTAATATTTTCCCTAGGAATGAAAGAAAAAACTCAGGGGTGAGCTTGGAGGTCATGACTGCATGCAACACAATAGGGGAAAATAAAATTTAAAAATCCATTGTAAGACATTCTCACGGGCATATGAACAATGACAGGACCATTTCATATTTTGAGCTGCAACATCGAATAATGTTGTACATAATAAATGAACAATGGAAAGGAGCAGGCATTGCTCTTGGAATTACATTTCAGTGGGACCAGGATAATTTAATTATTAATCGATATTAGCCACTAATTACCCATTTATAGTGCACTGACAGTCACTTGGTGGCTGCTTCAGGGAACTGTAGACACTGTCAATGGCTATAGTCAGACCTTTGCTTACCTTTATAAGCAAAATGAGCAAAAATGATAATATTTGTAATAGTCCATTAAGTAGCACAGACATGATAGAAAAAATAACTAGGGTTTTGCTGTATAGGTAAGTACAGGCCTGTGTTGAGCAAGCTTTCCAAAAGTGTTGGGCTTCAAATCTGAAGCGATCTTAGAATAAACATAGCTGTCCCACAGCCATGTCTTGCATACTTATTAACTTTTCCTTGATTGACATGTTTTGTGGGAAGAATCTAGTGAAAAGCACAAGAGGGGCAATTAGAGGCTGTACAATTATGTACACATGCAGGCATTATCGCATTGCCTAGAAAGTGTGAATTGTTTGCACAAGTCCTGGGAACCAAAGCTGAGCATTCTGGGACAAGTAAACCAAATAACAGTGCTTTTTGGTCAGGGGCATCATTTTCGGGTTCCTTCATGCTGTAATTAGTCCAGCAGAGAGACTGACTGTAATCAGAGGTTCTCGAACCCATGAAGGTGAAACTCTTCTCGGGAGATGCTGCTGTTGGGCCACAGATGTGGACACTGGTAGTATTCGCATTGTTGTAAAGGTGGGAGAGCCTTTGATGCATGCTTCAGTGTTATCGGATGAAGACATTCTGCATCTTCTTTTTTTTTGTTTGGCATGAAATTGCATATTTACATGGAGCATTTCTGAGCTTTTGAATGTTGTGTGATCTACTTCAGATAAGAACCCTAGAAACCCAGTTTTTGGCCCTACCCGCTTCAGACAGTGTGTAAATTACTTGTGGCCGAGGGTACTTGTTGTGAGACTCGGTCAGGGGATAGCTACAATTTTTTTATACCTTATAAAAACTGTGTATTGCTCTTGAAGGTCCAGAAGATAATGTACGTTCATAAGGCACATCAGAATCTTTTGGCTAAATAACAGAAAAAAAGAAAAATTCTACTGAAACAGGGTGCAGGGTACAGCTTAATCTTGTTCTTGAGCTGCTTTTTCTCTTCAGTGTATTCTTTACTGTATGTGTATTATTTATTTATGAACAAAACTTAGACAGGGAATCATTCGGCTGTTAAATGAATTGCACTGATACTGTCAGTGTAGGGTTAGGGTTATAGGGTTAAATATCTGTGTGCCCCAGGATTCCTAACCTTAACTCCAAGTACCAGTTGGACTTATTTGTCAACTGAAATTATGGAGAAAATCAACAACAACAAAAAAAATTAAAAGCACTGAACGGGTTTCAGCTGTTTTGTAAGATTTTTTTAAAAAAAAAAAAAAACCAAGTGGCTTTATAGAAAAAAGGCGTCTGTTCAAGACACTTAAAGACAGTTTGACGTGGGGGATGGGGTTTGGGGGGGGGGGGGGGTCATGACGCCACGCGCTGGTCCATTTAAAAGTGGTTCATGTTGGACCAGATGGAACTAGTTTTGCAGAGAAAGAGGCGCAAAGCGCAGCGCACACGCACACACACACTCACAGTGCGCTGAAGGAGAACTTCAGTAGTAAAGATAATAAAGAGCCGCAGCCGCACCAATAAGAATAAGAAGAAGTGAAGAAAAAGAAAGAAACGAGGTCGTCCAAGTAAGTGGAGCTCGGTTCGAGTCCCGCAGCCGGCTGCGAACACACATCATCATGTCCGGCATCACCTGGGAACGTGCGTAAAATGTGTGCAGGGCGGAGAAAGTGCAAATGGCACTTTCACGCTGTTAGTTGTTCATTGCACTGTTTCAGTACCATCTCACCATGGTGCGTAGAGTAGAGAAAGTCTTGTTTATTTAACTAGTCTATCAATGCACTTCAACTCAGACTTTTGTGCTGTTAGGCGACTGTCACTGTGCGCAAAACTGATAAAATTTAGATGAACAGTGATGAACAATTTAGGTCGATTTAGTGGAATGGAAAAGTTCACCTAAATATGAAATTTTCATGATGAACAGTCACAGTGTCTATGTGTGTACTCGTGAGAGTGTTCTCATGAGTGTGCGGGTTTCAAACCCGGCAGCTGAACGCACACAATGCCTTTCCTCATATACAGATGATTTAGTTCTAAGATTATGTGAGATATTAATTGTAAATTTTTTTTATAAAGTGAATGTGGCACACGTATGTGGAAGAAGGAAAACAGCAGGGAAAGGAACTGGACTTTCAGGCAAAGAAAGATTAATTTTGCGCAAATGCGCAATTTCTGGAAACGCGAGACCCGAACTGACCTGTTTTTCCCCGCATCATGTGATGTGATCTGGTTGAAACGCATAGCAATTTTAAAAAATATAAACTTTATAACTATCAGGATAACAGTGACATTACAAGTCCGAAGAGCTTTACAGTAAATATTTTAATTTTCCATTTTATTTCTATAAGTTGTTCTTTATAGAAATGCTGTTCCTACATTTCTTTATTCTAAGATTTGTGAAATCAGTAACCCTTTTTGTTGGTAGAAGTGCTGAACCAGTAAGAGACTTTATGAAATGAATTGCTAGGTAAACCAATAGATTACTAAAATTTGAGGACAAATGTAACAGTAACATTAATGAGTTAAACCCCTGTTTGTTCAGAACGGCTCTACAAGGGCACCCTGCAATGTTGAAAAATTAAATGGCATAAAAGGGATTAATAGTGGGGAAAGCTCTGCTTATTGCCTGCAAAGTGAGGATAAGGACATTGCACTTGTTGACTACACAAGCAACCAGTTGCCAAGGATATAAAGTTTTACTGCAAAGTTTAATTTGGTTCCCTTGGAGCTACATGTGTTTCCAAGCAAGTGTGCATCATATTTCATGTGCCTCAGAAAAAAAACTCTTGAAGACAACTGAGCAACCTTTGGTCTCAAGGTAATCTTGAGGCAGAGTGGAAATAGGTAATCACTTAATTTCCACTTTACTCTTCGTTAATCGATTGAAGTTATACAATGTATGAAATCAATTGTCAGTGAAAGAGCCCATCATACGGCTGTAGGATTTTCCAGTAGAATTTTCTGTCCTCTGTGTGTGGATCATAAAGAGATGGTTTGGTTTTATATATGGGAAATTGCAGGCATGCTGAGGATGTTTAATCCGAGTGTTATTATTAACAGCAGTGAAGCACCACTGGACTTGCTGAGGAGTCCGTTGGTAGGACCCCAGTGGAGATACAGGGCTGTGGTTGTGAAGCTCTTGGTGTAAATATTGTGGCGTGGCTTTTACATCAAAACTTTGAGTCCAGAGTGGGAGCGGGAGCAGGATACTGCGCTTTCCCCCAGCTCAGCTCTGCACTGTTGGGCTAGCGCTGGTGGCTAACGCTAATTCCATGCTTTGATCGCTACTTTGAGCACCCCTGAATGGCCCTTTGTGTTTAGCTACTTCACTCTTTTCTACTTATAAGCTGAATGGGACCCTAAAAGTCCCAGGATAACTAGGTTACAATGGAATAGGCCCTTTCTGGGGGTGTCCCTCTTTCAGTGCCCCAAACCATCTCCACTATAGCATTTCTGAAGCTGCCCCCCTCCCCATCCCCTCTGGACATCCAAAGAAGAGTTTCTAAGTGCCTGTGTTTGTTGATTGTAATTCATGTAACGGCTCTCAACAAAACAACAAAAACAACAGTTTCTTTGCATTTTATGTAATGATTTTAAGTAAGGTTGAGAACCTTTTTTTTTTTTTTTGAATACTGCGGGTACAGTCCCATCCTGAGGCAAGCCAAGTACACACTCAGATTTTGGAAGTGTTACAGTTTGGCAGATGGACATCAACAATTCCTAAGAGAAAGGATAAAACATCTTTTAAAGAGAGCAATTTTAATGTAAAACTTGACGTGGAAAAGTTATATCCTAGAACAAAGGCCACTTTATAAGAGAAGGAAACTTTAAATTTGAACTTTGCATCTTCCTTTTGATTTGTTCATTTTTTAAGGGAACATTTAGTTCTAGTGGACTTGGTCCTCAGCAGTATCTACAGCAGCTGTTAGTTTGTCCTACAATCCAATAATGTCTTCTTACTGTAGTAGTTTTGAACTTTTCCTATTCTTCTCATCTGGCTCTTATGTATCACCTTGTAGCTCGAAGCACTGTTAAGAACTGGAAGCACCCTTTCCCTTTTGTTTCCATACATGAGTTTTGATTAGACAAAAAGGTTTGCTTAAAGGCTGTGAAAAGTGAATGAGAAATTGTTTAAATGTACCCTTTGCTATCGCTCATGTCTAAACTTTTCAGGAGGATTAAGTGCTGTGGCTTGGCTATTGAAGAAGGCAATGCTAAATGTGATGGCAGGTCCTGGATTTGGTCTCAGTGCTGGGTGATTCTGCTACCTTTTAAAACCATCAAATCCCAACACGCAGAAGAATTAGTTGGACAGAAAACACAGCTGATATGTATTGTGACGTGAGCAGTGTAAAGATATGGCCAGTTCTCAATACTCCATTTTAATTACTTCCAAACTGTTGCTTTTGTAATGATGTTACATTTCCTTATAAATTGGATATTTTACTTTTCTCAAGCATCTTCCAAAAAAGTTTAAAGAAAAACATACAGAAGTTATCCCCCAAGGTAGTGTGATTAAAAAGATACAGTCAAATGAAATTACGAAGTACATTGCTAACCATTCTGTAATACACAATGACATTTAATCTCTGTCTTCTA
Source organism: Scleropages formosus (assembly GCF_900964775.1). Taxonomy (NCBI): domain Eukaryota; kingdom Metazoa; phylum Chordata; class Actinopteri; order Osteoglossiformes; family Osteoglossidae; genus Scleropages; species Scleropages formosus. The sequence continues at coordinate 29,761,670 of NC_041812.1, forward strand.
TACCATGGTTATCAGTTGTCGCTAAAAAGACTATTACTTTGACTCACTTCTGCTCTGTTGTTAATTCTGAAAAGGAAGAGGTTGTGTTACTCAACCATTGACGGTCTGCATTTGGTTTCACTGTCAAAGGTCCAGTGCTGTGATTTTATTCCCAGAGGCCATTCTTGGTGAACCTGAAGACAAGCAGATGCATACTTCTTGAAAACTGAGGTTTCAGCTACAAGAGGCCAGGCGTTGAAGTTTCAAAGGAACATCTGAGAGAATTCCTGCAGGTCATGAAAGCTCTAGTAGCCATATGCAAGCATACAGGAATACAAGTTAAGAGGTGGAAATAAAGTTATATAATGCCCGGAGAGGCCTCATCTGAACTTTCCACTCAGTCTTGTTTACCATATTATGGAAGAACTTGAACGAAGGCTTGTTTCTTGTTTTGGGGAACTGATTTTGGGCACACAGAAACGTTTCATGATGTCTGAAAAGAGGGAAAAAGACAAAGCAAGACCTTATTGATGTTATTAGTCTTTAAAACGCAGTGAGGAGAATTTTGGTGCCTCGCTGTATTAATACAAAATATGGACAAAACTAAAGGTGAACCATACAGTATGTATGAACAAGAGGAGTCAGCTACCAGGAAATTTACTGCACACCATGAATCCTTAAAGATCAAACTTCACACAGTGAAATGTCTATATATTGAAACATGTTCTAAAGACATAACTTGGCATAAGAGGCTCTTCCTATTATTGCCTTTATACTTTTAGTAGACGAGAAGTGCTGCAATTTTTAATAGAAAACTGGGAGACCGGGATTTGGATTGCTGTTTTCTGGACTGAAAAATTAAATAGACTACGCTTAGTTACTTTCTCCACTCGGAGAACGTAATTCAATTCCTCTTATGGTGATAAGCCTGATTAGGCGGATTTCCTCTGTGCATTTTTTTCTTTTTGAAGTGACTTGACTTATGGAAGGCATTAGGCTATTTCTAAATTGCTCCTCTGAGGTTCAGTTAGTTGCTGCAAGTGGTCATTTTAGACTTTTCAGACACTGGTACTATGGTCACGACTGGGTGTCTTTCTGTGTTAAACTTGTGCACATTTTCTTTCTCATGTTTTTTTTTTTTTTGGATATGAAAAAGAAACAAACTTTAATTTTGAGTTTTTTGCGTTTATAAATTTAGCAGATGCTTTTCTTCAAAGTAACATACTAGCAGCGAAATGCATGTGCAGGTACACTTCTCAAAGAAGTCACTTTATCCGATGCCACCGTTTTTGAGTTAAATTGTGTGTACGTGAATAATTAATTTTCTTTGAGACAAAGTGGTGGTACTGTAATACTTGGTTACATATTCCATCATAAATTCCAGTGAGAACCCACCATCTCATCTGTTTTTCCTCAGCCGCTCTGGTCAGTGGCTGGTGCCCAAGTTCTTGAACTAATTTCTGCGTGAAACACTCTAAAATGTTTCTTCCCAAAGGATTAAGCTAGATCCAGGCACGGTCAGGGCCAGAACTCCTATCCAGCTTGGCAGGGAAAATAGGCTCTTGTACGTGCTTTTAACTAATGGGTTAACTGGATCTCAGAGCTGTTGTTCTCTACAGCTCACGCTGCAAGGCCATGGCAATGCATACAAATAAAGCTCCTCGTCCTATTTGGCTGTTAACAGCCTTGTTTATCATCTCATTTGGACTTCTTTTCAGATGAAATATGAGAGCAGGATGAAGCGCAGAGAATTTGTATTTTCATTGTATTTGATTTGAGAATTTACCGTTTTATTTTTTTAATAACCCATGTTTTTCAGCATGGTCAAAATGAGGCAGTTGGTGAAATATGTAGTTACACCTTGAGTACAAATTTAAGTGTTATTTCTGAAGTGAACAGAAGACTTGTGTTTCTTAATTATGGAAGCTTCTGTCCATTTTTAGTCAATTTTGCTTTGATGACACAAATGATGTAGCTGAATGTCCTCAAAAAAAGTACTCTCTTGCATGTACAAAAGGGCCTTCACATTTCCCCTCCCAAATCTTTAGGTTTTGTGTTTGTTTTTGTCTGCTCATGCAAATAAGTTTACATTCAGATGGACGGAAGAGTAACTTGCTTCTTAGGCACGGCATGAGATCTCTGTTGTGAAGCCTTTTAAAGGACATAAAAGGAGGCGAGAAAAGGCATCGTTCTTGAACCAAAGGATCTGTACTCCTCGCAGAGAGAAATAAAGGCTTTTGAGGAGTACTAGGCCTCACACTGCTCAGGGCCCGCTATGCGCAATGAAGCCTGCTGGGTGCTGCTACTGTGTGTCGTCAGGCGAACCCCTTAATATTTACAGCTGAGGTAGAGGAGGAAACTAAGAGCAAATCTGAACCACTTACTGGTTTGTTTCAAAATCGAAATAGAAGAACTCTGCTATCTTCTGGAAGAAATAAAGTTTCTCAAAAGTGAGAGCGTTGAGTGAAAACTTGTTAAATTATTTGTGTGTGTGTGGGGGGGGGTTGCACTACAGCAAGATTTACAGGGTCAGTGGAACACTTTATGAATCTGTTTTCAAAGGAATGTTAAGTGCCTGATGGGTCTGTCTTGCCACATCTGCCTTTGGCTCACACTTTCAATCTTCCTTGAGTTCTGATTGAGTGTTCAAATGAAACCGCTGGTGCTTCATCCCTGACTATAATGTTGTCAGGTGAATACATGGCGTTGCAGTGGAGTCGTCTGGATTGCTCAGCTAAAATATCACCCATCAATGCAGACACATGGGAACAATCTCTATAATGGAGACGCTGGCCCTCCCTACTCACTAATGCAGAATCCCAGAGAGGGACTGGCACACTCTCCCAGTTGAACCTATTCAACCTTTCCTGGGAACCTTGAAGAGTCCTGAAGGGTCCCCCCCCCCACCTCCTTATTTTGTTAAGAAACCCTGGTGGGAGTCTGGTTGATTATTTTACTTGTGTTAGTAGTGAGATCCTGCAGGCCAAGCGTTCAGAATGATGCAATGTGTGTGCTTACTGCTGGGTGCCAACCCTAAAGACATAATGGCTCATATGATGCGAAAGGTATACAGTGAATCGTGCTTTGTTTCTGTCATGTGCCCCGCATTCTAGGCAAAGGCACTGGCAGCACAAAACAGTTTGGAAATCCTGCGAGTTGGCCATTTTGAGTGAATGCAAATTGCATCGTGATGATGAAGGTACGAGAAGAGGAACAATATCTAACAACAGGAACAGCAGGACAATGAACTCCTCGTGATGTAGAAAGCTGTATAAGCAGTGTCCTGTTCAGATCAGCATTGTTGTTGTTCCTGAAGAGGTCGAGTCCCTGCCACCTCATCCAAAAATTAGCAGTTACTGGTATAAGTGTTTTTAATGTTAAATGTAATCAAATGACTCATCAGGATTTTATTTTTGCCAGATGGGAGAGCTACACAAGAATTTCCTTTGTGGTTATTCTGGTGAAGATACTCTTTGGAAACAGATGCTGAATACCGAGGATAGTCATGTTTCTGCAATCACACCAACATTATGTTGTGGTTGAACGTAACTGCCTGTGATCAAGTTGGGATGAGGGGTCTCGAAAATCAGTCTGACAAAACAAATGTGTGGCATGGAGGAAGGCAGCACATACATATAGAGTACACAAAACACACCATGCACACTTAGAAAAGGAAACACATTACTTTTTTCCCTACTTGACAATAAAAAGGGACCTGCAAGTTATTTTCTTTGTGACATCTCGCCCAGCTCCAGAGTTCCAGAATAAAGGCTACAGAATCCAGAAATCCGGAGTCAGTGTCTTCGTGTCGTGATGGACGATGAATTCTTCACAAGCCAGATCTTATGCTCTACAATGGCATATTTACCACTAGAGACTGGAGCTTCTGACATTGTACATACAGTAATGCCAAGTTTTACTGAAAATGTTTGGCCCTGCAAGGAAAGTACAGAAAGCTTCCTCAATATGCTTTGATAGTAGCATTATAGATGAATCAATGGAAGAAATAACACTGGGTTTCGTGGCAACACCCAGTCTCAAATAAGCATTAGAGGCAGTTTGTTCCCACAGACTTTTATCTCTAGATGGCAGGTCTAATCCAGTCAAAATCAACACCTCAGTATCCTTCACTAAACATTGACGATTTTCTCTTGCCTATGGTCATGCAAGAATGAGTTTATTTCTGAAAACAGAAAGTTGTTGAATTGAAGAGAAATGCAAAACAAAATTTGTAGATATCTGAATGCTGGTGTCAGAAATGTTAAATAATTTAAATATTTTATCTTTTTTTGCCATTTCTAATTGCATTTATTTCCTAAAATTTCCTTTTATTGGAGAGGAAATCCTAGATTTTAACCTCTGAGCCAATAGATGATAGTAAGGTATACATGCACAGCTTGTGTCTGGTGTTTCTGAAAGTTGGTGATCAATAACGATGATGAATTGTCCACATTTATGGGATGACGAGTTAACATGTGGCATTGAATAGGAGTTTGTGGAGGCTGAGTGTTTTTATTTTAATTTTAAACAGGTTTTAATTTCAATGTAACTCAAAGTTAAATTATTTTTTTAAATCTCTTTGAAACTATTTCTGCTACATAGCGACATGTGAAACTTTTACAGAACCTAACTCACAAAAAAATCGAATGGATGTCTTTAATAAATTATTGTGAATTAGGCAGGTGAAAGTGACTATGAAGTAAATACACACACATTGGCTAGAGTCACTTCTCCCGAGCAGGACTGCAGTGAGCTGGGGGCGGATGGACCCAGGATGGGATGCCAGTCTGTTGCAAGGCACCCCAAGCGGGACTCGAGCTCCAGACCCGCCAGAGAGCAGGACCCGGCCAAACCCACTGCATCACCGCTCCCCCCATGAAGTAAATAACTGAGATTAAATAAGTCTCAGTTCTCATTTATGTTCATAAATTGAGGAGACAGTGTGGTGGAACTGAAAATGCCCCCCCACAAAGCAAAACACATTTTTTCAGTGCAGTGCAGTTGATGCGATTTGGCAGCAGGTTAAATGTCATGAGCATTCCAGGTACTTCTTGAAGACTGGGAGCCACCCTCAAAGCTTTGGCATTTAGTCTAGTGCCACGTGATATTTCTAGTACTGGGATTTGGCTTTATGCTGTAAAGCACAAAATAGAGCTCACCTTAATCACAATGATAAACACTATCATTTAAGAAGAGCTTCATGCTTTCTGATGCCTCCATAAGAATCTTTAGGCTTGTGCTAATCAGCCACAGTGATTCATTGCTCAGACATGGAATAAACCTTGAGAATTGTTGAGAAGACTCTGATGACCTCATTCTGTCACCGTCTGAAACACAGTTGTTTGATAAGAAGAGGTAGTTACTGCTGAAACCTGAAACAATATAAAGGTCACTTTTGGTATCATTATTATGTGATTGAAAAATTGAATAGCATGTTGGATTTTCTCTCTTTGTGTAACAGTAGTGAACTGCATAATTTAACTCAGCTGTATTGTTAACCTGTTCATCTGTTTATCAGTTTATTCAGCAAATTATAATTAAATAGTATAGCTTGTTGTACAGTACAGTACTGTATATCCAAGTTCATTCCATGTGCTTCATTTTTGCCTAAAAGTATTTCACATGCAGTTACTGGACAGCTAAAGGTAGGTGCCTAGGTAGAGTCATGGGCATCGCCACCAGGACTAAGCTCAAACAGAATTTGTGAGTCACAAAAAATAACCACTGGAACAATTCTGTTAAATGCAAGATGTTTTTTTCCAGTTAACAGCTGTGTTTCTGGCAAACAGCCTGGGTATGTTCTTTGCCTGGTAACGTGGTGGTTAGAGCTGTTTCCTTGCAATCAATCAAAACAACCTGGGTTTGAATCCCCGCTGCTGCTGTGGTACTTATCGTAAATTGCACCAGTAAAAATTACTCAGCTTTATGAGCGGGTACTAATTTAAAGTAGCTTACTAACATTACCTGATATTGTAAGCTCCTTTGGAGAAAAGCATGAATAAATAATAATTACAAAGAGCTGCTCTCATGCGATAGTCTCAGTAGGTTAATGGCTCAGTGCGACGTGCTGTAAACCAGAGGTCATGTTGTAACCGTATATCTGGCACATTGTCCTTTAATAAATGGTATACCGATGGCTATTAAATGTTGTTATTGTAGACAAATCACACTGGTATATTTCTGGTGTGTTTATTTGTTTAGCTGATACTTTTCCTGAAAGTGACTTGCAGTGTTAAGGTATAAGCAATTATTTACTCACTTGTACAGATGGGTAAATTTACTGGAGCAATTCAGGGTAGGTACTTTGCTCAAGAGTATTACAGCCAGAAGGGGGGAATCAAACCCATGACCTTTGGATGCAAAGGCAGCAGCACTTTCCACTATGCTACTAGCTGCCCCCAACTACAGTGCAAATATGTGGTTGAAGGATTCTTGCTGACATACACTGGGTAATAAAGTGTTACTTGGCACATTACTCCCACCTTTGACTGTTAATATTTGAATTTGCCATCAGTGGTGATTTGACACAAAACCTCTTGTTGAAATTTAGCAGTGTTAAAATGGTTCCTTCTGGATTCCCTGTCCAGGATGCGAGGTGTATACTCACTTGTCATCATTCTGCTGCTGGCTCTGGTGATGGTTTCTTCAGAAGCAGCCAAACCGAAGAAAGGTACAAAAATCTGTCTCATTGTCATGCTATTATTTATTCGCATAGTTGGCTTACTTTATAAAGGCATTTTATTCCATTTTAGTTCTGAGTTTAAAGTACAGGTACTTGGTGGTGACAAGAACATAATATGGAATCAAATACATGCGGCAAACGCCGGAATAGCATTACTGTCAAGTGCACTATGCGTTCATGCAACAGTATCTCTGCCTTTGTGTGAAACTTATAAACTGTCACGTATGTCTTACATTTGCATGTGCATACACAGTGCAAAGAAAACCCATTGTATGTGATGCACTCCTCCCTCTTTCATGGCCCTACAGAGAAGACAGAAAAGGGTAAAGGTGCCAAGGGCGGCAGCACAGAGTGCATGGACTGGCAGTACGGGAAGTGCGTGCCCAGCAACGGGGACTGCGGTGTTGGCATCCGGGAAGCCACATGCAGTGGCCAGGTCAAGAAGCTCAAGTGCAAAGTGCCCTGCAACTGGAAGAAGGACATTGGCCGTAAGTAAGCACTGCGACTGACTGGAGGTAAACCAATTGCGCGAAAATGCTTTTAAAAAGTTGTTTTTTCGTGATCTAGTTATGTGTGACGTACTCTAAACTATCTACCTAGTCAGGTAAGAGGCTGTTTGCACTGCTGTAATGGATGTATTCATATCTACGTAGCATATCACAGTAGCTGGGGCAACAGGTGGAGTAGTGCTTAGAATCGTCCCTTCACAATGAAGGACGTGGGTTCCAATCTCATCTTCAGTCATGGCTCCTGCCCTGAAGTACCTCCTGTAAACATTGCTGAGCTGTATAAATGGGTAAATCATTTGAAGCTGCTTAACATAAAAACCTGACATTGAAAGACACGCACACCGTCTGAAACCACTTGTCCCATGCGAGGACGCGGGGAGCCGGAGCCTAACCCGGCAACACAGGGCGCAAGGCTGGAGGGGGAGGGGGCACACCCAGGACAGGACGCCAGTCCGTCGCAAGGCGCCTCAAGCGGGACTCAAACCCCAGACCCACCGGAAAGCAGGAGCCGGTCAAACACACTGTGCCACCACACCCCCTCACCCTTTAGAGAAAGGAGTCAGTTAAATGAATAAATAATAATCACGTGTTGTTCCTTCCATAGCTAATCTAGAACCTGCTGATTATACACAGGGTATTCACCGCAGCAGGGTCTTTGTGTATTTTTTCCACAGTTGTTGTAACTGTAATGTTTCCGTATGTTGTAACAGCAAACCCCGGAGCGCACACTTTCTTCACTAAAGCATTTAAGGGAAAGAAATTACAGCTAGAGCTTCTTCACACAGTGTTCAGTTTCATATGTTAGTCGAAAAGGCAGCTCATCAGCACATTCCAGCCGTCATAACGGCTAAACAAGAGGAAGCGGGTCAATTTATCAGACAGAAGCTGTGGAGTCGCTGGGATATGGCCTTCAAATCTGATTTATAACGCAAGCGGTTTCCAAATGTGAAGGTCGCCTGCATCGGCCTAATGAACCATCTTGCACCATGACTTATTTAAGCAGGACTGTGCTGTAGTCCTGTCTAATAGATGACACTGCCGAGCATGGTGAACATCTCCCGTTCATGCCATAACTGTACACTTTCCCAGAATCAGAACTTTGGAGTTCCCAGCATTTGACATTTTTACCCGTCTAAATCTTTCATTTCTGTCTCCCTGTTCTGCAGTCCCACACTGTGTTGTTAATAAATCACACAGGAGTTGAGGTAATGACTAACACTCCGTTTAGCATCAGATTTGTTTAGCATCTGGAACTTTTAATTTATTATCCAGCAACTGAAATAACTGTAATTACAGCAGAAGGCAGAAGGTTTTGGAGGCATGGTCCTCTGTTCCACTGGGTTTCCCTGCACCTCGAGGCTTATTGGAACCCAGTTACAGGTCACTGTACAAACCCAATTACCACACCTGGTTTTCCAAGTTGTGATCATGCCCTGACTGCAGGGCGAATCCCGTAAAGGAAGCTTACTCCCAGCAGGCTGCCCTATTAAGACAGCTTGTTCAGCTTTTTCCCCCTTTGTGTCCCTCAGCCGACTGCAAGTACAAATTTGGAAACTGGGGAGAGTGTGACACTGCCACTGGGACCATGAACCGCTCTGGGACCCTGAAGAAAGCCCTGTACAATGCAGAGTGCCAGACCACTGTGAAGGTGTCCAAACCCTGCGCGCCAAAGATCAAGAGCAAGACAAAGGCCAAAGGTCTGTCCAAACCCTCTGGAAAGTTCTCTTTAGGACTGGATAACAGTGGAAGTGGGCAGCAGCTACCATTCTCACAAATGAGTTACAAATCCTGGCCAGCAGGTGGAGTAATGGTTACGACCCATGTCTCATAAGCAGATGGTCTCCAGTTTGAATTCACATCCTGCTGTAGTTCCCATGATTGAGGTGTTTGCTGTTCAGTAAGAATGTTCAGCTGTGTAAATAAGTAAATCACTGTAAAGTTCATTACATACCGTTAGATTTTACCTCGGACAAAGATGTCCAATAAATAACAGTTAATATTTTGTCTTCTGTAACATTTCAGGCTAAATGTAATTCACATTTACTTTATGGGGTATGTTACCAGGGAATCTAGTTAACTAACAGTAGTAATAAATATGTTAACAGCTCTTTCAATATAATATGACTGGCAGAAAGTCTGATTAAAGTCTGAGACCGTATCTGGTTCGTGTACATACTGCTTAATTAATAGGTAAAAAAATGTATGCTGTATGGGGAAATTGTTGTTTCCTTCATGTGTTTATCACCGCGGCCAATTTGAATAATGTTTGACATTACTGTACTTCTTCTTGTCTCACAGGCAAGAGGGGGAAGGGAAGAGAGAACTGAAGAAGGGAATCCGAGGGCTGCGAGTGTCACCACTGATGTAACACTGCACTTTCATATTTACTCCACCCTGAAGCACCACAGTTTTTCAGACCCCTCCACACCCCAAGCACACACTTATATTATGGTATCCTGGAAGCTGAAACCCAGAAATCCTACTCCAATTTTTAAAAACATTATATATATATAAAAGCAAGAAATGCATAATTGCAAGTCTTTTATGAAACCGTTTTTAATGTACAGTCTTTTTGTTTTTCAAATTCTTTCTGTAGGGGTAATATAACAAGGAGGAATCACTGGCAAAATCTTTGTAACTGAAATAATATTAAGGACTCTTGAAAAGAGGTAGAATGATCAAGGAATTTACTTGACTACAAAAAAACAAAATAATGCTGTACTGATTAGATTTTTGTTATTTTTTATGTATGTTTTTGCTACTAACAGAATTGAACAGGATTTTCAGTCAATATACTGACTGCAGTAAAAGATGATCTGGACCTTCTGATGATAATGAATTTTCTGTATGAACAGGACATAGAGCTCCAAAGGTCAGTTACAGTATTCAAATCCTGAGAGTAGCAAAGCTGGAATAATTAATTTCCAAGGTGTGTTTGATACAAAACCTACGCTACAGCAGTAAAGTATAATTTTGGATGCCTTTTTGACTTATTTTTTCATTTACGAATGCTGTAAACAGAAAAATATGAAAAACACTTGTTAAATAAACTTCTTTTGGAGCTTGTATTAATGTATTTATCTTGCCTAACTGGGGCTTTGGGACTTTTATGTGAGGGGCACAGAGGCACTACTGTGTAACTAATTCTGAATCATTTTATTTCATATAACAGCCAGCAAAGGTTCAGATTATTTATAGCAGAACTTTCCCAAAAAGGTGTTCCTGCAACTTGCACTATGCTTATAGCATTTTTATTTATGTCTGGTGATGAGTTCATTAGCTTTTAAGCAACTGTTCTGCATGCTGGACTCATGCTTATGTGGGCTACACACAAAGCAGGCTAACCTTAGTAAGAAGTGTCAAGGACACTGCTCAACGTTCATTTTCCACACCTCCCGCCATTACATCTCAATTACAAAAAGGTCCACCCAGCTCTATAATTACAACATATTTATTAAGCATTAGGCAATAAAAAAACAATACAATCTCATGTACACTGCCTTGGTACCATTCAAGTTACGTTCTCTTCCAGTGATGATGTCATCCGTCATAGTATGAAATCGGTATGAATGCGGCTGTCCCTGCCAATATAATTCTCTCATGCTGTTGTGATGTTATCATCGGAGGACAAATCCTAAGAATTGTGGTTAGGCTGCAGTTTTGATTACTTAAGCTGTCACAGCAGAAGAACAATTTCTGTTGTATGTACTGTATATGTCATTATACAGTTTAGATGGTTAAATTTAGTTTACAGAGGGGGAATAAAACAGCAGCATGATCCAGGGAGAAGGAAATAGTCTGAATGAAAATGTTCCTAAACTAGCTTTGTTTGGGAATCCATACTGTGCAAAAAACCATGTAAAACATTCCAGATGGATTGGTAAACTTGATCCTTTCATAAAATTCTTTCATATCTTAAAAACAATAATTCTAGGAAATTTGTAATATACTCTCTACATAACATTGTTTGCATATAGACAGCAATAAACATTGTTTTTTTAATCAATATAATCTTTAGATTACATTAATGACCCAAGTATATAAGAAGTACAAACATCCACGGACAGTATTAAACATATTAAAGAACACTTTCTTATTTTCTGGAAATATTTCATTTTCATTTTTGCATATACCTCCCTGGTGTTTACGCATTTCTTTGCGTGTGACATCAAGCTAAAAATACATTTTATGTATATTTACGGTGAAAAAGTGTTATTGTTGATAAGAAACCACTTTATCTTTTTTTTTTTTCAGTATAGCCACAATATTCACAACTTGGCTAGATATACAATAGTGCTTGTATTTTCAAGCTTCCACTTGTGTGCTGAAAGTTTCATGTAGTATTTACCACAATTCCATTCCATATGGTATTCTGATGAATTTGTGTTTAATCACTTCTACATTTCTACACAGACTTGTCAGACTCACATAGGTTTTCCTTGCTTTAGTTCTGATACTGAAATTCTGAGTAAAGTCTCTGAAACAAAAACGATAGCATACCATTTCTAAATTAGGGACTGACTGAATGGAGCCAAATGAAATATTGGTGGTTCATTACACACAATTCATGCTTGTTGATGGGTTTCATAGCACTGTCAATAATGCAAGTACATCAATTCAGTTTGTGTTTTCCTTTTTTGTTAAAACTCTCCAATAAAAATCCAGTAAGCTTTAGGACATTAAAACTGTGCCCGACACCTTCCATTGATAAATGTGTTCCCCCAACACTCGCTGTGCTTTGTTTGCTGATTGTCACCACATTTCTGTTAATTCAGCAAAGATCTCCTAAGACTTTTATTTGGCATTCCACCACTAGTTGTTAAATTGCTGCATCTGGGTGTTCTGGGAGAAACTGGCAGAAATCTTGTGATCGAATTCCAAGGTATACAACTTTCACATGTTGAAAAGTTGTATTTCCTCTGTAGTCCCATTCACTGCTAACACAGGCATCTGTCTGAGGCATCCGATTTTCCTCCCAGGGACCCAAACCTTTAACGTTCTGTAGCTGGGGGTTAAATCCAGAAGCAACTCATCGGGTCATATCAAGAATCCACCCATGACTGGCTGGCATGGTTTCAAGTTGACCATCTCCAGTTTATCTTGTGCCAATGTTTTTATACTGGCACATGAGGAGGTTTTTGAAGGTCTTTTTGAAGGTCGCATTGCAGAGTGCATAGCATGCAGGATTGATGGTGCTATTGACATAGCACAGCCAGTAACCAATGGCCCACACGGTGTCGGGCACACACGAATGGCAGAATGTGCTGATGAGCACCATAACGTTGTATGGTGTCCATGTGATTATAAAAGCCAGGAGGATGGCAAAAATGGTCTTTGTCACTTTCTTCTCCCTCGCGGCCATCTGGCGCTTGCGTTTGACTTGGCTCCGTGCGATACTGGCAAACTTCCGGGCAACTGTTCTAGGCCGATTGACAGGAATGGAGCTGTTTTCAGTGCTATTTGGCGGGATTATCTCAATAGCTGTAACACACTCATCCCCAGTCTGCTTAGTGACAATCTTGATCTTGGACCACTTGGAGGCAGGATTTATTCTGACTGGAATTGGAGTTGGGGTAGTGGTGGTGGTGGTGTTGGTGATTGTAGAGGTAGGGATGAGATCCTTGGATTTTACCACACTGTTAGATTTTTCTTTTGTGTCCTTTGGAGCTATGCTGGCTGTGCTGGAGTCATTGGAACTGTCTTTCTCCTCGGGTTGAACACTGGACTCCATTTTGTTACACACAGACTCATCTAGCTTGCCATTCTTCACCATGCTGGAGCTTGACACTGTATGGGTCTTGGAAGAATTGTTCTGTTTCAGTATATGGGTTTTCAGTAGGTTTGTGGACTTGAGAGTCTTCTCCTTCTTTGGCTCGGTCTTTGGATTCTTCACTCTACTACGGCTAGCCAGTGAGATGTGAACGTAGAGGACGGTCATGATGACCACGGGCAGGTAGAAGGCAGCGATAGCGGTGCCAAAGGTTACAACAGGGTTGGAGAGGAACTGTATGTAGCACTCCCTCTTGTCAACCGTTCGCTCACCTACAATGAACTGCCAAAATAGGATAGCAGGGGCCCAAAGGATGAAAGAAAGGATCCAAGCAGCCGCAATCATCAGTCCAGCCATTTTTGTTGTCCGTCTGGTTGGGTAGGTCAAAGGTTTGGTCACACAAAAGTAGCGGTCAAAGCTAATGATAAGCAGGTTCATGACCGAGGCATTGCTAACTACATAATCCAGGGCCAACCAGAGGTCACATACCACAGGCCCCAGAGGCCAGTAGCCCTTTATAATGTAGACGGTGTAGAGGTTCATAGAAAACACCCCAATGATGAGGTCGGCACATGCCAAACTGAACAGAAAGTAGTTGTTAACTGTTTGTAGGTGCCGGTTAACTTTGATAGAGAGCATCACCAGGATATTCCCCACCACAGTGACAAAGCTCAAGGAGCCAGTCACCAGGGCAATGAAGACCATCTCCAATGTCTTGTAGGGGCTCCCTGACATCTCCTCCACAGCCACATCAGAGGGATAAATGCTGCTGGATACATTGTACATAGAGCCTGGAGTAGAACACACATACATACACACACAGAGAACACACAATGTCAGTATTGTAACAAGCAGAACCTTAACTTGATTTAGCAATGATTTAGCAATTGAGAAATTTGAAACATGTTACTTCTAACTTTGCTCTTGTGTTGAGGAAATCTCTTTTTAAAATTATGCTGTTTCACAATCTGTGGATGAACTTAAAGAAAAATTTCTCAAAAAAATTCAGTGTGACGGCACCCGTGCAGACCTATAGTAAGGGAATAAACTGAAAAATGTAAAGTAAAAAACACTTTCTGACAGCACCTGCTGCCAACAATGCATTATGCATAGCAACCACATATTAAATGAAGTACATAGCATGTGATATCTAAATTGGCAGTAGAAATGGGTTATGCACATAAAATGTTTAGGGAGTTCTTTTTCAAGTATATGACTGAGCAGAGTATTTCCACAGGTTTCATCATTTCTAACGAATTCTCTTACATCCCTGTGGATACTCTTACAGCAATTATGGAAATAGAGCAAAGTTAAAATTCTTAGTCAGGGCAAACACAATTTTTAGCATTAGAATAAAACATGCTATTTAATTGGTACTAAAATACTTTTAAACCTTAAATTCTCTATATTTTTATCAGCATATGTACCAGTTACCCTTCCAGGAAGCAAAACAAACTTTCCCATTTCGATACTTACAGTATATAATACTGTATCATATAGCAAAAGTCATTTTTATAAAAGATATATTAATGTAATATTGAAAAATTGGGAAAATACTGATGCCATACAGGTAAACTACAAATTCTTGCCCTCTACTGGACAAACAACACATCATTAAAAGCAATTTCCAGAGGCCCAGTTAGCAAGAGAATTTATAAGAACTGTTAATTAGTTAAAGTATTATTCCAGAACTGAAGCTTGTCTGTTTTTCCTTTTAACAGTGATACTTGAACATAATCCTCCCAGTAAAATATCCTAGTGTGTTTTATATGAAAACATCATTGAAGGTTAAGGTGAACAGATGAAGGTAAATTTGTAATGAGGAATTTATTACAGGGTCACTTAATAACTCTTAACATTATTTATATGCATATTTATTTGCATAATTGATTAAAATAAAATGAAATCTTCCACCACATTCAAAATGAGAAACAACTTTGTCCCTGCAGCCTAGCTCACACAAAGGTAGAAAATGAGAATCTGTTAATGTGAATAATATTAAGATTAAAAAAAAGAACTGGCTTTTGTTCTAGGTTCTCGGTTCCAACACCTAAGAGACATTGCACAGTAGTAATATAATAAGAAAACATTTTATAGCTGTACAAGGTATGCAACTGGTTGCCTTGATTTATAAGATTTATATTTATAAGTGACTTTTACTTTCCTAAACATTTGTAATGAACTGCAAGGGCAATGGGTAATACACACAGAATATGAACAAACTGTGGTCCATGGATGTGTCTGAAAGTTATAGAGTTGACTTGCAAAAACAGCAGGTTATGATTATTACAAATTACAATCAGTATGACTGATGTTTATGGGCTTGAAATAATTCTGTTGGTTGAAAAAGCTGCTCAGAGAGAAAAAAATCATCCCAGTGAGCTGTGGATGTCAAAAACTGTAAGCAACATGGGGGGGTGACATAGGTGTCTTAAAACTGCTCAACCAGTAAGTTCAAAGTCAGAGATGGACCAGGTGAGCAAAGCCAGGACACAGTCCTACCGGTCATTATGTTGGCATTTACATGAACATTTATTCATGTAGCAGCTTTTCTCCAAAGAGATGTACAGAGCTCAGAGTAGGCAAAAAAGCATGTTGCAAGAGAAAATTAGTTATAGATGCAGCCACAGGACTGCTAAACTACCAAAGGTTTGTCTAGTACAAAAGTTTTTGTCAGCACACATTACACAAACAGCTGCCTGTAGAATCAATACAGAGGTGATGGTGACAGACAAGTTTTTTGGGGCTGTATGGAGACGAAGGTCTTGAGATGCTGTATGGAGGAGTGAAGTGGGTCCGAAGGAGATGCATTTTGAGATCGTTTTTCAATGCAGATGGGGATTCAGCAGCTTTGACAGAGGGAACTCATTCCACTACATTAGAGTTAAAACTAAGAACCTATGGACTTTTGATTTTGAACCCCATATGAGTGGGACCACAAAGCACACAGACACGGAGAAGTGTAGTGCTTTTGCTGGTATGCAGAGAGTGATCAGGTCTTGTAATTATCATGGTGCAAATTTTTTAAACATTTTGTACACCATAAACAGAGTCTTAAACTGGATCTGGGCAGTTACAGCACACCATTGGAGAGAGAATAGGAGGGGAGATACACTGGAACTCTTTGGCAGGTCAAACCCAGCTTGTGCTATAGCATTCTGCATCGGCTGGAGAGGTTCATGGTGGAGGCTTGAATCCAGACAGGAAGAAGATGGAGCAGAAGCTGGAGTAGAAGATGGAGTTGATTGCTATACAGTTCAGTCCCACACTCTGCCAATGGGCCAAGTGAACAAAGCCAAAACACAACCCTGCAATACAGTACAGTGCAGTGTAGCTTAAGTGAGAGTGTTCAACAAGGTCATCTTGCTCGCAACCTGCAATCTGCTCGCAACCAAGGACAACCTGCTCTCCCTTCTCCAGCAGCACCTTGCAGCTCTTCTCCGCCACAGCATGCACTTCCCCAGGGTTCCCTTGGATACCCATGCTCCACAGCTCGACCGCCACTGTTGCAGGCTCTTCTTTCGCCGGATGTCGTTCTTTCGCCCTGCTGGCTTCTGTTCTGGCACCGATCTCCCCTTATTCATCTTGGGTGTTCAACTGCTCCCGAATCCCACTCCTAACACCAATATGGCATGCGGCGCCATGTGTTTGGATGGGGCGAGGAAGGACACACAGGCAGCGTTCATCTCAAATGTTTAATTGAACACCAGCACACAAGGAAATAATGCTCTCGGTCCAAGGACCCATTTCCTGCAAGACCTGCGTCTCAAACCAGCCTTCCCAGCCTGCTTAGCAACCCCCAGGCTCCCCTCTCAACACACTGGCACACATGGTCACCCCATCGTTTTCCCCAGAAGTGCCCCCAGTGGTTGAACACTTACATTCCACATTTTTCCTGTAATTCAACTATTTACGCCAAATACATCTTCCCGCCTAAACACAGTAATGCAGGTCATTACAATATGCTGTAATGAGTTAAATGTAAAAATGAAATTATGTCTATAGACTCTCAAGTTAAATAGCAAGATACCATTATTGGTACAAATGCCAAGCAAGTGCTGGGTGAGAAGAAAAAGTACAGCAAACAATGTGGACATAGAAATGTTGAAAATGATATCCCAAACAGACATCTCAAGGAAAAACTAATTCAAAACAATGCATGATCACAAGCAAATTCTAACATTGTTTCCCTGGGGAAACTTCTACACCACACCCTATTAACAATCCCCTAAATCTGAGTTTTTTTTCCCTTTCTGTGCAAATCAGTTGATCATTACACAATGCAGCATCTGAAGCATTCTGTGCAGCCAGTTCTGTTACAAACAAGGGAAACTTTCTCATTTCTCTACCATGTTCCTCAATAATGACCACACTGGGCCAGTGCCGGTGTTGGTGTGCCCTATCTATTCATCTGTAATGACCAGTCGGTGTTTGAAAAGTGACAGCACGGCTCAACAAAGGGGGCACAAATTGTATCGCACATGAAGGATGAGCAACAGTATGCACAACATGATCAGTGACACCCCTCCAAATCTCTGGATTCATGGAACTAGATAAATGGGCTTGATGGTATTTGTGTGGGCCCTTAGAAGGTCTTGGTATTAATTCCCCTGACATCTCTCTGTACCTCCTTCACTTGGAGAACCTGTCAAAGAGGTTTATCTACCATGAGAAAGTCAAAAATCCTCTGGGGATGAACAAAGTAGATTAATAAAGTGTCACTCATTCCTCCTGACAGAAATTAGGGTTGAGTAATCTAATCAGCTTCTGATACACACACACTGAAATCATTTATCCCAAGTGGGGTCATGGCAAGCTGGAGCTTAACCCAGCAACACAGGCTGTAGGGCTGGAGGGGAAGGGGACACACCCAGGATGGGACACCAATCTGTTGCAAGGCACCCCAAGCAGGACTTGAACCCCAAGCCCACCAGAGAGCAGGCACAGGCCAAACCTGCTTTGCCACTGCACCCCTCCCACCTTCCAATATGTATTTTTTATGTTTTTATTTAAAAGTTACTAACTTAACCAACACCATGATCCAGACCAATTCACATTTATGTTTTCTATGATCTCATTTATGTGTTTGACAGGAGAAATGCATGGTGAGTACCACAATCCATGTAATTCTAGCACAACTTGATTAGGTACTTAAGCCAGCAACCTTCAGGTTACAAGTCGAGGACCTCAGTCATCATCATACAAACTGCTGATGCATTTGAAGTTGAAGGAAATATGCCTTATAACTTCTTCCAAAACCTGGACACTTGGGGTTCTTCATAATAGCAGCAGATATGTTTAACAAATTCAGTTTTATTTGATTTTTTCAAAAAAAAACTTTTTATTGTGTTTTAATGGCAACAGCACTGTTGCAATCCTGGCACAAATGCATTGGAAATGCATATTAATGTGCCAGGCTGTTCCTCTGAGATCATTTTCCTCCTGATTACATTCAAGAGACTGATGCATATTCATATCTTTCTGGTTCACATTTCTTTGCCACAGAGAGACTGGCATGCAGGATATTGTTAGCACCAAGAGACAAGGAAATGTCTCGAACAATGGTTCTGATTGTTTTCTTTCACGGCACTGAATCCACGCTCACCTCCAGAGGAGCAAGAAATATTGGACAAAATTCGGTAGTTGCTGCTGTGACGCGTTGCACATTGGAAACAAAGGGTAAAGGTCATAAGTGTTTGTTTTCTGGAAATGCAACGATCAGCTATTTAAACCTGTGTGTACCCATGGACAGCAGGTGGTGCAGTAATGAAGGAGCAGAGACTAATAACCTCAAGGCTGCTGGACCAAGTCTGGGAAAGGATACTAAGCCTGTCACTTACTGCTCTAAAGTTATACTCACAGCGAAAGCCTGCTGCTTTAGGTAAAAGCACTGACACAAGTTTGGGGTGGGAAGGTTTGGATGATGAACCATCATGAATCACTGCACAGCATCTTCAAATGCCTGATAGCATTATATTGCATTTTCATGTAATAATGAGGGTCACAGTGTTCATATCTCAGTACCTCACAGGTGATTCCATCTGTTTGAATATCACTGTTGGTAGTTATACATTTACATTTACATTTATTTATTTAGCAGATGCTTTTTCTCCAAAGTGACTTCCAATGGATACTACTATCAACCCACACACCTTATCTACCGTGGTGACTTACACTGCTAGATACACTACTTACAATGGGTTAGGCTCCATACATCAGTGGAACACACTCGCTCTGTCACTCACATACATAACATACTCACATATATACAAACATACATAACATAGATGTCATGGAGCAGCCATGACAATGAACCCAGCATTCAAAAAATGACCGAAGTGTCCTTTTTTGAACCCCTTCCTTCTTTTACGATGGTGCACAAAGAAATGGTAAATACTTGCTCTACTTACTTTTAGACTGCAAACATGACTGGAATGACAATGGGAAATAAATGGCATTGATAACCTGGAGAGAAATTTGATGCTGCTCATCAATCACTCAAACACACACTCACATTGTCAGTTTTACATTTTTCCACTCCATTTACTCATTAATGAATTCAATGGAATGAGTAAATTGGGTAAACAGCAACTTTTCACTTCTTGGAGTTTCACATAAGGCACCTGGATTGCTTGCTTGGTTAGTGAGTTTAGTTGGCCTGTGATGACAGAAATTAGCTAGCTGGCAAATTAACACTCTCCTTTCAGTTGAAATACTAAATATTCAATAAGTGAGTTGTATAGAAGTAGAAAGTGGAAAATGCTGTGTGTATGGTATGCCAGTACAAAGTTTCTTTACCTACCAGCAAAATGTAAAGAATTGAGCAAGAAACAGAAATTCTATTGACCCACAGTCAATAAATACATATATACAGAACACCGATCAATATTGCTAGTGTTATCAGTAAAAATGTACCGAACAAAAGAACAAGCAAAATAACAATAACTATAGGTAAATATGAAGCAATCGAGATTTCCCACTGCCTTTTGCAGTGTATTAGACAAATCATTTTGTGGTCTGGAGTTCAAGAGTGTAAGAGAATAACCTTGATCTGATAATGTATTGATGTGGATTAATTTTGATTTACCCCTGTATGTCAAGAAAGATAGGAATAGAAGGAAATATCAGTTGAGAATCTTTTGTTTAGGCTTATGTTTGTATGACATAAGCCTGATATGACCCACTGTGTCATTAATGACAGATAATAATAATAATAATAATAACCTCTGAAATAAAGGTGAGTTTGGAGCTAAGGGAAACATATTACAAGTGGAACGTTGTACTGGAGATCTTGTATTTTCCCACCATCTTGTAGCAGAGTTTTGAGCATTTCCAACTACAGGCAGTCCCCGGATTACAAACGAGTTCCATTCCTCAGTCTATCTTTAAGTCAAATTTGCAAGTAAGTGGGAAGTTAGGTATGGTGGGTATCTAACGCCAGTTTGTCAGATGTCTGTCTTACTATATCATATATCGTGTACCTTTCTATGCATAAAAAACATTAAAGAAACACTTCCGGACACACTAAAACATCTTGAACATAACAACAACAACAATTACAACAACAACAATCATAATAATAACAATAATAATAATAATAATAATAGAGGGGGGCACAGTGGCGCAGCGGATTTGGCCAGGGCCTGCTCTCCGGTGGGTCTGGGGTATGTATGTATTGTAAATGTAAAAGTAAATGGCCCCAGAGAATCTTCAGGTTACAGTTCTCAAGCTGTTGTCCTGACTTCTGGAAGTGGTAAAAATTGGTTGTGAATCTTAAAACTGATTTTTGGAGCAAAATTAAAAAGGCTATATAATGCTTTAGCCATCCACACACACATTTTCAGAACCGCTTGTCCCATATGGGGTCACGGAGCCTACCCGGCAATACAGGGCGTAAGGCCAGAGAGAGAGGGGGACACACTCAGGATGGGACGCCAGTCCGCCACAAGGCACCCCAAGCAGGACTCGAACCCCAGACCCACTGGAGAGCAGGACTGCGCCACTGCGCCCCTGCTTTAGCCGTCCATAATTTCAGTAATAGATTGATTGATCTGTGAAGCCAGTTTTTTTCTGCAGCTTCTCAGTACAGTTTTGTAAATAGATAGTAATATGTCTTTATAATTTATAATTTATAATGTAACATAAATTACATTATTCTATGTTTCTTGGGATCTTGACTATGCCTACATTTTTCCGACTATTGTAAAATTTAGGAGGTCATATGTTAATATGATATATTGTTTTTTTTCAATAAAGGTCCTTATGGTATTAAAATAATAACGTAAGAAAAATAATTTATCACTGCAGGGAGTAACAGAAAAGTAAAAATAAGGGTTCCTTTCATATCCATATAAAAGATTAATATAATTTTCTAGGTATTAAATAAATGGTGAAACATTTAGATTCAATTTGTGTTGAATTAATGTTATTGATCTGGGACAGCAATCAACTCCCATCTCTACTATACTATTATTAACTCTATTACATATTATTAACACACACACACACACACACACACACAGAGTCTGAAACTGCTTGTCCCAAGCGGGGTCGCGGTGAACCGGAGCCTAACCTGGCAACACAGCGTGTAAGGCCAGAGGAGGAGGGGACACACCCAGGACGGGACGCCAGTCCGTCGCAAGGCACCCCAAACGGGACTTGAACCCCAGACCCAGCGGAGAGCAGGACTGTGGGCCAACCCACTGCGCCACCGCACCCCCGTATTATTAACAAGATATTGTAATTCTCATCCCCTAGTTTTAATAAAAGTAAATAAAAGATGGATGAATTATAGTAAAGGAAATATTTTAATGTTTGTGACACATACATGTGAAGCAGGAAATATAACTTCTGACATTTGAAGAAGATGCGGTGTCATCACTTCATTTTCTTGGGACCTTGTAAGCACTTGCTTGATATTAACCAAACCTTAACAAAGGCCATTACTAAAAAAAGAAAAAAAACAAAGAATAATTATAATTTCTGAGAATGCATAGGGGGATGCGTTGGCACAGTGGATTTGGCCAGATCCTGCACTCTGGTGGGTCTGAGGTTCAAGTCCTGCTTGGGGTGCCTTGTGAGAGATTGGTGTCCTGTCCTGGGTGAGTCCTCTCCCCCTCCAGCATTGTACCCTATGTTGTTGGGTTAGACCCTGGCTTGCCACGACCTCGCTCAGGAGAGGCAGTTTCAGGTGGTGTGTGATGATGATGATAACTTTAACTGCAGTATAGATAATACAAAGGGTCATAGAAAGGATAATAATAAATGTTACTACAGTATTTCTAATAGAGAAAGAAAACAAAAAAATTAAAGCCAAATACATCACACACAAGACACTGTTAAGAGCAACAGGGTACAACTGAAAAGAAGGAAGTCCTTGCCCTTCCTCAGGCCCATGTGCCGAGCCAATGAACCACTGAAGATGCACAATGTTTTGATGCAAGTCATAAAGTAGCACCGTTTGTTATTACAAACCATTGTATGTAACTCAGATTTTTAATATAATAGACTTTACTGGGGTTGGTTCGTAACTAAGGGTTGTACATAAGTTGGACGTTTGTAACCCGGGGACTAGGACTGTGGTGACACTGAGTTAACGACAAACTAAAGTGCTACTGCCACTCTGGTTTATGGACTTCAGGTATCACTGAACCTGCATTTTCATATCAAAGCCTCTTATTTCTCCCATTTATGCCCTTTTTACATCAAATCTAGCTGCCTGTCAAGTAATACAGTTATATCATTTACATACACTGATGACCAGAAACAAATGACCAGTCCTTACATTTACAGCATACTCCACCCAAATGGTCACTCCTATCCAGTCCATTGTTTTCTAAACTAATTTTATAATCCATTAATTTTAAATTCAGTGTGCAATGTTGTGTAATTTAGCCATTTTATTTTTTTGCAGGATTCAAGCCATATTTTCCCTATTGTCTCTATTAGTTGCAGAAGAGCAGTAAGGATGAAAAATTGGTTATTGTGCAATCTTCTTTATGAACGACATAATTTAAATTAATAAATCTTTTATGCTTATTATTGGATTATTTACACATGCACACATAATAAACTTTTCTAATATTTTTACTGTAATATAGGAAAAACAGAGGGCAGCATGTAGCACAGTAGTTAGCACTGCTGTCTTGCACTTAAAGGACACAGGTTAGAATCTCACCTCCTGTAGTAATACTTGAGCATGCTACTTATGCTAAATTGCTCCAGAAAAAATTACAAAACTGCACGCACGCACACACATTTTCAGAACCGCTTGTCCCATACGGGGTCACGGGGAACCGGAGCCTACCCGGTAACAGAGGGCGTAAGGCCGGAGGGGGAGGGGACACACCCAGGATGGGACGCCAGTCTGTCGCAAGGCACCCCAAGCGAGACTCGAACCCCAGACCCCCTGGAGAGGAGGACTGTGGTCCAACCCACTGCACCACTGCACCCCTACGAAACTGCATAATTGGTTAAATTATTATAAGTAGTTTAAGATTCTAAGTTGCTTAGGAGAAAACCATCACATAATTAAATGTGGTAGCAAGTATATTTGAAATAACCAACTTGAAGAAGGCAAAAAAAAAACAACATACATATCTGCAATAGAAACATGTAATATATTTTAACTCTCTCCAAATATTTGTTAATATATTGCTGATATATTAACATATATTCGAATAGCAATATCACTAAGCAGCTTCCATATAGAACCATCTTTGCAGCTGAAGGATTTCCTCGCTGCTAATCAACTAATATGCAACAGTTGTAGAATTTTAGAATTTTGTTGAAAAAATTGTTCTTCACTGCCTTCCAGCACGGGTTCTAAATATCTCCCCAAATCTAGTCTCCTCTCTGATGCCTTCATTTCTGGATTCAGTTAAACTGGGATAATTATTACACGGTATAGTGCCATGCTAGCTTCATCAGCTTTATTTCGCATCACATCTTCCACGAGTCCACACAATGTCCACATTTGAACTGCCCACAACAGAGGAACCAGATGAAGAAACTGTCATCATTTCTGCTAACCTTAACGATTGCTGAAACCAACTGCTGAAGAATCCAAATCAAGGAAAAATAAAATGAGAACTCACACCTCTGTGGCTACTAAATAAAAAAATCTGTTAAGTTTGCACATTCAAGTTCTGCCTTGAGGATAAAAAAAAATTATTTGTTGGTGGTTTTTCTTCTACTTCAATTCGCTTTTATCTACACTGTCCCTTCCAGCATTTGCCTGCCATGCTAGATTGCTAGATTTTCTGCATATTATAATCTGTTCTCAAAATATTTCATAAATTACTTCACCAGACTTGGATCAGTCTCTTCTGCTGCCAGCTAAGGAAGCTGTTTGTTCTTGCTGCTGAAACAGGTCCAGAATTTCATTGTGTTTGTTGGTGTGTGACGCGGGGTGTGGTGGGTTGGACTGGGTCCTGCTCTCCGGTGGGTCTGGGGTTTGAGTCCCGCTTAGGATGCCTTGCGACGAACTGGCGTCCCGTCCTGGGTGTGTCCCCTCCCCCTCCAACCTTACGCCCTGTGTTGCCGGGTTAGGCTCTGGCTTCCCGTGATCCCGTATGGGACAAGCGGTTTAGACAATGTGTGTGTGTTTGTGTGTGTATATATGACAATACTAAAAGGGGCTACTAATTTGTAATGACAAGAAGAGACTTTCCAAACACGACAGGTATTTTTGCATGAAAGAGTACGTTTCGTACCCTGGCAGCTGACCTCCATCCTTCTGAAAATGCCATCTGTTCAGACAGACAGTAACTGTGACACTTCAGCAATTCGGCACCTTTCAGGTTGCCAGCAAAGGAACTGCAGGAAACACTAGCATATGCTTCCGGCAAATGAACGCATTCATTAATCCGAAAACAGAGCTAGGAAACAAACATCCATTGAGATGGGGGTAGGGGTCGCAGACAAAGAATGTTTACATACCACTGGGTTTCTCTCACAGGAGCTTCTGATCTAAACCAGGCAATGTGCACCAAATTCCCTTTGTAATAATTCAGTAGCTCCGTCAAATATCTCAGACTGCGGCTATCTAAAATACCCGTTGGTTTAATTTTATCATCACCTGTTTAAAAGTACCATGTTAAATATACAGTATGACAGTTCATTTTTTTTATAAATTTGCCTATTAAATAGTGTTTAACATTAAACACTTTACCTATCCCTTAGCCTTGGTTATTTCTCAAGCAGAGCTTTTAGTCTACTATAATTTGATATTTAATGGTAAGTATTTAGCCTAGAAGTGTTTCCACTGGTACGGGGTGCGGTGGCGCAGTGGGTTGGACCGCAGTCCTGCTGTCCGGTGGGTCTGGGGTTCGAGTCCCGCTTGGGATGCCTTGCGATGGACTGGCGTCCCATCCTGGGTATGTCCCCTCCCCCTCCGGCCTTACGCCCTGTGTTGCCGGGTAGGCTCCGGTTCCCCGCGACCCCGTATGGGACAAGCGGTTCTGAAAATGTGTGTGTGTGTGTGTGTTTCCACTGAGGACCTAAATGGTTGTTTCATTCCTTTCTCGTCAGTAACATTTGTTGTAAACCCATTGCCTCCCTCAGTTCCCAGGCTTAGTTTTCAAGCTTCTTAAAAGATTATAAGAGAATACTGTCTTCATTGTAGGCAGTGACCCAAAGATAAGGCCTGTAAGTTGACTGGAATTGAAGGTATTTGAATCAAACCAAGGTTACTCCCTAATTAAATGCACAAAAACAGAGCAAGCCTGCACTCTTTCTTGTACTTTCATTGAATGTCGAATTTAGTGCAATTATTAGCTAAGAGATAGAATTAAACCTTCTTACACCTAAGTTGAAGCAATAGAATATCACTGGTATATGGATGGATGGATGGATGGATGGATGGGTTACACTGATTACAATGATGTTGAAGATGCTGACATTTCTAAAATGAACTAACTAGACTTATTCAGTTACATCGGCTAGGCCAAAAAGTAGCACGAACAATATATAGTTAAAAACATCTTGTAGCTTACAGTTGTCACTGCATAGTTTGATCAGTGTGTGACTGCATAGACTAAACATTCAATGGTTCAAATATAAGCTGTGCTCCAAATACTGCAATTGGCAACTTTCTATAATGATGAAAAAAAGTATAAATATGGCCAGTGGTACAGGCCTCAGCTTTCAAGCCAAGGATCTGTCCATATTACTGATCACGGTCCACTTTAATTGCCTACATGACTGATACCCTGTTAAGAAACAGCAGTTATTGGACACTGAAAAATGTTTAAGAAAAACTGGCATTTACAAGATTAACTGGGCTGAGACCTAGAAGCCCTCACCATTTTTTCACCATCTACTGAATATCACCAGTTGACCAGGCAGTGAGTGTCTAAATGTTGACCTGACTGCTTAAAAAACAATAACAATTTTCTTCCTGATCGTACTGTTAGCATTATTTTTCTGTTAGCATCATGAGTTCTGTTCCCTCTCATATGTGGCTTTCAGTCTTTTCCTACACTCATTATCATGCTGCTTATGGTGTGTCTCCTCGTGCTATATGTATGGGTCCTTTGGTGCTTGGAGGCAACCTACAAGGAGGGATGCCATACAAAATTAATATGAACTCCACTTCATGAACTTGTAGAGTGTGCATTTGACTTATTGGGAACAGGTTCATTGGCTGTGTATTTGTTTGCTGCTCCTTCAGAACATTTTTCTGCTTGTTTGCTCCTTTAACACTTCAAAGAAACAGCTCCCCAATTCTTTAAGATCACATCTAGGCTTAGAAAAGTTCAGTGTCGAGGTAAACAATCTGGCGTCATTATGCACAGCTCGGTTCAGCCGTAGTGCACGTCTCTGTTGTTGCCCTTCGCTTCTCCACTCTAAATAGCTAGTAATGTCTGTGACATCCAAATTTGACAAGGTATTGTCGAAGCACTGCCAGATTTCTGAAATGCATTTCCTACACCCGGAAACCTGCAACTCTTTGATATGCAAATTAAAAATACCCTCATTTATGAAGATGTCTTTTTAATCGAGTCAGACCTGATTCCGTGCTTCAGTACACTCTCTGACACATTATACAACAAATGGGGGGTGATCAAACCGAGTCAGATGGTCAGAAGAATTCTGGATATGGCGGCTTTTCACTCCAGTTAGTTCTGGCGCGTTCTCTTCTAGCCTCGGGCTCAATTAATTGCTCTGTATCAAGTTAATGAATGTGAAAGGGAGGATCTTGTCTGGTTGGTGTCGTCAAGAATTTTTGCGACAGACGGGCTTCTGAGATGCGTCTCACTGAAGTGTCTAATGAGGCATTGGAAGAACAGGCCTACTGGCTCAGGGGGTAGATGCAGGGACCCTGTGCCAGCCCACAGTCATTTTAGATTGAGTTACGTATGGGACAGTAATAACCTTCAGCTGTCCACGTTGTAATGATTTTATTGGATTAGAGTGCCTAGTGTTGTATGCTTGTATTCACTGTGAAAATGTTCAGTGTGCTGGAACACAGCGTTTTAATGGTGCTGGTAGCTGCCTTACTCAGAGCTTCACAAATGGGATTTGTGAATCTAACCCAAAACAACCTTAAGACCTCAAAAACTCTGACATTTTGAATCTGGATTTTGCTGAAGCATTGCCCAGGAATGGACTTTATTGCTTTATTGCTTGGCTGGGCCAAAAATCCAACTCATATGTTTTAGTACTTTCGGGACTGCATTTATGTACATATAGATTTACATTCATTAATTTAGCAGAGGCTAAACTAGCAATGATGGAAACTTGGCTCAGCACACTTGGAGACAAACACAGTTTCTTGTTAGAAAAGATGAACATAAAACATAAACAGAGGAAATATGTGCAATTGTGAAATATCTTGTAAAAAATAAAAGCAACCTGGCAGTTATTATTGCAGCCCTAAAAAGGACGGAAAAGCATAAAACAATCGAGAGCAGCATTGCTGAACTCCAGCAAAACGTTGTTTGATGTCATCAAAGAGGAATCAAAAGTACACTACAGGTTAAGCACTTTAGATGTGGACACCTGATTCTTGAAGCACAGTCAGTTTATTCAATATCACCACTAAGCTGCATTAACACAGTGTTGGCACATTACTACAGAAGCTGCATACTGAATTCGTAGGAAATACAGACTAATCTAGATCTGAAGAATCCTTTGTTGAAACAATTGTGAAAAGTACACATTAAAAACTGTAAATCTGGGCATCCAGAATCTGGACCTGACCCGCAGCTCTGAGGAAATGGAAATGCACTGCGGGGTATTTTTGAAAGGCTAACCAGAACCCTCCACTGTGCACTGGGATGGAGAACCGTGCTGATGATCCCTACTACCCACTCAAGCCAGCTGTGTATCAGTTCAACAGCTGCTGGCAATCCATTCCATCACCCTCGTCTCCCTCGCCCTGTCATCCCTCTTAATGCACTTGCTTGTACTGTGTTCTAAACAATGACGTTTCCACCAAACCCGACTTTGACACCGTTGTGCGCAGCCAAATGCGGCATTAGAATAGAGCAACACTCAGCAAAAAATTCATATTCATCCACCTCTAATGAAGAAGGAAACCTAACCAGTTAATTCTCTAAAACTCTGGACAATTATGCTTGCAATTTGTTCGTCACATGCGAAGGGAGTTGTACCTCCAAAACAGCAAGTTTTTACAGACCCCACCATTCAAATGTGTGCACCTTGCTGAGGCATTACAGCAAACTAACCAAAATGAGCATTTACATTGTTGTAGATGAGCTGCCATGACAAGTCGCCAGTTCTGAAAAGGATAAAAAAACTAATTATTTGGGATGTATTCAAAGTTGTTTTGGCATTGGCATTGTCAAGACTTCACAATGTCTAGGTGTACCTTTATACAGATATAATAAGTCAAAACTAAATGAATGTGCACTTGGATCTTAGGCGATGGCAGCATACATGAAGTTGCTTATTCGGCGGAAAAGATCTACTGGATGAAAAATGTTTTTTATCGTGAAATTTTCCTACCAAAAACTACACTCCCAGCATGTCTGGAGCTGCCCGGTGACAACTTTTGTCAGAAAACATTTTATCACACAACAAGAAAGGGGAGAGAAAACACCAAATGCAGAGTGTTGTGAGCAGAACATGTACCGTGGCTCTGAAACGCGTGGTAAGGAGATAATACGCTGGGCTTTCAAGCGTCTCCAACTGTCCAGTACAGACACACAGTGAGCAGTTTTAGCAGGGAGACCATGAATTCCCCATGCTGTTAATTAAAGCCGTAACAAACGGCTGCTTAACGTTAGCTGTGATGTACGATTAAAAATATTAACAGAGGACAGTGCTACACAAAGTGTTGGAAAACAGACAGAGGGCTCGGGAACAGATGGATCAAGAGCACTCGCTCTGATAGCAGGAAGTCATTAATTATTGGGGCATTTTTCAATTTTATGTCAGTGCACAGATTAGGCTCTATAATTGATTTATGAATATAGAATGTTATGCTAAAGTGAATACATCGTCACATTTCATTATGTAAAAACTAATTTTTATTTCCTGTGGAATTAAGCATTCTTTTATCGACAGAAATATTTAAGAGAATGTTTTAACCCATGGACCTACCCTGGGGTAAATGCATTTCAAGTGCAAAACACTGTATTATTGTGTACATAAGGTATCGATTTATACTGGAAAACCCGTTACACTCTATTTTTAGCAGCAGGATTTTTGCACTGATAAATGAAAAATAGAGAAATGGATCCATTCAGAAGCACATCCTGATGTTGAGCACCTTTGTTTTGTTTTGTTTAATAACCATTCTAAATAAATTATCATGAAACAATATAAGACATTGTTATTTGAGCGTTGCCTGGTACCAAAACCAGTCATAAAACAATTGCCTTTTTATCAATGCTGGGTCATTACAAGTTGCTAATTGCCATGATACTATTGTGTTTATTGGCATTTACACAACAACAATAAACGCATGATAAATGCAATACCCAAGTGTAAGACCAACAGAACAGAAGTAAATGGTTCTTGATGCTCATGTTAATGTTCAGTATCTGTAAAAGTGACTTCTTTTTCCCATAAGACTACCTTTGCAAGTGTTTGTATTGCCTTCAATATTATCTGAACATTCGGGCTGGAATATTCCCTCATTTTTTACTGCATGTGACCTAGTTTTGTACCTTACGTGTGCAACTCACCCACTATCCCAACAGTGTCTTAGTTTACAAGCATGTGGGCTCTGGAAATTTTGCATCACTCTCTGCTGTGCAGCCTTGTTGCACGTACCTGTGTGCATCAATACTGCCCTATTATAAGAACAACGTCCGACTGCTCGCATCAGCTCCCTTCATACATCCTCTTTTGAGACTAGGATGGCCATCTGGGCTCCATCAGCTGTTTTCCCACTGGTACTTCTCATTAAGTCTCCTCTGTCTTCTATGCTTAGCTGTATACATGCTCTGCACGAGGACATCAAAGATTTTTTCAAAAATAAAATAAGACTATTTTATAAGCATTCAATAACTTTCTGTAAGGAAAATTCTTATGAATATTTATTAAGCATTTTGATACTAAATGGAAACCTGCTTTGAACTCAGTGATCATAGCAATTTAGACATAAATACAGCAGCAGGATGCCAAAAACAGATATGAAAAAGATTTGTACAGGATATGTGAGTCTGAAGGGCAATCCATCGTTGTGCAGCAGTGTGTTTTTCAGTTACAAACCCTACATGGTTTCATGTGGAAGTATATCACTGTTATTTTATACTACATTTCAATGCACTGTTCAGCCTGGAAATCAATGCATGTACAGTATGGGTACATAGGAGTGTAATGTCACTTTTGCAAGATGAGGTTGAGCACAAATTGAATGCTGAAAAGTATTATACGCATGATGTGATGCAACTGCACAGGCAATGTGTACAGAAAGTATAACACTAAAGGGATATTTGAAGGATATCTTTTGGGGATAATTCTGCCTCAACCTGCAAAAGGAGTATTTTGTTTATACTTCTGTTGAACTAGTATGTGTTTCACAAGAATTCCAAATTAGGAAGCACGCTTTATTAAATGCTTTATATTAAATGCTTTCCTCACATTAACTCAGTACACTTGGATAATTAAACCCAATCAAGACCATCAGAACACACTATATCCAGGGGAAAAGGTGTGTAATTGTGAAATATATTTTTGTAAACGAATAAAAGCAACCAGACAGCAATTAATTCTGCTCTAAAAAAAGGACCGGCATAAACAATAAAGACCACGAGAGCAAATTGTCGTTTCGTGTCGACAGAGAAAAAGGAGCAGATGGAAATGAATTTCCCAGTTTTCTGAAAACCATGTGTCAAGCAGATTTACATATATTGATTCATGATTGTCCATGAAAACAGCGAAACACACTGCGACAAATACATTTACTAGTATTTTTTCAACTTATTCATCGCGAACACACAGCAAATCAGAGCATTTCCTAAGAGTATGATGAGAGTCGGTGTGTGGATGTATTTAAATTGTTAAGGTTAGGGTTAGGAGAATTAATTTAAGAGTAAGAACTGTGTGTAATTTCTCATACACTGACTGCATATACGTAGAGATATTTTTTTTTTTTTTACTTTAACGGAATTATTTTAATCTGGCCGAAAAAAGTTCTGCAGAAACAAGAGTATAGTTCCCATGGCAACGGGAGCACGAATCATGAGACACGTGCGAGGACGCGGCGCGGCGCGGCGCGGCTCGGCTCACCGGCGGTGAAGTTGTTCCAGGGCGCAGACCAGTCCGCTCCTGTGATGTTAAGGCTGCTCATGTTGCATGTTCTTGAAGCGCTCGAGCACAGCAGGAATTCACGCACAGTGAGTGAGGTGGTCCTAAATGCGAGCTCCGGGGCTCCTCATCATCATCGCGCGCGTTCCCCTGGCTTCCACACTCTTTATTGCCACTTGCCAATATTCGTATCGCGGCAATTCCAGAGGAGAGGCGCCCGGAGCGGAGCGGAGGTACCAACTTGCTTCAGCCAGACGCACTTCGAGTCCGAACATCTCATTCTTTTTTAACAGTTTGCGGGCACGAGGGAGGGGGGTAGAATATTATAAATGATGTCATATAAATGTAACCAATCGCAGGAGATCTTTGGAAGCTCCTTCCAGCGCGCGCTCTGCTATCAAGCATGACACTCACTAGTAGTAATAGCCTGAGAGGATATTACACAGAATGTAGGTATGGACAAACTTTATGAATATTTAAAGCAGGGACTGTATTTCTTGTTTTAAATGCCATATCTTGGGGAAAGCATGAGATTTACTGCTGTTTGCTTTGTGCGGAAAGGTACCTTTCCAGGATAAGTTTGTAGGAAAGCCTCAAACTCACTTCCTCTCATAAAACCTACACCTTTAGGGTTTAATGGCAATTGCAATCCAAGCGTAAATAACTTGCTATGGCATATTTAGGCTTTATTAGTACCACACTGGGGGGAGCAGCGACATGGTGACGCGCTGGGTTTGGACGGTGCCCGCTGTGTGGCGGGTCTGGGATTCGAGCCCTGCTTGGGGTGCCTTGCAACGGACTGGAGTCCCGTCCAGGGCGTGTCCCCTCCCCCTTTGACCTCGCGCCCAGTGTTGCTGGGTAGGCTGCAACCCCACTCGGGACAAGCGGTTGTAGGCGTTGATTGGTTGGTAAGATGTTGAAACGTAGAGGCACTCCAGGTGGACTCTGATTTCAGCAGCTCTACTGTTGGACAGCGCCACACCATGACCCTGATCCACCTGGGTGTCCCATCTGGGACTTGTGATTCTGAGAAAATAAAGAAGCAAAAGTCCACATGTTTATGGTCTCAGAAGATTTTATCTCCAACTGCTTAAGAATTTAAGAGGAATCCTTCCAAGTTTCTACTAAGTCATACTGTTTATATACTGTAGAGCTTACGTAAGACAAGTGATCAAGGCACATGACAAGTGTAAAGGAGTGAGACTGAATATTCTGTAAACTGTAATTTAACTTCATTTGAGCACAACGGAAGAGCTATCTTCCACTCTCATAATGTAGACAAACAAAAGACGTGTAGCGAGCTGAGTCGAGAGATTAAATTGATACAGTCAAAATACCCATACCCTGCTGAATAAACACATAAGCCACTGTAATAGCCACTGTTTATAAATTGCTTTGGATTAAAGCATCAACAGAATAAAAGTTAATAATATTTGAATTGCCTATTAATGGTATTTTACCGCATGTTTGAAATATTGTGATCCTTGTAGTCCTAAATAATGTTGTTTTATACATGTGGATGTATTCACTATTTCTGTGTGTTTGCCAGTTCTGTTTCTATATGTTTCTGTGACCCAGTGCTGCTGTGGTTAATCTAACAACAACAACAACAACAACAATAATAATAATAACAACTGTATTCTACAAAAAAAGCAGGAATGTGGACAGCATCCATTGTCAATAAAATTCTTGGTATAGATTTTCCTTTGGACTGGTCTAGGCCATCTGAGCATAACTCTAACTGGACCTAAATCTTCAAATTTTCTCTCCTACCCAAGGCTTTCAGCTATGTTCTCTGTGAAGAGGTCTCTTGAGCAGGTATAATTTTAATACAGTACACCAGTTGAAAAAGAGTGAAATCCAAAGAATTGTAATAGTAATAATCTCACGTGAACCGCGCATGGGAATTTGAACATAGCAAGAGCAACACCAGCATGGCTTGAGTAATCCCAATTTCTTCCTGCTGGAGTCTAATTTGTCCAACTCCACATGGACCGCAGGGGTGCGGTGACACAGTGGGTTTGGCCAGGGCCTGCTCTCTGGTGGCTCTGGGATTCGAGGCCTGCTTGGGGTGCCTTGTGACGGACTGACGTCCCGTCCTGGGTGTGTCCCCACCCTCTCGAGCCTTGCGCCCTGTGTTGCCAGGTTAGGCTCCGGTTTGCTACAACCCTGCTTGGGACAAGTGGTTTCAGTCAGTGTCTGTGTGCATGGACAGTTCCTCCCCCTAGATGATTAAGCCGCACCACATCAGGCAACAATTCTCCAGCTGTCTCATAGCAACAGAAAATTGTGTTGATCACAGCCCCAAAACAGTGTGGGTAAAATCATTTTGATAGTAGTGCTGAACAAAACCAATTCTTTCCATTGACATCCCCTCGCAACCCTGGACTTAACAGAATAATGAACCGAAAGATGAAATATTCTGTCATTCAATTAGTTTAATGTCTAGGGATAGAGTGGTGATTAAAACTCTGTGGATATAGCAGTTCATCTCTTAGATAAAATTATAAAAGTTATTTTACATACCACATTTATCATTGGTAAAAAGGCATATATCAAGGAAAATATTTCTTCTGCAGGGGGGTGCGTTGGCGTAGTGGGTTGGACTGGGTCCTGCTCTCTGGTGGGTCTGGGGTTCGAGTCCTGCTTGGGGTGCCTTGCTACAGACTGGCATCCCATCCTGGGTGTGTCCCCTCCCCCTCCAGCCTTATGCCCTGTGCTGCCAAGTTAGGCTCTGGCTCCCTACAACCCTGTATGGGACAAGTGGTTTCAGACTGTGTGTGTTTCTTCTGCAAATTTAAGAAACTGCCACTTCATATTAGTTAAGCAGGAGACCCTAGAAAATGAAATGCAAATATTTGGAATAAAACAGCTAATGTTATGAGAACACTCACTCACTCATCCTAGTCAGGGTCACAGCAGTCTAGAGCCTATCATAAAATCATAGGGCACAAGGGAAGGGTAAACCTTGGACAGGATGCCACCCATTTATGAGATCATTTTCTATGTAAAAGTCCTTAAAGACGTCGGGTAACCATTGGCAATAATTTAAAGTATTTTTTGGTAGAGTATATATTTTCTTTGTTTTACATATTTAAAAGACAGAGTTACTCAGCACCCATTAGCAACTGTCACGCCCACACCCACCGACTCAGCAATAGCACCTGTTGCCGATTAGCACGGCCTGCTATAAAAGCAGCGCCGTCACGCCAACGGGTGCAGAATCTACAACGCCCATCCTTTGGCTTGTACATTCAGCGTCTTGTTTTCCCAGTACCCTGTTCCCCGTTTACAGTTCCTGCTTCTGCCGGCTCTTTGACCTTGGATTATTTACCAGTTTCTTGAGTATTGCTTCGCCCCTTAAAACAACGTTCGCACCTCGGAAGATCCTCGCCTGTCCCCGACCTCAGTCTCTCATTGCTCCTGTGTTTTGGCACCGAAACAATAGCACCCGCACTTGGGTCCACACCCTACCTCCCGTCTCCTGTCCGCGACCGTGACAGCAACAGAAATAGCAGAACAAACAGAGGTTATTGGTAGTTCCTTTCAGTTATTTATGGATAAGTTTACTAAAAGTAGCTTTAGTTACCTACCCAACAAGGCTGTCAAGAGACTTAAACCAACAATCTGTTGGTTACAGGCCCTTCTCTTTAACTGCTGTGTTAATTGCATAATTCAAGCAAAATATCAAAGTCAAAAATGGAAATGTAATAACACAACTGCACTTTATTTTTCAGTGCGTGCATAAGTAATGTGGGTCATAAAGGAAATTCAAATTCAGTGCTCCAAATGGTGTTTGAATTTTTGATATCAGGTATCCACATTCTCAGACAAATTGAAAATATAAAACATCAAAAGCTATTTGCTTACTTTTCAGAGACTTACCTGCTACTCAACAATCAGATGCAAATTCAAATATGAATACATAAATTGCAAAAATATAAAGCAACAATTAAATCTTGAAAAGGAAACAGTCCCATTTGTGATTTAATTTCCTCAATCTAATAGGGTTTTCCTGCCTAAATGAAAACACAGTGGCAAAGCAGGGTGAATTTTCACTTTTGTGTTCAATAATTCCAACATATTTAATCAATTTGTGAAAGCGGACAGGAATAGAACAAAGGTGTGATAAGTGTAGTCATTTCATGATCACTGGAGTTAGTTATCAAAACCACCAGCATGGTCGTTAGATGAGGTAAATATTAAAACTGTCTCCCTGCCAATATTTGTATATATTCCCATAGAGTTCTATTGCCACTAGATATTTGGTTCCCCAAATTCTAACAAGTTCTTATGCTATGAGATACTGCATGTGCTTTTCTCAAAAATTATTCGCCAGTTAATGAAATTCAAAAAATCTCTGCATTCAGATTGTAAACATTACTAACAGATCTTCGTCTGAGCCCTGGAGATACACAGAAACACTCATGCTGCAGTAGAATGCATAGATACACAATATTAATAAGAGATCAAGGCTATCTTCTCATCCAAACCAAATATAGCTCATTTATATTTAGTTGGAGTACAAAACATATATAGGGTACACAGCAAAGCAAAACATGCTTTTCTTTGTATGAACAGGTACAATATGTCTGTATTGAAATTTCTGTAACATTTTTTTATATGCCATCATGATCTTTAGCAACAGCTAAGATCGGGAATCTACAGGTAGAGGTTACAGTGGGCACAGGCTCACCAAAACTGGACAGTTGAAGACTGGAAAGACATTGCCTGGTCTGATGATTCTTGATTTATGACATTCAGATGATCAGTATTTGGCATAAACAGCATGAATCCAAGAATCCAACCTGCTTAGCGTCAACAGTTCAGGCTGCTGCTGGTGGTGTAATGGTTTGGGGAATATTTTCTTTACACATTGGGCTCTCTAATACCAGTCGAGCATCTTGACCATGTGCGTACTTTTATGGCCACAATGTATCCATCTTGTTATAGCTACTTCCATCAGGAATGTCAGAAAGCACAAGTCATTTCAAACTGGTTCCATGAACATGACATTGATTTCAACGTACTTCAGTGGTTTCCCCAGTCACCAGATCTGAGTCCAACAGACCACTTTTGGGATGTGGTAGAACAGGAGGTTCACAGCATGAATGTGCAGCTGACAAATCTGCAGCAATTACATGATATATCTATGTCAAAATGGACCGAAATCTCTAAAGAATGTTTTCAGCACCTTATTAAATCCATGCCACAAAGAATTCAGGCTTTTTAAGAGCGAAGAGGTGACATATCGAGTTCTAGAATGGTATTCCTAATAAAGTGGCCAGTGAGTGTATATAGTTGTAGTAAAAACAAACATTTTCTCAGCTGTACATACATATCTTGGCAAACTGAGTAAAACTAGCTGTATTGTCTAGATGTATTGACGTATGAGATGTACTTCGCTTTGGAGAAAAACGTCTGCTAAATGAATAAATGGGAATGTAAATATAAAGAAGTCTACAATGGACATTTCACTGCTCAGCAAACATGGAACAAAAGGTGAGCTGGGGGAAGGGTGTAGATCACAGGACTGAAAGCACTTTGTCCTAAGGGTGCTGGAGTGTA
Source organism: Scleropages formosus (assembly GCF_900964775.1). Taxonomy (NCBI): domain Eukaryota; kingdom Metazoa; phylum Chordata; class Actinopteri; order Osteoglossiformes; family Osteoglossidae; genus Scleropages; species Scleropages formosus. The sequence continues at coordinate 29,798,901 of NC_041812.1, forward strand.
GGCTGCAAGATAGAGAGAGAAGTGTCCCCATTGTACTAGTGCACATGCTTCAGGAGCTGAGACAAATGCAGCCCAGGCAGCAGAACAAACAAGAGAGGCCGAATTGTACGTAATTGGATTGGGTGCACAGGAATTATTAAAGCCAACAGCCAGGCATAATTCAATCACATATGTAGCACACTAGCAGCTATGCTGTTCCCTTGGTCGTGTGTCACGCAATGTCAGCTTACGCAGTGGCAGCGGATGTTAAACTTTGTTTCCAGCAGACTTACAGGGTCGGTTGAATTTGCTGGTCATGTCAGGATATTTACGCCGTACGTTTGTATGTTAGGGCAATGAGATACAGAGTAGTGGGGTGGGTGAATACTTTTGCAAACGGTGTCAATTTGACACAATTGTTCTAACAAATGGCACTCAAGCAGTTCCTAATGACATATTGTGCACTTGCTATCCTTCATGTCATGGATGCTTTTATTCATCCTAACACTTTAAACTTCAGAATCAGAGGAACAGGAGCAACATAAATGAGGTGGATGAGTTGGCGGTGAGATGGTTTTCCAGGCATGCTCTTCGCGGGGTGCGCTAGTGCCAAGACAGATTTTTTTTTTACGAGGTGAGAAACTCAATCAGAACTCAGTTGCTAGAAAAAGAGACTGTCTAATAAGAACTGATGGACAATCTCATCTACAGGCAAGGCATTAAACCGAATATTAATATAACGCTTGTAAATAACCCAGGGCTGAGCTGGATATGTTACAGAAAAGCAATTTGCTGCAGTTCGCTCCCAGGTATGGAAGCGCTCAGATTCCATTTCCATGCAAGTGAGGGGTATCGTCTGCAAGGGTGGAAGTACAGAGAGCTGATTTCTCCGCACAAATAGTCCACTGGTTTGTTTTCAAAATTAACATGAATTATCCTGCCGGTAACTTGCTCTCTGTGACAGGAGGATCTTTAACATGCTTAATCTGAATCATTCATTCATTGTCAGTAACCACTTCTCAAATGCAGGCTCATGGTGGTGTAAAGGCATTTCAAGAAGCACAGGGTGGGAAGCAGGGTACAACTCTGGATGGAACATTATCACAAGGCAAACACACACACTAAAAGCAATTTCGAGACACCATTTCATTTGAAACACCTAAAACCAAACCAGAAGCTGTGAAGTGCCAGTACTACCTGCTGTGCCACCTTGGCTCTCTGCTTAACTTCTAATACCTAAAATCTATCCATCTATCTTACATATTCTGATGTCTTCTTATATCTCCTTCCTTTGAAATACTCTACTGACACAGTAAAAACATCAGTTCCATCATTTTATACAGTAATGAAGTTTTGTAAGGAATATCAATAAGGTATTTGAAACTTTGAATCAAATGATGTAATATTGCAGCCACATATGTCAGCTGCCAAGGGGGGGAAATGAATAAAAATACCTTCCTCCGCCATAGGCAAACTAACTTAATTTATCAGGTGCTGCCCAACAGAACAACCTGATCTGATACCTGTTAAACTCCCCGTCGCTCTCATTCACACTGGCCACAGATTAGCCAAACCCATGCTCTGTGTATTACGCACATTCCTTTATTAGCAAACTTGTCTCTCAAAGAGGGAAGTGAAATTACATTTACATTTTACATGTGTTCATTTAGCAGATGCTTTTCTCCAAAGCAACGTACATCTCATAGAAAATACAATGTGTGCATTACATTAGCAGAAGGACATAATTGCAGATGAGTGATTCTTCAGTACAGTTAGCTTGTTTCTTTCCATCTTATGAACCAATGTTCATCACACGAGTAGCCGCATGAAGGTTTATCCAGATAATCAACAATTACTAATCAAATTTCTAATATTTTATTTCTTAAACAATAAGGGGGCATGGTGGTGCAGTGGGTTGGACTAGGTCCTCCTCTCTGTGGGTCTGGGGTTCGAGTCCTGCTGGGGGTGCCTTGCGGTGGACTGGTGTCCCGTCCTGGGTGTATCCCCTCCCCCTCCTGCCTTGCGCCCTGAGTTTCTGGGTAGGCTCTGGTTCCCCGCGACCTTGTATGGGACATGTGGTTCAGAAAGTGTGTGTGTGTATATATATTTCTTAAACATTTACTTTACTCAAGTAGCTGTGTTAAAGTTTATCCATTATTCAACAGGCATGATCTCAAAGTTATAGAGCATGAAGAGTGAGTCTGGAAGAGGTGAGTTTTAAGACCCTTTTTAAATGTGGACAGAGATTCAGCAGTTCTGAGCAAGAAGGGGAGATTGTTCCATCACAATGGAGCCAGAACTGAGAACCTCTCTGCTTTACCTTTTGTGCGTGGGACCACCAAGCAGGCAGAATTGGAAGAGCATAACAGTCTGGTTGGGGTCTAGTGGCTGATCAAGTCTTGTAAATAGCTGGGAGCGGTCCTCTGTTACTTTTGTAGGCCATAACCAGGGTCTTAAATATGATCCAGCAAATACAGTGCTGTGAAAAAGTATTTTGCCTCATCCTGATTTCTTCTGTTTTTGTGTATATCTCATACTAAATAGTTTTAGATCTTCAAACGAAATACAACATAAAACAAAGGCAACCTGAGTGAACAGAGAATAGTTTTGATTTTTTTTTTTTGAAGCACAAAAGTTATCCAACAGCTATCACCCATGTGAAAAACTCATTGACCGCTTAAAGTTAAAATCTGGTTTGCCACCTTTAGCAACAATAACTCCAACCAAACGCTTCCAATAACTGGAGGTCAGTCTTTCATAGTGCTGTGGTGGAATTTTAGCACACTTTTTTTGTAGAACTGCTTTAGTTCAGCCACATTGGAGGGTTAGCATAAACTGCCCATTTAAAGTCCTGCCACAGCATCTCAATTGGGTTCAAGTCAGGAATTTGACTAGACCACTCCAAAATTTTAATTTTGCTTTTTTTTCAGCCATTCAGAGGTGTACTTACACCTATGCTTTGGATCATTGTCTTGCTGCATAATCCAGTTGCTCTTGAGTTTCAATTTATGGACTGAAGAGCGGACAGTCTCCTTTAGGATTTTCTGGTAGAGAGCAGAATTCATATTTCCTTTAATTATTGTAAGTTGCCCAGGCCCTGAAGCAGCAAAGCATCCCCACACCATCACACTGTCACCACCATGCTTGACTGTAGGTATGATGTTCTTTTTGTGGAATTCGGTGTTTGGTTTATGCCAGATGTAACAGGACCCCTCTCTTCCAAACAGTTCCACTTTCAACTCCTCAGTCCACAGAACATTCTCCCAAAAGGTTTGAGGATCATCGTGGTGTGTTTTGGCAAAATTCAGATGAGCATTAATGTTCTTCTGGGTTTGCAGTGGTTTTTGCCTCGCCATTCTTCAATGGATGCCATTTTTGCCCAGTGTCTTTCTGAGAGTGAAGTCATGAACAGTGACCTTTATTGATGCAAGAGAGGCCTGTAGTTCCTTCAATGTTGTCCTTGGCTCTTTTGTGACTTCCTGGATGAGTCGTCGCTGTGCTCTTGGTGGAATTTTTGTAAGGTCGGCCACTTCTGTGAAGGTTCATTACTGTGCCGAGTTTTTTCAATTTGGAGATAATGACTCTCACTGTGGTTCTTTGGAGTCCCAGAACCTTTGAAATAGCTTTGTAACCCTTCCTAGAATAATGTATTTCAATCACCTTCTTCCTCATCATTTCTGGAATTTCTTTCAACTTTGGTATAGTGTGTTAATGGTTAAGACTTTTTAACCAACTTCCTGCTGTTGAAAAAGCTCTATTTAAGTGTTGATCTGATTGAACAGGGCTAGCAGTAATCAGGTCTGGTTGCATTTAGTCCAGCTGAACCCCAGTATGAATGCAGTTTCATAGATTTGGGTAAATCCACACACACACACACACACACACACACACACACATCATCTGAACCACTTGTCCCATGCAGGGTTGCGGCGAGCCGGAGCCTAACCCGGCAGCACAGGGGGTAAGGCTGGAGGGGGAGGGGACACACCCAGGACAGGGTGCCAGTCCGTCACAAGGCACCCCAAGCGGGGCTCAAACCCCAGACCCACCGGAGAGCAGGACCCGGTCAAACCCACAGCGCCACCACGCCCCCCACTGGGTAAATCTACTACAGGGGCAAAAACATTTTTACACAGGGCCAGCTGGTACTGAATAACTTTTTGCTTCAGTAAATAAGATTATCATTTAAAAATTGTATTTTGTGTTTACTCAGGTTGCCTTTGATTTATGTTAGATTTTGTTTTAATTTCTGAAACAATTTAATATGATATACAGAAAAACTGAAGAAATCAGGATGGGGGCAAATACTTTTTCCACAGCACTGCATATGAAGCCAGTGCAGAAAAACAAGTAGGAGATAAATGGGAACTCTTCAGAAGTCAAACACAACTTAGGCAGCAGCGTTCTGTATCAGCTGCTGAGGTTTGATGGCAGTAGCAGGAAAGTCAGACAAGAGAGAGTTGCAGTATCCAGACGGGATGCCACCATGGCCTGGAAAAGTAGTTGCGTAGAGTCTGTTGTGAAGAAAGGACGGATCCTGTGGATGTTATGCGGGATGTATCTGCAGGTCCAGGTTGTGGCTTTGATGTGCTGAGAGAAAGACAGACTTAAGTCAATCATCGCTCCCAGACTATTAGTCGAGGAGATAGGCAAAATGAGTGAGTTTTCCAGTTTGATCGAGAGATCACAACAGGAAGGCAGGCTAGCTGGGAGGTGAAGGATCTCTGTTTTGGAGAGGTTAAGTTGTAGGTTGTGATCACACATCAAGGCAGAGATAGGCAGGCAGCAATGAAGGAAATGTCTGTAGCTCCAGGTGGAAATGAGAGTAAGAAATTAACTTTCTAGTAGTTACTTGACAAATGACCTTATCCTCACCCCTGTGCCATTTCGCCCCTTTTTACCCCATTTCCCGTGAAGGGACTCTTAAATGCTACTCACACCCTCCTGTCAACACATCGAGCCTGGTGGCAAAATCTAAGCAGCCATGCAGCATTCTTTTCCACAGCGCAGATGTTAAAACCCTGTTATCACACCATCAGGCAACACTCGTCTCCGTGATCTCCCTTTGTTACAACACAGGAAGCCCTTAATAGCTCCCTTAAATCGACATATATTGACTCATCTTTCGTTTCCATTTCATGAAGATGTTTTGGTGGCAAAATTAAAGACACAGACATAACTGTGCGCAATTTATGCCTTTACCATCTAGTTTTATATTACTGTGTTATCAGTAAGGCTTCATTTTAACCCTGTGCTATTCAGAAATTATTTGTATTCTTTTTTTTCACTTTTTCTCACCCGATTTCAGATAAGTAAACAAATAATCTCCAATTAGTATTGGGGCCATGTGTTTCTAGGTTTTTGTTCCATCTGCTCTTGTTAATTACTCAATTAGTGCTGTAAATCTGATATTGCTCTTTAAAATGATAAACGAAATTTGGCTATATCAGCCCTTTGAGGCCTGTACCTAACAGATACAATATTTTCCTTTAATTTTCCAGAAAAAATGATGTAAATATACATATGATTAACTGCTAAACAGCCAGGGGAAGAAGAATTAAAACAAGTATATAGTACATTTGGCTGACAGTGTGATGCTCCTGCCTCACGGCAGTACAATTTCAACAGATTTTAAAAGATTTAGCATGTTCCAGAACTGTGTAAAATGCTTTGACATTTTTTAAAATTTTCTCATGGTGACTGAGAAATGAAATGCAATCACAATGAATTGCATGTGTTAATAAAAAGGATTGTCAATACCATTAGAGGAACTGCTTTGCACATTTCAGCTTCACCACCCCTGTCCTCTCTCCTCTTTTACATGTGTGTATCATACATCATGGAGATGTTAAAATCCCTCTAGTGATCACTTGTGGAGAAAAGCACTAGAAAACAGGATCTCAAGAGCAAGACAATTATGCTTGGCTAGTCTCCAGGTGATAGGTCTTATAAAAATGGATTTACCTCCACTTTACTTCACTGCAACTCCTACATTTCCCTGAGCTTAGAGAACAGAATTCATTCTGCACTCTAGTTCTACAGTAAACAAAATCAGAAATGAGAAGCAACATGTGAATATTTTCTTCGCGTTCTCTGTAACGCTGAATAGAATACTCAGGACTACTATAGCGAACCAAAAAAACATGAGAAACACCTGGATTTAAACTGGAAGACCAAATAGGAACCAAAAAGTAATTATGTTCTTTGGTAGTATGTAGGTAGTTTCCATAGATACTGTATGGATCCCACACTCACTTATTGGTGAGCTCTTTGAAGACACAGTAGTCTTTTTTTGGAGATCCTTTGAGTTTCCATGTGCTTGGAAACAGAAATTTATGGGGCTTCTGTGGATTTATGGTAACAGAACTCCTCTGCTGGCCACTTGGTTCCCCAAAGCAGAAATCTGGAATGGAGGCCAGTCCTCCTTACCGGCATGGCATCTATTTCAATAAGCGGGCATCAGGCCCATTAGCGCCCTAAACCAATTGGCTCCCTTTTTAAGGATCCACCGCTGCACAATTAGATGGGTGCAGAACAGCCTCTGCCTGTTCTTTCCTGAGAGAAGGATAATCACAACTGATTCGATTAGGAGGCTGTGCGGGCAGGGCTCGAGACCACAGCCACAGAACAGTGTGGACGTAGGACCTTGTCCCTCTCAACAATCACCCTGGCATTGCAGCAGTGCGTAATATGGGACAGCTAGTAGCATTGTGCTTAAAGCTGCTTCCTTTGGATCCTAAGGCTACAGGTTTGAATCCCTCCAAGGTAGTACCCTTGAGTGATGTACTCTGGTAACATTTCCTAGCTGTATAAAATGGGTAAATAATTATAAGCACCTTAAAGTTGCTTTTGAGAAAAATGTCAGATAAATGTAATATTCCACATGTGAGGGTACTGACCTCACACAGAATCCAGTGCTTTCCATAGTACATTATGGAAAGCATACTGTAAATGAATTGATATGCTACCAATAAATATGTGGTGCATATAATATGAATTATGTAATGTGGGTAATTTTATACTCGTACTACCAAAAATGCTATGTCCATCCATCGATCCACTTTCATTAACTCCTTCTCTTGATCAGGGACACTGGGGTTTGAAACCTTACTCAAAATGACTGGGCACAAGACCAAGTGGGGTGCGTCCTCAAAAGGACAAAATATGTACCATTAGTTATTGTAAACTATAAAATTTGCTAGATGATCTGGGTTTGACTCCTAGCTGAAAAATAACATTATGAAGTATATTATCATTTCTAAATAATAATTAGCGTAGATATTTAAAAAAAAAAAAAAAAATACACAGAGACATATACACAGACAGTTCCCGAGTTACGATGGTCCAATTTACGATTTTTCAACTTTATGATGATACAAAAGCAATATTCATTCAGTAGAAACCATACTTCGAATTTTGAATTTTGATTTTTTCCTGGGCAAGCAATATATGGTACGATACTCTCTCATGATGGCGGGCAGCTGAGCAGCGGCAGTGAACAGCTTCTCGCAGTCTGCCACGCAGTCACTAGTGTGTACAACTCATACTCTACATTTTTTGTGCTACCAGCGTTTTTTATTGTGTTTTGTGCATCCATCTTGTCTACAAAATGCCCATCTGTGTTTTTTGCTACTGATGAGAAGAAGAAGAGGAAGGCAATTACTCTTGAGGAGAAACTCAACATAATTGACCAGCAGGAAGGCGGCAAGCCCATAATTGCCATTACACGTGAATTTGGACTTTTGGGATTGACGATCTTGACCATCTTAAAGGATAAGAAGCGAAGATGTTTGGTAGGTTAGGTGTTTTAAATGCATTTTCGACTTTTGATGAGTTTATCAGAACGTAACTCCGTTGTAAGTCGAGAACCGTCTGTATACTAATTTTTTTTGTATCAATGTATTAATTATTTCATGATGACACAATACCTCAGTGTCACGTCCATGCCTGCACCACAATCAACAGCACCTGATGCCAGTCAAGAACTGAATGACAATCACAGCACTCGCCTTTAAAAGACCCTCCTCAGCCCCTTCACTGTCGCAGAATCTCACTGAGACAACCGGCCCTCTTTGCGCTCATGTCCTGATCTCCTTCGTTCCTAGCCCCAGCTCTTTGTTCTCCAACTTCTGACCATTCGCCTTGTCTCCTGACTACATCCAGGGATCCCCGTTCCCACTCTGACCGCCGATTGACCGACTCTTCGGTCGTCCCCGACTCACCTGACCCCTCGATTCCTGCCAAACGATCCTGCACTTGGGTCCAGTCGTCCTCTGTTCGGCGTGACACTCAGTACCTTATAATGATACTTCTAGGCTAGGAGTAAAGCGAAAATCAAAAATGTGTTAATAATTTGTATTTGTATCCATTATTGATACTCACTTGTTGCGTGCAATGTAGTCGTGGCTCAAAGCCTATCCTAGAACCCCAAAGTATGAGGCAGGTTATACACTAGATGGGACAGTCCATTGCAGGGCAATTTCACACACAATCACATACATACAAACAAAGGCTAGTTTAGACAGCAATTTAGAATTTAGAAGAAACTTATTCAAAACTTACATGTCTGAACCCACAGCCTGTGAGCTCTGAGGCACCAGTGCTACATGCTTTGTTAGAGTATCTAACATTTATCAAATGAAAAAGATGGACCTTTTTATTGCTTTTTATGTTCTGTCCTGACTTCTAAAAAATGTGACTGAGGGTGCATGGTGGTGCACTGTGTTGGGCCAGGTTGGCCCAGGTCCTGCTCTCTGGTGGGTCTGGGGTTCAAGTCCTGCTCGGGGTGCCTTGGGACAGACTGGTGTCCTGTCCTGGGTGTGTCCCCTCCAGCCTTATGCCCTGTGTTGCCAGGTTAGGCTCTGGCTCCCTGCGACCCTGTATGGGACAAGCGGTTCAGAAAGTGTGTGTGTATGTGACTGAATACACTAAAATATAAATATACTCATTTCAGCTTTATAACCATGTCATTATGACATATTAAAGAATGAAAACTGATCCTATTCAATTGTCAAAAGATTTAAAACCTTACATAGCAGCATAAATGTTCTATAAGATATGAACTAGTATTAAATAACAGCTTTACATTGTATGCCCATAAGACATCAAGAAGCAATAATCCCGCTAAGACGGTTAAGTCAATTTGGTGAAGCTGTCATGCTGTAGGTGCCTGTGCTCCCTGGGGTAAACCCAGAAGAACTTCACGTACCAGGGAATGTGAGGACAACAAGTGCTATTCCAACATGACACTGCTGTTGTTATTGGAACAAAAGACAGATGTCACAGTTTAGACATCCCTGCTATCATTGATGGAAGTCCAACAACAGGCACCACAAGATATTATGGAGACTTGGAGCCTCAGGTAGTGTTTACAAGTTAACAAAAATACTTGATCTTGGAAAGAGTGACTCTGGCTCTTGACCCACATTGGGCAGTCAAGCACTGCTCCCCTGAACCTACACCAGACTGCTGAACAGCAGCAAACATACTGTAACGTTGCTGAGGGGAGTTGTAAGAGCTTTGTGTAAATAGTTGATATTAGTGTTCATGTATGTACATAATTGTGTGTGTGTTGCGCTGATTGGTTGTCCTTCTATTTATGTTCAGTGTTGAAGAGGGGAATTCTGGGGAATTCCTGGGGTGCCCCCTTAATCATGGGGCACGGTAAGGGGGTTGGGAGTGACCCAAGGGGATTCTCCAGTGTGCCATTTGTACTGTCTGAAGCATCTTTGTTAAGACTGATACCAAACTACATGTACTTGTTCAGTAAAGAGCACGTTCCTTTTACCCTGATTCCTGAGCCAGTTTCTAGTAGCTCCATGGGGGGATGCTACAATATGTTACTATTTCCATCTGAGCTCAGTGTCCCAGGGTAGATAAGGTAGGTCTCATGAGGAATAGTGATGGAAAGGAACATAAATGTGTCAAAAATATACTGGTGTTTTCTACATGATGTCCATGCAGCACCTGTGTAACACAGCGTCAAGACAAAGTGCTCAAGCCCAGTGTGAATTCTGCTGCTGATGCAGACACTCTTATTCTCCATCATATGAGACCCTCCGATAACACCCCTGAAAGGAAGGTTGTGCTCCTGTCCATTATGACTGCACAGCTATCAAAAAAGATTTCAGATCAGGGCAGGTATCCAGTGGCCCCATGAACCAGAGGGGAAACCAGGGAAACAGGACTGCTGTGCTTCTGAGCTCCAGTAGTATCATGCTATGAATGTACTCTATGTGATAAGTACTAAGCATTGGAGTGCAGATAGAGGAACAAGAAGTAGCAGCACAGTGATTCAGCATGATTTCGATATTCTTCTTCTTCTTCTTCTTCTTATTATTATTATTATTATTATTATTGTTATTATTATTATTATTAAGTACCTTTATATAGGTCACACCTTTTTCCATAGCAATTTTTAGTGTAAGGTAATCAACTTCACAATGATTGATTCATTTATAAAACAGGGTATTTTTAGCAGAGCAAATCAGGGCAAGTACCATGTTCAAGTGTAGTACAGTGCAGGTGTGGGCAAACCCAGGATTTTCAGATTTCAAGGTAGAGGTCTGAGTCACTACTTTATTTGCTGCAGTAAAGTATAATGTGTACCTATGCAAGGAAGCTAAAGAGGTGGACTAACAGTATATGATGAAGGTGATTACAATGATTATCAGATGGTTATATAATATTAAAGATAATTATGATTAAAACAGCTTAGGAAGCATGTATCAGAAATATAAAATCTTATGCTATTGCTGTACTGCTTTAAGACACTCTAGGGACCATCTTTATGTGTGTGTCCAGGAACAGATATAACTGCCCTTGACAGGCTTCCTCGAATTGTGTCTGAGTGGGTTCTCTAATGCAGCCCGTTGGCCAGGTCATGTGACCTTTTGTTTGCATTAACAGAAAAAAGCTCTGGTCCCACAGCACCTAGAAGGATCAGCATGACATCCGCTGGCTTCCAGAGCTCACTTGCAGCACACATGGCCAAGCTCCAAACTGCCCCCAGCATAGTCAGTCAGCTTGGATGTCAACTGTGTGCATAGCCCGCTGTGAGCAGAATAACTTACCATTTCAAGTGATACCAGGACCATTTCAAACAGAACTGCAAACGAAAGGGGAAACACACAGGGTACAAAATTGCAGAGCTTCAGGTACTTCTCGTCAGTGGATTTGTTTTTTGTTTGAACTTTTCTCAACATATCACTTTCATTGCAGCTCAAAGTAGTCAGAGCATTACGACCCCACTGTAGAGTGCCTGGATAGTTTGGAAGTTATTCGTCTCGAATCGCCCAAAAGATTCAGCTATTTGCCAAAAGCAATTGTTTTATAGCAATCTACATTTATTCATTGTTTAGCTGACACTTTTCTCCATTTATACACCCGGGTAATTTTACTGGAGCAACTTAGGGTAAGTACCTTGCTTAAGGGTATTACAGCCAGAGGTGGGAAGCAAACCTGAAACCTATGGGTGCAAAGGCAGTAGCTCTAAGCACTGTGCAACCAGCTGCCCCATTAGGTGAGCTACAGCACATAAACTCATGAAATACTATGGTATTTCTGTTGAGGGTGTTGGAAAAACGATAATTTGCCCTTTACATCATTAGATTTGCTTGTACCAAAGGCCAAATAGTTTGAGGTCATCCCCCGCAGACTGCACCAGGCCCAGAGCATCCAGCAGCCCCTTACCAACACTGAAACACAGACACAGATCCTGTGGTTTCATTTGTTTCCAGCCATATTGCAAAACTGCCTTTCAGTTTTCTTCTACATCAGCCCAAAAATGTAGATTTTGGATAAATGGCTGGGGAGGCAGGTCTGCATAATAATGATGAGAAAATTAAAGTTGCTGCAAATGTTGACACTTATCACACAGTCGGGCTTGCAGTGTGTGGTACAGACACAATAAAGGTGGTCACGTAGGGAATAGAGAACAGGGGAAGTGCCAGTTGGGTCGAAAGCTGCCTTCATTACAGTCCCCTTGTTTTTCATATTGAACAGAGACACGCTTCAGCGCATGTTTTTTGTCTTCTCACAGTGGCGAGAATGCATTTGTTTGTTCATGAATATTTAAAGGAAAGTGTCATCGCTGATTACGGGCCTCCTGAAAGAAGTCTTGCATGTCAAGACGATGTCGAGGGGGAAGTGCTTTGGGCTTTGTTTCTTCATTCAGCACCACACATGGTCTTTGGAGACTAATTAGATCTGTTGGATGATTAAACTATCGTGATTTACCCGCCTGAGCGCCACTGTCAGGAGGACAGCAGATGCAAGCGGTCCGAACCTCAAACCTTTGACAGGACCCGAGGTTTTTTACGCTCTGGAAGCAGCCTGGTGACCACGAACAAAGTGATCTCTGCAACTGATGGACTGTCAAGGTGTGACAGACCCCCATGGGCCTCCACCGTCACCCTCTCCAACATCTTCCATGGCTTCAGTTTAGCTCATTGTTTTGTCTGCAGAAGCCTGACTGAGCCCCGATGCTGTGCACAGTCTGATATGCTGTAATAGTGGGACAACTCAGATGTCACACCAGATGTTAAAAGCACTCCAGGTAAAAAATGTACTGATGCTTAAGTTACGAGGATAGCTTTCCATATTGATCTGGTCGGGAATACTAAGTTAGTTGAATAGATTTTCCATTTGACAGTGGGTTTTCATTTGGAAACTGAAAGCTGCATATCAGGAAAATCATTTGCTTGTTCCAAACAGAAATATACAGAAGTGGGTCAGTGTGTAAGAGTCCAGTGCACCCCAAGTGTAAATTAACAACTGTCTGATTGTAAGGTAACACTATGGACATACAGCATATCTCTTTCAAAATTACAATTAAAGAACAGTTACGCCTGCAGAATTTCTTTGGGAAAATATGTGTACACACACACACAAACACATTGATATATGCCTCATGTACGCAACAAATATTAGAATGTGCATCTGGCATCTACTCCAAATTAACACAAATGCTGGGCTTTCAGTAACTTTAGCTGGGACATAAAATAGAAAAAACATTTTACATCATTCCACACTGGTAAGCGATGTCTAGTTCTTTTATGCAGACACTAGTGGGACAGTCACCAAGGAAAGGCTACTGTCCATAGGCTCCATGCAGCAGATATAGAAATGTAGAACAGTATTCAAGCAGTGTCATGTAACCCTGTGCATGTTCATGCCAGCACAACCGCACTGAAAATTGACAGAAGGACCAGTGCTGCAGTATTAGCCAATTTTTTCTCATCTTACAAGAGCTCAGCACAGCAGTTATTTATATTCAAAGCAACACACTCAACTCCTATCTGAAAGCCTTTGCTCATTGACCATCTGTGATGAACGCTTAACCAAGCCCAGCACAAAGATCCATTATATTAATGATGGAATTAGCCATTATCATCTGCACCAAGAGTCCTTCAGATCATCTATGATATTACATAAAGGCAGGAGAAGCTTTCAAGTGTCCCATCAACTCTATCATTACATTCCAAACCACATCCCACAGAAACCCAAAGTGATTCTCCTAGAACAAGAGAGTCCACCAGCTCGTAACTGTCAGTGCTTCAGCTGTCAGATAAGACACGGATGAAGGCTAAGTGGAAAACATGCATTGTTTTTAAAGGTTCAGCCAGTTCACACCTGGCAACTTGAATGGAGTCAATATGGAGTCAAAATAGGAGCCGTAGGGAACTCTGAATGGGACCTCACTCTATGTCCTTTACCTGTGGCATTGGAAGCAAAGCTGGTCCTTATGTAGGCAATGAGCTTTTTTCACCAATTCAGACCCATGTCCTCAGTAAATGATTGCCAAAGTCAAGCCATTCACCATTTTATCGCTAAGTGAATGTTTTTATGTAAAGTGACTCACTTTAAGTGATTTTCCTGTTTATCGGTCTGCATATTGAACTGGAGCAATTAAGAGTAAATTAAAAAAATTAAACTTGTAATAAAATTGTGAAAATTTCGTTATAGGGGTATGACAGCTGGATAGCTCCTGGGACTTGAACCTGCAGTCAGAAGAAAAGGTGTCCTTTCAGTGACAAAGGCCAGAAACCTGTAGGCAAGCAGTGACAGGAGCTGATGCCACATACCAAATATGACATCACGGGAGGGCCCTAATGAGCAGGACACAGGCCTCTCAGCCAAATGGAAAGGTGGGAAAGGAGCCTTCGGGGAGGTGCGCTCCATATACAAAGAGACCTGGTCTCTCAGATGCTGGGATCTCACATCAGAGCCTGTCACGAGTAACAACCTGATGACTTGCTTACAGACGCAAGAGAATTCTCCATGGTGCTATGAATCTGACAGGTTGCTGTTGCTGCTGATGAAGTCCGATGAAATCAGCTGTCCAGGTTAAAGATACAACAGGCCAGGTACCGTTTAATGAAATGTTTATTTAATATTTTTCCCCCTTGCGATTTCAGCCTGCTCTTTCTTATATTCTTTATTGATTAAATATGCGTACAGTGTATCCTAATTTGCTGCCATGCATCTTATATAGTTGTTTTGTAAGTCGCTTCGGAGAAAAGCGTCAGCTAAATTAATAAACGTAAATGTAACATAGACTCTTTAACAACCAGTGGATAAATGCTTGCCCATAATTAACTTCTAATAAATGTCTACATTTTATAAAATAAGCAGACCAAAATATGAAACTTCTTTATTTAATCAGATATTTGGTTGCGCAAAACAGTGTTTGTTTATGATGCACTGCAAACTGTAATACCTTAGAAAGGAAAGTATTTTTAAATCTAGGATGTGCACAAAAATTAAGAATTCTGTTATTAGATTACATCAGTTTATTCTCCATAAGAAGGACGTTATTTTATTAGAGTCTGTGCAAGAATAAAGTGACAAATACAACAGATTGGACGCATTTTGTGCTGACGTAAACAACGCATATTAGTCAGTTTTGTAGTGTGTAAGACCTGCTTGTGGAACCACTGTGGATGGAACTGCTTAAAATGTCAATATAAGCAATACATTGCAATTTCCTTTTAAAATCCATGGCAAAGGCCTGTAAGTGGATTATTTATTCTAAGCGTTCACAGCTCCAAGGATATAACTGCTGTTATTGCAAACTATCCTACAGCACAAACAATAACAGGCATTGCTGAATAGCTCTTTTTTAAAATACAACCTTGCATGTTATAATAAATCATGTGATACCTATGTTTTTGTGGGGAATTCTCAAGCTCTTATTTGGACTCAGGGAAAAATTTCACCATAAAATACTCTGTAATACTGCCATAAACGAACACACACACACACACACACACACACACACACACACACACACACACACACACACACACACACACACACCATCTGAATCCATAGTCCTGAGCAGGATCAAGGTGAACCGGAGCCTAACCCAGCAACACAGGGCGGAAGGCTAGAGGGTGAGGGGACATACCCAGGACAGGACACCAGTCCATCGCAAGGCACCCCAAGCAGGACTCAAACCCTAGACCCACCAGAGAGCAGGCACAGGCCAAACCTGCTGCGCCACTGCGCCACCCACTACTGCAATAAACATGAAATAAAAATATGAACAGCAGCTGCTTTTTAAAACTTTTATAAAATGCACTGGATAGCTGGGCTCATTTGCTTATACTTACGGCTATTTATGATTTATGGAGCAGTTAAATCATCCTGTCATGGGTTTCTAGTTAGAGTCACATAATGGGTAAATAACCCTGCCAAAAATAATTTTTGGATGGGAGTTATCCAACACCTGCACTTGTTAAAACATATGCAGGCATTCACAGCATAGCCACCATACTGCCTTTGCACATGTGTCAGGATGAATGGCTGGGATTTTGCCTAATAACCAACTCATTGCCATCTGATTTGTCTCAAGAGATGATGTCCATTTCCCTTTTTTCTGTTACAAAAACTCGAAATACCTATGCTTGTAATAAAGACGTCTCAAATTTAGACAGGAACTGCCCTGCTAAGGTTGGCAGATAAGTAAATATTAACAGAGCATCTCCTCAGGGAACGGCATTTTGAACGCAGGATTACACAACTGCTGTCCTGAAGTAGCACTTATTTTGCTGAAAGTGCATGGACATTTCCACAGAGAAGAAAGCTAGATCCAAAATGTTGCCACTTCATTGCCACATGACCCATATAGGCTGAAATTTGACTAATTTTATCTTTAGGTAACAAAATCTGTAGTAGTCCCCAGCAAGGTAATAACCCTGAATTACTCCAGTAAAAACTGCCCGGCTTTACCAATGAGTAAATAAGGACTAATATAAGTATAATATAAGTAAATAAAACTCACTCCCTTTGTGAGTTTTATATCTCTTCTTGCTGATCAGTGTCAGCTGGATTTTTTGGGCTCATTTTATGAGCACTGAAAAAAAGCTCAAAAACATTCACTTGGTATCTTCTACATGTCACTGTCCCCACACTTGTCAAACAAAGCACATGGAATACCATTGCACCCCATCAAAACTTTGGACAAAACTGTGGATGGCCATAACTTCCAAAGTAAAATAAAAGTGCAACTGGACAGTATAAATCAGAGTTGAAGCTTGACTAGAAGTATCTGAAGATGAATGGCAGCCAATTTCCATATTCATCTGTCCGGCCGTGCACTCGTGCACCTCACCCAGATGCACATTAATGTGTGAAATGATAGCTGGCACTAAGTTCACTGGGCAATTACATCAGGGCAAATTTCCATAACAGAATGTGCAGCTGCTCGACACTGCCATGTGTGGAGATTTCTGGAAAGGGCGACTGGGGACACTGCAGTGCTGGAGCCCTTGGCCTCTCTAAGGGATTCCACTCTCAGTGGGTTAAGTGTGCCAGAAACTTCTGACTAAGAAAAGCTGTAGCTGGCAAAAATCTGGAGGAGACCACCTGAACAGTGGCGTGTTCCCTTTCCCTCACAAGTAGCATGGCAAGTAATTGCAAAAATCTGGAGGAGACCACCTGAAAAATGGTGTGTTCCCTGTGCCTTGCAGGTAGCATGGCAGGTAATCAATAGGACTTGTGTCATGATGGAGCTTTGAGAAAGGCCATTGATCTAAATTTCTTCTTTATTTAGCTGACACCTTGGTTCAAGGTAACTTAGGTAGTGAATAAAACAGTAGTCAGAGGAGTTTTAAGGCAATTAAATCAGATAGGTTTGTATACTTCCTCCCAGTGTAGTACACTTAAGCAATAAAAACTAAGAGTAAAAATTACCTAGTTGTAATCATGTTAAATAGTTGCAAAGAGATTGGGAGGCAGCTGGCAGAATCGGGGTTAGAGCTGTTGCCTTTGATCCCAAAGGTTGCAGGGTTGAGTCTCATCTCCAGCTGTAGTAACTGTGGGCTGCAGAGCGAAGATGCCGTAAATCCAAAACTCCATCGGACCTAGATGCTTACTAGTCACTCTTAGCTGCTTTTCAGTCTGCTCTCTCTTCAGCTAAAACCTCCTTCTTCCACAACAAAACACAGTCTGCATCCAAAAAACTACACAGACTCTTTGCGACCTTCTCGTCCCTTCTGTGTCCCCCGCCGCCTCCTCCTCCCTCTTCTCTCACTGCTGAAGACTTTGCTTTATTTTTCCGAGATAAAGTCAAAGAGATCACTGATAAATTCTCACCATCGACCCACCCAGTTCACGCTGGAAGCTGTGAAGCTATCCTCTCCAAATTCAAGCCGCTCATCGAATCTGAAGTCACTGACCTCCTGATATTGGACAGAGCCACCATCTGCTCGCTTGATCCGATCCTATCGTCACTCCTACAGAACACTTCCCCGCAACTCTCCTCCTTCATCTCTACAATCATCAACTCCTCACTCTTCTCTGGCTGTTTCCCAGCTGCCTTCAAAACTGTTCTAATTTGACCTCTGTTAAAAAAATCCTCCCTGGACCCCAATATGGTTGAAAATTACAGACCGGTCTCTTTCCTCTCCTTCCTGTCTAAAACCCTAGAGCGGGCGGCCTGTGATCAACTGTCTGATTTCCTCACCTGGAACCATCTCCTCGATGGTTATCATTCTGGTTTCAAAGTTGGTCACTCCACTGAGACTGCCCTTCTGGCAGTATCTGACGCTCTCCAAGCTGCTAGAGCCGCCTCCCTCTCCTCGTCCTGTCAATCACCAGATTCTACTCTCCTCTCTTAACCAGCTTGGAATCAAAGGTGGAGTACTAAGATGGTTTGAGTCCTACCTCTCTGACAGATACTATCAAGTGGTCTGGCAGAGCTCTCGTTCTTCTCTTCTGCCTCTCTCAACCGGTGTTCCACAGGGCTCGGTACTGGGTCCTCTTCTTTTCTCAATCTACACCTCCTCCCTCGGTCTGGTCATAGCCTCCCATGGATTCAAATACCACTGCTATGCTGATGATACCCAGCTCTTCCTTTTCTTTCCACCTGGTGCATCAGACATCTCCATACGCGTTGCTGCCTGCCTGTTGGACATCTCTTCATGGAAGTATGATCACCACCTCCAAGTCAACCTCTCCAAAACAGAGATTCTTTACCTCCCAGCTGGCCCGTCCTCCTGTCACAATCTATTGATCAAACTGGACAACTCACTCATTTCGCCTAGCTTCTCAGCTAAGAGTCTGGGAGTAATTGCTGATGCGAGTCTGTCATTCTCTCAACATATGGAAGCCACAACCCGGTCCTGCAGATACATCCTGCATAATATTCGTTGGATCCGTCCCTACCTCACTACTGACTTTGCCCAACTACTTGTCCAGGCCATGGTGACTTCCCGTCTGGACTACTGCAACTCTCTTCTGTGTGGCCTTCCTGCTAATGGCATCAAACCTCTGCAGAATGCTGCTGCACGAGTTGTGTTTGATTTGCCAAAGCGCTCCCATGTATCTCCTCTACTCATCTCCCTGCACTGGCTTCCTATAGCTGCCCGAATTAAATTCAAAACCCTGGTTATTGTGTACAAATGCATCAATAGAAGTGCTCCCGGCTATTTACAAGACTTAATCAACTGCTACACCCCAGCCAGGCCCCTTCGCTTGTCTATTTCTGCTCGCTTGGTGGTCCCACTCACGAAAGGTAAAGCTCAGAGGTTCTCAGTTCTGGCTCCGTTGTGGTGAAATGATCTTCCCCTGTCACTCAGATCTGCAGAAACTCTGTCTATATTCAAGAAAGGTTTGAAAACTCACATTTTCCAGATCCACTTTGCCCGAGATCTCTCCAGCTTATTTACAGTGTAACTGTTCACACATCATAACTCTATAAGCATCCCCAGATACAACCTTTATTCACCCACTACTCTGGCATTGTACTTGCTTATTTGTGTATCTTCTAATATTTAAAAAAAGAAAAAAAATGGTTGGAGGATATCGGGATTTTTCTATCCTGTGTCTTATGCACCTACTCGAACGATGAACCTCGGTGCAGCAAGTGGTAGGTAACAAACTAGGTTTGCTTGAGACTTTCATGTCTGCAGCTATGTTTCCTTCTCTCAATGTAATGCATAAATTGTACTTTTGCCGAGATGTACATCACTTTGGACAAAAGCGTCTGCTAAATGAATAAATGTAAATGTAAATGTAGTACCCTCGAGCAAGATACTTACCCTAAATTGCTCCAGTAAAATTACCCAGCTGTATAAATGGGTTTGTAACTGTAAGTATCTTAACATTGTAAGTCACTTTGGATTATAGCCTTAGCTAAATGATTAAATGTAGATTAGTAGACGATCCTACCATTGCTATTTGCCTTTGACGAAGGTGTTGGCTAAGAATGGCTTATGATGGCATCAGTTTCTTCAGTAGATTACCATCTATACATAGAAAAAACTATAACTTTACAATGCATAATCATATCGCTTAGTCGACACCTTTAAGTTGTTCTCAATTTATACAACTCGGTATCCACTGTATAAACTTTAAACACCTCTGTTGACTGGAACCAGCGCCATTCAGGCTAAAGGGCCATAGCTTTCACACAGCAAACTGTGGTCCTGAAAATCTAACACTCTCTATAAGTTAAATAATATGGTTTTAGATAAATATGTTAATAATGTAATCTGTCACTGTTAGCAGTGAAGGTAGATTCTTTTAAATTTGCATGAAGAACAAGACTCATCATTCGTTATTGGTTCCAGTGCTCCTTCTTTTGGGACATGAAGGCAAGTTCTCTTGTGATGTTCTCCTATATTCCTCTCCCATTAATCCATCTCAGCAGGGGGCCTGGTGGCGCGGTGGCGCAGTGGGTTGGACCAGGTCCTGCTCTCCAGTGGCTCTGGGGTTCGAGTCCCACTTGGAGTGCCTTGCGACAGACTGATGTCCTGTCCTGGGTGTGTCCCCTCCCCCTCCAGCCTTACACCCTGAGTTGCCGGGTTAGGCTCTGGTTCCCCGCGACCCTATATGGGGAGAAGCAGTTCAGAGAATGTGTGTGTAATCCATCTCACAGCTTGGCCAACTAACCTATGGCTGTCCATGACCTGCAGATCATCCAGTTCTGTTAAATTTATGTAGTAATACTACATTTATTTTTGTTTAATAGCATTATTTGCCATATTTAAAGACCTTTACTACATTTCAATGCATTTTTAAGTTCTTGCTTGGGCTGAATTTGTGCTCACAGCTTTACAAATCCACAACAGGTAGCATAATATCAGAGATGAATTAGAACAGATGGTGTCAGTATTGCTGGAGAAAATTTGGTCACATCATTGTTAAGTGCCTAAATGCACCTGTCTGGATCAGTCCAATATTGAGAGATGATGCCATATTCTCAGTGCCTCTATTGATTCTTCAGGTTGGGATAAACAGCCCATAAACAGCCAATGTTGCCAACACACAGACATAGATTATGTTATCTTGCTCACCCACTTGAATCCTTCCGATTGACGCGTTTGATCTAATTGCAGCAGCAGGGGAGTTCAATACAGCCAGAGGCGATAAACAGCTTTAGCTTTTTTCGTTCTCTGTGTTAAGGAGAAGGGAGGTGAGATATCAGAGCTTGTTTGCATTTGAGTGATCACTTCCTTGTCAAGCATCTCAGTCAAGTGCTCAGAGTCATCACCAACATTTGATTTCCTCACAACTTCAAGCACTTACCATAATTTTACTCATCATGGAAAAGTAGCATTTAAACTTAGAAACTAAGAATTATAAAGAAATACTGCATTGACCTTGTTTTTTAACAAAAGCCTTTGGAAACTTCATATTCCGTATTTGCATAGTGCATCAGAACAAGGAGTTGAAAAGCTGAATTTTGTTATACTTGTTTAATGGCAATAAAGGTGAATTGAATTGAAAAATAAATAAACATAACATTGATAAGCAAAAATCCATTTTTGGTATTATTCCACTTTTCATTTTTGAAGTGGTATAAAATATTCAATACATTCGCCCTTGAGGCAGACTATTCTGCTGTGCTATGTGTAGCTCAGCAGCATTTTGGTCACTCTTATGTGTAGACAGACAAGACATCCTACCATGAGTCGTGTGACCGTGTAAAGCCAACTGCCGACAACTCCTCCCCCTTCCCAGTCCAGAGGGGTTTCGTGTGGAGGACACATCTGGCAGTAAATGAAACCAAAAAAGGTAACACAAGAGCTTCAAGTCTGATGACTCAGTCAAGGTGAAACTGCTTAGTGTAGCACCCAGTCTAACTTTAGCCATGACCCGAGCCCATGCACACAAACAAGGAACACGACTACGGAATATTACCCCATATCACTCCCCATGTTCTTTATGCAGATAGAAACACACTAACAATTCAATTCAGTTCAATTTGTTTTATAAAGTGCTCTTCTCATGCAGTGACACAGAGCGCTTTAACACAGCAGCATTTTGTACCAACTGTAGCCAACATTTTCACCAACAACCGTAATGAGGAAAAAAGATCCTGCTGAATGCATCTCAGCTATGAGTGGCAACATGTGAATGAGTGTGGCTGCAATCCCCATGATGCTTTGGTGTGCTTGGTCAAGGCTGTCAACAACGAAACATGGCACACTCTTTCCAGCAGCTGTTCATACAGGTACGTGAACCCTGTAGGGATGATCGTTATTCTTGTAGGAAATAGTAAAATAAATGTAGAAAACCTACACCTTGAATCTTAGAATAAACATATAAAATGCACAGATGATAATAATTTTCACACCTGATTATACTTACCTACTTGTTTTAACTTATGTAACCTGGGGTTCACTTATTTTTCCACCTGCACTACTTCCTTGTTTGTACATTACATTTAGTCATTTTGCAGATGCTTTTCTCCAAAGCAACTTACAATGGATACTATGTAGTGTTACTAACCCACAAACCTTATTCAACAACATGACTTACACTGCTAGATATACTACTTACAATGGGTCATTCAACTACACTCAGTGAAACACACTCACTCTGTGTCACACACACTATGGGGGAACCTGAACAGCATGTCTTTGGACTGTGGGAGGAAACCAGAGCACCCAGAGGAAACCCACACAGACACGGGGAGAACACGCAAACTCTACGGAGACTGAGCCAGGATCAAACCCATGTCCTCTCACACCACCCAGGCGCTGTGAGACAACAGCACTACTCATTGTGCTACCATGCCATCCTGGATTAATAAATAAAATTCCAAACATGCATGACTTCCTTTAAAGATGGAATTGGTCATTACATCTATTGTGTCAAATAAGACAGACTGGTTCTGATAAAGTAATGATTTCCTGGTAAAACTAAGGAACACAAGGAGTTCCTGTACCATTAATATACTGTATATGCTTAATACTGCATACATGCATATGCACAATGTTCAAACTAGAGTATGCATTCTCACACACACAGACTGTCTGAAACTGCTTGTCCCAAGGCCGGTCGTGGCGAACTGGAGCCTAACCCTGCAACACAGGGTGCAGGGCTGGAGGGGGAGGGGACACACCCAGGACAGGACGCCAGTCCGTTGCAAAGCACCCCAAGCGGGACCAAAATCCCAGACCCAACAGAACGCAGGACCCGACCAAACTTGCTGTGCCACTGAGCCCCCCTATGCATTCTCAGAAACTATCATTATTATTTGTTGTTTTTCTTTACTTAGTAATGGCCTTTGTTAAGGTTTGGTTAGTATCAAGCAAGTGCTTACAAGGTCCCAAGAAAATGAAGTGATGACAATGCACAGCATCTACTTCAAATGTCAGAAGTTATATTTTCTACTTCACATATGTGCATATGTCACAAACATTAAAATATTTCCTTTATAATTCAATCATCTTTTATATACTTCTTTTATTAAAACTAGGGGATGAGACTTGCAATATCTTGTTAAGCATATAATAGAGATGGGAGTTGATTGCTGTCCCAGATCAATAACATTAATTTAAAACAAATTAAATCTAAATGTTTCACCGCTCATTTAATACCTATAAAATTATATTAATTTTTTTATATGGACGTGAAAGGAACCTTTATTTATACTTTTCTGTTACTCTATGCAGTGATAAATTATGTTTCATACATTGTTATTTTAATACCATAAGGACCTTTATTAATAAAGCAATATATAATATTAACATAAGACCTCCTAAATTTTACAATAGCTGTAAAAATGTAGGCATAGTTAAAATCCCAAGAAGCAGAATAATGTAATTTATACCTGTCTATTTACAAAACTGTACTGAGAAGCTGCAGAAAAAAACTTGCTTCACAGATACTGTATATCAATCAATTTGTCACGCCCACAAGTCAAGCAGCTGCACCTGACGACAATCAACAAGGCCAGGGACAAAGGCAGCGCCGTCCCGGCACGGGGTTGCGGAATCTTGCAACGCCTCCTTGCTTGACTTGTGAATTCAGTGCTTCGTCCCTTACACCCTGTTCCTCATTCCTGTGTTCACCTGGCTTTTGACCTCTGCTTGTTTTCCTGTGTACTGAGTATTGTCTTGCCGCAGAAATGACGCTTTCACCCTGGAAGACTGACGCCTGTCCCTGACCACCGATTTCGTCTGCCTCTGTGTTTTTGGATCCAGAATAAACACACCCGCACTTGGGTCCAAAACACCTATGTCCTGTCTCCGAGCCTTGGTGCTGACAGAAGATTCCGCCACTAGTATGGACCCAGCAGAGTTGGAGTGTCTGCAAAGGCGGTGTCTGTGCAGGGGGTCCTGCTTGGCTCCCACAAGCAGACCCTGCGTCAGATCCTAGAAACCTCCAGGGCTTCGTACAAGCGCAGCCGGTCGCCAAACCAGCTGAGAGGAATGCTCCTGAGATGGCGGCGATTGCTGGGGGCATTCCCAGTGCCGTTTCCGCAGCGCCTCCTGCATCATCAGAAGCCACCTTGAACATGGACCCCCAGTTGGCCACGCCTGAACGGTATGACGGCTCACCTGAGAAGTGCTGGGGATTCCTCCTCCAATGCAAGCTGGTGTTTGCAAGCCAGCCACACGCCTATCAGACAGACGCCAGTTGTACCACTTATATGATTTCTTTGCTGACCGGACCCACGCTGGATTGGGCAACGGCCATTTGGCACAAACGCAAGGCCACCACGTATGAGCGCATTCGGAAACAATTTCAGGCGGTGTTTGACCACCCACTCTCAGCTTGTGCCGCCAGTGACCACCTGATGACAATCTGGCAGGGCAGTCGGACCGTGGTAGCGTATTCCTTAGAATTCAGGACCCTGGGGGAACGAAGCGACTGGAACCAAGCCGCCCTCCTGGCATCTTTCATGCGTGGTTTACACCCGTGGATTCAAGCTGAAGTAGCCTACCGTGAGGAAGACTAGACTTTGGACCGGTTCATTGAAACGGCCTTTACCACTGACAACCTCGCACGGGACCGATTGCCACGCCCTTGGTTGTCCCTCGTGGAACCCCCCGCAACACTGGACGTCCCAGAGCCCAGGCAACTGAGCCAAGGGCACCTGACCCTGGTGGAGAGACAACAACGGATCCAGGTCCCTTGTGCCTCTATTGCGGAGGGTCTGGGCATTTCAGAGCCGACTGCTCCGCCAGATAACCCACCAGGAACCCCCGCCAGAGAACAGAGGTGAGTGCCCCATGTCGCTCAGATACCCAGTTGATGGTGCCGATAGAGGTGTGCTGGGGGTCGCCCGGGTGCAGGCGCGAGCGTTAATAGACTCCGGGGCTGCCAGCTGCTTTATGGATCCGGTCTTTGCTCAATGGCAGGGCATCCCAGTGCGAGAGTGTGATATTTACGCTGGGAATTAGTGCCCTGGATGAACAGCCATTGGGCACCGGTGTGGTGGAACGACAGAACGAGTCAGTACAAGTGCGTGTGGGGGCTTGTCATACGGAGGATCTCTCATTCTTTCTGATTTGGTCCCCCGATATGCCTTTGCTACTGGGGTTCACCTGGCTAGCAAAACACGGCCCGGCTTTCTCATGGAGCACTGGTGAGCTAGTGGCATGGGGACTGCAGTGCATCAACACATGCTTAGCCCTTACATTCCAGGCCACCTCGGTGGAAAGCCCAGACACCGCTGTGTTGGTAGCTAACCCTGCTGAGTATCAGGAACTTGCCAAAGGTTTTTAGCAAGAGCAAAGCCGCAATGCTCCTCCCTAACTGACCTTGGGATTGTGCAATTCATCTATGGCCGGGCACCACTCCTCCTCGGGGTAGAATTGTGAAGATTGTGCATTATATTTTGCATTGGAGGTCCGTCGCTGCTGTTTGTGGTGTTTCAGGTAAATGTAGTTGTTTTGCTACAGCTTTTTCCCAACGCGCATTCGTGTTGTGTAGCTGTGCGGATAGACACAATCGGTTGTCTGTCTGTGTAGTGTTGCATGGCAATGTAATTAATTTGTTTGTTAAATAGTATTTAGTGGTTTGTTGGGTGAACGTTCTCCGGATCATTTCTGTGTCTCATAGCAGGGAGTGAGTGTGACTCGGTGGTTCGATTAATCGCGTCTGTTTGTTGTTTGTTTTGGTCATCATTGTTGGAGTAGTTTCGGTTTCAATTAGGAATCTCAGCTGATAGGTAGTAGCCCAGTTTAAATAGCAGCTGGTGATCCGTAGCAGCAGCTTCTTGGTGCAAAGACAAGGGAGTCAACCTGTGGGAGTCCACCGAGGAAGGCCACCAGCACATTCATCTGCAAGGGATCATGCTCCCAACATTTTGACCGTCAAAGTCTTCTACGGTAAGCGAGCAGTGCAACTTCACCACCACCGGAGACCTGGGCGCTCTCGCTGCTACAGTAACCTGGTCTATCTTCACCTGTCAAACCTTCTGTCTTGCTCTACTTTCTCCATAGGACTCTGGAACTTCCAGTCCACTGTGAGAAAGGGCTGACTTCATACCACCCTACACGTCCCATTTCTCACTGGACCTCCTGGCCCTAATTGAAACCTGGATCACCCCAGACAACTCAGCCACACCTGCAGCACTCTCCACTAACTATTCTTTCTCTCACACCTCTCGTTCCTCTGGCAGAGGTGGATGCACAGGCCTGCTCATCTCTCCCTGGTGGGAATGCTTTATCTTTCTTCTTCCCTTGCATGATCTGTCCTCATTAGAATGGCATGCTGTCTCTTTCACTGCCCCAATCACTCTTGTTGTGGTTGTTCTTTATCGCTCTCCTGGCCCTCTCGGCTGCTTCTTGGATGACCTTGACATCTTCTTGAGCTCCCTGCCAGGGGACAACTCTCCGCTGATTCTCCTGGGTGACTTCAACCTGCATGTTGATGACATTCATGCAAGCGGCCTTCTGTTGCTCCTACAGTCCTTTGATCGCTCCCTGTCCCAATCCCCTGCTACTCATAAAGAGGCAATTGTCTTGACCTTGTATTTTCCCGCAACTGTGGCTGTCCTGCCCTCTCTGTCACTCCGCTGCATGTCTCTGACCACTTCTTCATTTCCTTTCAATCCTGCCTCGCCACTAACTCCTTGCCTGTTTCTGCATCCGTTGTCACCTTTCATCCCAACTTAAAATCTCTCTCACCTTCCTGCTTTCCTTCTGCTACTCTGGCCGCTTTCCCTTCTGCCGCACAATTCTCGGATCTATCTACAGATGATGCCACTAACACTTTCCTCTCTGTGCTATCCTCCTCCCTTGATTCTCTCTGTCCTCTGTCTTCTAGACCAGCACGTCCCATTGCTACCCCATGGCTGTCTGATGCGCTACATGCTAACAGGACCAAACTGCGGGCTGCAGAGCGAAGATGGTGTAAATCCAAAACTCCATCGGACCTGGATGCCTATCAGACACTCTTAGTTGCTTTTCAATCTGCTCTCTCTTCAGCTAAAACCTCCTTCTTCCACAACAAAACACAGTCTGCATCTAAAAAAAACCACACAGACTCTTTGTGACCTTCTCATCCCTTCTGTGTCCCCTGCCACCTCCTCCTCCCTCTTCTCTCACTGCTGAAGACTTTGCTTTGTTTTTCCGAGACAAAGTCAAAGCAATCACTGACAAGTTCTCAGCATCACCCTGCCGGGTTCACGCTAGACCTCCCTGCAAAGCTATCCTTTCCAAATTCAAGCCGCTCTCCGAATCAGAAATCTTTGACCTCATGATACTGCGCAGAGCCACGACCTGCTCGCTTGACCCAATCCCATCGTCACTCCTACAGAGCATTTCCCTGCAACTCTCCACCTTCATCTCTAAGATCATCAACTCCTTGCTCTCCTCTGGCTGTTTCCCAGCTGCCTTCAAAACCGCTCTAATTTGACCTCTGTTAAAAACCTTCCCTGGATCACAATCTGGTTGAAAATTACAGACCAGTCTCTCTCCTCTCCTTCCTGTCTAAAACCCTAGAGTGGGCAGCCTGTGAACTGTCTGATTTCCTCACCCGGAACCGTCTCCTCAATGGTTATCAGTCTGGTTTCAAAAGTTGGTCACTCCACTGAGATGGCCCTTCTGGCGGTGTCTTATGCTCTCCAAGCCGCTAGAGCCGCCTCCCTCTCCTCAGTCCTCATCCTCTTCGATCCGTCTGTGGCATTCGACACAGTCAACCACTGGATTCTACTCTCCTCTCTTAACCAGCTTGGGATCAAAGGTGGAGCACTAAGATGGTTTGAGTACTACTTCTCTGACAGATCCTATGAAGTGGTCTGGCGGAGCTCTCGTTCTTCTCTTCTGCCTCTCTCAACCGGTGTTCCACAGGGCTCAGTACTGGGTCCTCTTCTTTTCTCAATCTACACCTCCTCCCTCAGTCCGGTAGTAGCCTCCCATGGATTCAAATACCACTGCTATGCTGATGATACCCAGCTCTTCCTCTTCTTTCCACCTGGTGCATCAGACATCTCTGCACGCATTGTTACCCTGTCTGTTGGACATCTCTTCATGGATGTCTGATTGCCACCTCCAACTCAACCTCTCCAAAACAGAGATTCTTTACCGCCCAGCTGGCCCGTCCTCCTGTCACAATCTATTGATCAAACTGGACAACTCACTCATTTCGCCTACCTCCTTAGCTAAGAGTCTGGGAGTAACAATTGACGCAGGTCTGTCATTCTCTCAGCACATCAAAGCCACAACCCAGTCCTCCAGATACATTCTGCATAATATTCGTAGGATCCGTCCCTACCTTACAATTAACTCTGCCCAACTACTTGTCCAGGCCATGGTGACTTCCCATCTGGACTACTACAACTCTCTCCTGTTTGGCCTTCCTGCTAATGCCATCAAACCTCTGCAACTTCTACAAAATGCTGCTGCACAAGTTGTTTGATTTGCCAAAGCATTCCCACGTATCTCCTCTTCTCATTTCTCTGCACTGGCTTCCAATAGCTGCCCGAATCAATTTCAAGACCCTGATTATTGTCTACAAATGCAGCAATAGAGCTGCTCCCAGCTATTTACAGGTCTTGATTAACCGCTACACCCCAGCTACACCCCTTTGCTTGTCTACTTACGCTTGCTTGGTGGTCCCGCGCACAAAAGGTAAAGCACAGAGGTTTTCGGTTCTGGTGCCGTTGTGGTGGAACGACCTTCCCCTCTCACTCAGAACTGCGGAAACTCTGTTTAAATTCAAGAAAACATTGCTGTTGGCCTCCGACCTTCTCTCCTACAGTGGGCACATGATTCTCCAGCAGAAGGACACCCAGGCCACCAACAGACCCTCTCCCTCATTCAAGGATGGTATTGGTAGCCATCCATCTCAGAGGATGTACAGGAATTTGTAGAGGCCTGTGAAGCGTGCTCACAAGCCCGGTCTTTCACCCAGAGACCAGCAGGCCTGCTGGAACCCCTGCCGGTCCAAGCGTGGCCCTGGTCCCACATCTCGATCAGCTTTGTGGTGGAGCTCCCCATGTCCCAAGGTAATATCATGATCTTAACTATCCTTGATTGGTTTTTGAAGGCCTGTTGCTTGGTGCCCTTACCACAACTCCCGTCAGCTCTAGAAACAGCTGAAGCCCTGTTCCATAATGTTTTCCGCCTCTATAGCCTCCCAGATGACATCGTGCCAGACAGAAGCCCACAGTTCACGTCCCAATTGTGGAAAGCATTCTGGCACAAACTAGGGGTATCCATAAGTCTGACATCGGGGTACCACCCGCAGGCCAGTGGGCAGGTGGAAAGACTGCATCAGGACCTGGTCAGGTTCTCGCGTGGCTACTGCAGCCAGAAACAGCACCAATAAGCTTGAATACGGGGTAGAGTCATGCCCACAAGCTAAGCAGCCGCACCTGACAACAATCAACAAGGCCAGGGATAAAGGCAGTGCAGTCCCGGCACAGGGTTGTGGAATCTTGCAACATCTCCCTGCTCAGCTTGCGAATTCAGTGCTTCATCCCTTACACCCTGTTTCTCATTCCTGTGTTCACCTGGCTTTTTATTTTGCTTGTTTTCCCATGTACTGAGTATTGTCTTGCCCCAGAAACGACGATTGCACCCTGGTAGACCGACACTTGTCCCTGACCATGGATTTCATCTGGCTCTATGTTTTTGGATCCGGAATGAACACACCTGCACTTGGGTCCAAAACACCTACCTCCTGTCTCCAAGTCTTGGTGGTGACACTATTACTGAAATTATGGATGGCTTTTTAATTTTTGCTCCAAAAATCAAATAGTTTTAAGATTCAAAACCAATTTTTACCACTTCCAGAAGTCAGGACAACATGATGAGAATTGTGACCTGAAGATCCTCTGGGACCATTTAAATTTATTCAATTAGCAGACGCTTTTCTCCAAAGCGACGTACATCTCAGAGAAATACAATTTGTGCATTACATTAGAAGAAAGAGAGACCAAATGAAGGACTGTAAGGCTTCCGTACAAAAAACATCTGCGCAAACATTGTCTGACTGTCAAAAGGAGGCTGGAGAAAACACCAGAAGTCCTGCAGGATTATAAAAAGAAATAACACCAAGTGAATTAAATCGGGCAGTTTTCTTATTTAACAGAAGTTTCTTTAAATAAATATTTCAAATAAATGGCACTTTTGAATATGTGAAACAGCAAAAAAAGCCTCGGTAGGAAGGTACTTTCTTTCAACATCATCCCCATGTCTGGTAGGAAACACAGCCCTTCATCTCTCTAATAAAGTCCATTTCAATGTTAAAGACGGATTTGATTAGGGGACATCAGAGGCCCTGGGTGCACCCGACTGGAGACTACAGTACATGAGCTGGTCTCCACTAACAGCTCTCCCATGACCTCCACTCCGCCCAGGACCCCTGAACAAGGCTGAACTGGAAATAACAGCAGTTACAAAACCCCAAATTCTTCAGTTCTGAAGCAAAAAATACCTCAATCATATAAATGGCATGTTTATAATCACAGAGTTGAAATCTGAAGCGGCATGTGTCAGTAATTTAATTTCTTACATCTTGGTCTCTGGCATCCCAGGTGATTAAGGCTGATGTTTCAAAAAATATAACCTGAACAAGGACCTAAAAGGCCCTGGAATGGAACACAGCTGCTGGCAACACACTTACAGGGGTATCCGTGTATGAAACAAAGAATTACAAAAAGGTACTCATTCAAGAAAAGCAATTAAAGTTTAAGATCAACAGATTCCTTGTTTTCAGAGATTCGCATGATAGAAAGAAATCACTGATTTAATTTTGCATCAGAAAGAAATAGAGCAATGTTATTAAAATGAGATGGCATTATATTGCATTTCTCAGTCACATGTGAAACCCATTTAAAGCCATTAAGAGGCCCTAATGCTGTCCTCTGTCAACGAGGTAATTTAAAATCCGCCCAATTAATAGGCTCCTGGGGAAGATGGTCTGTAGCAGTTTTATTTCATTAACATTTACCATTTCACAGCAGCTACAGCAGAAGCAATTGAGCTGGGGCTGGGAAGACTCACCTAGAGAACTCAGTGTCTCAACATCCTCAAATATAGTTCAGAAGTATAAGTCACTTTTTAAAAATCCATTTATTCCAATGGTTCAAGGACATGCTATTTTATTTCTAAGATGACAAGTGTTGTCCCTTTGACTGGCATTTTATCCAAAACACACACACACACACACACACATACACACACACACAATGTCCACAACCGCTTGTCCCGAGGGGAGTCGTGGCAAACCGGAGCCCAACCCGGCAACACAGGGCATGAGGCTGGAGGGGGAGGGGACATACCCCGGGCAGGATGCCAGTCCATGGAAAGGCACCCCAAGCAGGACTCAAACCCCAGACCCGCCTTATCCAAAGCAGCTTCTATGTAGTAATAATCAGTTGTAGTGAGTAGGGTTGCGATGAATGAAAGCCGATCCCAGAAGCAATTGGCACAAGGCTGAGAGGAGTACAGCCTAGTTTGGATGCCAGTCCAATACAGAGTAGCTATAAATGCACATAATCACACATCCATTCACACACTATGGTTAATTGAGTGTCATCAATTCTCTTTGGAATGTGAGAGGAAACCAGAGCACCCAAAGGAAACCCATGCAGACATGGGGAAAACCTGAATTTTACAAAGACTGAGCAGGAATAAAGCACATGTTCTCTTACAGCATTGCTACTCCCTGCATCACCATGCTATATATACACACACACACATTTTCAGAACCGCTCATCCCTTACGGGGTCACGGGGAACCGGAGCCTACCCGGTAACACAGGGCGTAAGGCCGGAGGGGGAGGGGACACACCCAGGACGGGACGCCAGTCCATCGCAAGGTACCCCAAGCAGGACTTGAACCCCAGACCTACCGGACAGCAGGACTGTGGTCCAACCCACTGCGCCACCGCACCCCCTTCGCTATATATATATATATATATATATATACGTATATATATACATATATACATATATATATAAAACATACATATATATGTATGTGTGTATAATAAAAGTGCACTAAAAGAGAACAAACAAGAAAACCTTACAAAAGTCAACAGAATTCCAACTGTACTCTGGGAAACAAAAGAAAAATCTTAATTAACCTAACTATTCAGTTAATCAACTTGCTAA
Organism: Scleropages formosus; assembly: GCF_900964775.1. Classification (NCBI taxonomy): domain Eukaryota; kingdom Metazoa; phylum Chordata; class Actinopteri; order Osteoglossiformes; family Osteoglossidae; genus Scleropages; species Scleropages formosus. Next base: position 29,831,188 of record NC_041812.1, read on the forward strand.
CTCCAAGCCCAAAAAGGGGTCACAACCCCAAGGAAAGTCTTCCACCATGACTGACTACACTATTCTTACACACACACACACACACATTGACTGAAACCGCTTGGCCTGAGCGGGGTCGCAGCGAGCTAGAGCCTAACCCAGCAACACAGGGCATAAGGCTGGAGGGGGAGGGGACACACCCAGGACAGGACACCAGTCCATCGCAAGGAACCCCAACCAGGACTCAAACCCCAGACCCACCAGAGAGCACGCACAGGCCTAACCTGCTGTGCCACCACACCGCCACTATTCTTACACCACCTTTTAAAAAAAACTAATTGAACAGATACTGTAGGCAGTACATGTGGTGTTTTACACCAAAAACAAATCATTGAGAGTTTTGTAAAAGAAAGGTTCCTGCCAGCCTGTAGGGTGTAAGTTGACAAAGGATAATTGTCATTGGTTATTTCTTAAGTGAAGCGGGAATTGTTATTGGCAGCACTATATATGACGCGGGCTTTTTCGCACGGGAGCAGACGAGGTTCCGCGGTATGAAGGAGATTGTGACACAAGCTACTGCTCTTAATAAACTCTTTAATTTGCGCACTTCAAGTGGTCCAGTGCTTTGTTTCAGTGAAACCTCCAAAGAATGGTGTACCTTCCTTTCTGACACCACAGTACATAAATGGCATTAACAAAAAAAACCAAAGTATGAAAGCTAACTAACAGAGAGAGAATACTGTCAAATGTATCCCAAGAGAGCATTTTCCAAAAACAAGTTCTTTAAAATCCTCCAGGAAGTGCCTTTTCACATGGAGGAAATCCCGCCTTCCTGGTTCAGCGAATCACGATCATCCTTCCTGTGTCAATGATGATGGACGGGTGTCCTGCCCATTCCTATTCTGGGGACGGGAAAACCAAAAGGAGAAAGAGAAATGGACAGCCCTGTAACATAGTAGTATATAGGATTTTTATTAAAGCTAGCAAGAGGTTATAGGATGTGATGTAAGAAACAGGAGAGGTTAGGGTAGTCTATCTAACAGGTGGTGTGCATGTTTGATGTGTTACAATAACAAATATAGAAGAAAGCCACAACAATGTAGGCTTGTGTGCTTCTTTAAATATAGTGAAGACATGGCCAAAACAACAGGGTCTCAAGTAGATGAGATGATGAAAATGCCCAGTATGTACACATTAAGGTGCCATACCATTCTTTGAACATCTGAAGTTTTAATATTTAAAACACATATGCCACATGTATGTATTTATGTGTATCTCAGGAGCAGTATTTAAAAAAATATTTTCTCTACTATCATTCAGCCATCTTTTACATTAATTTTCTGACCTAATCCCCAAAGGAGCCCTTTTTCAAAAGTGCTTCTCTTTAAATTTCCATGTCAGACACAGAGCCCCATATATTTTAATTCTCCATAACAATGTTTGCATTTATAATAATAACCTCAATTTGAGAATGTCTGCTCTTTCGTCTGTGGAGACACGCTGTGAAGCTCCGGAGCCTGAGGTAGAGAGGAGCTGTGCCGCGGAAGAGGGAAGCTGCTTTGGGAAACGAAGCCGCGGAGGGAGAAGGCGAGAATGAAACAAAGCTGCAACCTGACGCCAGTCTAATGGGCTTATCGTGGCGGGAGCCAGCAGGAAGCCGCTTTGATGAAGACGTTCTTTTGCAGCGCCTTTAGCACATGCAAGCCTTCTGCGTTGTATTGACTGTACAGCAGTGAGCCGCAGGAATGGTGCTCCCACTCTTTGTTCAGCTCGGGATTGAAAGTGACTTTGGTGGTGCCGTCGCTAATTGCTGCATTTAGATTGGTCGCTGGGACCCGCCACTGTGTCACGCAGCATCTCTTCCAGTTGAGGTCTTCATTAACAGCACTCCACGTGGCCGTCCAATCACTTTGATTCCAGACCTTATTCCACATACATGCACTGACATTCTTGGAGCACATTCTTCTACTGCTGGTTCTGCTCATGTTGCTAAAATGGAAAAGGGATTACTCCTGACCTTTTACTAGTTTGTCACCGTAAACTGTGGTATTCCTTTCAAATAAGGCAACTCTTCAACTGTGATCTCAGACGGTTATTTTATGTCTTCTACAGTAGTTTTTCAATATGAAAGAGAGAAAATCTTCCCTTCAAAATTAGATGTCCAACACCACTATCATCTCAGGACAGGCAGAAACCACCCTTCTGGACACCCTTTTATACTACAGAGAAGTCTTGTCAAAAATGGTCTTCACAGAAGAGTTCCTCCAAGCTGGAAACAAAGCCAAGCAACTCAGCTACACACAAAACCACAAGGACTGGTGTGCAGAAAAATAGCAGTAGGTGGTCTGGACTGACAAGTTAAAATTTTACAATTTTTGCTCTAACGGAAGGCAGTTTGTCCATCGAAGGGCTAAAGAGCACTACATGGATGAGTGTCTGCACGCAATATTGAACCACGCTGAATGTTTCCTGCAGGTTTTGATCTGCATTTCTGCAAATGGAGTTGGTTATTGCTGCATGTAGCATAATGAATCATAATTAAGAATGCAGGTAATCATTGATTAACAACATATGCAACTTATGATCACTCGGACTCGCAACGGCCATCCCATCAGGCAGCTCCATCTGTTTTACAGTAACGTCAGCCAGACTGCTGCAAGGCACTACATTTCTCATTGACTCAGTCCATGTTTCTATCAGTGACTTCATTCTATTTACAAAAACGTTTTACTTACAGAACATTTTGTTTGTGACTCTGTTCAAGTCACTCTTGTACAATGGATAGCAAATGATGACACAAGCATTCTGGTGGTCCTTCAAAGAAAAATGAAACCACATTTACAAAGAAAGTGAAAATAATAGTGCAGCATGAAAATATTTATGAAAATTGGTGGAAAAATTTAACATGGGTAAAAACTGGTGAAAAAATTTAGAAAAGCCATGTTATACAATGTAACATTCATGCATGTTAGTTGTTTATATATCCTTACAATTTATGTAATGCAGTGTAAAGGGATTTGTGACTCACAATTAAGTTGACTTACGGCGAGGTCATCGGAACAGAACCGTAAGTTGAGGGCAACCTGCGTATAGGTCGAAAAATGGAACTTAATGTATTTTACAGAGTTTGAGAGTGCTGTCTCCTTTTTCATTCCAGTAAAATTCCCAGAGAAAACCTTTACAAACAAGGCAAGAATTGCAAACTGCACAGAGCTTGGGCAACTTACAGAGTGAGACAGAAGGCAGGAGAGGCTGCCAACGAGCCTGCAGGTTACCTTCTTTCAGAATGCTCTTCCACACAGATATGGGCACGCTTGGAATCGCCCATGTTCCAAGGTGAACGCTCTGGTTTGACGTGAAAGGGATTATTCCTGCTAATAGTGTCAGGCATCTTTTTCTTTTGCATTGTACACACAACAGGGAGTCTGGATGTAGGCCTACAGGAAGAGTCTTGTTGAGTCTTCCTACAAAAGGATTCACACAGTGTCAGCATTTTATGTGCTGCAACTCTGCATGGAGCAGCCTTATCACGAAGGAAAGCAGCTGCTGCAGAGGTGCTCCAACAAGTATCCTATTCTCGAAGGACATCCTTTTGGGATTTGAAAAAAGAGCAAAAAAAAGACCGTATTACAGTTTGGTCTATTGCCTGTTTGACTGTAAATCTCGATTTATGCAATGACCTACATACAGAGGAAAGGGAATCGTGTAGTCTCAATACATTTTTGAACCATTGTTTATTCTCAGAGCATGATGTTACACTTTCATATGCTGATGTCTGTTAAAAGTAGATTTCTATATACCATCACCAAATAATATATGTATTAGCTGTAAATAAGATAACATTTATTTGCTATACATAAAGCATTATTTGTGAATGACTACTGTTAAAAAAAAAAAAAGAAAAACCATTGGCTGGTAAGTATGTTTATCATTAAATATAATGTGAGTAGGAAAAACAAACATAAAATCCCTCCCCTAAATCATATAATTCCTCGTTTGATATAGCAAAGAATCAAGAAGCTATGAAAATATGTTGCCCTGTATGATTTCTACCGGGTGAATAACCTAGTAAGATAAGCTTAGAAAGTAGGATTCCTCTTAATATAATCACCCCAAAAACAGTCTTACTTGTATTTTATGACGAGATGGTGATTACATGAAGTAAAATAGAAAAAGCAATCTTTCAGCTGCAAAAAAGCATAGAGTGTTTTATCTCCTGGTGGCAATGAGCGTGAGCATATAAAAAAAATCTTGTGTCAAACTTCTGCTTTATTTGCAGAAATATATATTTTGAAAAACATTGTGTTTTAGTTTTGGAAGATCAGTACTGTACAGAGATGGTATTTTGATGATTTCTGTCTGCAAATTGACCAAGCATCCATTTACAATATTTAAATAGATGCAGAAAGTGAAAGCAATATTTATTGTGCAATTTAGGATAAATGTTGTTTATAAGAACTGTATAGCGATACATATATACAGTTCCTTTGTAATACCATTGCTTAATTGACATCATGAAGAGCCTGCCGCAAAGAGAGTGTCAGCTTTTGGGGAAAAGAAAAAGCTGAACAGACTTGGGCAAGTTCAGTTTGGAATTGAGTGATGGTATTTTGATGGTTTCTGTGTGCAAATTGACCAAGCATCCATTTACAATATTTAAATAGATACAGAAAGTGAAAGCAATATTTACTGTGCAATTTAGGATAAATGTTGTTTATAAGAACTGTATAGGGATACATACATACAGTTCATTTGTAATACTATTGTTGAATTGACATCATGAAGAGCTGACAAGGACACTTCGAAGGATGAGGCTGCTCCACATGAACTGTTCCCCACACTTGGCAACAGTCATCTGCAGGTCTAGCACTACATCACAGGAATGGACACATGCATGTCTGTGGACAGCCCAAGGAACTGGACTGCCCACAGGATCCTGCTGCGATAGTAAATGGTTCTGGCACTCCGTGGAGGCAGGAGGGCTGGAGGGACCTTCTCCAAGCATTGCCTGAACACGCTTCACACATTAGGCTGGGGTGATATTTTTGTACAGTCTGGGAAACTAAAAACTTCCTGGAGGATGGGATCTCTGCCAGTTCATGGAGGACCATATTGTTGCCCAGCCCCTTCACCATCACTAAATTATTGTTTTTGCAAGTGCTTTTAGTCAAAGTTGCTTAAGGATTTACATTGACTCATTTAGCTGACACTTTTCTCCAAAGAGGCTCATAATGTTGAGCTACCATTACTTAGCCATTTACACAGCTGGGTATTTTTTTTACTGGAATGGGTCAGGGTAAGGACTTTACTCAAGGGTACTGCAACGGAAGGTAAGATTTGAACCTGCAATCTTTAAGTCATTAGGTAGCATTTCTAACCACTCCAGTAGCTGCTGTCCCCTATAACTAGTCTCCTAGTACTGAACTGGTCTCCTGGTCCAGTGATAGTTAAGGTTGCTACATCAGGACCACTCCTGACACATGACCTAGTTTGACCAGTACTGCAATTAACTGTATGGGATTATTGTGGACATACTATACAGCCATAAATACACTTCCACTGTGCTGTCTCAGTCTGCCTCCAAACATAACTCAGCAGAAATGAGGTGGGAAATGTCGTCTGAAATGTCAAATCTACGACACTTTCAAATGTTCAAGCAAGTTTATGCAGTAACCCATGGAAATGCAGTTAGCTTAAAAATGCTATTTGCAAAACTTACATTGAAGGAAAAACACTGTTTTGGCTCACCAAACACTTTTTAGTACTTGAAATAAATAATAATTTCACTGTTACATCTTTTGACAACTTCATAATTTTTCTGGATCTCTTTCCCAGGTGTGAACTGAGCTCTGATCACATAAAATTCATAATGGATATACACGCATGATGAAAATCTGGGCTCGGTTAACAAGGCAAATGTGCAAGAAAGCAGATGCTGTGACAATGACAGTTCACACAACAGTCATATTTGATATCACCAAGCATAGATAGGACAAGCAGTAATTGAAGATGGATGGATGGATGGATGGATGGGTCCTTAGGTGAAATGTGAAGAATGGATTTTTGTTCCTACAACAAAATGTTCAAACATATTACTGCAAGCCTTTTACAGAGCACCAGGCAGTATAGTGGGTACAGTAGTCACCCTTGGGTTTGCAGGTTGTATGGGCTCATATCCCACTCCTTGCTATAATACCTCTGAGCAAGTACTGTGAACTGCAATAGCAAAAGATTCTCCAGCTGCACACATACACACATCGTCTGAAACTGCTTGTCCTAAGCAGGGTCGCAGGGAGCCGGAGCCTAACCGGGCAACACAGGGCATAAGGCTGGAGGGGGAGGAGATACACCCAGGACAGGACGCCAGTCTGTCGTAAGGCACCCCAAGCAGGACCCCTGGCATCCTGTCCTGGGTGTTTCCCCTCCCCCTCCAGCCTTGTGCCCTGGCGTTGCTGGGTTAGGCTCCGGCTCACCGCAACCCCACTTGGCACTCGTGGTTTCAGACAGTGCATGTGTGTTTTCTTCACTTATACATTTGGTAAAATTTATGTGCTGCAAACTTAGCTTCATGTGGCCAGCTGATAGATGTCAGCAAAACACACACATACACACACACACAAGTGTGTGGGACTGACATGACTGACTGACTGATTGACTTGAGCTGGACACTTTAAGCTCATATTTGATGTTCAAGTGTATTTGTGCTCAGGGACAACGGAAATGGTGGATGTTACACATTTATGGCATGAATCAACATTCAGCAGTTAACAGAAGTTTTTAGAAAAATTATAATCTTCAGTGATTTACAAGTTTTCTGAGTTTCAATGTCACTCAGAGTTAATAAAATCATTCCCACCAATAAATTATTCCATTTTTTTTCCATTTGTTAGAGCAATGTCTGAGACTTTTACCGAACCTAACCCGTTAATGAAGGTATGTGTCCTTATATAGCTATTATTGAGAGTTATTAGCTATTATTAAGAGTATACAACACTAACCAATGTGCCACCTTCAGTAACTAGAGTTGGACTGCTCCTCCCAAGCACATTGGTAGATTACATTGTCACTCTAAGCATTCACATTCTCACATTCTGAGTTCTCTGGCTGTCATCTGGTATTATTGTTATTACTGTTACCATCATGTATTGCTATTGCTGTTGCACTACTCACTGTCATTGTCATTGATTTGTTTGTGCGATAGTTCTATTGTCTCTGTCTTTGTCTATAGTCTGTGGAGAAGCATTCAGGAAGAATTTCATGATGCTTGTACATGGTACTTGTATCTATGACAATAAACTTGAACTTGAACTATTGATTGTGACTTTTTGTTACATAATTGTATGTAGAGTTATATATATATATAATAGAAAAAATGAATGAATGGGCCCCACCCTGGAGCCAGGCCTGGGGGGGGGGCTCGTATGCGAGCACCTGGTGGCCAGGTCTATGCCCACGGGGCCTGGCCAGGCTCAGCCCGAAGCCAAGACGTGGAGCCGCTCTTCGGTGGGCTCACCACCTGCCGGAGAGGACATAAGGGGCCAGTGCGTTGTGATTTGGGTGGTGGTCGGGGCCGAGTGCCCGGCCGACCCAAACCTCGAGCGCCAACTCTGGCTTTTGGGACTTGGAGTCACCTCACTGGTGGGGAAGAAGCCTGAGCTAGTGCAGGAGGTTGAGAGATACCGTCTAGATATAGTCGGGCTCACTTCCACTCACAGCTTGGGTTCTGGAACCACTCTTCTCGACCAAGGGTGGACTCTCCACTATTCTGGCATTGCCCAGGGTGAGAGGCGGCGGGCGGGTGTGGGCTTATTAATAGGCCCCCAGTTCAGCCGCCATGTGTTGGAGTCTATCCCGGTGAACGAGAGGGTTGTCTCCCTGCGCCTTCAGATCAGGGAACAGTCTCTCACTGTCATTTGTGCTTATGCGCCTAGCGGCAGTGCAGAGTACCCGGCCTTTTTAGAGTCCCTGGGGGGCGTGCTGGAAAGCGCTCCCACTGGGGACTCTGTCGTTCTACTGGGGGACTTTAACGCCCACGTAGGCAGCGACAGTGACACCTGGAGGGGCGTGATTGGGAGGAACGGCATCCCTGATCTGAACCCGAGCAGTGAGTTGTTATTGGATTTCTGTGCTAGTCACGGTTTGTCCATAACGAACACCATGTTCATGCATAAGGGTGTCCATCAGTGCACCTGGCACCAGGACACCCTAGGTCGGAGGTCGATGATCGACTTTGTAGTCGTTTCTTCTGATCTTCGGCCAAATGTTTTGGACACTCGGGTGAAGAGAGGGGCTGAGCTGTCAACTGATCACCACCTGGTGGTGAGTTGGATTTGATGGCGGGGGAAAAAGCTGGACAGACCTGGCAGGCCCAAACGCATAGTGAGGTCTCTGGCGGCTGTCACGGCGGCAATCCCCGAACACGGTGGTGGACAGCAGAGGTAAGGGATGCCGTCAAGCTGAAGAAGGAGTTCTATTGGGCCTGGCTGGCTCATGGGACTCCTAAAGCAGCTGACGGGTACCAGCAGGCCAGATGGAACGCGGCTCTGGCAGTCGCCGCAACAAAAACTCGGGCCTGGGAGGAGTTGGTGAGGCCATGAAGGAAGACTTTCGGTAGGCCTCAAAGAGATTCTGGCAAACCGTCCGGCGACTCAGAAGGGGGAAGCAGTGTTCTGCCAACACTGTTTACAGTGGAAGTGGTGCGCTGCTGACCTCAACTGAGGATGTCCTCGGGCGCTGGAAGGAGTACTTTGAAGATCTCCTCAATCCCTCTGACACGCCTTCCGTAGAGGAAGCTGAGGCCGGGGACTCGGAGGGGGACTCGTCCATTACCCTGGCTGAAGTTGCTGAGGTAGTCAAAAAACTCCTCAGTGGCAAGGCTCCGGGGGTGGATGAGATCCGTCCCGAGTTTCTCAAGTCTCTGGATGTTGTGGGGCTGTCTTGGCTGACACGCCTCTGCAGCATTGCGTGGAGTTCGGGGACGGTGCTTCTGGACTGGCAGACCGGGGTGGTGGTCCCTCTTTTTAAGAAGGGGGACCGGAGATTGTGTTCCAACTATAGGGGGATCACACTCCTTAGCCTCCCTGGGAAAGTCTATGCCGGGGTACTGGAGAGGAGAATCCGACCGATAGTTGAACCTCGGATTCAGGAGGAGCAATGCGGTTTCCGCACTGGCCGTGGAACACTGGACCAGCTCTATACCCTCACTAGGGTGTTGGAGGGTTCATGGGAGTTTGCCCAACCAGTCCATATGTGTTTTGTGGACCTGGAGAAGGCATTTGACCATGTCCCTCGTGGCATCCTGTGGGAGGTACTTCAGGATTATGGGGTTCAGGGCTCGCTGCTACGGGCTGTTCGTTCCCTGTATGACCGGAGCAGGAGCTTGGTTTGCATTGCCGGCATTAAGTCAGACCTGTTTCCGGTGCATGTTGGACTCTGCCAGGGCTGCCCTTTGTTACCGATTCTGTTCATTATCTTCATGGACAGAATTTCTAGGCGCATCCAGGGAACGGAGGGTGTCTGTTTTGGTGGCCGCAGGATCTCGTCTCTGCTTTTTGCGGACGATGTGGTCCTGTTGGCTTCATCAAATCAAGACTTACAGCGTGCACTGGAGAGGTCTGCAGCTGAGTGTGAAGCGGCGGGGATGAGAATCAGCACCTCCAAATCCGAGGCCATGGTTCTCAGTTGGAAAAAGGTGGATTGCCCCCTCCGGGTTAGGGGGGAGTTGCTCCCTCAAGTGGAGGAGTTTAAGTATCTCGGGGTCTTGTTCACGAGTGAGGGAAAAATGGAGCGGCAGGTTGACGGACTGATCGGTGCGGCGTCCGCAGTAATGCGTTCATTGTACCGGTCTGTTGTGGTGAAGAAGGAGCTGAGTCGTAAGGCGAAGCTCTCAATTTACCGGTCGATCTACGTTCCTACCCTCACCTATGGTCATAAACTCTGGATCATGACTGAAAGAATGAGATTATGGATACAAGCGGCAGAAATGAGTTTCCTCCGCAGAGTGGCTGGGCACACCCTTAGGGATAGGGTGAGGAGCTCAGCCACCCGGGAGGAGCTTGGAGTAGAGCCGCTGCTCCTCCGCATCGAGAGGAGCCAGTTGAGGTGGCTCGGGCATCTGTTCTGGATTCCTCCTGGACTCCTCTCTGGGGAGGTGTTCCGGGCATGTTCCACTGGGAGGAGGCCTCGGGGCAGACCCAGGACACGTTGGAGAGACTACGTCTCCCGGCTGGCCTGGGAACGCCTTGGGGTTCCCCCAGAGGAGTTGGAGGAGGTGTGCGGGGAGAGGGAAGTCTGGGGGGGCTCTGCTTGGACTACTGCCCCCGCGACCCAGTCCCGGATAAGCGGAGGAAGATGGATGGATGGATAAAATGAACAGAGTTTCATACTGGCCTACATACTTTTGTAAGGTGGAGAGCTAACATACAGGCAGTCCCCAGATTATGAACGAGTTCCCTTCCTAAGTCTGTATTTAAGCTGGATTTGTACGTAAATTGGAACAGTTAAGTACGATTCATATGTAACATTAATCAAATATTCGTCTTGGTATGCAGTATATAGTGTACCTTTCTATGCATAAAAAACATTAAACACTTCCGGATACACTAAAACATCTTTAACATAATAATAATAATAATAATAATAATAATAATAATAATAATAATCCATCCATTTTCTTTCCCGCTTGTCCTAGAAGGGTCACAGTGGCAACAGGGAGAGCAGAGAGGCCCATCCGCCTCTGTCCCACCCAACTTCCTCCAGCTCAGCGTGGGGGATCCCCAGCCGTTCCCAGGCCAACTGTGAGATTTAATCCCTCCAGCAGGTCCTGAGCCGACCTTGCAGCCTTGTCCCAGTTGGCCGTGCCTAGTATACTTCCAAAGGGAGGCACCCAGGGGGCATCCTTATCAGATGCCTGAACCACCTCAGCTGGCTCCTCTCAATGTGAGGAGTAGCGGCTCTACTCTGAGTTCCTCCCGGATGGCCGAACTCCTCACCCGGTCACGGAGAGTGAGTCCCAACACCCTGTGGAGAAAACTCATTTCAGCTGCTTGTATCCATGATCTTATTCTTTTGGTCATTACCCAAAGTTCATGACCATAGGTGACGGTAGGGACATAGATCTTATTTGCCTTATGGCTCAGCTCCCCCTTCACCACTACAGTCCGGTACAGCAACCGCATTACTACTGCCGCTGCTCCCAGTCTGCGGCCGATCTCACGCTCAAGATACTTAAACTCTTCCACCTGGGGCAAATTCTCTTCCCGTACCTGGAGGAAACATGCCATCCTTTTCTGGAGAGAACCATGGACTCAGACTTTGAGGTACTGATCCTCATTACAACCGCTTCACACTCGGCTGCAAACCATTCCATTGCATGTTGGAGGCAACCATGTGACAGTGCCAAAAGGACAACATCATCCGCAAAAAGCAGAGACGTCACCTTCTGACTCCCACACAGAAAGCCCTCCTAACCTCGACTGCGCCTTGATATCCTGTCCATGAAGACCACAAACAGGAGTGGAGACAAGGCACAACCTTGGCGGAGTCCAACACCCACATTGAATGGGCGTGACTTAATGCTGAGTATGCGGACACAGCTCTCGCTCCACGTGTACAGAGACCGAATGGCCTGCAGTCGCGACCCCAACACCCTATACTCCCTAAGCACCTCCCACAGAATTTCCCGGGGAACACGGTCAAAGGCCTTCTCCAAGTCTACAAAACACATGTAGACTGGATTAGTGAACTCTCATGCCCCCTGAGTTATCTGTGAGAGAATAAAAAGCTGGTCCACTGTTTCACGGCCAGGGCAGAATCCTCATTGTTCTTCTTCAATCTGAGGTTCAACCATCGGCCAGAGCCTCCTCTCCAGCACCCCGGCATAGACTTTCCCAGGGAAGCTGAGAAGTATGATACCTCGATAGTTGGCACACACTCTCTGGTCCCATTTCTTAAAAATAGGGACCACCACCCCAGTTTGCCAATCCAAAGGCACTGTCCCCGAGGTCCATGCAACATTGCAGAGACGTGTCAACCATGACAACCCTGCAACATCCAGGGCCTTAAGCAGTTCCAGGCGGATCTCATCCACCCCCGGTGCTTTGCCACTGTGGAGCTTACTAACTACCTCAGTGACTTCCACCAGGGAAATGGACTCTGACAGCCCAGAAGCCTTTGGCCCTGACTCTTGTAGGGGAGACATATCTCTTGGGTTTAAGAGTTCCTCAAAGTGCTCCTTCCACCTCCCGATAACATCCTCATTAGAGGTCAGAGTTTCTCCACCCTTGTTGAGCACAGCCTGAACGAGGCTCCTCCAACCCCTCCGAAGCTGTCGGATGGTCCTCCAGAAGCACTTTGAAGCTGACCAATAGTCATTTTCCCACCATGACTGGCACCAACAAGCTTTTGGATGCAGTTGTGCCTGGCTGCTTCCACAATGCTGGTTTTGAAGAGGGTCTATTCAGACTCCATGTCCCCTACCTCCTCCAGGACATGGAAGAAGCTCTCCCGGAGGTGCAAGTTAAAATCATTCTGGACAGGGTCCTCCGAAAATCGTTCCCAGCACACCCTCACTAAATGCTTGGGTCTACCGCTTCTGTCCATCAGTTTTCCTCGCCATCTGATCCAACTCACTACCAGATGGTGATCAGTTGACAGCTCAGCACCTCTCTTCACCCAAGTGTCCAGAACATGTTGCCTCAAGTCAGATGAAACGACTACAAAGATGATCAGTGACTTTTGGCCCAAGGAGCTCTGGTACCAAGTACACACATGAACATCCTTGTGTTCGAACATGGTGTTTGTTATGGACAAACCATGACTAGTACAGAAGTCCAATAACATTTCACCATTCAGGTTCAGATCAGGCAAGCCGTTCTTCCCAATCACCCCCTGCCAGATTTCCCAGTCATTGCCAACATCAGCGTTCAAGTCCCCCAACAGGACTGTGGAGCCTGTAGGTGGGGTCCTGTCCAGAACCCCACCCACCCTCTTCAAGAAGGTTGAATACTTTGAACTGCTGTTTGATGCATAAGCACACACAACAGTCAAAGTTTCCTCTCTGCGACCTTAAGTCGCATTGAGGCAACCCTCTCGGCCACCAGGATAAACTCCAACTGTATGGGAGCCAGCCGGGAGCTTGTGAGTATCCCCCCATCCGCCCGGCACCTCTCACCCTGTGCAACTCCTGAGCAGGAGAGAGACCACCCTCTATTGAGGAGTTTGGTTCCAGAGCCAACACTGTGAGTGGAGGTGAGCCCAACTATATCTAGTTGGTATCGCTCAACCTCCCCCACCAGTTCTGGCTCCTCCCCCCAGTGAGATTACATTCCACGTGTCAAGAACCAGTTTCTGTCACAAGAGGCCGCGACACCATGCGCTACCCTGCCAACTCCTGCCGCCTGATATACATCGCATCCAACCCCCATGTTGGACTTTGCGGGTGGTGGGCTCACATGGCCCCCCACATTGCCTTTTCAGGCTGAGCCTGGCCGGATTACGTGGGCTGCCCGCCCACCAGGGGCTCGCCTAGGAACACTACCCCCCAGGTCTGGCTCCAGGGGTAAACAGGGTAAACGTTCACTTGTTTACTTTTTCCATGGAGGTTTTCGGATCGTGTTAGTCTGGATTTTCACTCCAGACCTGTTCGCCTTGGGAGACCCTACCAGGAGCATATTGCTCCCGACGACATAGCTCTGGAGATCACGCCACGCCAAGACCCCAATCCAGGAAGGGAATAATAATAATAATAATAATAATAATAATGACAATAGTAATAAATGTAACATAGTATTTAAAATAGAATTAACAAAAAAATTAAATCCAAATACAGTAACACATGAGACACTTTTCCCGTGTCATACTGAGCACACAGGAGACTGAGGTAGGTGTGTGTTTGTGTGTGTATGGACCCAGTCATTGTCGGTACACAGGGGAGCAGGAGAGATTTGCGGTTGGGGACAAGTGTAGGTCGGTTGATGCACAAACACAGGTCTTGGGGCGAATCCAGAGTCGTGGTCAAAGAGGCAATGCCTGAGTCGGGAGCCATGGATGTCGGGAACAAGGGATTGAGGAGGATGAGGGACTTGGAAGGCTGGGTGGGTTGTCATGGGTTTACTCCCAAGCGCTGGAGAGATGGATTTCTCAAATGAGTTTCCACAGGTGCAGGATGTGTAGGTGCAGCTTCTTCATACCCTGCTACTCTGATTTTGGGCAGGTGTGGATGTTAGGGCGAGGTCGTGGGTGTGACAGTCTAACTGAAAAGAGGGAAGTCTTTGTCCTACCTCAGGCTCACACACCAACGAACCACTGTAGATGTGCAATGTTCTGATGTGTGTCACAAAGTAGCGTCATTTGTTATTACGAACCATTGTATGTAACTCGAATTTTTAACATAGTAGACTTTACGGGGGGTGGTTCGTAACTACAGGTTGTACTGGAGTTGGATGTTTGTAACCTGGGGACTGCATGTATTTACTTTTAATAGATGTATTTATCTCTACGCAGAGTCAAGGCGAAGTAAAACACGCTCCAACCAGAGAGTGTTGGTGACATGCTTTCTCAAAGCTGCCAACTGATCTCACAGAGAGTAAGAATTTCAAGGACCAGGGGTTTGCAGCAAATATCTGGGTGATAATATCCCCCCCATCCTCTAAGCAATGACAGGACACGTTTCCCATTCGAGATTTTTTTTTATAAGGACCACAGAAACAGATGTGTTAGACATAAGTACGCAAGGTGACATTTCTAATGTTGCAGAGAACTTCCAAACCCTCACATCCCCCCCACCCCCACAACAAGGGAGAATCGGATTCTCAGCTGTGTTTACTTTCCACTCCGGGAAAGCCTCGCCTGTCTCCCTTTGAATCCGAGGTGCATGAATTCTTTATAGCTGCCGCCCCTGTTTTCTGACAGCCCAGAATGGGAACCCACAGAGGAGCCCGGCGAGACAGGCAAGAGGCTTTGTTCTTTGCGCCCAGGATGAGGAACAGAGCTCTCACCCATCCTTTGAGGAGACACTTTGTGAAGGCCTTTAAAACGTGCTAATCGGACATGTCATGCCCCCAAATTAGACACCCTTGTCAGCCAGAGGAGTCAGTGCCCCTACCAGTAGGGGAGAGCTACTCCTGTAGCAGTAGGAAACATAGGCACATGCTCACCTGTTCCACTATCAAGTGAAGAGAGGTGGCCTACTAAGTGTTGTATTGCGCACACAGACAGACACAGACTGACTGAAAGCGCTTGTCCCAAGCAGGGCTGCAGCGAGCTGGAGCCTAGCCCAGCAACACAGGGCGCAGGCCTGGGGACACACTCAGGACGGGACACCAGTCCGTCACAAGGCACCCCAAGCAGGACTCAAACCCCAGACTCACCAGCCAGCAAGCAAAAGCTGCTGTGCCACTGCACCCCCCTGTTGTATTGCAACTGAACAAATACAAAAAAGTGTATTTTTTGGTTGGCTGGTGCAAAAAAAAAGGCTTGCATGACACTGCTACAAGGTATTTTTCAGAAAATTAACATGATATAGAAAAGCATGGTGTAATTTTTCAAAACATTAATGACTTTTTTGCACAGCATTCCAACAATGCCGTGTGCTGGAATTAAATGGTTCACACTAGTAACGTTTTTGTCTCCAGTGAAGTAACAACAAAACTGAAAAAATCACCCAAATCAATTTATTAGGCAGAAGTTGGGCTTTTTTTGCACAAAATGTTGTTGCTAAATTTATTTGTTTCTAATGTCACTAAGTTAGGCTCTGGTTACGGCCTACTGGGACCATCAATGGACCCTGCTAGCTACAAGAATTGATCACTCGCAACACCCAAACCATATGTTTAATACTATTTTTTAAAAAAAAATGGGAAAAAAAAACCCTGTACGCAGCTACTCGTGTAGTGATTTTGGTTTACACAGTGGTATGTGACAAATTGACTGCACTCAAGATTTAAGTATCTGCATTCAAATCTCTCCCTCTGTTGATGTAACACACATATTTTTCTCCAAGATGTATGTCGCTTTGGCGAAAAGTGTCTGCTTGAATGAATAAATGTAAATGTCAGTGCAACTTTTGGAGAGCGACTAGACTTTTCCACTGAAGAAAGGGAGGGGTTAGTCTGGACTGCTGTGGAGGCAGTAGGCAGGGAGACCCATGCTGGATGGCAGGTGCCAGGCTGGGAGCTTATCTCCTCACTGCCAGCCTTGTGGCCACCAGCCATGCCCGCGGCAGGTATAAATGTGCCAGTAGAGGACGCAAGTCACCTTTGGCTCCCTTCTGTGCACCAGGAGTACTGCAGATCACTTCCAGAACCCAGCTGGCACCAATACCTTCTTGGACGTCTGCTACAAAGACAATGGCTTCACACATACAGTGCATAATGAACTTGAAATCAACTTTTAAAGGACTTTAAAGTAAATCAGCAGTAGCAGGTATTACTTTTAATGGCTAAAGCCAGGTTAGAAACCTGTAAGAAAATTGCCAGTAAGTGGATTGTTGTGTTGCTTCAGCAACATTTCCAATGTTGAAGATGCCACTTCTTGACAGTGAAAATGTCAAGATCACTGAACATTTAAGCCAAAGAGATATTAACTGCTGTGAATATGATAACCAGAGCCACTTTGAAAAAGTAAATCGTGTTTCACCTAAATCTGGTCTAAGAACCACATGACTTTGCCATTCTCAAGAAATCATTGACAGTGTGCACAATTTTGGTTATGCAATAAGTTTTTATGGAAATATTTTAGTTGGTCCTTAGTCACACAAACATATGGTCATCATGGAAGTGAATGCTGCTCAATGTCACCCTGGGTTCAGGATGTTTTTCTTTTTTATTTCCAGAGACCAAAAAATAAGACTTTCAAACGTTTCCATTTTTTAATGATTTTTTTTTCCATTATTCATAGGATCTTTGGTGTTCCCACAACACTTAGTTGTACTTTATTAATCTCCATTTCGCTTCTAAAATACACTGTACAAACACCCTTAAATCACATTTTCCTTCAAAAAAAAAAAAAAAAGACACCTTCTTGTTACTACAAATACAGTCAGCAGATATCATGCAGATAAGAAGTTATTTCAAAACCGGTCCTGCAAAGAATGCCTCCTACAGGAAAAATGCATGTAAAGAAACAGCTGAGTGACATGATAGTTTGTCTGCCTTTATTTCCATTTGTTTAGCAAGAAAAAAGATAATATCTGATCTAGATAAGCAATTGTGTTTGGCTAACCTGCTCAAGATTCAAAAGCCTAGTACATGCTCTCGGTTGTAATAAAAAGTGGTTAGCATAATGCCTATAGCTAAAATCATTACGTTCAAGTTGAGTGTTGTGCAAATCTAAATTACTTACTGAACTATGAATATAAAAATTAAACTTGTGGCTCCCATGCCAAAAGACTTAACAGAAATGTTAAACCTGAACAGAGAAAATGTGTATGCATGATGCTTAAGATATGAACTAGTGACGTAGTCAGCCAGAAAAAGCTATAATTTGATTAGTTTTCTGTGTAATTTCTATAAAGGAGTACATGGATAAAAAAAAAAAAAAAACCTTAATGAAGTGTGCTATAAAACCAAAGACCTTGAAAAGAGAAAGTCCATATTCACCCTCTCACCATAGATGTCTGACAATGTTTTTTAAAGACAGGTACTCTCAGTTCACCATAAGTTCTTCCTTCAACTTCTACTACAATGAAATGGAACCCAAAGCATTATAATGCTGTACAGTACCGAAAAGCACAGCAACAACCTAACCACCAGCACATCAATTCAAGGCATTTTTCTGTAAAACAAAGAAACAACAAAAAGAAAAAAAAACAACTAAATACATGAAAAGAAAGTGAGACGACAACACCACAAGATGTCAGATGTAGTTTTTGAATGTTGCTGCAATCCTTTAGACAGATTTGGGTCACACTAATACACTGAAATTAAGTATCTTGTTCTTGCTTATTCTTTTTGAAAACCTTTCAGGTTAACTGAAATTGGCTGAAAGAGCCTGTGTGCCCTGCTGCCATGGTTTCAATGGTAAACTGTTTGATAGCAAAATCAAAGAGGTATGCTTCAGGAGTATCACACATTGCAAATATTCTTTATAAAAAAAAAAAAAAAAAAAAAAAAAAAAGACATTTATGGGTGGGAAGGTCTATAAATTTTTGATGGAGTTTTGGAAACAGCCTGATGAGACAATTAAAAAATGCCAAGTTTTGTGTATCTTTTCATTTACAGATTCCTGAACAGCATACACTGGCTGTAGCACATTTCAAACATGACAAATATTTGTTATTTTACTACTTAATGTATTTTCCCCAATCAGAGAGAGAGATGCACCCACTGAATTACCTTTTTTGCTCCTACTCCCTTATGTTCCAAGACCTACAGTAGCAAGAGAAAAGAATGATCCCTGTCTACAGAGGGCTGAATGTATGAAATACAGCACGAAGCATGAATCCCAAGGTTACTGACAATCTTCCACCTTCACCAATCTTCCTTGGTTTCTTCAACCACTGGAAGAAATCAGAGAGGATGACTCTGGGACTTGTACTATTCTGACATGAGCTTTCTGTATAAACTTCAAGCCACAACCTTAGCTTAAAAAATTAAAACACACAACAAAATAAGAAACAAACAAAATAGGCTTTGAAATTAGCGGTGATGCTTCAACCTCTTCTGTGCTACCAAAGTCAGAGGCTGAAACATAAATGAACGAGCTGCTAATAACAGAGTACATCATCACAGTTACCAACGCAATCTTCAAGTAACTTGTCAACCCGATGGCAGACAAAGGATACACTGCTGCAAAGACAGAGTTGTTAGCCACCACTATTCCATACACATAGTCTTAAATGTGTTACATTTACAGCCTAAGGGGAAAGAGCAACAAAAAGAAGTCTTCTAAGACCATATTCACTGTACGCATGTTCTCTGAAGGGGGCAGTTTTATCTTTGCATCTCCGAATGCCAAGATTGCCAGCTACTAAGCCTCAACACTCAGCAAAAGACCTCCTTAAAACAAAACAAAAACCATCTAAACTAAAAAACACAAGCGTTTCAGACCAATGCTAACTTTTAAACCACAATTTAAGACAGAACCCTGACAGCGGTATGTAAGCATACATTCATCTTCAAATAAAGGCCTTGCCAACAATCACTTTGAAGCGATACCAGCACAACATATTATTAATGTGAGCCTGTATCAGCGGGGTCCTTTCTCTACAAGTCTGCACCGTCCTCAAGGCACAACTTGTCCGAAGCCATGTAAATTTAAAAAGCTTGTTTATTGTTTCTTCTACCATCCCACTGTCCAAAAAAGCCATATAAAGAATCCTAAATCCTTCAAGGCCATAAAGGGTATCAGGTTTTTTAGGATTTTGGCCCCAAAGAAAGGAAAGACCCCACTATGGCAAAGACCCTTTTCACTGTAGGTTGTGAAGTGCAGGCACTATTCAGAAGAGGGCTGGAGTATGAAACCTCGATCAGAGGATGGTCCCACTGACTTTTCCCATAGGTTTCGCTACAAATTTTAAAAGCGAAAAATGCAAAGGTTTTCCACAATGTGAATTCACTTTAATGTGTATTTCCATAATCTCATAATCAGTGATTGAGTTTTAAGCTCTTTTTTGCTTATAAATTCAGCTTTGGAGACTCCCAGATATCAAAACCGACACCCCTGATATAGGCAAGAGATAAACGCAGAGAAGACAGTAATCGTTCCAGGTAACAGACAACTTCAAGTTAGCATTTGACTATCTACTCAAGCTGTTCTACAGTACAATTCTCGCCTAGAGCATTGGTCACCGGTCAAGATCACATTTCCCCCTGTTGAAAAACACCCTCATCATCTATTGTATTAACCGCTCTTTGACTCTTTGAAGCAAATGGGGGGGATACAGTAATCGTAGTGAACAAACATTACAGTCCATCCCAGCAGTAATGCAGAATCATCACACTTATAAAGACAGCTTTCTCGCAATATGTGTATATGTTCACGTATGCTATGTACAAAACCCTTACTCATTGGGGGAGCGGGGAAGACTGGGGAGGGAACCAATGTCCGGAAACAACTTACAGCATTAACGGCAAACATAAGGACAGCGACAACCATTAAAAAGAGTGCTTTAAAAAGTATATATGATCAAGTCACGTCAGAGGGAAAATTCCACACGTTAATGCCTCTTCTTCACCACTAAAACATCACACTGTCAAGTTCTTGTGTAGCTTTTTTCCTCTTTTCCTTTAACTCTGTTTCCATGAGTCTACCTATGATTATGGTTGTGCGGTGCAAAGGATTGAGGAACAACTGCCTACTAGAGTCAGTGTCTACACTGTACGTGTGGACACTGGCAGCAGTTCCTTCCTTTGGTTGTTGCAACGAAGATACCGAAAAGACTGGTGTCATTAACATGGGGCGTATCCTTCTCTGAAATCTTACAATGATAAAACAACCCTGCTAACAATTTACACTGTGTCCCATTATAAAAATGTGCTTCTTTACTGGGAGTTATGTGATGAAACTTTTCTGAAAACGATACTGTGTTAACTGGCGCCATCTGATTATTTACTAGCGTCAGAAGGTTTACATCTTATCAGTGCATCGCATTTCTTTCTGGAAATGAGCAAAGTGTGTGGTCTTTTGCTGGCAGGATGAGGTAACAAGGGTCCAGTCTCAACAGGAGTGTGGGAGTTCAGCAAAAGAGCAAAGAAGCAGGGCCACCAAACCCTGTTTGTGGATTTGAGCCAAAGCCAATCAGGCATCCAAGCTCAGGAAAGAGCCTGGATAAGGCCCTCAGCTGACTTGGTGATAACTCTGACCTATCTCTTAGCTGGCTCTGACGCTCATTCCTGCCTAAAGTGAATGCTTATCAAGAATTCAAGTGTCTTTCGTCTCATGATTCAGCAGGGATGCTTTATTCTCCGATCACAAGTACAGTCGAAAGTCAGCTTTTCACATGACATACTGCAGGCTTCACTGCCCCCCCTCAAGTTCAGTAACCACAGCAAAAGTACAGAGCAGCTCGACTGGAAAGAGATGCTACATTTATCTGCTAAGTCTCCTCCCCCCACCCCGTCCCCACAGGCATGCACCAACATACGCTCACTAAAATTGACACACAGGTGTTTTTCAGTGCTTCCCAGCAGTCTACCTGCTACAGCAAGACTTCGGTTAAAGTATAGGAAACCCGCGGATCCTCCCACTCCTCAGCTCCCTAGTGTTTTACCGATTTCTAGTGGTAACAACCTTGTGCAGAGCCTGCTCTTGGTAATATCAAGTTTTTTTTTTTTTTTTTATTTTTTAGCTAAGTCCCAGAGGCTCTTGCAGATGAAATTCTTCATCTGGACTTTTGCTGGATGAAAAGTTGAGTGGGGGAAATGAAGACGAGATTAAACCCTGACATCGACCTTCACTGTAGGACCGCAGGTCCATATAAGTACTAGTGCAAAGGAAAGCAATGATAGTGCTTTCAGAATTTATCCAGGTCCTAAAGCACAGGAAAATGCTTGCCCCATTTATGATTCCTTTTCAAGGTAAATTTCTTGTCTTAGAATCTAACACGCTCTGGTAGCAAACAAACTTCATGTTGACAATGATCACCTGTGTGTACGAACAATGCAATGGTACAGGGAGAAGGCGTTGCCAACACAGACAAACATTTTGACCAAAAAAGTGGGCACATTCGTTCTTGAAAATTCACAGCAATAAGAGGGGATGGAACTACAGTTTTAAGTAACAGGGTTATTACAGATCTGGTCTGATCCTCTGTCTTGAGAAACTGACTGCAAATATCTGTGGCAGGAATGCTGAACTTCAACTGCTTGTCAGTTAAACACTTGCAAGCTGTACAAGAGGATTCAAAATACATTATTTTTTCCATAAATCCCAGGAACATTATTTGAACTCACAGCTGCTAGGCTGGCACTGGTAGACTTGCCAAGGAAAAAAGAAAATATATATAAACATGGCACCAACCGCATAACACTCATCTAAATATGTACATATTAAAAAGAACCTAAGGTGGTGTTACGTACTTACATGGCACTTTGGATGCGGTAAACATTTTTTTTTCTTCAAGCTTATGTGAAATAAAAGGACAGCAAATGCAGTATTGGTACCTCAATAATAGAATTCAAGTACAATTTTCTCTCTTGGAATGACTGTAGTAAAGGTTCTTGTTCTCCATTTGGGTGACAGTCAAACTCTCCAATTAAGTGCAATGTAAGTAAACCAACAACTCCCCGGGACCTGAATAAATACCCTAGTGCTTGAAAAAGTAACAGATGGAGGAGTGGTGGTGGACTTCTGTTGGTTGGGGGAAGGAGACGAAAGGAAAAGGAAAATCAGCACCTCTCCGTAAACAAATAAGGCTGATGGAGGAGCAGACATCACCAGAAAGGATATTCCTGTGTCGCAACACTGCCAGTCTTTAGTGCAAGTCTCCGGTGACAGTCTCAGCAGCGACGCCCATCCCCTGTGAGCTGGCGTGCTGCTACTGTTACTGGGCACTGGTACCAATTCAATGCCACTCTACCTGCTGTGTGGAAAGTCAGGGTAGGCGCTGCTGCTGCTGCGATTGTTGTTAGGGAAGGAGCGGGAGGGGGAGGAGCTGGAAAGAAAGGGGCGGGGCACAAGGGTATCCATCTGGTTGCCCTCGAACACATCATCAGTACCTGCAGGCTGCTCAACACCGCGATCTGTCGCCTCGGGGGCAAAGATGTTGACAAACGGCGAAGGTGCTGCCACTGTAGGTTGACCCTGCACCACGGGAGGCTCAGTGGGGCTGGAGGACCTGTGAGTCAACTGTAGCATGTGGGCTGGGCTGGGGGCATGCCCCAACCCCAAAGCCATGGGACCCTGGGCACTAGTGGATGGGCAGCAGGAGAGACCAGGGAGGCCGGGGGGGGAGGAAGCGCTATCACTTGCCACAGGAGCCCCCCCACCCTGTGCCACACCAGCTGCTGTGGACTCTGCCCCTGTCTGTGAGCTACGGTGGATGCGGTGACTGACAATGATGTTGTTGCCGAAGCCGCCCATGGATGCCATGGTGGTGCTCTGCTCCCGTTGAACCACGGCTGTCATCCCCCCCTCAGCAATGAGCCGACGGATCCGTGACAGGGCGTCTTCGCTGGATCCGTACTCCGAGGCGTCACCTATGGGCATGGAAAACTGATTAAGTGAAATGCCTGTTTAAAAAGATACAATAAGGTAGGCCTTAATTAAACAAAATGGTCTGCAGGTCAACGTACGCTTTAGGTCTCCAGCTGTACAAAAAAGGGCATCAAAACAAATTTGGGCTGCATTTGAAGAGATATTTTTAATTAATATATTGGTGGTACCAGCAATTTTTGAGACAGTATAAAAATTTCATTTTTTGAACTGAATGCAGCCAGACAGCCTGCTGTATACTGCAAAGCAGAAAATGAGATTTGGGGCTTTTCCCAGCAACCACTTTCCCTACAGCATTTTAAAAAAAAAGCTGTAGTATCATGGACTGAGCAGTTCACCCAAGTCAACTCTGAATACTTGTTTTTGCTTCCATTGGCACATAGAACAAACACATTTTGGAACTGCAAATCAGATTTCTTTACTGGTTGTTCCAAATCAGTTCTCTGAAAACCAGAACAAAGTTAACTGTCCACAGTTTTTCTGCACTTAAACGCAATTACTCTACACAGTCATGCAGATGGATGTGTCAATATCACCCATCATCACACAAACAAGCAGAACCCCCAAAAGCAACCAACCAATATTTTGTGATACAACAAAAAAAGTTCTACATAAAGTATCATTAAATCATTACAAAATACAAAACTGAACCATCACTGTAAGCCATATGGTCACACCCAGAACATTACCAGCGTTTTATAGACTTACTTAGTGTGACGTTTCCTTCTTTCAAAGGAGGATTTCCCCTTGAAGATGACTTGTAACAAAACAGCGCATTTATTTATGCTGATTTGTTTTTCACAAAGGTGGAAAAACTGTGTACATGTGTTCGGCACAAGGGACAGACAAATCAAATGTGGGCTAGGAGCTAGAACTGTAATAATCATGTGGCATTTCTACTAGGGCTAAATACTAATAATATTAAGATGAGTGTAAAAATGGTAGTACAGGGCAATACTTTGTAAATGTTTGCCTGCTGAGTTATCATGGGGGAGGTGACAGTGTGGTTATGGGACATAAAATCATTAGCTCCTCCCGATGACCACGTCAGTTGGATAATTACCCACGCTGCCGGTGGCTGACCCTGTCTCGGTAGTCCCATCCGCAGGGCCGCTGGTGGGTTGCAGAGCATGAGGAAGCGTCTCCGAGCTCCTTCCGCTGCTGGTGCTGGGGAGCGGGCCTTCCACTTGCACCATACCTGCAAATAAAGAGGAGAGGGCTATAAACGTGTTCGCTTCGTTCCAGACTGTTTGGGGGTCAATGGGTCAGACACCGTGCTGAGGATCTTTGTTCAAAGTTCAATCACTAAAAACTCTTAGATGCATGCAGCTCTGCAAGACACTATAGTTCAAGGTTTATTGTCATAAGTACAAGTACCATGAAATTCTTGTTTGAGTGCTTCTCCACAGACTATGAACAAAAAAAAAAAAAAAAAACAATAGATAATATTGCACAAAACAATAACAATAAATAATGCCAATAATTAACAATAGACAGCCAGAGTACTTAAAACTGAGAATACTTAAAGATGATACTATAGATGGCCATTACTTTGTTTATATGTCTATATTAAGACACTGCAAGTAATTAAAAGGTTTTTTGTGGAGAGCAGCTGGTGAGCCTCAAACGCTTAAATGTCTTAAAGGTTAAAACTCATCTCTGACAGCTGAAGTGACTGGCCATTAGCTTCCAGTCAGGGGCTATAGGGCCAATTGCTTTCCACTAATCTCAAGCCCCTGTTATTGGATAGGGCTACATATGCAATGGGTAAATAAGTGGTTAAGGCATCACACTCCCTGATGACTTGGATTGTTGCTCTGCTGCAAACACAGAAGGCTGTGCAGAAGAAAAAGAAAAAACTGGGAGACAAGTGTGTAAAAGGAACAGCATGTCATCGGCAAGGTGTTGGGCCATGACGAAGCCACTGCAGCGCATCTGTGTCAGCACCTCCAATACTGCAGATGGAGCACTTTAAGTCACAGGGATGGAGGTGGAGGGGAGAGAGTGACTTCAGTAAATGTGTGAGAGATGAAGCCCCTTGAGCAACACACCTCAAATACTGAGCAAGCAACCAAGATAGGTCTGTGTCCAACTCCATTACCGGCGTGTGTAAAAAAACGTCTTTCATTTACACAGCCACAACAGAGTGATTTTGTCTATTATTTATTTCTATTTCACTGCTTACCTGGCTCACTATATTTTGTCAATTATACAGCTTGGTTTTTACAGGAAAAACTTCAAGTGTTCAAATGTAATGAATGAATTGTTCTCACGGGTTGTGCTATGTTAGTGAGAAATGTGTTGATCAATAGTAGTGAATCAAAAAGAGAAGTACAAGACAAAGATATAAAGATTGTGCCATGTGCTAGCCATTTTCTTTGGGCACTTGCAGAGACTAAAGCAGTTTTTACAAACAGACAAAGTCCACTAAAGTCCACATTAAAGAATATAACTGCAGTAGTATTGAGCTGTGCAAAAAAAAAAAAAGGTGAACATGTCAATTACAAGATAGAGACCTTCTGCAGATTGAAGGCTGTTGGACTCCTGCAGGTCCCGGTCTGTCTGGGTCTCGGCGTTCTGCAGTTGCACGATGGGCGTCTGTGTGCCCTGTGAGGTTACGGAAGGGGTAGGGTGGCGGGGCTGCAGGCCAATCGCATTCATCAAACCCATGTCCCTGTCAGACCTCCAGTTTGCTCTGCTTGTCCTTGTTAAAGAGATTGAGGAAAAATCTGAAAGTCAGCCTTCAGTCTTCCAATAACCACATCAATTTTTACATGCAACTGCACAATATCTTTTTCCAATGATATTTGTCAAAAGTAACTGATAACTCTGACCACTTATTACAGCAGCCCTGCTCAATGTGAAAAGAGCCATTCTTAGGGCTTTACAAGGCCACGGTGACCAAATGCATGTCTTTAACCATGATAGCTTCTGCTGTTGAGAAACACTATACTATGTTCATAGCTGCATGGTGGCTCTCACCCAGGACGCTCAGAGCCCCGCCCGCTGACAGCACCAGCACCATTGTTGATTGAGAATATGGGTTCGGTAGCGAGCTCGGAGGAACCATCACCGTCACACCTGGAGTCCAAGAAAACAGAAGGAAGGAGACATCAGAGTGGGCCCCTGGCACTTCCAGTTGGTTCACAGCTTCCCTTTAAAGCACACGAGGGCTGAGCTGCAGATCAAACTGCTGCACGCCAGCTCCTGGGACAGAACAAGAACCTGGCACATTAACTGGTGGAGGAAAAGCAATGGGGAATTTTGTTCCAGAAAGTAATTATTTAAAAAAAAAAAAAAAGAAAAAAAAAAAAAAACTTCCTAAACTTCACATATCCCCTTTATTAAAGTGAATGGGAATAAATCTTAGTGGTTTGTACCTGTTTTGTTCCAGAAGCCTGCAAAAATATACAGCTATCAATCTGTAATGCTGGACACAATGAAACTTTGGAGGAAAGCAGAAATAAAATCTCCCACTGGTTCTTAATAAAAGGAAACTGCTGGAGTGGTACCACTCTTTTTTCACTTTCACATTCCACTTCACATTTATCCAGGGATAGCACTTTAAAGCTTTCTCACAATCTTTATTTAAAAATGCACATAATAAATTGTCTCCTCTACTTTTCACCTTATCAGCTTCATAGCTGTATTACTGATATTACGCTCAACAAATGTATTCCTTCTAATGACACTGTGGAACAGCAGTTATATTAAGACCTTCTGCTTTCATATAATGCTATTGATGGTATCATAGTAACACAAAAAATATTTTTGTCTGAACAGAAGACGACCACTTTTCGCATTTTTCATTTTTAACCTACAGAAGATTTATGGTTTAGGCTATGGCACATCAAATGTCATTTAATGTAATACAATTCTCCCTGAATTCACAGAAATTTGGTTATGTTTTAAGCACCTGCTATTGTCTAAACCAACTTGGTCAACGTATCAAGAATGTAGTGAATTTTGCTTCTCTTCTCTTCTAGCATTACTTAATTTTTTTAGCTTCTGAAAAAGAGACATTTACATTTATTCATTCAGCAGATACTTTTCTCCAAAGTGACGTACATCTCATAGAAAACATGCTTAATATGAGCTCTCAAAGATTACACTTCTACCTGTATGAACTGAAACCAGCACAAAATAAAATGAAAATTAGCAACTGGAATCGATACCTCCACTGATGTACCTCTAGATCTCCTGCCTGATTTTGCCCACTTAGAAATCCAACATTTTTTCCTTTTAAGAGCTAACCTTCTGTTATGTACACAGTGGCAATGATCTGGTTTGTGTTCATTTCACAGTCTTCCAGCAAAAAGCCTGAATTTTTCCACCAATTTCTTTGTCTCCCTTTCATGTAAATAAGGAGTAAAAGGAATGACGAAAGTCCCCTGGCAAGTTGTTTCAAGGTATTTAATACCGATTTTGCAGTATTCTTCTGAAGAGGAGAAACATGAACTTCAAAATGAATTAAATTTGACCAAAAAAAAATGTATCCTGTCCATATCCCATTCATTAAAATGTTCCTGGCAGCCTGTAAGGTACTATTCACCATTTGCTCTATGTCAGCAAAAATCCTTTGGCTAAGCAACTGTGACCCATATATTCCGCTTAACTGTTTCTTCTGGACACCACACAAAATGTCAAGTAATAGTTAGGTATAGACCTAACACTGCACCATATGGGGTTGGAAAAAAAAATGCAAGAGAGACATCAGTTGCAAGTTATGACCTCACCAACAGCAGACCTGGTTCCAGCTGACTAGGACCTTGCCGACAGCCAGCTCCAGTGACTTTTCCAGTGAGGTGTGTGGATGTCAACCCTATCGGTTACAGTAGTTAGAGAGTAGGATGTGGAGGACTTACACAGGCCTGCAGATGACCAGGTCCCCTTTGTTGGTCCCATAGGCCAGCCCCATGCCCGGCTCAGGAAGCCATCTGGCAGAATTAATACTGACGTGTCTCCGTTGGTCCGGGGCCATCGGGTAAACCACATTGAACACTCTCTGTGGACGGAGAAGTACACGATGACAAACTGCAGAGAAACACTCAAATTCACAGCAAGCATACGCATTTGTGCCCAGCAGGTATGACAACCTGGAGCAGAGCCAGACCTAAAGGGAGTACCTAGAGCTTAACGATGCCTTGACAGAAGGACCGTCCAACAAATGCAACAAAGCACAAGTTTGGCAGTGGGCTATAGCTCTAAATAGTAAGAAAATTTACTACATTCTCTGTCACTTGGGAAGGCACTGCAGGCTACTGTAGTGTACTTTCAAGAGCTCCTATAGTTATTTTTGGATGTTCTTCTTCAGTACAGGAAAACGCGAAGCCTGGACACTTTCAGTGTATCAACAAGACCTTAACTTAATTTTTTAAGCTTTATTGCAGGCCACAAGAGTAGCTACTGTGGGTTGACATAATAAAGCAGTATAGGTCTTGGCTCTGGAAGAACACCTAGAAAAACTGAGGTCTCCCTGATTGCTGTCTGGAGAACCACAAGAGCAAGAGGCTACCCTTAAATTACACACACCACAAATTAGCCGTTATTTCAAACTCTGCAGTGGAAATTTCTACCAATTCTTAGACAAGTAAATCTGTAAACCACTAATAGTTTTGACTATTCAACAGCCATATTTACATTTCAGTATCATTCTTTAAGACTGCTGATACACACCAGGAAATCTGATGGCTTTGCAGAGGTCATGCCAGCAATTATGAGGTAAATTCAAAAGGCTGATTCAGTGGGTGAAGAAGGAATGAGAATAATTGCCTCAGATGTCACAGAATGAAATGCCTTCACTACTTCAGCAAGTTTACAAATGGAAGCAGATGTACCCATGGAAGAAAGTACAATTACACTATAGGCAAAAAGTTCAAGGGGGGAAAATATTGAAAAATTTAAAAATCTACTTTTATTGGTCAGCCCCCCTGAATGAACTACAGTTGCACATGTCTACATTTTGTCCTGACTGTGCCAGATGCTCCTTCATATTAACTGAGCTGATGCTCCTATGAAGTACGAAAGGGAATTAAACCCAAAGCGCCTTTTCCTTACACAGATGAGCAAAGTGCAAGCCCATTACATGAATTAACACTTTATCTGAGCACTGCACAAAGACCGGTGCTGTAACACATGGGCTGGGGTGGCAGCTCTACAGCTTGGCCATCCTTATGACTTGAGTTTTCTGTACAGGCTGGCCTCATGTTCATAATTGAAAAACGGGTCAAGTTTCAGCCTACTAAAATGAGGGAAAAGCTTCCCAATAACTCTGAAAAGTAAAGGAGGTATCAAGATAAACAACACATACTGCAGAAAGCTTGCGGCTTGGTGTGGGAGTTTAACTGAAAAGTACTTGATGATAGTGACTCTCCAGGTATGTGAATCAGGTCTTATCCACTTAAACTGCTGGATATTCGATAATGACGAAAATTCAGGTCAAGTGCCTTTCTTAACAGAATAACAGCAGGCCTCATTCTGGGGCATCAAGTGAAGTTCTCTAAACTCTCTTGTAAAGAAGATAAGAAGCACCTGAGATTCACAAGGAAAAGAACTTAAGTTTCTGGCAGGCATCATTAAAACTTCAGAAAAAGCAGACAGTTTCTGCAAGCTCATCTAAAGACACAAAAAGCCCACTCTTTGAAACAGATGTAATCACTGGGGGGGACACGAACAAGCAGAATCAAAGTGTGCTGCTACTCTTACAAACAGTATAATTACAAATCAAGCCCTTCATTAATGCAGCCTTTGCCCAGCACTTAGTTAGAAAGGACTTGATCAACCAAGCTTCCCTGTGGTCCACTTAACTGACTGTCTTCATCAAGGCAGGCAGGATTTCAAAGTTTCCTCAAATCCCTGAAAACCTTGACTGCCAGTTGTGACAAACACGGAACAAGGCAGCAATTAAGGAACCAAACGACAAATCTGATCGGTGACAGCGTGCTGGAAGGCAGAGTCATTATTGGCAATATTACTTGGACATCTAAGACAAGGAAATTAGTCTTCAAACTAATTAGCTGTTGCACAACTATTTCTAAGAGTCTTCAACATTACAACATGAACCTCACTGTATCAATGCCTTGATTGTGACTTTATGATAATCTACTAGGCATTTATGTGTTTTGACCTTGGTACCTTTTTCGCCATCTATGCTATCCAGCCATAACATGTACTTGTAATAATGCCTCATTAAAAGGTGACTATTCCCCAGCTGCTGGCCCATTTCAGGCCCCACTTCTCACCATGGGACTAAATATGACTTGGGGTGATTAGGTAAAAAACCACATCCTGAAAGGCAGCGCTGCTTCACTGCAAGCTGTTACAGCATCTTTGATTTTAGATCATGGTGCTGGGGGAAACAGAAACTTACCCTCATGGACGTCTCTCCTCCGTGAGGCTGCTGGAGGCGGAACACCTGTGCCACCATATGATCTGGGGTGGGGTGCAGCAGGATCCTGCGGGAGGCTAGGCCCACCATCACGTAGCGGCCCATGGGGGACAGGCTGACCGAAATTGCATTGGGACCTGTCGGGGTGGGGTGGGTAAGAGAAACAGACAAAAATGTACATAATGCAATATAGTTTTTTTAATTTAAACTACAGACAACCCAATTTACTAGTAACTCAAAATTCACAGTAAAAGTAGATCAAGCCATAACCAAGCCATTTTGTGGGAACCTCTTAGCCATTCCCAGGAAGATGGATTTGATGGTCTTCAAGATCAACCTCCACATGTTCTGTTTTGAAATGGGTCCCTGATATGGATTTCAAATTATGGCTGCAAATCTAAATGTTGAGCAAGAGCACATACCTGCAGGTTTATCTGAAATCCTTCAAAGTATCACTTGAATTACAAAATCACTCATGGAGGTATACGTCTTATTCACAACACTCAGCAAAGCTGCAGAACATTCTATGGCAAGCAAATTCTGTGCCGACAAATGCTGTGCGTAATCTGCCTTAAATCAGACTTTCCCCCATGCTGCGATAACCTTCAGGGCACAGAGTGTTCAGGCTATTTAAATTGGGGCATGTTTTAACACATTTTTAACTGCTGACATAAAGGCAAGTTTTGCTTAGTCACTTGTAATAAAGCAGCATGCCAATGAAAAGTCTTTTCAAGATGGTTCTCTTGGGTTTGAAAGAGAAAAAAGGAAGTGTGTTGGATCAGAAGGACCAGAATGAAACAGAACTGTGCTTCAAGGGCGCATAACTAAACAAACACCCTCCTATTGTCACCTTTCTTAGTACTTTTTAATTCTGTATATTGTACATTGACTGCAAGTGCTGTCTTTCATGGACAAATTAATGCAAGGAAAACTGGACATCTGCAGGTATTATAATTAATGCCTGGATTATGCTGTAGCTTCACACCACTAAGATGCATTTTTGGTGACCTTTGAGTTCTTCCTTTCGTTGTCTAAAAACGGTAACTCTTGTGAATGTTTATAAAGAACTACAGATATGCTATTCACTTCAGAATCAAAAAGTTGTTGAACTCTTTATTTCGATACCTACAAAACAGTGTATCAATGTTTCATGTATTCCCAGAATATGCCTTCACTGGGACACCCACCAAATCTCTTGGTGTAGAGCATCTCCCCAAGATTGTGTGGGGCTAGAGAATAGACGGCCAGGATGCCCTCATCTGGAAAGCCCCGCTGGCTGCTGGGAATAAATACGGCCAGGAGCTGCCCATCGGCAGAGATGTCACAGCTGGCATCGTTGTAGATCTTACAGCTCGGCACCAGGACATTGACAGTGGCTGCACAGAAAGGAAGACAGGAAACAGTGAACAATTTTAGTGATTTCCATGCATAGTTTGCTCTGTTCCTCTGCACCACAAATTTAATCATCTCTGGGGTTGTGGCAACCATAAAATACCTTATATTATCCTTTAAAAAGAAGCACATAAGAAGCAAAACAGGCTGCAAGCAGACTCACTAGTTACAAAAATGGCTTGTGTGCAACAAAGTGGGTCTAAAGTGTCAGTTTAGACTTGCACTCTTGAGAATTTTGCCAAAAATACCAGCATTGTGAAATACAGGTATAGCCTGGTACACGGTAGACTTTTGGTGTAACGGCCCTAGAAAAGTTGTACTTATGGCATATGGACCCACTGCTCCCGGTATTACATACAGTATTATTTTCTAGTGCTTGTGGGAGATTTTCCCCCGATGATTTAGTCATGTGCCAATGAGGCGCAGACTTTTCAGTAATCTATTATAACCTCTTCTTAAGTTTCCTTTGTTTTCAAATTGTTTTATTATAGTTGAGATCTTTTCCATGTACCTCTCAAAATTTAAGAGGGATCTCAATACCCACCTCTTTCAGACTCACTTCTCCCTAATCTCATAAGTGGTTGACAGTGCATACGTGCTTGGTATGCATAATAAGTTTAATAGCAGCTTGTTTGGTCATGGAAAAGCCTATCTGCAGCAACTCGTGTAATATCTACTGGTTTATAGAGTGGTATGTGACAAATTGACTGTACTTAAAAATTAAGTGCTGCATTGCATCCAAATTTCTCCTTCTGTTGATGTAATGCACTTTTTATATTGTTCTGAGATGTGCGTCGCTTTGGAGAAAAGCATCTACTAAATGAACAAATGTAAATGTACTGTATGTGTTTTTCAAATGTTTACATGCACTCGCTGTACAGAAGTTTAGTAAAAAATACATTTCTGCTGCAATTTAGTCTTTGTTAATTAATTGTTTATGTTTAATATTTTACCACCATAATGGTTTGATTACTATTTCTTGAGACTCTTATTAAGTGTCTGAAGAGAGTTTTTAGAAATATTTGTGCACGTCCATAAAGTCCAGGAACACATTTTTTTGCCCATTTAAAATAATTGGATAGCACCTCCCGGTTTACAGACTCTTTGTTTTCAGGAATGAATTAAGTTCATATAACAGGATATACCTGCACCTTGTTTTACACAGGTAAATACTTGGGTTAATTTCATGACAGACACAACGTAACAAAAGTACAGAATTAAAGGGGAAGTTTGAACTTTAACATTTTGGTTCTAGTAATATTATAATATTAAACATAATTAATGCACTTGTATTTTTCTGTGAAATATACGTCGCTGTGGAGAAAAGTATCTCCTAGATGAATACATGTAAATATAATTACATATATATATTAATACAATTAAAAGCAAATAAGGGAGAAAAAATGACACCAAATATGCAATAAAAAGGTAAACTTTCCCTTTAAGCAAAAAAAGTTTTAAAACTGCTCTGGACATTTCATTTCACCAAAAACGGCACAAGGTAATAACAAACAGCAAGTACCAGAGAGATAATTCTAAGGACCTAATAGCTCTTGAAACGGGCAGGCTATTAAAATGTGTCAGCAGCACTTGACTTTAACACTGTGCCCTTGGTTTCAAAGAAATTGGCGCAGAAGGGGTTTCGATTTTCCAGATTCACACAACCACTCTGTCAAATCCATGCAAGAGCTGCCGACATTCCACATTCAAACATCTGTTCACCGTTTCTGAAACACAAACAAGGCTCCTAAAACATCAAGGTTAACATGCAGCTCAGGATGAATTACAGTGCTGCACGTTTATCGAAGGCATAGGAGCCGACAGCAAGACGGTGAAAGGTGAAAGTATAAAGTGTGTTTTAGAGAGAAACAAGGCCATTCCTGACACCTTCCATCTAGACCAGGATACAGGCTTATTGTTTCACTCAACCATTCAAAAAAAACTTTGAGCAAAAAGTTTTGTTTTTCCCCCCAAGTAACTATCCAAAGTCTTGTTTTGGGACAAGAGTTTATGGAATAAACAGCCTGATTATTCTTACATACCTGGCAAACAAGTGTTTTTTAATGATATGGTCTACACCTGAAATTGTCTGTTTACATGTG
Source organism: Scleropages formosus (assembly GCF_900964775.1). Lineage (NCBI taxonomy): Eukaryota > Metazoa > Chordata > Actinopteri > Osteoglossiformes > Osteoglossidae > Scleropages > Scleropages formosus. The sequence goes on from NC_041812.1 coordinate 29,865,199, forward strand.
GAAAATTTACATTTCATCTGCATGACCATCAGAAACTGAAGATTCCATGCAAAGATGTCCACCACTGTCTTGAGAAAAGATGGCAAACTGCACAAGAGGATAAGTAAATGACAGACTGCAATCTGAGAAATAGATGCCTTACACATCCTCAGCTGCTTACTTAAGCTTACTTGGCTGCTTACTTAAATATTTCCTTCAATTTCTTGGCAATCTAATGCGCAAAATAATCTTCATTTTGAAAAACAACAATAGACTGACATGATTCTTGAGAAAGTGCTTTCGTTTTAGCCATTTTTGACCCCACAAATGAACAGTAGGAACAGCAGTACACTGAAACCCAAGGAAAGAACATTTACTTGCTTAGCAGCTCTGCTAACACAATTACAATGGTCTCGCTACTATTAGGACCATTACCATTAGAGTTTACTCTCCATAGGAGCTGAAAATGGGGCTTCGTGCTCATATGTGAATAATAAATCAGATATCATTTAGTTCAAGCAGTAACCGACATCTGCAACATTAGTAATGATGTATTTGCTGTATTTTTAAATTAATTCAATCGTACCTTGTTTAAAAAGGATCAAAACTTTCCAAAAAAGGACAATTTCTGGGTGATCCCAAACTTTTGAATGGTAGAGTAAATATGACTAATCATATACAGAAACCTGTTTAAAAAATAATAAAAAAAAGATTGTTATTCTCTGTTAGAGCACCTGTGGAGGGCCTAGCTACTTCAGGAAGATTTAAGCCCCATGGAATCATGTCAAATGACTGACTTAAATAATTAACAGGTAGCCTAGGGGAAGAAAAGGAGCTTGGTGCCAAGATGTGTGATTAAGGTTATTAGCCAGTGTTATTGGGTTCGTTCTGGCAGGAAAGGGGACAAATGAACGAGGCGAGCTGGAGTACTGGAGTGAGGCTCATGAGGTGCCGCCGTGTAATTATATCAAATCACTTCCCTCCCACTCAAAGATAATTAAAATGGACACATGAATGGATATGCAATGTCCCCTTCAGGCCTCGACAACAATTATTCAAAACAATTTTAAAAATAAATAAAAAAGTGGAATTAATTAGATATGCTGGAAAAATTATGGCTACGGTGTATCAACTTTTACTGAAATGTCTACGCTTATAAAAAACATGTACAGCCTTTCAGGGACAAGTAACCAAGTAAAATTAATAAGAATCGAGTATTTTTTATAGGAATTGCAAAGCTTGGCCCAATTAACCCCTTGACTAATACAGCAATGTTTCTTTCAAGTTAAATTCCAGTTGGAATTTATTACTTTCAGCCAAAGTAATAGAACAGCAACTCCTGCTTGGATTACATACTATATGAACCATGGCCACGACTTTGGTTAATTGCAGTGAGGCTCTTCTAGAATAAAATCAACCCGGATCATTTCTGAGGAAAAACGTTTCTTTTTTCCCCAAATATGATTTAACATGACAGACAGTATGTCTCCTGAGCAAAGAAGATCAACTGATCTGATTTACATGTAAAGTCTTTTCAGCTTCACCAGGTCTAATGACTAAAAACATCTGGGAGTGTCATGATCATGAAGCTAAACCACAGTGCAAAGAATAAGTGCGACACTGTGACTGACATCAAATGGCTGCACAGAGGTAAGTCTTTTGGACCAAGCAGAAGCTGTTCAATGCAAGGAAAGGTCAACATTTTAAAGAACTCATGTAAAAGTGTTGGTAAATTAATTTTAATTAAGTTGGCTGTAGATATGCATTTTTCATGGATTAAAAAAGACAAGACTCACCAGAACAAAGCGGATAAATAAGAGTTATTTGTAATATATATTTTAGAGGTAAAGGGGGGGGTGTGGTAGCACAGCGGGTTTGGTCAGGTCCCGCTCTCTGGTGGGTCTGGGGTTCAAGTCCTGCTTGGGGTGCCTTGTGGCAAACTGGTGTCCCGTCCTGAGTGTGTCCCCTTGTGGCCTGTGTTGCCGGGTTAGGCTCCGGTTTGTTGCAACCCTGCTTGGGACAAGCAGTTTCAGACTGTGTGTGTGTGTGTGTGTGTGTGTTTTAGAGGTACTTCCCACTATACATGTATATCTGTTATTCTATGCTGTAACAGCACTAATGGTGCCTCCTTGTTTCGGGGCTGTAATTTCAGTGCTTGGTTCAAATGCGCTGCTGTGTTGAGTTTGCAAGATCCTTCCATCTTTTTGAGCGGTTATAGTAAACCCCTTCTGTACCCTCTCTTACTGTGAAAACCACATATATGGTCATCAGTAGTTGACCCTGAATTACTGGCAGTTCCTGTACCCTTTACAGAAGAATCCAGACATAGAGATGCCAACACTTGACAGAGAAATGATGTAAAAATACAAACCAAGATACTCCATTTCAAAGTTTGTTTATTTAAATCAAGCTCTAATTACTTAACACTATATAAAAAAGTAATGAAGCTGCTCCATATTCCTCACAACTGATACTGCCCAACTACTTGTACAGGTCATGGTGAACATCCAGTCTGGACTACTGCAACTCTCTCGTGTGTGGCCTTCCTGCTACTGACATCAAACCTTTGCAGCTGATACAGAATGCTGCTGCACGAGTTGTGCTTGACTTGCCAAAGCGTTCCCATGTATCTCCTCTACTCGTTTCTCTGCATTGGCTTCCTATAGCTGCCCGGATCAAATTTAAGACCCTGGTTATTGCCTACAAATGCATCAATAGAACTGCTCCCAGCTATTTACAAAACTTTATCATCCGCTACACTCCAACCAGACTGCTTCGCTCGTCTACTTCTGCTTGCTTGGCGGTCCCACGCATGAAAGGAAAAGCAGGGAGGTTCTCAGTTCTGGTTCCGTTGTGGTGGAATGACCTCCACCTTTCACTCAGAACTGCTGAAACTCTGTCTACATTCAAGAAGGGTCTGAAAACTCACCTTTTCCAGACTCACTTTGTCCATGATCTCTCAAGCTCACATATGGTGTAAAGGTTCATGCACCGTAACTTTATGATCATGCCCAGATAAGCCTTTACACAGCCGCTACTCCTGAATTGTATGCAAATATTTGTGTACCTTTAAAAAAAATTGTAGGAAGGTGATCAGAATTAATCTATCCCGAGTTCTGTGCACCTACTTGTAGGATGAACTTCGGTGCATAAAGTGGAAAGAAACAAATTAGGTTTTCTTAAGAATCACGTCTGCAACTACGTCTCTCTTTCTCCTAATGTAATACACATTGTATTTTCTCTCAGATGGAGAGGAGCGTATGCTAAATGAATAAATTTAAAAGTAATGTAAATGAAAATGTAAACTCATTAATGAATGCATAATTGTAGAATTGCCCCCAAGAATGTAACATTGCAAGATGCATTGCAAATTGAGATCTAATAAAACTGTGGCATTCATTACAGCGTTAACTTCAAACAAGATAGGGGACTTCTTTTAAACTAAACCATTAAGGATTCTCCACTAAATGGGGGGGGGGGGGGGGGGGGGCAAATTCTAATTTAAATGAAATGTGAAGTCTTGGCTGCGTAAGTACAGTGGGAATTTAAAATGATACTTTCCTTGAAACTCTTTTTATCTTTGCAATAATAAACAGCACTGCAAAACAGAATACTTACTCTGCTTCCTAAAATGGCACTAAAATGAAGAGGTTCTCAAATTTACCTTCTCTCTGCAATTACAAGCTGAAGTTCTTAGAAGGAAGTGTTTCCTAGTAAGAATCTGTCTATCGAAGTTAAGGCACTGTAAAGAGGAAGAGACTCAAAGTATGAATTGCCTCATCCACTGTCATTACAACCATGGAGCACTAAAAGCATTGAACTAATTAGAGCCGATAAATGTGGTAATACCCAATATCCTACTACATTATGCTCACCTGGCACAACACAATATTAAACAGGCTACTAAGGTAACTGCTAGCTTCTTCGTGAATATTTAGTACATGGTTATGGAAGCCAAACAAGTGGTACAACCAGAATCACACTGCAAGAGACATCTACTCACCGTTACTGATCTCCGGAAGATCAAAATGGGTGAAGTCCCACCACTGGAGCCGGTAAGTGGTATTGGCAATGTTGCTGGCCACAGCGGACTGACCATCTCCTATCACTGCACCTGGAATGCAACAGTAAAACTGCTGGGACACACTGCACCAAACAAACAAGGTTCTGGGGTAAAATCACAATCGTAGCTATAATGTCACATAAACAGTGGCACAATGAAATAGATTTTTTTTGTTTTGTATTACGATCTGCTGTCTTTTCATAGTTCAAAAGGTAATATGACATTGTCAAAATGTTTGCCATCTAAGTGATCAGAGAGATTGTGTTAAGTGTATACATACCTCACTCACACATGCTTACAGGCAGTACTGAATACAGAATATTGAATATGTTCAATCAAAAGTAATATGCTACATACAACCAAGCTTTAAATTACTAATAAGCCCCTGAGGTTTAAGGTTAATGGATTCAAGCTCCTTATTTAGAAAATGAATTAGTCTCATTGAAACATGTTTCCATGACTACAGAGCAGCACACAAAACCAGAAATATAGATGGTTTACAGCACCAGTTTAAACAAGTAGATCTTCTGAACAAACTGCAGCTACCACTGCATACAAGCACAAGCTACTGAAAACGTGTTCAGTTTTGTTTGTTCAGTGTGACAGAGAAAAATAAGATGTATACATATGTTGCAGTATTTATATGCAAGTAATATGCTTTCAATTACAGCAAAACCATAAGCAAAGACACTGAAATTAAGTATTTTTTATAGAAAGCAATGAAACCAAAACACAAAAGTTGCAGCTTTCTACCAAAAAGAGTGAATGTGATTTACAAGTAACTCACACAGCAAAAACCCTCATTACCGGTGCCAAAACAAAGGTATTTCAGGGCAACAATTATATTTCTGAGTATGGGCAGTTTATTTCTTCTGAAAATGCAGAGCTTGTTGCTAAAAAAAGATTTTTTAAAAAAGCACACCTAAAAGCAGTCCAATCCGTGTCTCTGACCCTGAAAAGAAAGATATGTTCAGGAATGAGCAAATGGGAATCAACGAAACAAGTAAAAACTTAAATGTATAATGTGTGTGTATGTGTGTGTGGGGGGGGTGTTCTGAAAACAAATGGAAATGGGCCTAAAACATACAGGACACAATGTCGATCGCACAAATAATGTATTCCAGTTGCCTGGAAATGAAAGGCAGCAACGTATAGTGAGATGGAAGAAGGCTTAATGTGACATGATTGGTTATGCTTCCTCGACACAATTTTATCATATAATTACAGCCAGTGTGCAACTTGAGGGATTAATGCTTATGTTTTTAATTGTCTGCAGCCTGAAAATACCTAAATTTCTTGCACTTTCTATTTGTACAACTGCATTATTTCAGCAAACTCATTCTGACAGTCAGGGGGCAATTTGTCTGCAGAGAATTACAGAGACAAAGCAAGGACTGACAATGGATCAAAAGATGCACACGGCAGAGAGAGGCTAAAGTCTTTCACTGTATTCAGGTAGATTTTGGCCAGTTGTCATCTTGCGGCATGGGGCCTGCGAGGAAGAAGCCCACGCTCAAAGAACAGAGGAGCAAGGTACATTTCTGAAAACTGAGTTTGTCCAGGAAGAAGCCCCATGAAAACGGGCTGCATTTTATCAACATTTTACATTATTTCACACTGCTTTTGAACGGTTACCTGGAGGAGAAACTCCCTCCAAGTCCCAGCATGACTGAAATGCAATAAAAAGTGCCGGAGGTCAACCCTGTCAGTCTTGGTCACTTCATTTCCGCTGTCAGCTCACAGTTCTAGCTGACAACATGCTTCCATGCCGCAAGATTATGCAAAAGAGAATCTTCCTCCTGAGTATCGGCCATTTCGATTTCACTTTCTGCTGCAACGCATCATCACCTTGGGCGGGCGTAAGTTGGTCCTAGGTTCCCGTTTTGAACATTCAGTATGAGGGCGACTAATGAATAAACTGAGTTCCAGGACAGAGAACACGACAGGATGTCAAAAGAAAACTTCATCTGACTCTAAGAAACAAAAATTACACAGTGTGTGAAGTGTGGACAAAAAAATCTTTGAATATTAAATATATTTAAAATGTCTATAAAAGACAAGTGAAACGCAGTAACATGAAGTGAAAATAATCTGCAGGTGAGCAGCATGGACCATCAGACAGCCAGAAAGCACAGAACAGACATGACTATAAAGAAGGAGGAGGCAAAATAAGAGGACAGGTGAGCAGCCGATGTCCTGACGTGAAGAGCCCACAGCCTGTGATGGGTTAGTAAAAGCTCTCCATGCACCGCCAGGCACCGTGACAGAGCGCCTCTGTGGAGTCAAACTGGGAAGAGAGAGGAAAAAAAAAAAAAAAAACAAACTCATTCTGTCTTTGTCTAAAGGCCCAGAGAAGCCCCCTTCAGTGCAGCTTCATATGGTCTACATGTCATCACTAACTAAATAAGAGCAACTAATGTTGCTGTTCTGAATTATCTCTGCTAAGGTCCCCTGAGAAGAGCTACAAAAAAAAACACAAAACATCAACACCGAAGAGAGGAAAAAGTGCACTCTGCCCCTGTTCTGGAACTTTCCAAATATTTATATATGTGAAAGCTAGTAGTGTAATAGTTAGAGCTGCCAGCTTCCACTTGAAGGACACAGGTTCAAATCCCGCCCCCTACTGTAGTACCACCACAGTACCACCGTGCATTGTACATAACCTGAAGCACTCAGGTATAAATGGGTAAACAACTGCAAGTTGCTTTGGAAAAATATACCAGAAAAATAAATACAAATTTATGAAAGCTCCTCTTAAAAATGTAGTCAATTTTTCCCCTGAATGCAGCCTTCATTTTTATTTATTCAGAGTAACACTGAACCTACAGCTCAGAGGTTCTTACAAGTCTCGCTGCAAAAGTGTGACACGGTGTCAGCATTTCAGACAGCAAACGGAACTATAGGAGAGGAAAATGTAAAAGATGTGTAATTATTTGCAATCTCTCACAATTATAGCATGATTTAATAAACTGCTAGACCAATCCTCAACAACTGAGCCTTTAATTATTGTGAAAGCAATATGAAGGAAATGCCCTGGTAAACACAATGCCCTGTGATGTCCAGGTAGACAGTTCCTTTATTTATACTCCCTGTTCCACTTCCCTTTCTGTTACCTAATCAACATGGACTCCTCCACAGGGCTGCAGACAGGCTTCACTGTGGTACAGCTTCAAAGCAGACTTGTTCAGACAATCGCCCGATGTTGCCTCACTGTCAAGGCTCCTTCTCCATTGTACTGGATACCTGTCAACCGTGGAGCGGACGACTGCCACCCAAAAAAAGTGCCACTTCCCCCAAGCTCTACCGAAACTCGTCTGTAAGATTCAAGGACTCATGAAAAATTACAAAAGGACATACAGATGCTCATTTTCCCATTCCCTCTTGACAATGATATTATAAATTTAAAATGTGCCTTATTTAAATTCAGGGGTTAACAGGCTCCCACGTAAAGCACTGTGCTATTGAGGAAAGGGGCCGAAGTTCATCTAGTTAAACGAATTGGATGCAAATGGTTTCTTACATGAACAGCCCTCTAGCAAATCAGATTGGCCTTCTTCATCCAGCTACACATAACAGGCAAGGATGACACAAACATCTTTAGGGAAACTATGTCAGCCAAGGAAGATAGATACTTGATGTAAGGAAAGCCCATGTGGAACAACAGCTGTTGTAAAAACACAGACCAGACTAACGGGGACGAACACTGCTACCTTACGCTCATCGCGCCAAAAATGGAAAGTAGAGTAGGAATCAACAACAGTACAGAGTAACACTGAGACTGAAGAGGACAACCACCCAGTGAAGACAAAGTACGCTGATTAAATGGTACTGAAAAAAAATCGATAAATGCATTTTGATTTCATGGGTGAAGACTGTGGCTGATCCTCTGCCTCCATGATTATAATCCCACTGGTGTCTGTCTGTATCTGTTCATCCAGGTCTGCTGCAGATGGCTACGAACACATGTGCAATGCTGCGCTCTGCATGTGCAAAAACAAAAAGGGGGTCCAAGGGATTTCTAATCAAAATCAGGCAGCTTTGAAAATGACATTTAAAATTCAGCTGACTGCCCTTTACCTCATCTCACTACAAAGTAGCATGATGCTCGGCGTTGAGCAAGGATGAGGTGGGAACCACATTTGTCAGTGTAAAAACGGGGGATGTTCCTTGCATGCAGTACCCTTCAAAAGTTGTACAAATTATGTTGTGAACCTTCATTCTTGGGCTCAACCAAAACCTGGTAAAAATGCAGGTTTAGATATTCCACCTGAAGCAAGTTTGTGCTCTTCTGGCTCGTATCCAAATCTCTGTGATCCTCTTTCCCTCCAAAGAAACTAAGCAGCGGAGTTAATGGTGCTGTACTGCTCCCAAATGGAACAATGCTTTCACGCCTTGAGGGAGCAGGATCACCCGAATTACTCCAGCGAATATCCAGCTGAGTAGCCCGCGAGACACAATAAAGCTTGGCAACATCGACTGAGTAAATAATACCGCGAGATGGATTTTAGGGGAACCTGAATGTCAGGATATAAATACAAACCAGCAAAATGCTGGGTGATTCCCACCATCTGTTCAGCAAGAAGACTGCGGGGAGGTCAGAGTACAGGGAAAGCTGTATAAACTACCGGTATTCTAGAAGCCTACTAAATCCATGAGGACATTAACATTGACCAACCAGCAGAGAGTAAACTACAGACCCACAATGTTTACACCCAAACCTACCTACAACCTCTAGATCAAAACCCATTAAAATTAGTCCAAGTAAAACACAGCTTTCATTACATTCTGCAATTCTGACAGGGTAAATTAATATACAGTAGGCACATCAAAACTCATTCTTTACTGTGCGTAGAACAGTAAGGGGTCTATCTTTTTGTCTACTGCAACCGAGCTATGCGACACCACCACCACCAGAGACTCAGACGCTCCTGCTGCTACAGCAACCTGGTTTATCCTCGTCTGTCAAACCCTCCATCCTGTTTAAACCTCTCCACGGGACTCTGGAACTGCAAGTCTGCAGTGAGAAAGGCTGACTTCATACCAGCCTACGCCTCCCATCTCTCACTGGACCTCCTGGCCCTAGCTAGAAAGCTTAAGATGGCGGGGCGGTAGCACGCAGTGGCCACCTTGGATCCTCACATATGGTGCATGTTACGTGTAGTCTTCAATTGAGAAACTCTTACCAGAGATGTGCATCGAAAGCACTGGTGAACATGCTTATCATCGCCAACTCCTGCTGAACAATGGAAAACAAAGCTGAGGAGGAATAACTGATGGACTTCGGGAAGAGCTACGCAACCTCGGGCTGCTACGCGAACCAGGCCCTAGGACCGCGGAATCGCCTGATGCCGCGAGCAGGGATAGTGGGTGCCGGAAACGGCGTGCGAGGCAGCGGAAGCACGGTAAGCGAGCCAGCATTCGTGCTAGGGTAAAGGCTAAGCACAGCCACCCAGCATCACGATCCATTCTCCTCTCCAATGTTCACACTCTTAACAATAAACTGGACTTCCTCAGACTACAGCTAACTACCCAGTGCGAAGTCAGGGACTGTCATGTTCTCGTTTTTACGGAAACATGGCTCAACTACAGCACTCCAAATGCAGCCATTCAGCTAACTGGGCTAACTGCACAGTGTGCCGACAGGATAGCAGCACTGTCTGGTATGACTCGTGGTGGTGGTCTGTGTGTTTACACAAACAAGAAATGATGCGGGAATGCTGTTGTGGTCTCTAGTTACTGTTTGTCGCTGGTGGAGTTTATGATTGTGAAGTGTCGGCCATACTACCCGCCCAAAGAGTTCACCGCCGTGCTCACTGTCGCGGTGTACATTCCACCTGGCACTAACGCAAGGGAAGCGCTAAGTGAACTCTACGGGGCTGCCAGCAATTTACAGACAGCACATCCTGCTGGATTTTTCATTGTCATCCAGGACTTTAACCACGTGAATCTGAAATCAGTGCTGCCAAAATTCAACCAGCATGTTGATCTCGCGACCCGTGGTAGAAACACTTTAGATCTTGTTTACACAAACAATCCTGGTGCGTACAAGGCTGCACCCCGCCCTCACCTCGGTTGCTCGGACCATATCACTGTTATGCTAATCCCAGCAGACAGACCACTCCTGAAACGTGCCAAACCAGTCCATCTCAGCACTCCAGGACTGCACTGAACACACAGATTGGAAGATGTTCAGAAAGGCTGCTACATACCGTAACACCACAGACTTGGAGGAATACACAGAATCAGTGACTGGCTAGATCAGCAAGTACATAGATGATGTGCCTTCCTTCAAGACCATCACTACAAGTGCAAACCAGAAACCGTGGATGACTGCTGAGGTGCGCTCGCTGCTGAAAACCCGAGACACTACCTTCAGGTCTGGTAACAAGACAGCCTACCGCACAGCAAGAGCCAATCTGTCCCAGGTTATCAAAGAGGCGAAGCGCAACTACATAGGAAGAATCCACCATCATTTTCTAAATTCCAAGGACACAAAACGCATGTGGCAAGGCATTCAGGCCATCACAGACTACAAAGCTACATCACTTGGCTGTGATGGTGATGCCTCGCTCCCAGAGGCGTTGAATGATTTCTACACAGTTCAGAGCACAGAGCAACATGCAAGCAGGTAAGACCACCCCAATTCCCACCAACCGGGTACTTTGTCTGTTTGCAGCATGACTCCATACACTACAAACTGCCTACAGTTCACAGCCCATATCCGCATCCACGTCCTGTTCTGTGTATTTACTTATTGTCTTGTACTCCTGTTCTGTGTTGCACCATGGTCTCCGGGGAAACGACATTTCGTTCCACTGCATACAAGCTATATAGAGGAATGACAAACAACTTGGAACTTTGCTGTCTCCTCAGCTAAAACAACCTTCTTCCACAACAAAATAGTCGGAAACTAAAAAAACCACACAGATTCTCTGCCACGTTCTCGTAAGTACTGTGCCCTGCACTGCGTCCTTCTTCTCTGACTGCTGGTGACTTTGTTTTGTTTTTCAGAGTCAAGTCAATGCGATCACAGACAAGTTCTCGGCATTTGCCTGCCCCGTTCGCGCTGGACCTCCCTGCGAACTTACGCTCTCCGAATTCAAGCAACTCCCAAAATCCAAAATCTTCGACCTCCTGATATCACACAGAACCACCACCTGCCCACTAGATCTGATCCCATCGTCACTCCTATAGACCACCTTCATCTCTAAGATCATCAACTCTTCGCTCGCCTCTGGCTCCTTTCATCTGCCTTCAAAACTGCTCTCATTTCACCTCTGGTAAAGAAACCCTCTCTGGATCCTAACTCAGTCCAAAACTACAGGCCAGTCAGACTCCTCTCCTAAAACTCGAGAACGGGCAGCTTGTGATCAACTATCTGACTTCCTCACCCAGAATCATCTCCTCGATGGATACCAACTGGGATTCAAAGTTGATCTCCACAGAGATGATAGTCCTGGCAGTGGCTAATGCTCTCCAGTTAGCTAGAGCAACCTCCCTCTCCTCAGTCCTCATCCTCCTTAACCTGTCTGCAGTGTTCGACACTGTCAACCACCAGATTCCGCTCTCCTCTTTTACTTAGCTTGGGATCAAAGGAATAGCACTAAGATGGTTTCAGTCCTACGTATCTGACAGATCCTACCAAATGGATCTGGCAGAAGTCCCATTCTTCTCCTCTGCCTCTTTCAACAGGTGTCCCGCAGGGCTCAGTACTGGGTCCTCTGCTCTTCTCGAGCTACACTTTCTCCCTTGGCCCTGCCATTGCTTCCCATGGATCCAAATACCACTGCTAAGCTGATGATACCCAGCTCTTCCTCTCCATTCCATCTGGAGCATCAGACATTTCCACACGCATCACTGCCTGCCTGTTGGACATCTGTGCAAGGATGTCTGATCACCACCTGCAACTCAACCTCTTGAAAACAGATCCTTCACCTCCCAGCCAGCCTGTCTCCTGGTCATGATCTCATAGTCAAACTGGACAACTCACTCATTTTGCCTACCTTCTCAGCTAAGAGTCTGGGAGTGATGATTGACTCAAGTCTATCTTTCTTTCAGCATATCGAAGACACAACCCGGACCTGCAGATACAGCCTACATAACATCCGCAGGATCCGTCCTTTCCTCACAACTGAGACTTTCCAACGACTTGTCCAGGCCACAGTGACATCCCGCCTGGACTACTGCAACTCTCTCCTGTTTGGCCTTCCTGCTACTGCCATCAAACCTCTGCAGCTGATACAGAACGCTGCTGCTCGAGTTGTGTTTGACTTGCCAAAGTGTTTACACATATCTCCTCTACTTGTTTCTCTGCAATGGCTTTCCCATAGCTGCCCGGATCAAATTTAAGATACTGGTTATGGCCTACAAATGCATCAGCAGAACTGCTCCCAGCTATTCAAAAAACTTTATCATCCATTACACCCCAACCAGACAGCAATGCTCTTCCACATCTACCTGCTTGGTGGTCCCACACACGAAAGGTAAAGTGCAGAAGTACTTGGTTCTGGCTCCGTTGTGGTGGGATGACCTCCCCCTCTCACTCAGAACTGCTTAATCTCTGTCCACATTTAAAAAGGGGCTTAAAACTAACCTCTTCCAGACTCACTTTGCCCATTATCTCTTCAGTTCATGTAAGGTGTAAATGCTCATGCGCTATAAGATTGTCTACAAATAAATTTTTACGCAGCTACTCCTGTAATGTAACATAAATGTTTGTGTATCTTTAAAAAAATTGCTAGGAAAGTGATCAGGAATCATTGATATTGTGAATGTTTTATGCAACTGTCTGTGTAATGAACATTAGTGCATATGGTGGAAAGAAACAAACTGACTGTACTTAAGAATCACATGTCTGCAACCATATCTGTCTTTCTCCTAATGTAATTGTCAGACAGACGGGCTGGAGATAGGAGGTAAGGTAATGGACCAAAGTGTGGATCGGCTTTATTTCAGGAGAGGAACGCTGGGGCAGACGAAAAGAATGGTCAGGGACAGGCGAAGGTCGTTCGAGGCGCAGACGTCAGTACACGGAGGAAGCAAGTCTCCGTAGCCGGGAGAACACGCGAGGGTCAGGAGCCAGGAGATCAGAACACGAAGCAGGGATGAAGGGCAAGGAGTAAACGCTGAAACTGCAAATCCATGAAGGGAAGCGTCTGCAAGAATCCGCACCTCTGTGCGGTTATGGAGCTCCCTTTATACCTGGCCGGGTTAACAAGCTACAGGTGCGGTTGCTCGGCTTGATCCCGGAGGCATAACAGTAATGCACAAATTGTATTTTCTATGAGATGCATGTCGCTTTGGAGAAAAGTGTCTGTTAAATGAATAAATGTAAATGTGGTGCCACTAAAATCCTTGCATCCTCAAATGGTGCTCTTTTCAAGACAGAGAGCACCTGAAAGCCTAAGTGGCAACTGGAGAAAAGTGATTTGCAGCCCTCTCAGCCACCTGCCTCTTACAGTTCTGAGGGATTACCCATTCTGCACTTTCATTTGTTGTTCCATTCGCTTCCGCGCTGTTTCAGAGTGCAATTCAATGTTCCTCGTTGGCACTTGCTACAAACTGTAAACGTGCTTTCTACAACTTCACAAGTGTGTCTTTAAGATAAACTGAGGTTTGCACAAGTTGTCAAAAGGTCAGCAGCACATTGTGAGGAAGGTTCAATTTGAATGTTAGTAGAATGTTCTTTTGACAGCTGTCACAAAACCAAAAATGTTTCCCAACAATTTCCTGGCGATGCATTGTTATGTTAATAAGGCATACAAGATTATAATGGAGCTGAAAAATTCTTATCAACTAGCAGCCTCGTAGCTGTCGTAACATCGTAGCACAACGTGTGACTCGCGTGTTCGTGGTGGTGCTGGTGTAAACAATCGTATAAAAGTATAGCACATAGTTATGTACAGTATATAGTACTCGATAATAAATACCTGTTACTGGTTTATGTATTTACTAAACTCATTAATTTAGTGTACTCTATGTATTAAAAAAGTTTACTGTTAAACAGTATGCTGTGTTACACCAGCATCATAAATCTTGCATTTACCACATCTCTTGCTAGGAGAAATAGGCTACACCACATAGCATAGGTGCAGTAGGCTATACCATCTAGGTTTGTATAAGTACACTATGATGTTTGCACAACAATGAAATCGCCTAACGACACATTTTTCAGAATGTATCCCCTTCGTTTAAGCGACGCATGTCTGAAAATGACAAACTATATTTAGCTTTCGAACACTGGAAGGCTTGCTAAGTTGATGTGCTCTGTGTTAGAACAAATTAGGATATGTGTCGAATGTTTAGCCAGGCACAACAGCAAAAAGGAAAAGAGTTTTATTGTTGAATTGCTGTGCTGCAGTATCAAGTATGTGTTTGGCCAGAAGATGTCATTTCACTAAACTAGATTGGCTGTTAAAGCTTTATGAGGGCTTCAAGACTCCCTTATGGGTTGCTCACCAAAAATAAAGGTGTTCCTTTAACATGAACTTACCATATTCTATAGCAGGCCAGCATGAGGGGTAAGGAGGAGGAGTTGATAAAAAAAGAAAAATGTAATCATATAAAGACCAATTACTGTCACTTTGCATGACTGCTGGTAGTAGTTACATCTATCTTTGCCCTTCTTTCTCGTGGAGAACTGCAGCAAGTCCTTACAATTAAATTAAACACACAAAAAAAGGTCTTTAGAGAAAAAGAAACACGGTTCATTGCAGAAAGGCCCTGTATTTCTTTTAAAAAGAGGGCAGCAGATAGTGTAATGGTTAAAGCCACTGTGTTGCACTCAAAGAATGCAGGTTCAAATGCAGGTATTTACCATGAAATGCTTCAGAAGAAATCACCAACTAAATAAATGTAACTTCATATATAATTTAAACACACACACACACACACACACACAAAATCTGAAGTACTACGGTAGATATTCATGATAAATACAGACTACAAGTCCAACCTGGAAGTCGAACCTTTGCTTTAAATGAGTCACTTAAAATAATGGAAGTCCTTGGGCACTAGAATAAGAGACCTGGCTCACAAAAGAGTTGCTCCCCTAAAGGTAATTAGGTTTTTATTTTGGATTTCATGCTCTAAAAAGTCTAAAAGGTAATCTACAGGGTTTTACTACGAGCAAAGCATACGGCTGACGGGCAGTTTGCATACTGTATGTGCCACTGTGATCATGGAAGCCATTCATCACAGAGCAATGAATGAGTGAAAAGCTAAAACATCCAATAAAGAACAACATTTATCCATTCATAAGAATACTGCTGAAAAAAAAACCATTACGTTAAATTCTTATTTGTGTGTATAAGATGAATGAGAAAGACAAAGTGAATTACTTTCAACTGTTAAGACTCCTGTGCTTACTGCAGGACACAAAGCATAAAAATGTTCAAATAACACATATGCATATGAGTGAAATATGATGTTTGTCATTGAAATACCATCCTTAGGGAACTTTACAGATTTATGCCTTAAGGTATTGAGGACCACTATGTCTTTGAGACTTCAGAAAATGTATGACTGTTCCAGGCATTTCTGGAAACGGTGCTATGGACACGTTACACCCGTGTGAAAGCGATTCCTGATGGTGTGTCTGCAACGCACAACCCTAAGACAAGAATGTGTGTCACTGCAGGTCTGCTGGGGGCATCCACTAGACCAGAAGCACTACACCTTGTTCCCCCGAGTATGCTCTGCCCCTCTGAGAAAGCCAACACAAGCACTGATGACACGTGTCCACTGCACGGCTCCTCCTCTTCAACCCCCCTCTTCAGTGTTACTTTCCTATGAGAGTGACCCAAGAGCAGACCTTCTTGTTCCCATGTCCAGTGCAGCACTCACCCTCAGGCGAAGAGTCAACTCAGACACTTACCTGCACAATTAAAGCAAGACTCTTTCTTCACAGAGAAGCAATTTTTGCTAATGAGTTGGTTGCTGTCAACATCGCTCACTCTTGGGAGGTGTTTTGAATCTCAATGAACCGTCCTCAAGGACTTCCTGACAAGATGTAACAGACTAAATATGCCACAGAGGAACGGGGAGATGAGCAGTCTGTGTGTGACAGACTGAAACAAAGCTCATTCAGATTTTTATTTTTGTTTTCTGTCTGGCTTTTCTCGGATGGGAAAGGAAAAACCGAAGGGCAGCACAAGATTCCCCATTCCCCACCTTCAGAAGAACTGCTGAGAGTCGGGCACAGTTGTTTTTTTTTTTCTTTTTAAATTAACACAGGGGCATATGACTTCACCCAGGTGATACAGCACATTAAAGCACAGGGATACTCAAAATACTTTTCATTTCCTGTCACGAATATAATGTCACAACAGTGTTTTCAATGTGGGTTACAGAAAACCAGTTTATGCTGGGCTCTGCTAACTTCCTGAGACCCACTATCCTGATGAAAGAGACTCAAAGCCACACCCCTGAGGTCAGAGGCTCTGAACCACGGGGCCGAGCCCCCCAAGGATACCGTGATGCACAAAGGCCAAGTACAGGGAATCGGAGCTGATTTTACGGTCTGCAGAGCAGCATTTACGGAACCAGGACAGCGAACAATGCTTGACACGAATAGAAAGCTTTGACAGATAGCCAAGTTCACAAACACAAAAACAGACAAACTGCAGTGCATTCTGGGTTACACTTTGTCTAAACAAATAAACATCCACAGAGTGCTGGGAAGAAGTCTAAGTTACATTCCGTTAGTTGCTTCCTTTTGTCTGACGTGTATGGCCTCATCCAAATCCCTACCACAAAAACAGAGGCAAACCTTCTAACATATCCACCCTGAACAAAATTCTCCTACCTGGAACCTACTCGCTTGCCATTAACTAGACATGTCAGGAACTGCACCTCAAAACCTGTAATGGGGCAAAAAAGAACTCAAACGATAATCAGAATGATCACATCTTTGACTGAGCTCCACAAATGACAAAAGCACAAAATTCATAGTTGGCAAAGGTGTTTCAAGGAAAATGTCTTCCAAGCAAGTAATCAATAGAAATTAGAGTCTGTAATTCAACTTCTCCCTCATCCAGTTTACAGAAATGTTTTTATTTGTCCCCAGTAAGTGGAAGCAGCATTGTAATGATTACTGATGAAGTTCAAGAAATACCTTGGGGACAAGAAACCTGAATCTACATAAAAAATAAAACTACTCCAGAAATTCCAGTCTCCTGTGCAGGATATATTGACCCTCTAGCAGCTTGAGTTTGGAAAGACATTACACTGGAG
Source organism: Scleropages formosus (assembly GCF_900964775.1). Lineage (NCBI taxonomy): Eukaryota > Metazoa > Chordata > Actinopteri > Osteoglossiformes > Osteoglossidae > Scleropages > Scleropages formosus. The sequence continues at coordinate 29,882,474 of NC_041812.1, forward strand.
GAAAGGCAAACTTAAATAAAGCTAAACATGCAACTGACACTTTTATTACATAATTTGATATTCTGCACAAGTCAGAATTACTGGAGTTGTATGACAGCTAAGACTGCCAAAAATGAGATGTTTAAGACAGTGTGTAAAGCATGTTAGCTGTGTTCTGATGGAATACCATACAGCACTAAAGATAAAAGCATCAGCTAATTAAAAAAAGTAAATAGTGGACTATGCATTCATTTTAAGGAAGAAATTATCCAATGAAAATCTGCAATTTCTCGGTGTTTCTTGCGTATGTACATTTATCTGCCACGTTCCAGGCAGGTAATAGGGACTGTTTTCGCTAACTGCATTTTACATTATCTGTGAAAAACAAATAAGTAGTAGTGGTATGTTTGTGTCCTGCTCATTTCTGACGGCATATCAGACATCCCCACGCTCAACTCACAGCGAATATTTTGCACCTGAAAGAGTTGAAACCTATGAAACAACCTAAAAACTGGGAAAAGTGCTGGGATATAATGGTGGGTGACAGGTAAAACCACCAAAGGCAAATTACAGTACAACAAACTTTTGCACTGCTTTGTATTAATGCAATGTGATCACTGCGGCAGGTTCCCTTGGAGCAGCCAAGGAAAGGCTGAGGAATGGTGCACTTTGTCTCGTTGAGGACACTTCTACAGGAGTGGAATTTGCCCCCCCGCCGTTAACGGATCCATTTCGAAGGTAAGATGTGGTGAGGGTACAAACCGGGATGAAGCAGAGGCATGAGATAAAGGTGTCAAGACACTGAGACACCTAAACCGTTCAAACAATGGACGTGTGTGTTACGTACCTTGTTCCTACACAGGTAAAGAAGGTTGGCGAGCAAAGAAAAAACAAAAGCCATAAAAAGCAGGATAGACTCCCCTCTTCCATGACAAGTGTCCTGGGGTGTCAGTAAGGCAGCAGGTGTTGTATTGAGAGAAGCAGAGTGACGAGACAAAGCCCTGCAGTAAGCTCCCCCACCACTCCCCCTTCGTGCACTCTGCAGATGTATTCATTTCAGCAACAGTGCCTACTGCGCACTTATCTGCGGGCCTGAAGAGGTGCATGCTGGCACTGCGTTTACTTTGTGCTGCTGGGGTGCACGGGGGCACACCTCTGCCTTTCGTGCACTCCTTTTTGAGAGACTGTGCGGGAGGCACAGCGAGAGGGGAAAAGAAACCATCGATGACTGGGTGCAGCAAATAAAATTACTCCATTTACTGTAAAACAGATTTGCCGCCTCTTTTTTTAAAATCAACATTCAAGTTTGGTTATTAATGCCTGTTATTTTATCTCTGTACATGTCTACTTTCTTGATGGACTTCATCTTTCATCAACACTTTTTAAATCTTGAATAACCAATAGTTACTCTGTATAGCCATCATCTGTCTGGACACTTCCTCCAGGTTTGACCAGATGAGACACTACATCCAGCTGAAACAGTTCTACTTATAAATGACACTCTCGGTGATGCAAGTTTGATGTTTTTTCTATCAACATTTTCCATCAGCGCGAGAGATACACTGCACAGAGAAAACCTTGGACTGTTAGGCCATTACATATTTCCGAATAGAGATTCCAGAACGCTGTATCATCTTTTTAATATCTAAACTGCTACCTGAATCTTGTCAGCAAGCAGTCATGTGTCAAACTGGGCACTATGCTGCATACAGGCTCCTACCAAATGAAAACAGAGTTACATTGTTTTACTCAGCTTTGATAAAAAACACATCTAATTGCTGCACATCAAAAGGAATCATTAGAAATGTGTTTAGAATCATTTTGCTTTTACACAGCTACCATGAGCAGTGAGCACAGACCACTTTACCGCTGGGATTTCAAAACTATTAAGACCATTTCCTAACTTGCTCATCATCTATGGGGTTAATGCAAAATAAAGTACAACTCTTCTGTACAGAAGGCTCAAAAAAGCACTGATTTCCATAATAAGCATACAGTTGGTAAGTGGTGTCCTCTGCTGGACAAAGCATCAACAACATCATTTCTGAACAATCAGTAACTGCACCACGAGTACCTCGCTCCATTTTCACACATCTCAGAAAGAGGAAATGTACCTGCAAACACACAGTCTCTACTAAACATAAAACCCATAAAAGGCTCAATCTCTCAAGGCACATTAAAGAAATTAACTGAAATTCTGCAGGACTCTAAGGTGAATCCTGGACCAACTCCCTGAAGACACTAACAATGTATTATGGGCCTTGGTCACACCTAAAAATGACCCATTGCACCTGGTCAGGGTGAAGTACAGTTCAGCTTATTTCTCTTACATCCTAGATGTTTCAGATGAGGTGAACATTTCTACTGCCGATGGGCTTGCATCAAATCAATCACATTACACACTCTGATTTAGTGCTAAATGCTTCCCCCTTTTAGGTGAGTCCACAGAGATATTTGCAACACACATTTCACAAGTTTCCCACCAATCCAAGAGCAGCTGACAAAACCATTTAGAGACTGGGGGCATGATCGCTGGCATTATCCACAATAATATGTGAACCAAAAATGCATGCCAAAAGAATGTCCGTAATGCTTAACAATGTGTAGAACACAAGGAAAAAAAAAAAAACAATGCATGAGCAGCCAAACTGAAAACAAGCAAGCGTGTGAGCAGGGACACAGCACACCAAAGCAGTGCAAAGGTGCCACCTACCTGCCAGGACTCTGTTAACAGATGAGTGAGTGGCCAAGCCTGGCTGACCCCTCTCGTGGAAAATGCCTGCATATGGCAGGTACTCGGGCAACAAGAACCGCCTATAGCAGGGAGAAGAATGAAAAGAGATCAAACCGTGCAAAGTACATGCTGAACACACATCTGATATGACACACTACAGTAATATACTCAAATGACCAATAACTCATCATTATTGTTTCGGTGTTTACCCAGCACTCACATTCAAAGCAATTTACACTTTTACATTTATACCACAGAATTATTTACTGATCGATTCAGGGTAAGTACTTTGCTACAGAGTGCCCCTGGGGGGGACTTCCGTTAAAGTTAACCACAACACTGCCTTTTAGCTGTATTTGCAAACCAATATTTCTTGTGTAATGCACAGTGACTACACCTTCTGCATCCTGCCACAACACAATGGAATTAAGAGCTGAGGAAATTAAACTAACTTCCCAGCTGAGGCAGACAAATATCGGGTGTGATGAACAGCGACTGCACTCTCTGCTTTCCAGCGCAGCAAGATGAAATTAAGAGCGAGAGAAATTGGCGGAGGTTTCCAGAATCACACTGATGCTTATGGCTGGCAGTTCACTGCGCTCCCTAGAGAGGCGCTTTGAAGAAGCCAGGTGTGCTCTAGCGCGTCTTCCACATTTCGTTTCTTTTGCTCCAGTTTCATCACAAACAATACGTGGAATTGCTTCACAGGTACGTTCAGCTATTCCTTGCATGAGCACAGACTTGTAAGCAGAGCCAAAAGTATGGCGTGTGTGGGCCATGTAGGCAGTACGGTTTTCACTACATATACAAGAAGGGATATTAAAGTGCCAAAAAAAATATCATTGGAAAATCTCAGGAAAGTTACTGAAACTATGCAATGAGAGGAAAACATTTCCAGCAGCAAGTTTGTCAGGTTACACTGTTAACAGATGTTAATCAGATTTGACCAAAGACGGCAATAAATCAAATTCCTGCATATGCCTTGTTGTAAAAGAACCTGTTTGACTTATTTCCAAAGACTATGCACAGTTCAATAGCACAGCTCGTGCAATTTTCAAAGCAAATGTGTAAAATGATGGCGTGTTGGCACCCCCATCCAACAGGGAGTACCCAGTTTCTTGTCCAGTGATTACAGGATAGGCCCGGGACAACAACAACCACAGGGCTATCAATAACAAATGTAGGAAATGTAGGTCTAGTTTGGCAATAGGGAGGCAGAACAGTTTACAGCCTGCAATTCCTGAATCTCCTTTCCTTCAAAGGGCCTTAGAAGGGTCGCAGCTACTGACAACATGGGCCATGAATTAGTCTCACCGGGGAACGAAGCGCCCAAGGGAGGGAGCCGACATTCGAGCATTGCGTGGTGTTCTGTGCCTTGCCCGGTCACCGTTGTCCCTGTCAAAAAACAACAATGTCACTGCAATCCAGTTCACTCAGAACAATTTGAAGGGTATCAATGAAAGAAATTAACCAGCAGCAAACACTCCCTATTTACTTTTATTCAATTCTCCAAAATGATTTACAATTCAGAGGAAACAAAGACACAACGGCTTCAAATACATGAGCACAAACAACAAGGGCAATACGGTACATGTATTATTTCAATGGTTTTTACTAACAGCATACTGTATCACAAAATGAACAAAATCAAGACTAATTGTTGTAGCTGAAATCTGTTCAAAAGGGGTGAGCTGAGACATTCAAAGCTTCTCAATCAGTATTAATAAACAAAGCTTTGGCTTGAAGTAGGGTAAAAGAAAAATGTGCTCCATTATTTAATAGTAATTTCATTAGTCATTAATGGACTGTAATGCCTGAGGCAAGAACACTGAGACCTTGAGCGTTAAGTATTAAATGACTGTCACATATTTTAATTGCATTACAGTTTGTACAACAGAGCATAATTTGTTTATTAATTACTAAATGTCACCTCTTGTTAATCGCTGTGCCTCTGGTGTCAATCACTGAGCCCTGCCAACTCCTAGTGTGACAACCACATGCAAATCCCTACAGACTCAAACCTGACCACTGAAATATTGCTCTTTCACAGCTTGCCCTCAGCTTCGCCTCTTGTGCACAACTTGGAGAAGATGCCCCTGTGGCCCATTTCAGAGCCCTGCCTCATCAGACCCTAAAACGTTCATCTCTCCTTATTTCTAGCCCCTAACCATTATGCTGCGCTTCATCTGTGGTTCCATATTCATGGTCAGTGCTCTTATGAAATCAGCTTTTGGAAAAACAAAACCTCCCGCAGTCGGTTTCTAAAGGTCAGTGTCCCCCTTTGCTAATTCACTAGTGCTATAATGAGCTGGGAGTCAATATTAGCAAAGTGCAGTCTTATTACCTTTGGTCCTCCTTAGAACAAACCTTCACAATTCTTCCACTTTCAAAGTAAATCAAAAGGCTGGCGCACAGTGAATTCCTTCATCTCTGCATATTTTTCTCTATTTTACTAAAGCATCTAAGAATGTCTTGTGTTCATAATTTTCAATTAATACTGGACACACATGTACTATATGCTATACATTTATTGAATGCTTGGTTTATATTAATGCCTCCTCAGAGAGCTGTCAAAATCAGACCCTCTAGCGAGGACATTTTGGTGGAGGTAGCCGAGGGTATTTTCTAATATAGTAATATGAAAACGATATGGACAACACTAGCACCCATTTTAAGCTTCTTCTCCCCACAAGGGGCAACACAGTGGCGCAGTAGGTAGCATCGGTCCCCCTCAGCTCATGGACAGGACCTCTGCATGTGGGATATGGGTTCAAACCAAGCTGAGTCTCTGTGAAGTTTGCATATTATTTCTGTGTGGGTTTCCTCCAGCTGCCCTAGTTCCGTTGCACAGTCCAAAGACATGTGCTTCAGGTGAACTGGTTACCCTAAACTGTCCTTAATGCATGAAAATGAGTGTATAAAGGATGGCTGCTGCCAATACACATTTATATTCACAACAGAGGTATTCACAAGCCAGTCTGTTAGACACCTTCAAAGAGCTGTATGTGGTGTTATTTGCATTTTCTTTGTATATAGTTTCTGTCTACGTTGCTGTGGTCCAGTTCTGTTCTGCTGCTGTTTATTATTGCAATTACCAGTATTCATTGTGCAGACACTTTTCTTCAAAGCAATTATACATCTCATAGAAAATGCAATGTGTACATTACATAATGTGCATGGATGAGTAACCCCTTGTAAGTAGTGTATCTAGCAATGTAGTCACCTTGGTGAATAAGGTGTGTGGGCTAGTAACACTACATGGTATCCATGACTGTAAGTCGCTTTGGACAAAAGCGTCTGCTAAGTGAATAAATGTAAATGTAAATAAGTAGAAAGAGGCAGATGTGTGATTCTAAAGTACAGTTAACTATTGTGGGGTTTAGTTATTTACTGTTGAGGGGAAAAATTCATTAAGTTTACCAAAATCATACTTCTGGGTTGCAACACACCCAGATGACCTGCCCCACATGTGACTGGCAGGACTGAATATCTGTTATTAGCCATTACCTGCGCAAATCAAAACAATCTTTTGTAATTACGTTGAACTAAAATATTATATAATTTACTTTCATTGTCGTAAAATGGCACACAGGTATTTCATAGTCGGTGAAAAACAATACACTGCTTTATTAGTGTAGCTTCAGGACCCTGCAGAAAGCAGAGCAACCAAATTATGCTAAAAAAAATCAGGTGAAAAGAGGCCTGTTGTAATTACCGGGGTCTTCAGACGAAGCATGCCGATCCTGTTTTCCATAATGAAAGTTAACATTATTCCCCATCAAGCTCCTGAGGGCAGCTGAATCCTTCGAGTCATGGAAACGTGCGCCTCGGCACACCAATGACTATTGCCAGATGTGCTCTATTCGATATGCGCCTACATTAACTACTAGAAAATGGCCCTCGAAGTACAGCACCGGCAGAGTAGCCTTCTAGTTAAATGACTTCAATAACGTAGGTGGAGAAAATGCTAAATATACAAAAGCAATTAAGCTGTTACAAATAACTCACAAAAAGTAAGCTTCATTTAGGAGGATAAAGAAGAAAGACAATTTAAATATATGTTCATACAAAAGCATATAGGAAGGAAACAATACACTGAATACGCTTGCCTGCTACCACTACACTGTCTGAATACAAGTAGTGATTTTAAAATTGACAGAAAAGAAACTTAAAAGTCTGCAAAGATACTGCAAGTGGGAAAAGAAAAACTTAGCAACATTAGCATTAATGTGGCTCTCCTCACAAGGAGGATCGATACTTGTCATTAAGAGCCTGAATTCCACTGCTACACTCACCTGCATATTTCCAACAAAAAAAAAAAACTAATTAGTATATATTTTAGGCAAATACCTATGTGCACAAAGCAAGCAATACGCACAAAGGATGTGATGACATAAGTGTTACCGTTCATTTATTAGGCAATCCTTATCATAAGCAGGACCGACCATAACTGTTTCTGGGACCTGCTTTTAAGGGAAAGCTTTTTAAGGCACTCTGCTCTGGCACCGCCTGATAGATACGAATTCTTTTAATTAGCTCCTTTTTCCCGTTATCTTGCCCGTTTCATTTGCGGCACTATGAGCAAACCGCTGTAATTATGCCCTCCCTGCTCTTCCTGGCTAAAAGATGTATTAATGACGTCCCTCCTCATTGTGGGAAACTGGGAGCGGTGCATACAAGTGTGCGCATGTGTAATTAGCTTGGCTCGCCTGTGAGACAGCAACCGAAGGATAGGAAGGAGTGTGACACAAACAGCGGTCGTCGCAGGGCACCGAAGAGTTTCTATTTAACTTTTTTGGGGAAAAGGAATGTGCAAGCATGTCTTCCTGCTTATCTTCTAAACTTCACTGTTACTCCTGTTTTCACAATGCATCATACTCACATTTTGTAAGAAACGGGCAACTTCAAATTCTGTATACAGTATCAGTTTTGTCCACACCAACACATTTTGCATTTCAGTTGTATTTGTGGTGTCGACTACTAACCGGTTAGCTGTTAAACGTACATTTATATGATATGCTTAAAGGAAGGGGAGCGGGTAGAATTGACACTCCAAAGCCAACTCAGGGTTCTAGTGATGACTTGCGACTGGTCAGCGAGTGGTCAATATATGAAGACCACTTGAGCTTCCAGTCACCACCACAAGGACATGTCTAAATCCAGGCATCGTACTGCTGTCTGAAACCTGTAAACAAGCCGGCCTGCACTTGCTTCACAAGAAAAGATGGAAGAGGGTGTTGACGGGAAGATAGTGATGTACGAGGAACGGGTGGAGCAGTGCTCCTCAAAATGCTAGAGAGCAAGTTTTACACCCATTGATGACAACCTACAGGATTTTTGCAGGATGGACCCTGTGTAGTGCCTGCAGCACTCTGGGTATCACACACAGAGCAAAAAGTATACAAAGGAGTTACTGACTTTGTGGAGGAGGCACAATAAAATGCACACGTACATAGATATTTATACACTATTCATGGAGAAAATGCATACTAAAAACTATTAGATCAAAATGTCACTCATGTCCCTGCAATGTCAGTGAAGCTAAAGATGTACTGTCACTCAGGAGCATGCGAGTCAACAGTAAAATCGTTTAACTACTAACAGGACAGCAACTTGGCACAATGTGTAGGGCTATCGTCTTACTCCTCCTGAGCTGTGGGTTTGGACATGGGTTAGAATCCAGCTCAGTCACTGTGGATCTTCCATGTTCTCCCCGAGTTTGAGCAAGTTTCCTGTGGGTGCTCCCGTTTCCTCCCTCAGCGCAAAGATATGCGTTTCCAGTTAACCAGTGAGTGACTTGCTCATACTGTCCGAATGTGTAAATCAAAGTGTGTGACTGTAGCGCGATGGACTGGCATGCTGTCGAGGGTCTATATCACACCCTATGCTTCTGGAACAGGCTCTGGACTCCCACATTGGGCAAGCAGGTGATAAAAGATAAACAAATGCATGCTGTTACACAGGCAATAGTGGGCCATGTTGTGTAAGAATAGGCCTGGTAGGTCTCTCAGATCTGCTTGGACTGATCAGCTAGCAGTGTCCAGAGCTGAGACTAAACATGATGAAATGGTTTTCAGCCATTATGCTGTGCGTTGCTGGAACCAGCTCCCCATGGATCTCAGATATGCCCCAGTGGTAACCATTTTTAAATCTAAGGCAAGAACTGTTTTCTTCTCCACTGCTTTTAATTGATGAGTTAATTTTACTTTACTGTTTGTTTTTCTTTTCATTTCAAAGAATTTTATTATATTGTTTTTGTGTGTGTTTTACTGCACTCTTGCACTTTAAATTTACTATTAACAATTATTTTTAAGGTACATTCTTTCATAAGAAGTCTTAAATGTTTCCAACAGCGCTGAGTGAGGAAAAAGATCTGTGGCAATAATACTGTTTGCAATTAACGCTGTGCGAACAATGCTGTAACTTGTTTACCGGAGGGGGTATTTCTAAATCGAACATTTAAACACTTGAACACTCTCCTCAAGAGTAATTGCCTTCCTCTTCTTCTTGTCACCAGTAGCAGGAGACACAGATGGGCATTTCGTAGACATGATGGATGCACAAAACACAACGTAGATACGGGGGCATATTCAAAAAAAAACCACTGGAAACACAGAACACTGTAGAGAATCAGTTGTATACACTAGCGACAGTGCGGCAGACTGGAAGATTTGGATCGCTACCGCTGTCCAGCATCACGAGACAGTATGATAGCGCATATCACTTGCCCGGGGAAGGGGAGGGGGAGATTCAAAATTCAAAGTATGGCTTCTACTGAACGCATATCGCTATTGCACCATCATAAAGTCCAAAAAAAAAAAAAAAAATATCGCAAATCGGACCATCGTAACTTGAGGGCTGTCACTATGATATTTTCTTCATGATGCAATCATGCAATGTTGCCACACATTCACATATGAATACTTTAGAAAATACATACGGATTTTAGAAATGACCTATATGCTAAAAATATGACAGCTGAACCCATTTTGCAGTTACTCATTAATGGTAGGGAAATAAAACTATATGCCAACAGTTAAAGTAAAAACTCTAGTGAAGCTCTAATGAAAATATTCAACCAATAGTAAAACCACTCAAATATCAGTAAGACTGACAAAGCAGGGAAAACTTTTCCCACATTAACTGGACTGAGATAAGTTAAGCCCTATGATACACACTCACTTCAGAGTGAAACACACTGCTTTCAGACAGCAGAGAATACCACCTTTACTCCTGCAAAAAAGAAACATGGACTAGAGAAGAACACACATGAAAACAGACCAGTTAGAGGAAAAAATGTAGGGTCAGTGCCATATTTAAAGGGTTTCCTTGACTTCAACGTGAGGTACAAAATAGTGACTCACTCAAACTCCTCAAAGTCCACCTCACTGTTCTCTATGGGGGGCGATGGATTGCTGGCTGGGCCATCAGAGGATGAGGACGAGGACGAGGGCAAGGGCCGCAGGCGGTTCTGCTGGTAGCGGAGGGAGCGCTGGCGGATGCTGTCACGCCGAGACAGGTATTGGATCATGCGCTGGGCGTAATAGGCAGCCGGGGACAACCTGCATGAAAAAATTCATAAAAAATGTTGCGTTCGTGTGCGTGCCCAATAAGAGCAAGGAGGAAACTTATCCAACAAATAAGGCAGAGCACATTTTTTCTGTGGAAACTCATTCTTATATTGTTTTTACTCAGCAGCACTGACTGTACTCTATTAAAAACTCAAGGGGAAAAACAAAGGATGTTGGACGTACGTTAAACTCAAAGGACTCAGGTTAGAATCCCATTATGGTCAACACCCAGAGTTCTCTTTCTAAATATGTAGGTTACTTCATTTTCTCCTACAATCCAAAGAAATTATGGAAGGTCTGGGCACCATTCTGGAACTTATTAGACAGGGGTACATGAGTACACGTGAAATATTGCCATCTTTGCCTGCCCAAAAAATTGCCAGCAAAAGAGGGGGGGAAAAAAAAAAAAAAAAAAAAAAAACACACCACATAGAAATACGTACGTTTCTTTTTTCAGAACTGGGGAGGGTTGATTAAATCACATGAATATCAATCAAATTAATTTCTCCTGCCATCATTTCTGCATGTTGACCTTTTCAGCTTCATAATTTTGAGAAGCTACATTACTGAAGAAAGCCTAAAGACACTTCTATTTTAAGTTATGCTTACCTTATCTGGAGGTTTTGCATAATTAAGATGTGATTCAGTGGATGAGGCAAGAGGAAAATAATCTAAATTATCATCTCTGACAAAAGATTCCTTTCTTTAAGGGTATCTGGCTAAAAGACGACAGCTTAGGAACACAAGATCAAGACCCGAGGAAACAGCGCTAAAGACCTTGAAATACAATGTCTACTTTTACTCATAATGAATGTGAGAGTCATAAGCATTCGCTGTCCACAAGTTCACAGAAGGGCGAGTTCTCAAAAGACATATCTGGGAAACTAGCTGCACAAACAAAAAAATCAACTTCCATACGAGGCCTCTTTTGTATATATTTTCTGTATGTTTTTACTGCAAGGCACTACATAACTGCAGAGTCCCTTACTACACAACTGCAAGGGGGTGCTGTGGGAAAGGTATTAGCACCACAATAAGCAGATTACATACGGTACACTTGTCCACATATAAAGTATTGACTGTTACAGCCACTTGTATAATACTGGTGAAGAAATAAATTATATGAGTGATTACTCAGTGCTAATCAATACCCATAAAGAGAAACTAAAAATATAGGAAGGGAAGTACTGATGGACAACCTGTGATTTTTTTTTCTCCATTACAAATTCACACTGAAAACTGAGCAATACCTTTGACCGTGAAGCTTTGCTCTATGCAAGTGGATGTATTTGCAATGTCTCTGTAACCCTGTGCTGTAACTAAAAAATAAAATTTATAAAGACCTGATCACTTGCTACACCCGAACCAGACTGCTACACACCTCCACTTCTGCCCACTTGGTGGTCCCACACGCAAGAGTTCCAAAATCAAAAGCACAAAGGTTTTTGGTTCTGCCTCCAGTGTGGTGCAATAACCTCCCTCGCTCTCTCTCAGAACTGCTGAATCTCTCTTCATATCGTTATGAAGGGTCTCATAACGCCCCCTTTCAGACTCACTTCTCCTCTGATCTTCTAAGTGCTTCATGAACATGTAAATCCAAATCTGTCTTTCTGTTGGTTTAAGGCCAGTCTGCATTATTCTGAGACGTACGTTGCAGACAAAAGCACCTGCTAAATGAACAAATGTTTAATTAAAAAAAAAAAACCCTGAGAAATACAATTAGCTTTCCAAATTCAAAATGAAATGTGTTTGCCCACAATAACGACAACAGAGTTATGCCAAACCCAATGCTGAAGATATTCAGGGGCAATGGAGGTCTTCCCGTTTGGAGAAAACAACATGCAGTTGGTCTTTCAAAATGCCCAGTGCACAGCCTAATGACCCTGTTTTGAACCATGATATGATTCATCTGTGTTGGTCCATTTCACCAAATACTACATTATGATAAACACTAGTAGCAAGATGAATAATGTTTTCATTTCAACAGAGAAGAAAGTTTTGGTAGAGGGGTTTAAGTTTCTAAAGAAATGTGCGTAACAACAAACGATGTGTATTTATGATCTGAAGAACAAGGAAGTGTTTCATTTTCACAGTTAAAAAGGCTGAAATACTAACACTGTCTGTGCCCATGCAACAAATAAACAAACTCAAGCAATTAAACCTGAGGCAGGGATTTTGCAGACATCGCTGAACGGGCTTTGATGTTGATCAGCCGGTTTCCTCCAGGCTCGGCAGAAACATGTAATGATCCCATCGCTGCTGCTACACACCACCTTGGTAATGACAGCTCGCTCTGCCTTTTCTTAAGTTTGCCTATGATTGTTTCTCAAAATACATGCACAATTCTCCAGCTATTTCCATTTCTAATAACTCAAATAAAATGCTATAGAAACGGGAAAAAATGCCATTTCTTCACAAAAGTAGAATTATTGAATAAACTGGACAAAGTCACATTGTAAACGCTAAAATTTAAAGACATTTATCAGTGTTTCTTTTTCTTGATCAATTTATCTGAAGAATTTTTATTAATAATAAAGCATAAATCGTTTTCATGATCATATGTCATTCTGGCATTCTAAACTTTCAAAAGAAAATAAAATCCCAAATGCTACCACTTGCACAGCACCATGAGAACCCTAATCATTAAAATGAATTACAAAGTTACACTAACCTGTCATCTTCAAGAACTAAGACTGAAAGGGGTGTGAGTGTTCGACATGTTTTCAGTCTTAGTAATGAAAAACATATGAGGAAGGTGTTTTAAGTGTTTATTAGACATGTGTGTTAACATAAGAGATAGAGGAAGAGAAAATGCAGCTATTCACACTTTAAACCGCAACACGTGTCTTGGAAATTGGAGTTGTCAAAGATCCAAAATTGAAGCATCGATCCCAGACTGTCAGGACCTACCTCGCAGGATCCGGGTAGATGGGATGGTCTCGGGATCCAGATATGTCGTATCGAGAGAGAGAGATGAGAGAGGACTCTAGCAGTCTCCTGTCAGCAAAGGGCCAAAACACTGGGTCAATTTGGAGGTCAATTCACAAACATTAGAAAATAAGAACAAAGATGACTATGGGTTTGCTCTTGAATTATAATTGCTTAGTTACAGACTGGCTTATTTTTGTTGGCCATGAACGCTTCACCAGCAGCAATATATTTATAAGCAGCCAAAGTTAACTTTACAGATTTTCTAAAAATAAAAAAATAATAAAAAAAAAGAAAGATGACTCTACTGCCAGGTGATACACCACATCTCACACTTGTGAGATTTGATGCTGTCCCTCTCACGGGTCACACAAGCTGTTTTTGACAGCAGCAAAATCCAAGAACGGATGTCCTGAGGAGGAGGCTGTGAGCATCAGTCGGTTAACTGTTCATCGCCAACTGGTGCGCAGTTAGCAGCACAGGCTGAAAGCAAGTATGACACAAACAGCAGAACCACCTCACAGCAAAGAGGTCCCCCATTTCAATGCGCAAGAGAACACACACACGGGATGAAAACATCTGTGGCTCTCCTGGTTTAAAGCTGCCCCACCATCCTGACATTCACTCTTAAGCAATATCTTCTCACTGCTTACAACAGGCCAACAAACACATTCACTGAGACGTATTGTGCAACGACGAAAAAGCATTCACTAATTGTTTTAATCAAAACATGCTCATCTGTAGCATACATAAAAATCTGGCATTATGTCAACATGTCAGCTGCCAGGGGCAACCGGTAGCGCAGTGGTTTGAGCTACTGCCTTCGGACCCAAAGCTCACAGGTTCAATTCCCATCTCCAGCTGTGATACCATTGAGCAAGATGCCTACCCTAAATTGCTCCACTAAAATTGCCCAGCTGTATAATTAGGTAAATAATTGTAAGTATCTCTATATTGCAAGTCGCTTTGTTGAAAAGCATTAGCTAAATGAATAAAGTCAATGTAAAAATACACTTACCATATTTTTGGCATTTTTCTCCAAAGCAGCACACACAAAGTGCTCTTCACAACAGATTAAAAAAAATTACCATCATTCATCAGAAGACATGGATTGTATGCATACAAACTACTGTCGGATTATTGGAAGTACTGAGAAATGTCTTACAATGAAATCCTATTAGCCTGAAAGGAAAAAACAAACTGTGCTTAAACTTGCCCTAATATTATGACGTTTTTTTCTAATCCTAAAACTCAATATACAGTCTGAATAGCCCAATACATTTTAATTACAAGAGTACCCCAAAAGCCCGGTAGATGGATATGGATCCATGTTACACTTGGGCAAATTGGGCATTACGCCACCAAAGATTTGTGGGCACCTCTAGCTGTAATTCCCACAGCTAATCAACAACATATAATTACAAGCATTATTTGAAAGTAATGAAGACCAATCAGTGTAGGTCTGTGTCAAATTCAATTTTCCTTGACTTTGGGACCCTTATAATTGAAATAATTAATCCCCATAATCACATTAGAGAGTCTTTCCCTAAATCAGAAGTTAAAAATCATTGTAACTTATCTCTAATGTAATAAAACTATACATATTTCTATCCAGGTATACATGTAAAAACTATAAATATCATACTGTATAAACATTTATTAATTGAATTTTGTTGGGTTGGAATTTCAAAACAGGAGGTAAAATAAATGTCTTTAATATAAAGTATGCGGAGCGATCCTGCCAATAGTTTTTCAACGCATGTTGTTTTGTACTGTACTATACTGCCACCAAGAGGAAAGCTGGGCATAATTTTCAAGTTTTGTTTGTATGCCTCCTTAGTACCAACCTATTTAGCGGAAATATTTCTCCAAGTCAACAATGACTTAGCCATTTACATAGCTGGGGAATTTTTACCAAGGTAATTCATCAAGGCTACTGCAGCAGGAACAGGGATTTGAATCTTTGCCCATCGAGAGCAAGGTGTCACCTTTCCCTGCCAGCCAAAGCAATCTTCCCATCTGAGCCATAACCCACAGCATTCCTGGCTTCAGTTAGTGGAGATAAAGGCTAAGGGTCCGCTGGTAATACCATGAAGAAATGACACAAGAATGGATTGTGCAGACACACCCACCATATCCAGAATAACTGCCAGGCTACTAGTCTAATGTAAAAGCTTGAACTTGTGGTTCAGACCCCAGAGCGCACAGGTTTAAAGAATTTTAACTGTGCAGCTGCAAAACTGCAAATGTGTAGCAAAAACAGTAGTAAGTTCAAGTTTCACAGATGCAGACATCAGGATTTAACCAAAACCTGGAGCAAACAAACTGCGAGTCAAAAATCCCAGCTGTTATCTCATGCTTGAGAGCAAGTGAGATTGGAACAGGTCAACTGTAAATAAGAGCACAACTTTCACATCTCTCAGACAAATTATTTACGATGACAGAAGTCCATGTACTGTCGTACTGTTTAAAAAAAGGAAAACAGACAAAATTTCTTTCAGCATCATGCTGCAATAATGTGAAGGCACAAAGTATGGGCTGTCCCAAGGAAGAGATTGTCTGGATTTTACTTTTTCGGATATTACTATGGTATAACCAGTAGGTTTTCCTTTGATCTGTGCCACCACATAGCACCCTGCATTTTACAGAGGAAGCAGCAGGTTGTCAGCCAGAGAGTGCAGTTAGCATGAAAACTAAAGTGAAAGGGCAGCAAAACTGAAAAATACTAGAAAATGAGAAATACACTGTAGTAGTAGAACTATTACTAGAAGAAATAGATATTCATTTAAAGAGGACAAATAGCTTGAAACATCTCAAATACTCTGTGAAAGCCAGGCTGGAAGATAACGTTGGAAGAAAAGCAGCGAAATACAGCGCCAAAGCCTGCATCCTAGAAGCCCGACCAGGACCACACCTTAAAACTAGAGCTTTAGTTGCCATGCAACACAGTTTCTAACACAAAGGGTAAAAACCACATTCCACATTTCAAACAATCTTCAACGGAACATCTACAACTGCTTGGTGAATTTGAGAGTGCTCCAATTTAAGTATTTATTCATTTAGGTGACTTTTTTCCTCAAGCTACTTACAGTCAACCCATTTATGCAGGTGGGTAATTTTTACCGTTCCTATTCAACGTTTCTCAGGGGTGCTAAAGCAAGGGTAGTGGCTCAAAGCTGAGTCTTTCAAGCGAAATGGGACAGATCCGAGGACAAAGCACCTTGTGTCTATCAATTAGAGAAGTTCACGGAATTCACAGTTTTTGGGCTTTAGCACAGGTTAATGAACGTCCCGCATCCATAACTGAAAAGTCTCCACTAGACCTGACAAAGAGGAGGCTTTCCGGGGTTAAGTACCTTGCTCAAAAACCATCTGGTCCCAGAAGCACCGACATGCAGATTAGATGCGTGTTGTTAAGCAGCAGGTGGACGCAAAAGCTCACCTTCGCAGCGAATCCTCGTCCGAGCTCTCCTCAGGCATTTCTTGGTTTAAGGCGTCTTGTGATACATTCCCAGTTCGGCTTGTGGCGGACTGCCTGTAAACGCGCTCCCACTGGCCCGTCTCCTGGCTGTACACCAGCCCCACAGTCTGCTCCCCTTGCTGCCTCGAAGTCCCTGCATGGGGGAAATGTGACCCAGAGGTGGATGGCATGCTGCCGGCCGCTTCCGCCGCTGTAGCCACCGCTCTCCTTTCGGTGGGCTGGCGCTCACGTGGCGACCCCTGGCCAAAGGCTTCGAAGGCAGAGCCTGGCGGCTGCCAGGCAGTGCCCTCCTCTGAGCTGGAGGCAGTGGCAGTCTGCACAGTGCGCTCCCAGCGCTGAGTGTCGTGGTTGAATGTGAGCAGGTTGTGACATGCACGACAGCGGTTTAGGTGACCGCGCGGGAGGCCAGAGTTGCTCTCGCCAGGGTGCGGCAGTTGATAGTGTGATGGGCCCGGTCGCTCAGAGTCAATGTTATTGTTGTTGAGCAGTTCCTGCGTCTGCTGCTGCTGCTGGGAGCTGCCTTCGTTGCCCACGGCACCCATGTTCTGCTCCACGGACTGCATGCGGTCGTACTCCATAAAGTAGCGGCTCAGGTTGCACTGCAGGACGTTTCGGATGGAAGCAGGGCTTTTTCTACCGCCCTCAGCCACGGGGTGGTGCCCACAGCTAGTGCTCGCCCCGCTCCTGGGGTTGCTGCTGGAGGGTCCAGGCCCTGACCCTGGCAAGGAATAGCCCCGCCCCTCTGTACCGGAAGTGTAGAATGGAGGCTGGGAGGTGCCCTCCTGCTGCCGAAGCACAGAAAGCAGGCTGACGGAGGAGGCACTAGTCCTAGGAGGAGGCATGCCGTCACCCACAACCCCGGCGCCACTAGCGGGCCCTGCCTCTGTACGAACATTCAGCACACCGCCTGTCCAGTCGGCCGGCGCCAAGTGATCGGAGTCCCGGTCAGCCTGTGAGGAGTGGCCAATTGGGGGACTAGTGACGGCCAGAAGGCCCCGACGTACAGGCCCTGTTGACAGGTTGCGCAGGGTGTTGCCTGCCGTGCTACTGTATACGCTGCTGAAGGCAGATGCCCGGCTGCTAGAGCGTGCCTCAGAGGGCTGCCGTGGCTCCGTACGGGCAGAAGAGAAGGTAGAGGCATGGGAAGGGAGTTCTGGTGGGGGCGGGCCGGCCGAGTCTTCAGGAGCAGGCGGCGCACGTGATGCTGCGCAGCGGCTGCAAAAGCATACCATGCCCAGATGCTGCACACAAGCATGGTATGAGGGCCGCTCCCGCAAGGAGGTGTAACGACCCAAGGGCAGGACAGAGGGCTCGGCAGGGGGTGGTGGGGCTGCAGGCTGCTCCCCGGCCTGCACTGCAGAGCTGCGAGAGGAGAGGATGTGCAGGAAGTTGTGGAGGATGGGAGTGCGCCGCACAGGCTGCGACTGCAAAAATGGCCGGGGCCGAAAATGAGGCATCTCCACACTGTCCATAGGGACCTCGGAGTCATCGTCGTTCTTCCAGATAACATGCAAAGGGACACAAAGGAGCAACAGTGAAAACTCACAGGCCGCCGAAATACAGATGAGTCACAGCAAACAAGGAGAGACCTGATCCCAAAGAAAGGAACCCAGAAACATATATGGGTCAACACAGCTTTGAAAAGGTGTATGAAAGTATGCCAGACTAATAAACTGAGGGAGCTCAACGTGCCGGAACCCCAAGGGTTTCCCTGTTCAGGTTTGGATTAACTTGGTTTTCTCGAAATAAAGCAGTTATATGCAGAGATTATTGGATAACATTGTTTAAATCAGATCCAGTGTGTGAGCACCGAGGCACAAAACTTACCTGTTGGTTTGAAGGGTTTACAATAGCTGTCAGAAGGTTGTGTCCTAATGGGTCAAATCTAACCAACCTGTAAATGATGACAAAAACTATCCAGTATCTGTTGAATTACTAGGCAAATTAAACAAAATGAAAAGACAGATGAAGGTCATGTGACCAAGAGGAGGCGCAGTAGAAAAGGAGTCTCTCAGACCTGACTCGCTCGGTCTCACTAGCAGTCTTAACCACCGCAAAGGGCTCCCGTCGACTCCAGTCCCAGAAGTGAACCTCGTTGTTGGTTGCGATGAGGAGCAGCTGGGCAGTGGGGTGGAAGGCCAGAGAGGCAATGGCCACATTGCTCTCTGTGAACCAGCTCTCACTGCCACCCTGGGAATGGACCATGTTTCAAGGATATGAGTTAGAATTTTGGATCAATGAAATATGACTTCCAGAATCACATCCCTAATTTCACAACAACAAGACATAAGTAATCATCCATTTACATTTATTCATCTCTCCAAAATGACTTCCAACAAACTCTATGTAATGTTATCAGCCCACACACCTTATTCACCAAGGTGACTTACACTGCTAGATACACTACTTACAATGGGTCACTCAGCTATGTCAGTGAAACACACATTCACGCTCTCTCTGTCACTCACACACTATGGATGAACCTCAACACCATGTCTTTGGACTGTGGGAGGAAACCGGAGCACCCGGAGGAAACCGATGCAGAGATGGGGAGAACATGCAAACTCCGCACAAACTGAGCAGGGATCGAACCCCATGTCCTCTCGCACAACCCAGGTGCTGTGAAACAGCAGCGCTACGCTCTGTGCCGCACACACAATTATTCAGGGAGGACCTGAACAGTACGTCTTTGGACCGTAGGAGGAAACCCACACAGACACAGGGAGAACACGTAAACTCCACACGGACCAACTGGGGATCGAACCCATGTCCTCTCGCAACCCAGATGCTGTGAGACAGCAGCACTACTCTCTGTGACGCCCACACAGTTATTTTCCACACACAGTTATTTTCAGAAAGGACAGCCAACATAAATGAAGGGCTGCACTCACATGCAGGTCCCAAATACGGACTTCTCCATCAAGGCAGCCAGAGGCCACCAGGCCCAGGATGGTGGGGTGAAAGGTCACACACCATGGTGTGCGACGATGGCCCACCAGAGAATGGATGCACTTGCCCGTCTTCACCTCAGTTATGTAGATGTTGTGGTTCACATGGGTAGAAGCCATTAGTGTTCTGCAGCCAAGAGGGATGACAAAAGAGTCATTAAGGGCTACATTTTGTGACACAGCTTAAGGAATACGAAAATAAATATATTAAAAAATTGTGTTCTTACCTATCCGGGCTGAAGGCCAATAAGAATGTTGAACGAGGGCTGTCTGGCAACTCCACTTTCTGTGAAAATACACCCCAATCTGTCATGTCAGTCCAAAAACTAATCTCAGGTTACACCTGATTCTTGTCACAACTTCAAAATAACATTAAATGTAACAGTAACTATAATTATTTTTTCTTTTGCAGACTTCACAAAAAAAAGACCACAGACTTCTGTACATTTGCAATCTGGCATATCCGAGTAGCAGCATTTTAACATAATTCTCAGATATATTCCTGGAATTGCCTTCAATACATTCAACAATGCAGTTTCTTCACAAAGCTTTGCAAGAACATGTTTAATTAAAATAAACCACACAATCACTCAAGTACAGGAGATTATTTACAGCACAAGAAAGATTATTTACAAGAAAATGTCAAGTATGTTTACTAAACTTTTTTGGCCCAGAAAATGCTTAAATATATTCTGTCTTCCCAGATTTGGACTTCCTTATAAATTATTCACGACAACTGGAGTTAATTATTACCGACAGTAACCACTACCAAATTGGGCCAGCAAAGTAACATACCTTTTCAGTTAATTAAATTGACTTGTGAGGCAAGTAATCAATTTATCAACTTGAAGGTGTGGCTGAAAGCATATCTGGTCATGCCTCAAATTCTAACAAAAACATGTTCATTACTTGCAGTTAATTTCCCCCTTAAGTTAATCAGACATGACCTGTTGATCAGCGGAGATATATATGGGTGCAATTCTGTATTTCTACATTCCAGTCACATTTAGGCATCCTTTCATGTTTTATGCAAGCACTCATTCCATCACTTTCATGCATTTTAAATCACCACTGTGTAACTGTCCAGACTCCAATTTCCCCTGGCAGCCACTTAAAATATATCAGGCGATTACCTACTACATTCCATAGTTTAGAGACCACATTAAATTTAGAAGTGTTAAAAAGTCCAGTAAAAATGGTAAAAGAATAAGAGGACATTCTTCAGCATACAAACTCCTGTTATTATTCTCCATCCTTAGTCACTGTGATTAAGCGGTACAGAAAACTCAACTCAAAGATACCAGGACAAAAAGTCTAAAAAACAGATACGTCATTTCGAAGACTTCACTCACAATATTTACACACATTTCTTGAAAATGCGAAGCCAGCTGATAAGTATATATCTGAAATGCTGCTGGATGAAAACTTTACAAATGACCTCTAAGAGATCTATAAGACTGGCTAAATAGTAGAAGCTCTCTTTAAAAAACCTCAGGTCAATGAATTTGATGACCAATACATGCAAACAGTTAATGTCATTTTGTATTTTTCCTCTGGGAATCTGGTTACCAGTTTGGCAGCACTGTAACACAACATTCATACATGAAACCTCATCTTACTCACACCTATAACTCTTACGGTGCATTTTCTATTTTATTTGTAAGTAATTACCTTAAGCTGTGTAAGAGGGAAGACCTGAGACTGCCAAGCACAAGGTGGAATGGGAGAACGTGCATACATACACCATATCCTAGTGGCATCTGGCTTTGAAAAGCTGACTCCATACCTGGCTCTGCCACTTCATCCAGCGGGTCTTCTCCTCCACCAGCTGCTGCAGGAGCCGCTGGGAGCCGCATGTCTGAGCGCCGCGCTCCCGGCCGGATAGGATCCGCACCGAGTTCTTCTGGTGGGAGCCCTTCATCGCCGCAGGCCGGGGCCTCGCGCACAGCAGGCGACGTCACTTGTAGGACTATGCTCGTGCCATGTAGATTCTGTGTAGGCCACGAGAGAGGTATGCACCAGGTGAAATGGGCAGAAAAATATTCAACCTGTATATCTTCCTAAAGCAGTCTCCTTTAACAACACATAATTCCTGTTTTCCGTGTAACCTGAACTCACTGTTGAATTCAGGAAGCGCACAAGTACTAAGTACAAAGAGAGAAGAATCTAACAAGTTATTTTTCCAATAACTTTGGAGTGTTTCATTCCCACAAAAACTTTTTTAAATAAATTTTGAAAAATTAAACATAAAAATATTAATTCGACTGGCTTAAGAGCAGTAGAGAACCTACATACAATAACAAACACTACACATTTCTATAGAAGAGTTGAAGAATATTGAAATTCTCCAACTGCAAATCACCAGGTCGTTTTTTAAACTAGACAAGAAAATTTTTCTGGCGTTAACTGCAAAACCAGCGGCAGAGGAAATTATTAAATCAAAAGATAAATGCACCCATTACTGCCCCGAGGCCTACTTAAAACACTGAATGAATCCTTACAGATGTTACGCAAAACAGCCTGAAAACTGGTACGTCGACAAGACCAATGTGCAATAAATGAGAAGGAACGCAAAAGTTAAAGCTGAGTAATGTGTTTTTAGGACAAAGGGAACATTCTGGGAATAAAACTGAAAAACAGCCAATGTAAATATTTCCTCAAAGATTTTTTTTTTTTTTTTTTTTTTAATAGATTCTAAAAATGCCTTGGACGCTGCATTTCCTTTACTTCGTAGTCAATAGTTACACTGCTTGACCCTTAGTTGTTGCAACACGAGACCAAGAGAGATGCCAAAGAAGAAGAACAATCCGAAGCCTGGCACCGATGAGGACAATGTGTAGAAGCAGACCACTACGTACCCAGCTTGTCCCAACACGCACCTTGTGCCACACATTGCACACAACATCTGCATTCCACAGCTCATCAATTTCATCTTTTTCCATTGCACAAAAACTGCACTTGCTCCACTCGTACACTGCGAAGTGTAAAGCCGCCGCTCTCTTGGGAACAGGCTTGCCTTACACCTAAGAGCAGCATTCGGGAGAACTCGGCCAGAGGTTCGCTGTCGAAATGTGGAGAGACAGTCCATCGAAACAGAACGAAGAGAAGTCAGTGTGTTGTACTATATGATACAGCGTGGACACACACCATCTGAACCGCTTGTCCCACAGGGGGTCGCGGGGGAACAGGAGCCTAACCCGGCAACACAGGGCGTAAGGCTGGAGGGGGAGAGGACACACCCAGGACGGGACGCCAGTCCGTCGCAAGCAAGGCACTCCAAGCGGGATTCGAACCCCGGACCCACCGGAGAGCAGGACCCGGTCCAACCCACTGCGCTCCCCTGTTATATGTATGATACAGCAGCACATGAAATTAACCAAACTCATCATGAATTACTATTTATTCGTGAAAGTACAAAACAACATGACAAGCCAGAGGACTGACTTATGCGTTTTTAACAGACACCACCAGGCAGGAGCTGTTAAGACAACAACGACTTGCTAGTTGCTGCAGTTCAATGTAAAAAATGGGCTCTCTGGGTCTGGTCTGGACTGGTTATGAGCACATCGGTCCGAGACAGGGGTTTCTGGTGTGACATAAAAGCCTGTACCTCTGAAAAGAGTCCTCCTTTTTACATAGCAAAAATCAGGAGTTGATGAATCCATTCAATTACAGATCTGATAACAACTATGATGATGTTATTATAATACAGCAGCAGCTCCCCACCGCCGTCCACTCACTGCAGACAACTGCAATGGTCAAACAAGTTACGAAAGTCGCGGAAATAACACATAGAAAAAGTAACACGTGATAAAATGAAAGAGACCCTAACTACATCATGTGAAGGGTTGTACGAAATTGGTTAATACTTGCACGAGTATTTTCACACCAACACAGTTAGCCGAGCCAGGCAGGGAGGTACAATTATTTTCCCATCACTCGGAAAAACAGACTAAGGCAGATGGAATTCAATTCCCCAGACGCTTTGTAATTACACCGTGTTGGCAAAAGTCCGCTATGACTCCAAGAAGCCCAGAAATCACATTTTAACGGTCTTTTTTCGAAGCACAGTTAGCATCCAGCTAGCTGCTGCGAGGCTGCGGCCTACCTTTTCTCCGGGATTTTTTGTTGCGATTTTTCGCAGACGTAGCTAGCTAAGCTAGCGACAAACGCCGAAAAAGCATGTCCACCGACACAGCTGGCTGAAAAACGGCTGCCTCTTTTTACCCTTCACAACGTGACTCTACTCCTCTCCCGCACTATATTTCTTAAAATATTTTTTAGTCTAAAAACATTAAGGTTACACACAAGCCTGGAGACACCACAGATACATTCAAATAGGCAGGCAGCGCTAGTCGAGCTCGAGCTCGAGCTCCGAAGCGCTTAATCGAGAGTCGAGCGCATCCAACGGCTGCCAGTTGCATCCGTCTGCCTGTGGAATATCTCCGCTGCGTATAATTCTTATTTCAGCCGTTATTTTGTTGAAAAATGTTCGGTTGCAGAATAAATGTGAAAGAACAAAATAGTGTTCGGAATTACACCTAGTTAAGCCATTGCACGTTAGTTTTCAGTTGTCTGAGAAGAGAAAATTGAGTGGCTTTGTCACTTTTTCTTTTGAAAATTTGTAGTCGAAGTACACTAGGAAACAAAATGTTTCAAACTTATATTTGAATAAATGAGCAGGTAATAGGGAAAGGGCTTGTAATAGGTTGCCGGGTTGCAGAAGCCCTGTTTCTCATCATAATTTAATTCTCCAAATATTTTTTTTTTAATAAAAGTCAATTGTTATATTCGTAATTAAAGCCCAACAGGAAAGTAATAATCTTAATTTTTTTTATATTATCAGCAAACTATCTTCCATAACAATGTTACAGTTTTGAGGTAAACTGAAATAATATACAGTAGAGTACTATATAGAGTATAGTATATGTATACTGTAAATTATAGTATACTGTAGAGAGAAATGCTCATTTCTGAGGGATGAGCGTTCACATTTTATAAATGCACTTTAAATTCAGCACGAAAAGCCCTGTGTGGCCTACTGTACCTTATTTCACAGTTCTTTAGTCATTCTACAATTTTAGCTAAAAACTGAGGTTCATGCAAAGGCAAATCTTTAATTGTGAGGAGCGAGCAGCAAGGACCCACCAACACACACACACACATTTTCTGAACCGCTTGTCCCATACGGGGTCGCAGGGAACCGGAGCCTAACCCGGCAACTCGGGGTGTAAGGCCGGAGGGGGAGGGGACACACCCAGGACGGGACGCCAGTTCGTCGCAAGGCACCCCGAGCGGGACTCAAACCCCAGACCCACTGGAGAGCAGGACCCGGTCCAACCCACTGCACCACCGCGCCCCCCGCAGCAAGGACCCATGAGCTATTAATGCAATTTACACCTTGTTTCCCTCAAAACAGTCATGGTT
This sequence comes from Scleropages formosus, assembly GCF_900964775.1. Lineage (NCBI taxonomy): Eukaryota > Metazoa > Chordata > Actinopteri > Osteoglossiformes > Osteoglossidae > Scleropages > Scleropages formosus. The sequence goes on from NC_041812.1 coordinate 29,907,542, forward strand.
GACAAGCCTCTTTGCGTACCTGTCCTTGGGAGCAAGTCACTCGCACCAGCTGAGAGCAGCGAACAAACATCCTGCAATTGCAAACATGGCACTCCCTTCCACACATTCGTGATGCACATTCCAGCGAGACCAGCAGTAGAGAGGGAGCCCCAGCCTTGGTGAACCCATCCGCCGGCGCTCACACAGCCCACTTTGGGCCCCCCTCGCCTCTCCATGGATGGTCAGAGTGGCATGGCCCACGCTTGTATACACCCCTGGATTTCAATCCGTGCCTAAGGTTACACGGTGACAAGTCAGCGCATTGCTATGACCATCTTGGAATCGCAATCGTTCACATCGTTGGCGATTCCGCATGGAAGGAAAACAGGGAGAGGAACCACGACCCCCCTAGGAGTTTGGATCAACGTGGGAACGTGCACGGACGCTTTATCTGTGAGCCATGAAGGAATGTGGCACGGCCTTCTGGAGGGACCCAAAATATGTGTGAGGCACTTACTTCCATCGCAGCGTACCACCAAGTCTCGATACTTACATACGCAGCATTTGAGCGAGCTGTAAAAGTGGTAGAAACACACAACTTGTGGGTCGCCTGGCGCTGTAAGGCGCTTTCGAGAAAAGTGTCAGCTAAACAATACATGTACATGTGTAGACTGTCCCCCCTCCCACCCCAAAAAAAGTAAACATTGTACAGCTTTAAAGCAGGACATACACCTGCGTTAAACTGAGCACTGAGCACAAGCATGGCAGGACTATGGTGTTGTATCATGGACCGTATACAGCGCCATGGTGTTCATTAAAAATCAGTGGCGGAGCAGTGCGGTACCATGATGCTACCTTTGTTTATTTATTTACTTAATTACTTTAGGGGGTGCAGTGGCGCAGCGGGTTTGCCCAGGTCCTGCTCTCCGGTGGGTCTGGGGTTCGAGTGAGTCCCGCTTGGGGTGCCTTGCGATGGACTGGCGTGCCGTCCTGGGTGTGTCCCCTCCCCCCTCCAGCCTTATACCCTGTGTTGCCGGGTTAGGCTCCAGCTCCCCGTGACCCTGCTTGGGACAAGTGGTTTCAGAAAATGTGTGTGTGTGTTAATTACTTTATTTTTTCGCTGCCCAAAGTGACTGAGCACTGTCAGATTGACGCACTTTACAATGATTTACCCATTTATCCTCCGTGCTATTGTTCATGTTTCCAATCCGGGTTTATATCTTTTTTAAAAAAGTGCTACAGCAGGAGGTAAAAAAAAATTTAAAAAGTGTCAAAGAAGGTCTTTAATATTGAATAAGTGAGTGAGGAGGAAGCGGAGACATTCAGAGATGTAAGGTCTTGCTGAAATGAATATTAGTGTTTAGTGACAGAGAGAGTGTGTGTTCCACTGATGAGCGACCCATTGTAAGTGGTGTATCTAGCAGTGTAAGTCTTTGGGTGCTCTGGTTTCCTCCCACAGTCGAAAGCCATGCTGTTCAGGTTCACCCATAGCGTGCGAGTGACGGAGAGCGTGTGTTCCACCGATGTATGGATGAGTTACCCAGTGTAAGTAGTGTATCTAGCAGTGTAAGTCACCACGGTGAATAAGGTGTGTGGGCTGGTGACACTACATAGAGTTCATTGGAAGTCACTTTGGACAAAGTGTCTAAGTGAGTAAATGTAAACATATTGTAAATCTGTGCTGAGGTGCCTGCTGACATGCTGTATTTGCGGCTCCATGTTCACTGTGGTAAAAGAGAAAGTGGGTCCTTTGGGAAAGAATACAGGCCTTTTCATCTGTGGAGGACAAGCTAACAAAGACATTTTGTTTACAATTCACTGGGGGAGTGTTAACATTTCTTCTAATAAGCCCATGACTGGTGTTATGACTGTGTGTGTGAGAGAGAAAGAGAAACAGCCTAGACAGGCTTTACCCCCCGCTGGAGGTGGAAACCGCCTGTTTGCAGGAGGGAGGTGTCCCACTCTAACCAGACACACACACACTGACAACAGCGCCGTTACAACTGCACGGGAGTGTGTGAGAAACTCGTATCAGGGCGAAGTTTCCCACAGAAGATCCCTGACATGTTCCTCCTCCTCGATCTCCCGAAACGGTGAGTAGCAGTAGCTCGGACACACCGCCCGCACCATTTCAATACAAAATTGAATATTCCAAGACATTTTCTCTAATACTTTTGTAATAGTTTGTTGCAGCTCGCAAATTTCTTTGAATCTTCGCGCGCCCTACACTCGTTCTGATCTTTACAACATCCCGACCGCGGGCGCAAAGGGGGCAAAGGAATGCGGGTAGAGTATATTTTCCCACGAGCACAGTGTGTTAACTTATACAGACAGAGTGAAGGGTTTGTGCGCAAATGAAGCGCTGTTTTGGCTACGTGCAGGGCTGTGTTTGTTGTGCGAAGAGATAGTGTGACAGGGCGTTGGGGAAAACGCCTCACTTCGCAACTGTTTCTCGAACAATTCCCGCTTTTGCTAAGCTAAGGGTTCGCAATGAATGCACTTTGTTGGTTTAGTGGAACGGTCCGATATACAGTGGCTTCAGCAGGGAGCTGGAAACTCGAGCACCTCAGGAGATGGCGGCACCTCCGCTCCACTCAGCACGCGCCGCTCTTTCCTCTCCCTCTCCCTCTCTCTCTCTCTCTCTTTCTCTCTTTCTCTCTTTCTTTCTTTCCTTTCTTCTACCTTTTGTTTTCCAACAGCTTACATTTTCACGGGAATGAACGTTTACTTTCCTGAACGGATCGATGGAAGGGGTTTTTCTGCGAGAGTTAGGGGCCGAACGAACGGTTTGGCAGTGTTGAGATGGTTCCCTCGCTTCCATTCGCACGCTCTTCTCTTTGGCGGGAAACCCATCACCATGATAGTGTACACCACAGTATATCACAGTACAGTACAGCTTTGCCCTTTTCTTACTCATGAAGCACTCTGGCACTACAAAACAACCATCCTGGTGGATTGTCTAATGACATTGCCCCACAAAAGCCCTCATCTGCCATCACCAGACTCCATAATTGTAACGTACAGTGTTGTTATGACACAAGGTTGTTTTGAACGTTCTGCCGGAGGTCCCTCGTCTTATTACTTATGATATTATTAAGAGAGAAAAAAGAACACGTGGGGATGGTCCACCTTTTATGGAAACAAAGTCCTGTTTTATCTGGATGGTTTGCGTAGGCTGGTCGAAACCAGTATGTTTCCGTGACGCTACCACTGCCCTAAGAGTGTACTGTGCTGTGTTTACCTCATATTTTCCTGTATCTCAAGGCGTCCCAAGATTTTTGAGCACCTACGGGGCGAGCCGGTAGGGTACTTTGTAAGTAAATTCTCCACATGCGACCTGTGCCCCTCCATAACACTGTGTCACGTGAGTTAGTGAAGTAGAAGATACATGTAACCATGTTTTAAATTGCATGTGTGTTATACATCATATTGAATTGTACTAAACTGGGCTTTGGCTACAATACAGGGTCATTGGTACTTCATATTTTAGCCCATTCCTCCACCGTCTCTATATTACATATAGACGACATCTCGATAATTTAACGTTGCTTTCAAAAGGCACCTTGATAAAGAAAACGATCACGATTTTGCCTTTCATTTCTATTTTTCCCATAATTGGAGCTGGAATTAATGATTTAGTTGCTTTTACCACCTGCAAAATTTTGACAGGTGCTGGCAGGAAAGAAGCTCACCTTTGCCCGTCCTCAGTGAAGCTCTGGTGTGATGGGGAAGGAATGTTCCAGGTTCTATTGCTCACACTTGCAATTCAGGACAGCATAAGAAGAAGTATTAAAATAAATGTCACAGTTATTCTGAACCGCTCGTGATGATTCTGATACAATACTAAGCTATTCATCACTGGTAGCAGGAAATGGAGGACCTGCGTTTGCTTTCTTGCGTAGACCTGGGGTTGCTTGCTAGGTTGTATGATTTCGGATACTGACAAGTAGTATTTTACGTGTTTATGCTGACGGTTATCTTTGAAAAAGGTATGATGGGGGCTGCAAAATGCTCTATAAAACATGAGATGTTGTCTTAACATCTAGGCTTCACACTGACTTTCTCACATGCGCAGTAAGGTTTAGTCCTCCGAAATATGTAAGAAATTGTCGTAGGCTGCAAAATTGGTGCTTAAGAAATGTATCACGGGGGGTGCGGTGGCGCAGTGGGTTTGGTCAGTGCCCGCTGTGTGGCAGATCTGGGGTTCGAGCCCTGCTTGGGGTGCCTTGTGACACACTGGCGTCCCGTCCTGGGTGTGTCTCTTCTCCCTTCGGCCTTTTGCGCCCTGTGTTGCCAGGTTAGGCTCCGGCTCGCCACAACCCTGCTTGGGACAAGTGGCTGTTGTAAATGGAAGTGAATGGAATGGAATAGGAAATGTATCACTTATGCTGGGACATATTAATTTTAAATTAAGAATATATAGAGAATGGTTTCACTATGTGGGCTTTGGTGATTAGCAGACCTAGGCAAATACTTACAAATGCTACTTTGGGTGCTGTTGAAATATTTTACCTGCTTACCTTGTCTATAATGATATATTTGACCTTAATGCTGTTGTAGGACTCGACTCAGATGTTTTTGCCAGTTAACCAGGAGTTATAATCCCCCTCTGGTTTTATAGGAAAGGGATGCTGTAGAATATACCATTTATAGCCTGTACTGCAGAATTCTGGTTTGCTTTGGAAATTTATGCAGCAAACCCCAAATGAATTTTTTTTGACAGAAAGCCTATAAAAAACCCAACGTGGAGTTATAAATTTGGATTTTTAAATTCCCCCCCATCCGTAATGTTCTGATGAGCTTGAAAATGAAGCCTTTTCATAAGCTAAGAGAGTGTTGGCTTTTTTGTTTTTCTGTGCTGTTTGGCACAAAAAAATGGAAAGAATAAGTGCATGGAACAAGCTTGCCTTTGTGCTCAGGGCTACTCAGGGATTTGAGGGACACTCTGCTTTCATTAGCCCAGTATATTGAACTGAGGGGTAGTTGAACAGTAGGCTCTTATTTGAGGGCGGCCACATCCCGGAAGCAGCACACAGAAAGCAACTAAGGACAGGGAATGCCTTGCATGCACAATGACTCAGTAGGCACTTGGCCATTGTTGGAGGCTTCACTTCAGTGGGGGATTCCACAATTTTGTATAACAGCAGTGTGAAACCCAGTCAAGAGCAGGTGAACTTTTTGCATTTCCCTATAATCACTGTTTCTCACTCAAGTATTGGCACAACAACTTACTTAGTGTGTCTGTGTGATCAGAATTTTCGTTCATAAATTATGAAATAGTGCATTGTAAGAATCCTTTAGAAATTGTACAGATGCACCTCAGGATGAATGTGTACTTTTTTCCATTTTCACCAGCTGCTTGTGCTGTGCAAAGCTGTTGCAACCCTATGACAAAAGACTACCTATCAAACATTTTAGAGTCCAAACCCTTGCCCCCAGAAAACATTGATTTCTTATTCTGTGGTCATCTTTAGCTCACTTAATATGTAAGTAAAGTATATAAGCACTGTGCATTTCTTGTCCTTCAAAATGTCATTCATCATCCTTGTCTGTTTCCTGCAAGTTTGGGCCGGCATGGCATTGCCCGGAATAACTGGTTTTTAGCACTGGGAGTTGTTTCAGTTTGTTTTACCCAGGACATTTTTTGCTTGATGTTCAAAACGTACCTCTTCTTCCTGTTTCATTTGCCCTCTTATTGAGACGACTGTGAAATTTCAGTCCTAATCAAGTGTTTGCAGCAATGGGGGCAGTAGTATACTGGCAAATAGCCCTTTTCAGAACCCACATTAAAACAGTTCTAATTCCATGACTGAGTCTTTATTCCTGTGTATTATTGATGTATCTGATGACCACAACGTGGATAAAAACTTTGAGCCTCTTGCCTGAGTAGTGTATAAAGTGCTTCCAGTAAAAAACTAGATATGAAAGTTTAAAATGCCAAAAACTAAAATAAGACAAGAAATTGTGTAAAAAAAAAAATAAATGTAGCATCAATAAAAATTAAATACAGTTTAATGATGCAATTATATATTAGTGTCATATCCCAGGATATTGCCGTTCAAGTTTAGAGAATTCAACTTTACAACAAGTTTCATTTAATATGCCTACTTTAACCTATAAGGCATTAACAAGCGCCGAATATGGTTTGTTGCATCTCTTGACGGCAGAGCGGTGCCAGATATTTATTCATTTAGCAGACACTTTTCTCCAGTGTGACATCCAATTGTAATGTAGTATTTAGCCAACGTCTTTAACCAAGGTCTCTTACAGAGCTAGATATAGTATGCTAAACTCACAGCAATCATTCACGCAAACTATGGGCAATTTAAAGGGACAAATTCACCTGAAACACATACTTTTGGATTGTGGGAAGAAAACTGTAGCACTTGAAGGAAAGCAACGCAAATTTGGAGAGACCACGAAAACTCGACTCAGAATGGCAGGGATTGAACCCAGGTCGATTGCACAGCCCAAGCACTGTGGCACACTTGTGCTTCCTTTCTGTGCCACCGTGTTGCCCAGACCAAAGAGCAGCACCACCACGCGCTCATCTTTGCATTTATAGTTTGGCTTGTACGATGTTCTCAGCTTCCATTGCCGTTTTTTTTGCTATTCTACCTATTCGTCTCTGTAATCATGACCCCATTTGCACTTGTTTCGCGAATCTGAAATAATTTGCATTGTTTTCATTGACTGCATTTGTCTTTCTGGTTCTGTGTTTTCATTAGAGGTTGATTTATTATGTAAGCATGTATGTTTGTAATGACTTAAGTGTACAGTAGGTAATGCTCCAAAAGGCTGAACTAGCACAGGTAGATAGCCATACATTGTTACAGTGTAATTTATGCAGGTAAACAGCCTTGTTATGTTGTGTTAACTCATGTTAATTGTTGATGTCACTGAGTCCATTTTAATGGTATTTTGTGATAGTTTAGCATAAATTGGTTTCAGGACCACAAGCATTTTTGCCATTGAAATAAATAGTGATTATGTTTTTGAGTTGTCAGAATTTGCCATACAAAGGGTCCCCCCAGCAACCTATTACTTTCGTAAGGTAGGCAAAGACTATTGTCACTGCTTGTTACACAAGGCTGCCTCTTGTAACTTGGTTTATCATGTATGGACTGAATATCCATGCAATATTTATTTTTCTTATATTTTTCAAAATCATGTCAGTATTCTTCTTTGGAAAGTATTTAATTAGTTGACAAGTGTAATTAGTATTACATTCCTGGTTGTCTTCAGTGTCCTGTACCCCTGATCTTCAGTGAGTACCACAGGCTTCATACAAAGATAAAAAATATAATACCCATATTAATTGAAGTCCTCAGTGTGTTGGTGAGAACTGAACTCCTGTAGGAGTCTATAGGACATTGTTTAACTATAAACACGGTGGCTCACGAGAGCAGCGCATTTGAGCCTGAGGCCGAACTGGAATGTTTTTATGTGACAGGTCACGACTCCAGCCTGTCATTTGTGTCACTCTGGAGGGGGGAAATGTTGCACAAGGGACAATTAGCACATGCAGTGGTCTGTGGCTGGGTGTTAACACAGTGTAGCCAAAACCAAAATGAAGAAAACATGCTGTCAAAGAAGAGATTGGTTGTTTGCGTCTCTTGCAACCAAATGTATTTTGAAAGTTTTGAATGGACAGTTGAAGCCTTAGTGTTTCTATTAACACTGAATCCATAATCTAGACTGAGTCTTTACCTGTAGAATATTTGTTCTACAGCCCAGTCTTTTCCTTCTTGGGCTGTTTTCCTGCATATTTTTTCTTCCGTGATACCATTTACCACATCTGTCTTCTGTGCCAACAGCCCTTTTTTTGCCACTTATTGATCCTGAGAAGTTACCCCAACTTTGTTTTTGTGAGTGTAGAATTTCAGTTCAATGACATAATACTGCTTGTCACCACAAAAATAACATCCACATTCTGAAATGAAAGGAATAATTTGAGTCCTCGTTCAGGTTCTCCCTTTCAGTTTCTCGGTGTTTAAAATACCCTGAGATGACCTAAGGGTGAATGTCCTCTAATGTGTAAATGACCTGAACACACCTCCAAACAGTGGAATTGTTTAAAGCCTTGGCTTCCCAAACACGCTGAATAATTCAGTGTATAACAAACAGCTTATGATGTGCATGTTAATTTTTGATGACCTGTGAGTGTTTCCTGCTTGTATTTTGATGCCGATCTGATCAACCAATCACAAGAGAGTTCTGATTTTTCCATGATTGAAAGCGACATTCCAAAGGGTTCCCAGGATGACCTTTCTAAGCAGCAAAGTGAGGGAGCCTCTCCAGAGTTTGACACTCATTTGAAACATCAGCAAGACATCACAGGATGCGGTGCAGTAAACACTTGGCACTGCTTACTGTTTTTTCTACATCACACCATTTTTGGTGGCAGACACTCTTGCCATTTGACAGTGATTGGGCTTTGGTGCCTTCAGGGTGTGAACTAATACAGTTGATTGCAGTGTTCCTTGTTTATGAAGGTCACTGGTGTTCTACATCCATGTCATCAAGATGCAGCCTATCCCACATAAACTGGTACTCCATTCCGGAAATGAAGTACAGTTGGTCCCTGATTTATGATGGTTGGACTTATGACTTTACGATGATGAGCTGGCAATAGACATTAAGTCGAAACCGTACTTCGAATTTTGAATTTTGATTTCCACCCAGGTAAGCAATACATGGAAAGATACATTCTCGCGATGCTGGTCAGTGACAGCTATCTGCATCTCTCATTCTGTCATGCAGAGGTATGTATTAGGTGTATTAAATGCGTTTTTGACTTACGATATTTTAAATTTATCATGGGTTTTGGGGACTGTAACCCCATTGTAAACCGGGGACCACCTGTAGAGTACCTGCTTGCTCCATGTAGTACTGCTTTCTTTTAGCATGCAATGGAGGAACTTTTCACTTGCAATGATAACAACCATGTTGCATCTGGAGCAACAGGAAGTCAAATGCATCTGCAAAGAAGACATCTGCTGGAGCTGTAGTTAACTGACCTTCTACCAGCTTTGACATAAAGGCCTGACCACTTGGATGCAGGATATCCCATGCATCTGGAGCATTCTGTCTTCTCAGGGAACTAGAGTTATGTGAACAACTTTAGTGTCAGTGCACCCCTCAGATTTAGCTGTACTTCAAAATAAAATAGACTGTTTGACTTCTTCTCTTCAATGATATATAGATTTTTCTTTTTTTCTTCAGATGGCATAATGGGACTGAGTACCTTCAACTGACCTGTTGGCTATTTATGACCTTATGTATAGCAGCACAACAGTTTCAGATACTGCCCTCGAGAGGAGGCCGAGTATCTAAGAAAAGCCTGCTTTCTTTTTACATTTATTTGATACTTTTTTTTTTCCCCAAAGTGACTTACAATGTGGGGGGCGTGGTGGTGCAGTGGGTTGGACCTGGTTCTGCTCTCCAGTGGGTCTGGGGTTCGAGTCCTGCTTGGGGTGCCTTGCGGCGGACTGGCATCCCGTCCTGGGTATGTCCCCTCCCCCTCTGGCCTTACGCCCTGTGTTACCGGTATGTAAATAAACCTGTATGGGACAAGCGGTTCTGAAAATATGTGTGTGTGACTTACAATGTTGACCTACTTACAATTATTTACTCATTTATACAGCTGGGTCATTTTACTGGAGCAATTTAAGGTAAGCACCTTGCTCAAGGGTACTACAGCTAGAGGTGGGAATTGAACCTGCAACCTTTGGGTCGAAAGGCAGCGGCTGTAACCACTATGCTACTAGCTGTTTTCCTCTCAGGTTTAATTTCTGTAAGCAGCACGTGAGAGTAGCTGTCGAACACTGTCATGACCAGCATTGTCACACTATATCTTTTTTCAGGCCTCTGAAGTAAAGAAGCAGCACAGGAATGCAGAAATTGTCCATCAAGCTGTTTTTCAGTCTCTTTCAGCTAACAAAGTATCTTTAGGAGCTCCGGACAAGGTAAATGGTGTATCTATACCTAGTGGTGAAAAAGAGAACCTTTTCAGATTTTTCTTTTTTATTAAAATATCTCAGTCACAGATTGGGGGGAAAAGTCAAGGTCAGGTTATACACATACCATCATAGGTCTCCTCACATGCTTATGGAAAATGTAAAGCTGATATTTATGTAACATTGAAATTGAGATTTTATTAACTTTGTGGTAATGTTGTAGTAAATTCCACCTCCATCATTTATTTCCTCCCCAACTGCAGTGGCCAGAAATAAGCTCTGGCGGTGCTCTCCCTTGAGCATCAGCACTGGCCTTGTTCCAAAGACAAGCATATGTGTAACAGGAAACAACGTGACCTTTGGAACAAAGGTCAAAGGTCAATCTGGATTGAGGAAGGAAGGAGGAAACTGTCCAGAATTCAGGGGTTTTGATGGAATTTAGCTCTTGTTTCTATCACAGGAAAAATAGATTAATTTTTAAAAACCTACTGGGCTTTCCATTTTAATGTAAAAAATATTTTGCATGGAATGTAGAAGCAGTATGGAATCTCTGTGGAAACCCATAAAATATAATGGAATCTCCAGGATTGTTCTTTTTTTCCCACTCAAGGCAGGAGGTTGTAAATAAAATGAGACTGTTGGACACATTTGGCATAGCAGGAAAAGTCATTGCTTTTTTGTGTGAGCATTCAAGAGTACTCTTAAATGCATAGCTATTACTTGCATTATTGTATGCTCTCCTGTATTCTGAATTTAAGCTGTGTATTACTGCTTTCTTTTTACAAGCTTATGTTGTCAGTATAATTACAGGAAGAGAGGGTGGTGCCATGCCGTACAAAATTGCAACATACTAATAGGTGTGTCATGTCCTGCGTCACTTTGACAGACAGCTGCTGCCGCCCTCCTTTACTTCACGCCAGCTAAGCCATGTCTTCAAACGGAGACCTGAGAGAGAGCAGTAGCAGTGGCAGTTTTTGGGAGGTACACACTTCTCAAAACCACGTTCACACCACACACTGCTAATAACCTAATATTTTTGTCTGACCCCAGAGTTATCTTTAGACAACTGGCCAAGATTCTCAGTGTCACTGACTTCTGGACTGTACAGCCAGTGATGCCCAGAGTCATATTGTTCCCACATTCAAATAGCTTGGTTAACATTGCTCCTTGCCTTTGATTTGTCTGCTTTTGTCTATTTTACATCAGCTAAAACCGTAAAGTTTCTTGAAATCACACTGAAATATTTCTTGTGCTTTACAACAAATCTGTCACTCTTCAGTTATACAGGTGGTCCCCAACTTACGATGGGGTTACGTTCCGCAAAACCCATCGTAAGTCGAAAATATCGTAAGTAGAAAATGCATTTAATATACCTAATACACACCTCTGCATGACAGAATGGGAGATGTGGATCGCTGTCGCTACCCAGCACCGCAAGACAGGGATTGTACCACATATCGTTTGCCGCAAAGTTGAAAAACATCCTAAGTTGAACCATCGTAAATTAGGGACTACCTGTATAGAGGAAATGTGAGTGCACTATAGAGGGAGGTGAAGAGAACGTATTAGTACAACATACTAAAGATACACAAGTATTTGGAATCACTCAAACTTTTGTGTATTTTTTCGTTAATTTTAGTTTGTTTCTTTGCAAGAATTGATACTTTTTTCATCATAGTACTCTTAAACTGATTTAAAAATGTAGCCAAGACATCATTGCTAATGTTGCAAATTATAACTGTTTGAAATGATTCATTTCTAATTTATTATTCAGATATGATTGCAAAGCACAAAAATTGAAAGAATACATTCAGCGACCATTACTCCAGTGTCCTAATGATAATGGTCCAAGTGATAGAGAAACCTTTGTAATTGCTGTAGCGCAACTGAAACCCGCTATTCTGCTTAAGAAAGTTAGTGTGTTTATCTTAACACCCAGTGTTTTTATAAATGGTTGTGCTATTAGATACAGAACTTGCATGAAAGAGAAGTCTTCATATACTGTGAAATTATATTTTAGCATCCAGTGCCTTCAGAAAGCATTGAGGCTCCTCCGCTTTCTCCATACTTTGTTGTGTTGTAAACATATTTAAAAATAAGGTGCTGCTGTTGATTTTAAACAATTAAACTGGTTCTGGGGGTATTTTTGGTGGCCACCTACCTGTGTAACTGAACAGGTATGTCTTCACTCAGCCGGGGAACTACAGGAGCACAGTGAAGCGAATCGACGATGGTCACAAGCTCTGCAGTGAGCTGGTCAGCTGTTTTCAGGAACGGGCCAAGATCGAGAAGAGCTATGCGCAGCAGCTGGCCGAGTGGGCTGGGAAATGGAGGCTCGCTGTGGAGAAAGGTGAGCTGGAGTCATACGACATCTTGCATTCCCTGAAAGTATCCAGAGGAGCACAATAAATGCTATAAATACCTCCTTGGTGAAAATGAACAATGTTGCAGCTGGTGTGATGCAGAATGGAGCAGGTGGTTGTTCTCAGCCTAATGCGGTGTCTATGATTTAACGGTAACACATTTGTTGAACAGCTCTGCCTTTGCTATGTGATGATGTCTATAGAAGCTCTTATTCCACAAATAATTGTCCAGTGTTTTCTGTTGCATGCTAACAACCTTTAAATGGAAAGAAAACAGGGCTTATAAAGGATTACCTACCACAGCACTTTGCCTGTGCATGTAGAATGAGTCTTGTGATGAGAATGTGATTGCATGAAGCTGCAAAGCAGGCGCTCTCATGCAGGGAAAACATGTACAATTTACACTATTTCAACCTATAGACATAAAAATGGTCAATTTTTTTCTTCTTTTCTTTGGCATCTTTCTGACAGATTTATGTGTAATATTAGGGAATGATAGTTTCTGTATATTTCACCACTGAGAAGATTTTAGTGTTCATGAGTTTGTTTGAAAGGACCATTTTCTCATGGTTGATGGTAAAGATGATGCCTATATGAGAGTAGGTTTAACATGAGCACTTATCAGCATACGTTTCATCAAGGGCCAGAGTATGGCACGATGAAGAGGTCCTGGCTTGCCTTCATGGACACCACCGATCAGCTTAGCGAGATCCACATGGAGCTGAAGGAGCGCCTGGCTGTGGAGAACAGTGAGAAGGTTAAGAACTGGCAGAAAGATGCCTTCCACAAGCAGATCATAGGCACCTTCAGGGAGACCAAGGAGGCTGAGGAGGGCTTTCGCAAGGCACAGAAACCCTGGATCCGGAGGATGAAAGACGTGAGTGTTTTGGAACAAAGAAAGAAAAGGGTTCTCCACATATCTGTGCACTTCTGGAGCACAGAAAAGAATATAATCCAGTGGAATTCAGATGAAAGCACAGTTATAGGTACACTAATGTATCATGTAATCATTTTGTAGTTTAATACTGCTACATTAGTCAGTCTTTTTTTTTTCCCCTTATGCCCAAATGCTTCAGATTGATGTTTTTTGTGTGACCAACAGTTGCACGGGTATTTAATACTGAAAGACAAAAATTATTCTTTTCCGCATTTCCTGTACTCAAAAGAAGGCAAGTAATTTTAAGAAGCGCAGTATAGAAAATACCAACCTTTCAAGTTTTCTTGGACATTACCTAAATGAATAAGTATTTACTGTTAGTAACCATTTCAAGTGTATGTACAGGCTTTATAAGTCACATTTTCATTCGTTTTTATGTACAATAGATTTTTTCCCCCCTTTAATTACAGTTGATTGTTTGCACATGTACTGCTGATGAAATTGCAGGCCTAGGAAATTAAAAACAGAGGACAGCTTATTGAATGTGTCCTCTTTGCTTTTCATATGACAGTTAAATTGCTGGGTCAAACCACTGCTGTTGACTGCTTTGCATGTTTCACTCAAGTCTCTACATGTTAGACACACAGGAGCATAGTTTTTGGTTTGGCCCCTTCCTGGCCAGATGGACAGAGCTGTGGGAGCTGGCCAGCCGCCACCCCCTGAGATTCCATCTCCTGTTTACCAGGTGGAGTCGTCCAAGAAGAGCTACCACCAGGCACGGAAGGAGGAGCGCACCGCGGTGACCCGGGAGACCCACGCCAAAGCCGACCCCACCAAGTGCCCAGAGGAAGTGCAGAAGCTGCAGGAGCGGGTGGAGAAATGCAGCCAGCAGGCCGAGAAGGTGAGGGGCGAGGGTCATCTGACAGATCCTTCCTCTTTTTTCAGGATCCAAGCACAGTGGAACAACAAACAGCATTGCAGCAGCCCCTCAGATATCTGTCTCCTTTTACTGCTTGTTTTCTAAAAGGGCACAGGAAAGACTGGGGAATATCAAGAAGCAGTCCGTATCAATCATATCTTCCATTAAGTGCTAAGAATTAGCTTATAGTAATAATTTTACAATGTTTTTTATTTTTTACGCTCTATCATATAACAAAGTCCTGCGAGATGAAAACCCACTAATGAATGGCTTATGAAAATATCACATAATATAATATCCTATATATTAGTGTATATACTTATCAGACTTTTTCCTTTTTTCTCTACAGCAGGCTTGTTCAGTGCAACATTTTTGTCTGGTTACACAGTCGTTTTGCATATTATGTGTTTCGCTTTCCAGTGGAAATACTTTGCTTATTAGAACCAACTACTGTATATGCTTTATACATTTTATGCTTCCTCTTGACAGTCTTAACCAATCACGACCTTCACTTCATCTTTATAGTGCATTCAGGTCACTGAACAAAAGATTAGAGACACAGTACAAGTAAAAGGTTGGCTGTGCATTAAATTGCAATAATACCTTCAATTAAGGTGTGTAAATAAAACATATTGCTGCTACAATAGATTTAGTACAATTAAGTTAGCTTATATTTTTTGTTTTTTTTTTCTGAAGCGATCTACAGTTTTAAGCTACTTACAACGGTTGACCGTAATGTACAGCTGGGTAAGGTTTATCCAGTGAAAAACAGAGTGAAAGACAGTAGGAAGTGATATTTTGAACTTTTTTCCTTGCATCATAAGCATCTATGAGACAAATTGTCACAATGTCTCTGTCCAGGGTGCACCCTGTCTCTCACACTGTACTTCCTGGAAAGACTTTGGGCCTCTGCACTGGTTACATTTTCATTCATTCATCTCTTATGAGTATCATTAAGAAACCAGCTAGAAATAATAATTTTTGCTGCAAATAACACAAAATATATTAAAAATACCTTTTATTTTTGTTTAATTTTAAGTGATGGTTTTTATCCAGTAATGGATTTTACTTTTTCTTTTGTGAAGTAATGAACATTTAACCCCCGTACAAGAGGAATGAACCTTACCCAGAACAAGAGGAACAGGGGTATTTTTAAATGACTGTCTTCAGTTTCTAATACTGATTTACTTGCCTGTTCTTGATTACGTTGAGCATTCTTTAGACAGACGTTCAGACAGATGAGACTTTAAAATAGGTTCTATAGTGACAGGTTGTTTGCTGTGTGAACAGTTGGGTGGAGCCCACTGAGACATGCGGAGGCCTGTCAGCCTTCAGTAGAACGAGTCCTATACTGTTTCTCATTCCTTTCTCTTGTGCAGAGTCAGGGACTGTGGGGTGTTTTTGATTTAATTCTGTTCGCAATGTGGAATGCATGGATTATAATGTCAGGAGCGATTAAAAGTGCATTTCAGTCAGTGTTGAAGTCATAAGATTTTCTAATATTTGATCTAATATAGTCAAACATAACTTTCCAGGAATATTTTTATTTTTTTTGCCTTTTTCCCTCATGCTGAATGTTACTCAACACAGTATTTTTTTATTTTTTTTTTAATTTCAAAACACGTTTGTTGGCATAATTATGTCTAAAGCATGTGAGTGGAGACTATCAAAGCAACAATAAGCTGGTTACTTACTGTAAAAACAGAATAAATGGGCCATTAGTGTTTTCTGATGCCCGCACTGTTCCACTACACACTTGTAACAATTACTACCTGTAGCAATAAATTATTGGTTACTTGCTTATTCAAGCTTAACATTGTGCCAAATTGTAGTTCATAAGCAACCAAGCCCAAATTATGGGCTATTTAACCATAAATAATAGTCCTGATAGCCAGTCACAAGACGGGTCAGTCTCATGACCTTGTTCTCTGTATCTTGGATTTAGGGGGTCCAGACAATGTCCCCCTAGGACAAAACCCCCTCTTTTGAAACACAAAGTGGGACAAACCTTCTTAATTAAAAAAGCCAAAAGCCCCTGTTTTTTTTTCTGTTTTTGCACTTGAATGCCATTTAATACCATTATAATTGGAATAAAAAATATAATTTAATACTGAAGTAATCCTAGAAAATATTACAATCTTTCTCTGTGTTGGTTCATTTCTGAATGGTGTAGGACACAGCATCAGGTGATAGTAATTTAAATGTAATTAAACCTTAACACTCAATGATGTTTTCAATATTGTTTTTTTTTTATTTTTCAAAGATATTATGTTTTTAATACTGCTTTAATATGATTGTAGAAATAATTTTATGTTGTAAAACAGTGAGCTGTAAATTTATAATGCAAGTATTAATGTATGCTACAATACTTCTAATGGTTTCCATATTGCAGTCTTATTATATAACAAATGTAGTAGTATTTTACAATTCAGAGAAATCTTCATAAACTACAAATAATCGGAAGAACAAAAATTTTAATTATTTGTCCTTGGGGATTTCTCCTACACTCTGGATTTATATGGCATGGCTAACAGCAGCTGGACAGTTGGAATGTGGAGACATTTACTGCATGAGTCTGGAATCTGAACAGAGGCTCCAAAAGAAAAGTGAAACAAAGGTTTCCTTTGTCTGGATCTGTGTATTGGAATTTTGCCTGGGCAGCCACATCTGTGCAGTTTGAAGGCAAGGGATGACTTGCATGTTAGCAATTTTATATTCATTTTTTCTGTACTGAAAGTTTCATTATTATCCTCTAGGACACAAAGTATCCCATCCATCCATCCATCCATCCATCCATTTTCTATCCCGCTTGTCCTAATAAGGTCGCGGTGGTAGCAGGGAGAGCAGAGAGGCCCAGACACCCCTGTCCCCAGCAACTTCCTCCAGCTCAGCCTGGAGGATCCCCAGCCGTTCCCAAGCCAGCTGTGAGATATAATCCCTCCAGCGGGTCCTGGGCAGACCTCGAGGCCTCGTCCCAGCTGGCCGTGCCTGGTATACCTCCAAAGGGAGGCACCCACGGGGCATCCTTATCAGATGCCCAAACTACCTCAACTGGCTCCTCTCAATGTGGAGGAGTAGTGGCTCTACTCTGAGTTCTTCCCGGATGTCCGAACTCCTCACCCTGTCACGGAGAGTGAATCCCAACACCCTGCGGATAAAACTCATTTCAGCCGCTTGTATCTGCGATCTTATTCTTTCGGTTATTACCCAAAGTTCATAACCATAGGTGAGGGTAAGGATGTAGATCGATCCCCTTTCTTAAGGATAGGGACCACCACCCCAGTTTGCCAATCCAAAGGCACTGTCCCCGAGGTCCATGCAACATTGCAGAGGCGTGTCAGCCACGACAGCCCTACAACATCCAGAGCCTTAAGCAGTTCCAGGCAGATCTCATCCACCCCTGGTGCTTTGCCACCGTGGAGCTTACCAACTATCTCAGTGACTTCCACCAGGGAACTGGACTCTGACAGCCCAGAAGCCTTTGGCCCTGACTCCTGTAAGGGAGGCATATCACTCGGGTTTAAGAGTTTTTCAAAGTGCTCCTTCCACCCCCCGACAATGTCCTCGTCAGAGTTTCTCCACTCTTGCTGAGCACAGCCTGAGTGAAACTCCTCCGACCCCTTCTGAGCTGCCAGAACCTCTTTGAAGCCGACCAATAGTTTTTTTCCATAGCCTCTTCAAACTCCTCCCATGCCCTGAATTTTGCTTCTGCAACCACAACCGCTGCTGCCTTTTTTTTTACCTACCGGTACTTATCTAGTGAGTCAGGAGTCCATAGAGCTAACCAGACCCTAAAGGCCTCCTTCTTCAGCTTGACGGCTTCCCTCACCACCGGTGTCCACCAGCGGGTTCTCAGGTTGCTGCCCTGGCTGGCACCAACAAGCTTTTGGCCACAGCTGTGCCTGGCTGCTTCCACAATGGAGGTTTTGAAGAGGGTCCATTCAGACGCCATGTCCCCTACCTCCTCCAGGACATGGGAGAAGCTCTCCCAGAGGTGTGAGTTGAAATCATTCCATACAAGGTCCTCCGACAGTTGTTCCCAGCATACCCTCACTAAACGCTTGGGCCTACCGGTTCTGTCCATCAGTTCTCCCCGCCATCTGATCCAACTTGCCACCAGATGGTGATCGGTTGACAGCTCAGCACCTGTCTTTACCAGAGTGTCCATAACATGTGGCCTCAAGTCAGATGAAACGACTACAAAGTCGATCATTGACCTTTGGCCTAAGGAGCTCTGGTACCAAGTACACTTATGAGCATCCTTGTGTTCGAACAAGGTGTTTGTTATGGACACACCCCGACTAGGACATAAGTCCAATAACATTTCACCATTCGGGTTCAGATCGGGCAAGCTGTTCTTCCCAGTCACCCCCCGCCAGATTTCCCAGTCATTGCCAACGTGAGTGTTGAAGTCCCCCAGCAGGACTATAGAGTCTGTAGGTGGGGCCCTGTCCAGAACTCCACCCACTCTCTCCAAGAAGGTCAAATACTCCGAACTGCTGTTTGGTGCATAAGCACATACAACAGTCAAAGTTTTCCTCTGTGCGACTCTAAGTCGCATTGTCCCGGTGGACGAGAGGTTCACCTCAAACTCCAACTGTATGGTAGCCAGCCAGGGGCTTGTGAGTATCCCCACATCCACCTGGCACCTCTCACCCCGTGCAGCTCCTGAGTAGGTGAGGGATCACCCCCTATCGAGGAGTTTGGTTCCAGAGCCAACACTGTGAGTGGAGGTGAGCCCAACTATATCTAGTTGGTATTTTTCAACCTCCCGTACCAGTTCCAGCTCCTTCCTCCCCAGTGATGTAACACTCCACATACCAAGAGCCAGTTTCTGTCACGCGGGGCTGCCACGCCATGCGCCACCCTGCCCTCTCTCACCGCCTGGTACACATTGCGCCCAACCCCCATGTTGGACCTTGCGGGTGGTGGGCCCACATGGCGTCCCCACGATGCCTTTTCGGGCTGAGCCCGGCCGAGTTACGAGGGCTGCCCGGCCACCAGCCGCTCGCCTAGGAACACTACCCCAGGCCTGGCTCCAGGGGTAGGTCTCTGTGACCCTCTTCCGGGCAGGGTAAACGTTCTTTTGTTCCCGTTTTCCATAGGGGTTTTTTGGATCATGTTAGTCTGGATTTTCACTCCAGACCTGTTCGCCTTGGGAGACCCTACCAGGAGCATACTGCTCCCGATGACATAGCTCTGGAGATCACACAAGCCCTTCCGCCACGCAAGGCCCCAGTCCAGGAAGGGTCCCAGTAGTCCCAATATTCATAACAAAGGGTCCCAAAGTAGCCCAGTATTCATGACAAACCCGAAAATGGACGATTGAAACAATAACTTTGCATGTGTTCTGTAACTATGATGATTTTTCTCTGTAGCTTGGCCATTGATTTAGTTGGTCCTTTATCTATGTTTTTAATTCTGGCTTCATTGGCAGCAGTTGAATTCTGACTTTATGTTCTGGGTGGTACGGTGGCACAGCAAGTAGCGCTGCTGTCTCACAGCGCCTGGGTGGTGCGAGAGAACGTGAGTTTGATCCACGCTCAGTCCGTGTGGCGTTTGCTTGTTCTCCCCGTGTCTGCGTGTGCTTCCTCCGGGTGCTCCTGTTTCCTCCCATAGTCCAAAGACATGCTGTTCCGGTTCCCCCGTAGTGTGTGAGTGTCACGGAGTGAGTGTGTTTCACTGATGCATGGGTGAGTAACCCCTTGTAAGTAGTGTATCTAGCAGTGTAAATCACCTTGGTGAATAAGGTGTGTGGGCTGGTAACACTACATAGAGTTCATTGGAAGTTGCTTTGGAGAAAAGTGTCTGCTAAGTGAATAAATGTAAAGGTAAAATGACTACACACATTATTGTTATTTAAACTTTCACTGTTTTGTCCAAATAATTTTCTAGACAAGCAACTTTACAATTATTTACCCAGTCACAGAGCAGGGTATTTTTAACATATCGCTTCATGGTAAGTCCATTGATTGAGGGCACTGGAGCAGGCGTTGGATGCAAACGAGCACTGTCGAATTCTGAAGCAACAGTACTCCATCTGCTGCCCTTGAAAAATTGATCGAAATGTAAAAGAACCTCAGTTTTCTGCTTCATTAAAAATGTTTTAGTATCCCAGGAACATAATCAGTCCAAATGGAATATTGTCCATTTAGAGAGAATATTTGTTAAACTAACTGAGTCAAGCTGTGTGAATTTCCAAACCTGTCTTCGGGGACCCCCAGCTGTTCCACAGCTTTGTTCCGTGCCATCTCAAGCAGAGCTCTTTTTTTTTTTTTCTTCCAATTAAGAGCTTGATGATTTCTTGATTGCCTAAATCAGGTGTGCTGCAGATGGGTTAGAACACACTTGAGAAATGACTGGGTCTCCCCAAAGAGATGATGTGTAACCACTGGACCAGTGCTGTGAACTTCAGCAGTAGTGAATTGACTCAAAGTTCCAGCTTGTTGAAAAGGGCCCAGAGACTCTCCTCTCTTTTGCCGGATTGCTCTGTAGTAAACCTGCTTACAAAGTTGCTGTTCGGCAGTGAACAGCAAAGATTTATAGGTGGCAGAAATTTGTCAAACTCCGATATTTACATACAGCAGATTCTTTTCTCCAGAGCAACTTGCAGCATCAAGTTAATTATATGAATTTACCCATATAGATAACGGGGTCATTTTTACTGAAGCAATTTAGGGTAAGTAAACCTGTTCAAAGGCAGTACAGCAGTAGGTGGGATTTGAACTGGCAACCCTTGGAGCCCAAGGCAATAGCTCTAGCCAGTACTCTGCCTGGTATAACAGTAGGCTGCAACGGATTCATATATACAATTCCGCTTAATATGTTCAGGCACCAGCGGATAGACGCAAATAGTTTTGATGTAGATCACTTTAGTCATGACACTGAGCAGAAGATGTAAGCTGATTTGGTTACACACCATTAAAGGTATCGAATGGTTGATGACTATGAAAGCAAGCATTCTGCTTTCAGCTCTTCTTTGTCACATCTGCCACATTTCGGATAGGCTTCCACCACCTCCCAAGGACTTTCTGTGGGAATATAACTGCTTTGGTCCTGTTGCAGAACAGTCTGACCTCCGGCTTTCGGCAGAACGGCCTCGTCCCTGAACTTGGTGGAATGCAGTTACAGCCGAAGCACTTAGACTTGGCACAATACCATTAAATACGCAACCCAAAAAGACCGTGTTCTGCAGTGTGTTCACGACGAGGACGAGCTGTGTCAGTGTCTGTTGGGTCAGTGTCATCACACTGTGTGTGGTGGACTGCAGGGGTGGCTGCATACCGCTCTCCAGACATGATAGAAATGTATACATATTTCTCTGAGCTGTGAGTCTGCCAACAGAGCCTCTTATCTGTGAGAAATTCCTTCATGTACAACTCTCTTTGTCCCCTGCCCCCCCCCATCGCCTAACAGGCGTAATTTTTTTCTCTTCCACATACGGATATAGTTCCTCCTGCAGTCACACTTGGCTCTTGACCAATCCCTTCGAGAGGAAGTGACGGTACCAACAGAAAGGGGGAAAATGTGCACAGCAGTTTGCAAATCTAGCCTTTTTGTGTCAGTATCCTCCGCCATTGTTTGTTGACATGCAAAAGTGAGGTTTGTTGTGGCTGCTTGGTGAAGGAGGTCAGGATTCAGCTGAGTATGTAAACACTCTACTGTGCAGCTGCACCCTCCAAGTCCTTAATGGCTAGAGTGGTATGTCTTATACCTGCCATTACTATAGGAGGTAACAAAGTAATGGTGCACATCTCTCCACATGATGGAGACCCAGGACTAATTGCACATCAGCATCATACTCCAAAGCAATCGCTTCTGGCAGTTCCAGTTGGACACTTTAATTACTTTGGATTTTTTAAAAATTGATTTGGGATCATTTTGCTGTACTCTTGTGCTTAAAATGTGCTTTTTGTATGATATAAGCAGTGAATGTGCATCTTGTCGCATGAAGAAGGGTAAACAAGCCTTTCCTTTGTATTCCAGGCAAAGCAGCGCTATGAGAAGGCCCTGGAGGAGCTGAATCGCTGTAACCCGCGCTACATGGAAGACATGGAGCAGGTGTTTGAGATCGCACAGGAGGCTGAGAAGAAGCGCCTGTGCTTCTTTAAGGAAGTCCTCCTGGACATCTACAAGCAACTGGACCTCTCGAGCAATGATGTGTATGTCAAGCACCGTGCACCGTAGTTAACCGGAAATTATGTCTCTCTTTCTCGTTTAAATTTTGGGTAGTTCAAGAGGAGTTAATTATTGTCACTCACAAGAGGTGTTAAGCAGTATCATATACAACTGTGCTTTTTTTGACCTTGAAGTTTATCTCTACAGGTTTAAAGAAATATATCAAAACCTGGCCAAGACCATAGCTGGAGCCAGCGATACCGAGGACCTGAGGTGGTGGCGAAACACACATGGACCTGGTATGACCATGAACTGGCCACAGTTTGAGGTTAGGAACGAACGTTCATTCGGTATAAACATTAAAGCAGTTGCGTGGAACTGTTGCTTAAACATTGCATATGTTTCTCTCTCCATTCTGTAATTCCGTTTCAAAGATTCTCTGCCATCTAAATACCTCAGTGTACTTGATTATTTAATTATTTCAGTTTTTAATTAAGACGGGTGCAGTGGCGCAGCGGGTTTGGACCGTGCCTGCTTTCTGGTGGGTCTGAGGTTCAAGTCCCTCTTGGGTGCCTTGTGACGGACTGGCATCTCGTTCTGGGTGTGTCCCCTCCCCCTCTATCCTTGCACCCTGTGTTGCCGGCTTAGGCTCTGGTTTGCCGCGACTCTGCTTGGGATAAGTGGTTTCAGCCAGTGTGTGAGTTTTTAAATGAGCTCATCAATTCCATGAATTCATATTTTACCAGGAAATGACAAGATTTAGGAAAATATTCTGATTTTTCTAATTTCGTGAAAAGATGTATAGAACAGGGCAAGACTTTCAAAAAGCCTTTATTAGGGAAGCATTTTCAGATATTTGCACACAGTCACATGTTTATGCCCTCCAAGGAGTGGACGCCTGAAACGAGTCACTCCATCAGTCGCAAGGAGAGGAACAGCCAGGCTGAGAACGTGGTCACCTTGACCAACATCGTCTCTGCTGGGGAGGAGGTGCCTAGGAACCCCCCGGAGAACACCAGGTAATGGGCCCATTACTAATAAAACTCCCAGTAGTCCAATGAAACAGCCACTTATAGTCCTCATGTTGGCACTATTCCACACAATGTTTCAAAAACACGGTCTAGTTGTGCAGTGCGCAAATCGCTGTCCTTCCAAATCCAGGCATGCTTTGTTATATTTTAATGTCCTGTTCAAAATAGTTTCGTATACAGTGCCAGCGGGAGAGATGTAGTCCAGGCTGTAATTACAGCTAATTTTCTAATTGGAAATTTTGTGTTTTTTGAGATTACTGAAGGTTTTTTTTATGACAGATTTACACGATAATGCAGTGTAATTTTTCGATGTAGAACAGGCAGAATTATTATGGTTCTAGCTATGTTTATAGTGTATTTAATACAACACTTAGCATTTAATTTGCAATGTTTTATATTTATTTCTGTCATGTTTGCCCAGTGTTTCACTTTTGATTTTCCAAAAGTTATAGGGAAAAAAATCTCTTGGAGCTATTTATTCAGTAATAGTATTTAATTTTTCACTGCTTCTGCTGATAGATCATGGGATCACGGAGGATGTTTTATATTAACAGTATTACCCCCAGGGGCCTGTTTCCTGTGTCCTGTGAGCAGGGGAACTTAATCAATGTTGTGAATGGTGTTTTCTCTGCTGCACAGTGTGTGGATGGCATCACAGCTGGGGTTCTTGAGTAAATATTTAATCCAGAGTGTAAACAGATGCCAGGATTATTATGAGTGTGTGTCAGATCTCCGCCAGCAGACGTCAGTGTTCACCGTTACATTTCTCACTTCCCTTTTGGTTAATTCGGTCATCAGGGTGCAGCTGCCATGGCTTAATGCAATAGGTGCATTAAAATGACTCTCTTCATTATCTTGCATTATCAGGTACACCTAGGTTATTTGTCTTATTTTTTTTTAAATGATTGCTTCCAAATTATATTCCCTATATACTGTAGGTTTAATGGAGTAAAGTGCGTAAAGGTGGAATATTTAGGAATGTGTAGTCCTCAGTGTTGTGGTAGAAGTGAGAATGATTAACAAATGACTAGATTACAGCTCAATATGCCTTATGTGTCCTGTTCCTGAAAAATCCTTAATTCACTTTTTATATACATTTCACCAACTTTGTCAGCATACAAAATGTCAGATGGATTCTTACAGTAATATTAAGAAACAACACAATTTTTGTAAAAGGAGAGAATCAAATATTATGCCACGGTTTATTATTGAGTTTTTTTTTTTTTTTCTTCTCTCCCCTCTCTTGATTCTGGTTATGATGCTGTTTGTGTCACTTGCCTCTGCAGAGGTGGAAAGGGTGACTCTGCAGACTGTTCCGATGAGGACAGTGCTGCAAAGAGCATGGCCACCAACGGCGTGAGTGAGGAGGGGAAGGCGATGGGCGAACGTGTGAGAGCTCTATACGACTATGAGGGTCAGGAAGCTGACGAACTGAGCTTCAAAGCAGGTATCCAGCCCTACTCACCTATTCAAACACCAGCCAGCTGCCCTGTTGTACAACATTTATTTGATGCGCTTAGATATGGAAGGCACAATGACAATTCCTGTCATACCCCCACTGTTGTTTATAGTTTCATTACACAGTCTGTAGTCAACTTTCTTCTTTGTCTGATGTATTTGTTTCTTTGCTTTATGCCTGTGTTCAAGTGCTCTATGCCACTATGTGAGAAGAGTGCTCTATAAAAATAAATTGAATTGAATTGAAAATGAAGGTGATGTTTGGCATTTGAAAACAGTCCCAAGTAAAGGTCATGGTTGCAGTCTTGTAACCTGATGGGTTATGGTTTCATGTCCAAAGAGGGTCACTCCAGGTACTCTTGAAAGGGGCTGAGTTGAATGACTTTGGTCCTCTTTTTTTGTTTCCACTCTGGACCTGCAGGTGATCAGCTCATGAAGCTGAGCGAGGAAGATGAGCAGGGCTGGTGCACGGGACAGTTGGACAATGGAGAAGTGGGCCTCTACCCAGCCAACTATGTCCAAGTTATCTGGGACAGTTGATCTGAATGACAGTGACGGGCGCGCTGTGAACTTTGATTCCAGGTGTGGCAGACCTAGTGGAAAGAAGATCTTCTTTTATTAAGTGTCAGGTCTTTGAGTGGGACCTTGACATTTTGGTGCCCTTCGAAGGACATACGTGACATTTCTGCACTGCTTGTCCTTGGCTGGTTTTGCAGACACCAGCTACAAGGATCCTTCCAAGTCGAGGGTTTAATCTGGTGGACTTTGCCACAGAGCAGGTCACTAACCTGCCACATCTCACATTTCTGCAAAACTTGTCTACAGGACTTAGACAAGTGCAGATCTTCCAGAAAGTTCTATGAAACAATATACTTACCATTCCACTATTTCACGGTATATTCGAACCAAATTAAACAGATTTGCCTGTTGGTAGGTTGATTTTCTTTGGTTTCATTTATTTGTAAAAGTTCAGATGTTCTGACAGGCTTATGAACATATTTTTAAAGATCTCTAGAAATGGTTGTGCATTTTTGAGGTGTGCTTCACACCCTTATTATTAATGCGGATCACACTGCACACGTGTTTAGTTATTAGCAGGGAATATAACGGAAAAGGTCTCCCCCCAAATCTTTTGGGTTTTTAGGTAGTCTGTGTGTCTGTTGATGTACACCTTTTTATATGTTTCGCTTCTTAAAATGTTTACATACATGTTTCTGTATAAATGAAAAGATATACCAGTGAGCTAACTTAGATCTTTGGAAGGAGAGATGTTTATTGGAAAGTGGTGATACAGTATAGCCCCCTAACATTTTTGTTGTTGATATCAGAATCTCATACATAATAATACTGTGACTTATGGGCTAATTGAAATATATATTTGTATATGTCACATCAAAACATTTAATTTTGTTTTATATGATGTCAATGTGTGTAGAGAATTTTTAGAATCGATTAGTGTGAGAATTATGTTTTATAATTTTTTTTTTGCATATTTTGGAAAAAATCGGGATCATTTCAGTGCCTGATCTTGACATCTGAGTGCATTTACCTGAAAGAAATAAAAGTGAATCACTTTAAATATCTAATTTCTTTAAGGGTGATCATTTCCAGGCTATTTCGGCAAATGGCTTTAATACTGGGTCCTTGCTTTCACGGAGGGGGAAAAAAAACGAGAAATCTTTTTTTTTCCCCCCCAGTGATTTTAATCTGTCTCTAACAAATGAGAACGATTCTCCACATTTGTGAGCCTCAGCAGCCTGCGCCCTCAGGACAGCAGAAGCCAGCTGAAGAGCTCCTCCAGGTGAGCAGTGAATGCTGCCTCCGTCATGTTCCTGCCTCACACTTGTCAAAGTGCCCATCAGCAGCTCCGTGGACAAGGGAGTGGATTGCATCCATCCCCCAGTGGGTGTAATGGATGGGCTCGGTGGTGATGTCCCATTTAATGTAGAATTTCCAGGAGAGGTAGGCAGCCACTGGCACTTGGACCACCAGAATTTTTTTTTCTCCCTTAACTTTCAGTTGGGAATTTTTGTTCCTTTCTTTCGTGGCCAGTAGGCATACTTATAGCTTTATAAAAGCATTGATAATTTATTATGCTAGTCTGTAGTTTCTTTGTTTCCTTGTCTGGTGTATTTCTTTCTTTGCTCTGTGCCTGTGTTCAAGTGCTTTGTGTCACAGCATGAAACATAAATTGAATTGAATTGATGTGCACTTCCCTCTCTGTCAATTCAAGGGGAGTTTGACTTTCCGTCACGGATATTTTTCCGTCCCCTGGATGTTGGGCTAGTTGTCTTTCTCTTTGGTGACTCTATTTTTTCAGTCAAGCATTATTTCAGTCATTATGTCACTGTGTTCACGAAGGGAGCGGAATTTTGTCCATTGTCAATAACCCCTTGTCCTGAGCAGGGTGGTGGTGGTGGTGGTGGTGGTCTGCCGTCTATCTCATGATGAATGGGCACAAGGCTGAGAGGGGAACACCCTAGATGAGACACCGGTCCATCGCAGGGTAGTCACACACAGCCACTCCCCCATTCACACACTAGAGGCAATTTAGAGTCACCAATTCACCTGAATCGCATGTCTTTTGGTTGTGGGGGCGGGACCCAGAGGAAACCCGAGGAAACCCACGTAAACACAGGGAGAACGTAGCAACTCGAACCTATGACCCAGCCCAAGCACCGTAAGGTAGCAGCACTACTTGCTGGGTCTGAAATTCATTGTGTGTATTTTCCTAAAGTCATGGGGGTCCCTGCTCATCAGTTTGAAATGTGGTGTAATGATATCATCTGACCAGTTGATGGCGCCGTTAGTTCCTGTTTCCTATCCACAGGCTTTGTGTGGAATAATGTTTTTGCATGTTTATTTGTAGAGTTGCAGTGTTAAAAATCCCATTCCTTGACTTTGGTTTAACCAAACATTTAAAGCGACTCCATGTGTGTTGTGAGTGTGTAAGGCAGTTTGTGGGCACACGCCATACTTTCCTCCTCTCTGCTGACACATAGCGGGGGTGTGATGGGGGCCCAGCTGTTTTCCTCCAAGGAGAAGAAGCTGGGGTGGAGGACAGTGCAGGACAGCTCCTAGCATCTGTCTTTTTCATATGAACTATGTGTACAGTTGCAACTGTGCTGTGTGTAATTAAAAATACCATATGTACATTTCTTCTACAGCAGGACTTCGTTGTCAGTTAATGTAGTTTTTCTCATTGAGATTAATGCAAAGCTTAACTTATTTTTGTTCAATCATCACATTTTTTCCCCTCCTCTCCAAGGCCACATACAATTTTAAGCAATTCAGGGTAAGTCCTTGTACTTGAAGTAGGAGGTGGGATTTGAACCTAGGCCCTTCATGTGCAGGGCAGCAACCACTGCACCAGCTGCTGGTCACGTTTGCAGTGTTTCATGTATCTCAGTCCTTGGTGACATAATGTGGCCATAGATCCATCGCTGCTGATTAATTTATTAGTGTCACTAAAACTGTGCCAGTGTTCATTCTGTTTGTGGTTTGTTTTATTGTTGTTTTTAACTGTTTTTAAATATTTATATTACTTCCTGGAATTGTTAGTTCTGTATGGCTTCATATATTGGTTGGTCTTCCTTGTTGTTACTGTAGAACTGTTTCATTCCCCCAACAAATGGTGTTCATCGTGTTTTCCAGTGTTGCTCCCATGCAGGTTAACAGCTGATTGCTGTTCTCTTTCAGAGTATGACCTCTAACAGGTCATGAAAGAAAGTCATATTATGATGTAAGGGTAAGTTTAAAAAAAATAAATAAAAAAAATTGACCTTTGTGTCCTTTTTCAGTCCTATCACACACCTATCAGCAGTGTACCTGTACCGGGAGTAGAGTGTGGAGGCCAGGTGGACGTGCTCCTCCTCTTCGCATGCCCATTGGGCTGCCTTTGGCTGTTCTTCACACCACGGGCCAACTGCACAGCCAGGCGCCCGAGAAATTTGCACCATTTGGAAACTGTGGGTTTCTGGCACTAGACAGAGCATGCAGACGGTCAAGCCGTGCTCGGAGGCAGCAGCCGGTTAAGGCACCCTTTGAATTTTTCAACCTAATCAGCTGTTCGTTGGGCTGCATGGTGTGGGCTAGCCCTTAGCCCCTTCTTGTGAAGCCTTAAAAATGTTGTGGATATGGCATCACTTCTGACCTGGGGTATTCCTCAATAATAAATTAACTGCAGTCTTAGAGTGGAGTGGATCTATAATTGATGTTTTCACTTGCAGCAAGAAGTAGAGACACATACGCTACTTTCACTACTTATTCACTTTTAAATCACAAATCAGAAATGTCTGCGTTTTCTTGTTTTGCATTTTAGAGCACCATGCAAGAAGCGTCTATATTCCAGTTGTTTTTTTGAAATATCATTGTGACCTCTGTGGGACTTCACTATCTGCAACAGTTGGGGGGGGGGGGACCTCATTGGTGTTTAACATTAAGTCTGAGCGCACTTGTTTTTACTTATTTACACTTATTTACTTGGCTAATGCTTGTTTACAAAGTGATTTATGGTGTCAAAATGTTTTTACCTCCTCCGTGAACCGCCACCTTATTGTGGTGGAGGGGTTTGAGTGCCTGAATGAGTCCAGGAGCTATGTTGTCTGGGGTTACATGCCCCTGGTAGGGTCTCCCATGGCAGACAGGTCCTGGATGACAGACGAGACAAAGCGCGGTTCAAAAACCCCTTATGACGAAAAAATCAAGGCGTCCGTTTACCCCGCCCGGTATGGGGTCACCGGGGCCCCACCCTGGAGCCAGGCCTGGGGGGGGGGCTCGCATGCGAGCGCCTGGTGGCCAGGTCTATGCCCACGGGGCCTGGCCGGGCTCAGCCCGAAGCCACAACGTGGAGCCGCTCTTCGGTGGGCTCACCACCTGCCGGAGAAACCGTAAGGGGCCGGTGCATTGTGATTTGGGCGGTGGTCGGGGCCGAGTGCCCGGCCGACCCAAACCTCGGGCGCCAACTCTGGTTTTTGGGACTTGGAATGTCACCTCACTGGCGGGGAAGGAGCCTGAGCTGGTGCGGGAAGTTGAGAGATACCGTCTAGATATAGTCGGGCTCACTTCCACTCACAGCTTGGGTTCTGGAACCACTCTACTCGATCGAGGGTGGACTCTCCACTATTCTGGCGTTGCCCAAGGTGAGAGGCGGCGGGCTGGTGTGGGCTTATTAATAGCCCCCCAGTTCAGCCGCCATGTGTTGGAGTCTACCCCGGTGAACGAGAGGGTCATCTCCCTACGCCTTCGGGTCAGGGAACGGTCTCTCACTGTCGTTTGTGCTTATGCGCCTAGCGGCAGTGTAGAGTACCCGGCCTTTTTAGAGTCCCTGGGGGGCGTGCTGGAAAGCGCTCCCACTGGGGACCCTGTCGTTCTACTGGGGGACTTTAACGCCCACGTGGGCAGCGACAGTGATACCTGGAGGGGCGTGATTGGGAGGAACGGCCTCCCTGATCTGAACCCGAGCGGTGAGTTGTTATTGGATTTCTGTGCTAGTCGCGGTTTATCCATAACGAACACCATGTTCATGCATAAGGGTGTCCACCAGTGCACTTGGCACCAGGACACCCTAGGTCGGAGGTCGATGATCGACTTTGTAGTTGTTTCTTCTGACCTTCGGCCATATGTCTTGGACACTCGGGTGAAGAGAGGGGCTGAGCTGTCAACTGATCACCACCTGGTGGTGAGTTGGATTTGATGGCAGGGGAAAAAGCTGGACAGACCTGGCAGGCCCAAACGCATAGTGAGGGTCTGTTGGGAACGTTTGGCGGAGGCCCCTGTCAGAGAGGTCTTCAACTCCCACCTCCGACAGAGTTTCAACCAGGTCCCGAGGGAGGTGGGGGACATTGAGTCTGAATGGACTATGTTCCGCTCCTCCATTGTCGGTGCGGCGGTTCGGAGCTGCGGCCATAAGGTCTCCGGTGCCTGTCGCGGCGGCAATCCCCGAACACGGTGGTGGAAACCGGAAGTAAGGGATGCCGTCAAGCTGAAGAAGGAGTTCTATCGGGCCTGGCTGGCTCATGGGACTCCTGAAGCAGCTGACAGGTACCGACGGGCCAAACGGAGCGCGGCTCTGGCAGTCGCCGCGGCAAAAACTCGGGCTTGGGAGGAGTTCGGTGAGGCCATGGAGGAAGACTTTCGGTCGGCCTCAAAGAGATTCTGGCAAACCGTCCGACGACTCAGAGGGGGGAAGCGGTGTTCCACGAACACTGTTTACAGTGGAAGTGGTGCGCTGCTGACCTCAGCTGAGGATGTTCTCGGGCGGTGGAAGGAGTACTTTGAGGATCTCCTCAATCCCTCCGACACGCCTTCCGTAGAGGAAGCTGAGGCCGGGGACTCGGAGGGGGACTCGTCCATTACCCTGGCTGAAGTTGCTGAGGTAGTCAAAAAACTCCTCGGTGGCAAGGCTCCGGGAGTTTCTCAAGTCTCTGGATGTTGTGGGGCTGTCTTGGCTGACACGCCTCTGCAGCATCGCGTGGAGTTCGGGAACGGTGCCTCTGGACTGGCAGACCGGGGTGGTGGTCCCTCTTTTTAAGAAGGGGGACCGGAGATTGTGTTCCAACTACAGGGGGATCACACTCCTTAGCCTCCCTGGGAAAGTCTATGCCAGGGTACTGGAAAGGAGAATCCGACCGATAGTCGAACCTCGGATTCAGGAGGAGCAATGCGGTTTTCGCCCTGGCCGTGGAACACTGGACCAGCTCTATACCCTCACTACGGTGCTGGAGGGTTCGTGGGAGTTTGCCCAACCAGTCCATATGTGTTTTGTGGACCTGGAGAAGGCATTCGACCGTGTCCCTTGTGGCATCCTGTGGGGGGTGCTACGGGATTATGGGGTTCGGGGCTCGTTGCTACGGGCTGTTCGTTCCCTGTATGACCGGAGCAGGAGCTTGGTTCGCATTGCCGGCAGTAAGTCAGACCTGTTCCTGGTGCATGTTGGACTCCGCCAGGGCTGCCCTTTGTCACCGATTCTGTTCATTATTTTTATGGACAGAATTTCTAGGCGCACTCAGGGAACGGAGGATGTCTGTTTTGGTGGCCGCGAGATCTCGTCTCTGCTTTTTGCGGACGATGTGGTCCTGTTGGCTTCATCAAGTCAAGACTTGCAGCGTGCACTGGGGAGGTTTGCAGCCGAGTGCGAAGCGGCGGGGATGAGAATCAGCACCTCCAAATCCGAGGCCATGGTTCTCAGTCGGAAAAAGGTGGACTGCCCCCTCCGGGTTAGGGGGGAGCTCCTCCCTCAAGTGGAGGAGTTTAAGTATCTCGGGGTCTTGTTCACGAGTGAGGGAAAAATGGAGCGGCAGGTTGGCAGACGGATCGGTGCGGCGTCCGCAGTAATGCGGTCATTGTACCGGTCTGTTGTGGTGAAGAAGGAGCTGAGTCGTAAGGCGAAGCTCTCAATTTACCGGTCGATCTACGTTCCTACCCTCACCTATGGTCATGAACTCTGGATCATGACCGAAAGAATGAGATCGCGGATACAAGCGGCAGAAATGAGTTTCCTCCGCAGAGTGGCTGGGCGCACCCTTAGGGATAGGGTGAGGAGCTCAGTCACCCGGGAGGAGCTCGGAGTAGAGCCGCTGCTCCTCCGCATCGAGAGGAGCCAGTTGAGGCGGCTCGGGCATCTGTTCCGGATGCCTCCTGGACGCCTCCCTGGGGAGGTGCTCCGGGCTTGTCCCACTGGGAGGAGGCCTCGGGGCAGACCCAGGACACGTTGGAGAGACTATGTCTCCCGGCTGGCCTGGGAACGCCTTGGGGTTCCCCCAGAGGAACTGGAGGAGGTGTGCGGGGAGAGGGAGGTCTGGAGTACTCTGCTCGGACTGCTGCCCCCGCGACCCGGCCCCGGATAAAAGCGGAGGAAGATGGATGGATGGATGGAAATGTTTTTACCCCTTTATACAGCTTGATCATTTTTACGGGAGCAAAGGAGTCGAAGTACCTTGCTCAAGGGTACTACAGAAGGAAGTGGGATTGGAACCTGGGTCCTTTGAATGCATAGCAGTGGATCTAATAATGGGCAGCACGGTGGCACAGCCAGAAGCACTGCTGTCTCACAAGACCTGCATGGTGCGAGAGAACATGGGTTCAATCCCCAGTCAGTCTATGTAGAGTTTGCATGTTCTCCCCATGTCTGCATGGGTTTCTTCTGGGTGCTCTGGTTTCTTCCCACAGTCCAGTGACTTCCAATGAATTCTATGTAGTGTTATTAGCCCACACACCTTATTCACTGCAGTGACTTACACTGCTAGATACACTACTGACACTGGGTTACTAATCCAGACATCAGTGGAACACACTCTGTCTGTCACTTGCACACTATGGGGGTACCTGAACAGCATGTCTTTGGACTGTGGGGAGAATGTACAAATTCCACAAAGACTGACTGGGGATCAAACCCATGTCCTCTTGCACCACCCAGATGCTGTGAGACAGCAGTGCTACTTGCCTTGCTGACATCAGGGGTGGAAACACACAGACTCCACATGGAAGGACACTAGTCAGGAACTGGTCTGAGGGCCAAGATATGAGTGTTTGAATTGGTAGCACTGGGCCACCTGCAGGCCCTGCCACTAGAGCTCATATGGCAGAGACACACATGCTCATGCTGTCACTACTGCTATTTATAGGATCCCAAATTCAAAGTACTATAATTCTGTGGAAGTACTGTTGCTGTGTATAGTATAATAATGATTTTGACTGTGATGTGGATTTGTAAATACAAATCAATATTTGCATATAAAACATTAAAGCAGTTTTTCTATGGGAATAATCTCCTGCTTGGCATATTTTTCTGTCAGAATGGGATTTTTTTCCCCCCCGTAACACCAGGTGGTGGTGTTTTGTACCCTAACAATGATGTTGGTTGACTAACCTAGTACAGAAATCCATACACTAACTCTTCATGGTGGGATGGTGCAGGCGGATCATGTGCTATAGCGAAGTCAGCTGCGAAGCCCAGACATTTGCAGCCAGCAGCAAGTCTTTGTCCTTTGGCATCCTCTGTTTCCATCTCTCCAAGTACAGCATGTGGATTGTTTGTGTTGTATGTCAATAACATTACATGTGTTCTTTTAGCACTTTTCTCAATGCAAAAAGTGCACTACATCAACAGAAGGATCCATTTAGACGTAGACACACAATTCTTGAATATGGTCAGTTTGTCGCATACCACCATATGAATCAGTATACACTACTCAAGTAGCTTTAAAATCATTTAAAAAAAAATTATTATTAAACACACAGTATTTGTCAATCACGCTCTAAAGAGTGAAGGTGATTATGGATTTCAGGAGGAACTCTCCAGCACTCCCCTCCCCATCATTCTCAACAGCACTGTGTCAGTCACGGAGTCCTTCATGTTCCTGGGTCCTACGATCTCCAGGACCAGGACCTGAAGTGGGACACTCCATCGTGAAAAAGGCCCAAAAGCAGTTGCAATTCCTCAGCCAATTGAAGAAGTTCAGCCTGCCATGGGACCTGCTGATCCAGTTTTACTGAGCTATCATTGAGTCTATCCTGTGCACTGCTATAACTGTCTGGTTTGGCTCGGCTACGAAATGGGACAGAAATAGGCTACAAAGGACAGTCTGGACAGCTGAGAGGATCACTGGTGCAGCCCTGCTTACCCTTCAAGTCCAGAATGAGGAAGCATGCGAGCAAAATGGTCACTGATCCCACACACCCAAACTCTTTACACTTCTCCCCTGGGGCAGATGCTACAGAGCACTGTCCACCAGGATAACAAGACACAAGAGCAGTTTTTTCACACTCATGAACAGTTAACACTCCTCTATAGGTCTCCTGTCAGTGCAACATTATCCAACCACTTTTTGTAATTTAATTATTTCTTTACTTTTTTTATTTATACTCGTGTTTGTACACCTGGTAAATATTTATTTATTCTGTAATTCTGTGTCAGCAGTTTGTCTCTTTGTTTGTAAATACTGGAGGCTTCTAGAACCACAGCGAATTCCTTGTGTGCGTTAGCACACTGGCCAATAAAACTCATTCTGGTTCTGATTCTGACAGTAAACATTTATTGAGCACATAGTTCAGGAGAGAAGCAAGTCCAAAAGAGGTGAATTTTGAGGCCCTTCTTGAATGTTGAGAGAGATTCAGCAGTTCTGAGTGAAAGGGAGAGGTCATTGTACCGCAAACCGAATACCTTTTTTCTTTTGATTTTGGACCTTTGGTGGGTATGACCACCAAGCGGACAGAGATGGAGTAATGTAGCAGTTCTGCAGGTTTTTAGTGATTGATCAAATCTTCTAGATATCGGGGAGCAGACATGTTGATGGTTTTTTAGACTGTAACTAGCTTCTTAGTTTGATCTGGGCAGCAATCGGAAGCCAAAGCAGAGACATGAGGAACATGGGAACGCTCTGGCAGGACAAGCATGACTCATGCAGCAATGTTCTCTATCAGCTGGAGATGTTTGTTGGAGGAGGCTTGTAGGACACATAAGAGACAGTTGCAGTGGCCTAGGCCAGATGCCACCATGGCCTGGACCAAAAGATAGATGCATACAGTTTCTTGTGAGATTAGGATGAATCCAGCAGGACTTGGTTCTGGCTTCAATATGTTGAGAGAAAGACAGACTTGATTTAATCATTACACTCATGGTCTTAGCCAATGAAGTAGGAGAAATGAGAAAGTTGCCCATATTAATTGATCTCAACAGTAGGACAGACCAACTGGGAGGTGAAGGATCCCTGTTTCAGAGAGGCTGACTTGTAGGTAGTGATCAGACATCCAGGCGAAGATATCCAAGGAAACATTTATTGCTCAGTAGGGAAAAGAGAAGAAGAGCTTGGTACCATCGCAGCAGCAGTGGTAAGAGAATCCATGGAAGGCGATGACAGGGAAGCGGTGTAGACTGAGAAAAGTAGGGGTCCCAGTACCGAGCCCTGTGGGACACCAGTTGAGAGAGGCTGAGGGGATGAACGGGAGCCCCGTCAGACCACTTCGCACAATCTACAGGATAAGGAAGGACTTGAACCATGTCAGTGCTGTTCCTTTGATGCCAATCTGTCCAAGACAGGAGAGTAGAATCCGATGCTTCACAGTGTGAAATGTGGCAGACAGGTTAAGGAGAATGAGGACAAAGGCGAGGCAGATGGCTCTACCCAACTTCATTAATTGACTTTATTTACTAAACTGTATTTACTACTACTACTACTACTATGCAGTTTTACTGTGCATTTTTTTCAGGAGAATCCAGGTTTGACCATTTTACCTCCAACTGCCACGGAGTTTGGGGCTGGTACTACGGGCGATTTAGTGCCACTAATTTACTTGAACTGCATGTTCTGAACTGAACACTCTGAATTCCCTCGAGTGTGTGAATGTGTGTGTGTGTGTGTGTGTGGTGCTGCATTGTACTGGGGTGGGGTCCAGGGTGCACCCCACAGACCTGAGCTCTGATTCTGGAATAGGTTCAGGACTGATATTACCCTGACCAGGACAAACGGATAATATGAGGGTTGTCTGACCTCTGTCCAGAGTTTAAAATATTAGAGTTTTTTCATAATTTACAACAGTCACACTGAGGGACTGGTGTCTGTGTGCAATCAGCTGAAGAAGTCCACTTTTCCCTTTGGAGTTCAGTAGAGCCATGACCTGTGCTTCAGCTTTGACCCGAGTCAGTCACTTCTGCTCAGATAACAGTGCAAAATACTCACTATCAATAAGTGAAAAGCTTTTCTTTTTGGATATGGGAAAGGGAGCCCTTTTGTCTAAGGAGACTTTCTGGATGAGGGTTCCCAACATCTGTCGGATGGCAGAAGGCCAAATAATGTGTATTGTTACATAGCATATGACCTGCGAATCATCTGCGATCGTATGAAAATGTTAGAATCTGAATTATTAGAAATTTCTGTCAATTCACACTTAATATTTTTGAGAGAATTGGAAATACTAATCTGTTTTTTGTACAGCATAGGTATAGTTGAAGTTTACAATGTTAAGGTAATTACAACTATTTACCCATTTATACAGCTAGCTCATTTTACAGGAGCAATTTAGGGTAAGTACCTTCCTGGAGGGTAGGTATAGCTGGGAGTGGGATTTGAACCTCCAATCTTTGTAGCTAAAGGCAGCAGCTCTAACCCCTGTGCTACCATCCATCCCCACTGTCTTTTAAGACTAATACAGCTGACAAAATCTGTGCTCAGTGTTTATCATTCACATACAACATTCTTTTTATAATAAAAATTGAAAAGTAATTAATCTAATATGGCCTTACATTTACATTTACATTTATTAATTTAGCAGACGCTTTTGTCCAAAGCGACGTACATCTCAGCAAAAGTACAATTCATGCATTACATTAAGAGAAAGAAACATGGCTGCAGACATGTGACTCTCAAGTAAACCTAGTTTCTTAAAAAACTGGCCTTATTAAAAAACTGTTGCAGTCAACTTTCAATGGTAAAAATTACAGTGGTTATGAATGCTCTTTCACACTCTACAGTGCCACTGGTTGTGAATACCATTATTATTATTTAAAAGTGCTCATAATACCAAATTTTAAGTTCATTTCAGTTACTCCTAGGAGAAACCCTGCACTAGCTCAGCTACTAGGCTTTATTTTAGAAAATATGTTGTCAGCATTCAAAATCTTTACAAAATGACATACTTTTTATTTAATTAAATCACTGCAACAAAGGATACAGCATGTTTGTTTCAATAATGAAAACTACATGTACATTCAAAATAAAAATAAAAAAAGTTTTATTAATTTGCTGAGTATTGCTGTTGATCCATCTTCTCTTGAATACTCATAAGGCAGTACAGGCAGTGCAGTACTTGGAATATTTAGAAGATCCAGTGCATTTCCTCAATAGGGATAGTACAGATGGGAGTGAGTCAGGGATGTATCAGAAATAAATAGAAATGACACATTTGTTTTTTGCATTTGTGCAGGGAGCTCATGGTGGCTAAGCGACTCGTGCCTTGCGTCGCAGTTGGCCATGTGTACCTCGTCCTAATGAGACGCCAACACCACAAACATGGCCTGCCACTTGTGAAAAGTGTCGGAGAGAATGTGAAAGAACGCTGGTCTCTTAGCAACAGCACGTTTAGTGGGGAAAAAAAAAAAAAAAACACTGCATAAAAGATGCACTGAAATACTTGGCTTATTATTGTATAATGTGACGGATTTTATGTGAGCCTTCCTGTCTTTTTTTTTTTTTTTAAAGAGAAATGACAATGAAATCGCCACAGAAGAATAGCATCTATCTGATGCCACGCTATAAGGGTGTTGGGTGTACCATGATCTATAGTGTAATTTCGCCGAAAATCCGGTGTTACAATTCAACTGATGTCAAAATGCCAAAAAAACAGAAAAGCAAATGTACAATGACACAGTTGTTGATTCAACACTGTACTTCATTACGGGAACAAATGATGTATTTTTGTGCGAATGTGTGGACTGTTTAGTGAACAAGCGTGATAGGTCACATTGCTCTGTTTGTCTTTGGTTGACGAGATTATTGGACTGCAATTTTACCTCGTCTCCCGGTGGGATTTCGCAGCACAGCTCTCGGCTGAGCAAATTGAGGGGGAAATCGGGTTTCTCCCCCGTCCCCTGGACCCAGCATCTTCGAGAAGCGAAAATGGGTCCACGGAAATCTCTGTCACATTGCTTGGCAGAATCCTGCAGCGCTGTCAGATGCAGCAGATGGTCTATTAAAAGCAATACACCCAGGGGCCTGCGGGGAATTCTGAAAGGTGTGCGGCGTGCGTGTGAGGCTTTTCATGTGCTGTAATCCCACGAGTGCCCCAGGAATGTCTATATCGCACTTTACTTTTGCAATTTGCAGCGCCCCTAAATGGAATGCATTTAAAAAGTGGCAGTATCGAACGAACGTGGAAACGGCCGATAACACCGCTTGTGTGCCACAGGAAAATTAATTTTTGCTCTTTAAAGTTGAAGTCCTAGCAGATGAATGAAAGGTATGGCATGGCATTCTCAGGAGCGGGATGAACACACACTTACTCATCCAGTAATCACATAACTGGTCACTGTGGCTTGGAATTTATCTAATGCTTGTCCAACTAAGTAGCCTCTCTTCTGTCATCATTCTCCTTGACCTGTTTGCAACATTTTACACTGTCGACCACTGGATTCTACCCTCCTTTCTTGGACAGATCGGCATCAAAAGAACAGCACTGAAATGGTTCAAGTCCTTCCTTATCCTGTAGGTTGTGCGAAGTGATCTGGTGGGGCTCCCGTTCATCCCCTCAGCCTCTCTCAACTGGTGTCCCACAGGGCTCGGTACTGGGACCCCTACTCTTCTCAATTTATACCTCTTTCCTGTCATCACCTCCCATGGATTCTCCTACCACTGCTGCTCCAGTGGTACCAAGCTCCTCTTCTCTTTTCCCATGGAAAGTAGCCAGTGCTAGTGCGAGGGTTCTTAGTGCCCTTAGGCAAGAACTTATCCAAGCACTGGGGGTGCTACGTAGATTTCACTGAACTTCCCATTTGTTTGCTTTCAGGCCTGTCGACGCAAATTTGTTCTCTGACTTAAAAGCTCACCTACAATCACATGTCACTTGCTGAAAGCTCTTTTTTTTAAATTTCTGAAAAAAAGGGTGATTGGCAGATTCATACTTGAGCCTGGTGGCTTGTTTGCAGCAAGCCTCAGACTAAATGAAAGTCTAAATGTTTGCCAGTCTTCGTCTGTCCTATGCACAAGCCATTAATGGGCAATCACACCAGAATCCCACCAGACGAAGACGTGACAGCATTTTGTTTGTAGATGTCACTACAACTATCTTTGATTAAATTTTTTTAAAAATATATTTCATACACATAGGGGGTGCGGTGGCGCAGTGGGTTGGACCGCAGTCCTGCTCTCCGGTGGGTCTGGGGTTCGAGTCCCGCTTGGGGTGCCTTGCGACGGACTGGCGTCCCGTCCTGGGTGTGTCTCCTGCCCCTCCGGCCTTACGCCCTGTGTTACCGGGTAGGCTCCGGTTCCCCGTGACCCCGTC
The DNA here is from genome assembly GCF_900964775.1 of Scleropages formosus. Taxonomy (NCBI): domain Eukaryota; kingdom Metazoa; phylum Chordata; class Actinopteri; order Osteoglossiformes; family Osteoglossidae; genus Scleropages; species Scleropages formosus. The sequence continues at coordinate 29,947,240 of NC_041812.1, forward strand.
TGGGACAAGCGGTTCTGAAAATGTGTGTGTGTGTGTGTATTTCATACACGACTTCCTTTATTTTGTGTGGAAGGGGTGTTCAGGTGGTGCTATAGCTTTGCAGTTATTTTTATCCTTTTTATCTGGCACTTTTGTCCAAAATAACTTACAGTTTAAGATAATAAGCTGGTTTACCCATTTACACAGCAAAGTATTCTTACTCAGTTCAAGGTAAGTACAAGAGAAGTGCAGCAAGAGCCGAGTTTCAAACCCAGACCCTTATATTGCAAGCGAGCACTTCTAAACATTATGTCACCTGCAGCCCGAACTGACACTGCAAGATGAAAATAGTTTAGTGGAAAACAGTATAGATTTAAAACATGCAGTGCATTGTTTCATGTCCCAGCTATTGTAGCTATTAGAGAGCTACCTCACCTCAACTGTTTCAGTAAAAATGTCATGGGTTGTGATAGGTAAGCTTTTGAGTAAGTAATGGTGTAAAAAAATGGTCCTGCAGAATTGGATGGTGAAAGTGTTTCTCCATTAGACAGCAAAGCTCTTCAGGCTCCTGGAATGCGCATCTGCTTTATGCAACCACCTGCAATCGAAAAGCGGCTAGGGGAGGGGCACCAGCGTCATGAGCTGTAAAACGGCTACTCAGTTCAGCACTGGACAGCTCCCATGCAATTGAGGTACTCAAGTAGCAGTGATTTTCCTTCCCACCAATGTGTCACCGCCTGACCTAATGTTCACACAATGGTCGTTTTGTGTAGCGGCCAGTGTTTGACCACACAAAATCAGCCACGAGTACATTTTTACTGCTCATCGCTTACTGTCGGATGGGACTGCATGTAGAGGACAGAAATACAATCGTGTAAACACTGACTGACTTCTGCATTTTCCTGCTGTGTTTCTGTGGAACTCAAACATTTTTTCTGAACTGGAATTCACTTCATTTTCCTTCTCATTTTCTGGCAGACTCTTCTCCCAAAGCTGCTGGAAGTTTCCTTGCAATCTCAGACTCATGAAGATACCAGGTTACACATTTTCTTCAAATAGTACATTTTCCATGGCTTGTAGTAAAACTTCAGTCAGATATCTGTCCAAGCAAGAGAATTTCAGTACTCTTTAAATCCAGAACCTTGCGCATGACAGAATGCTACATCTTGGCCCCTCAGCAACACTTAAGCCCATTTTATACATTTATGACACCTTTGTCCAGCGCAACCTACAGTATCAGCTTTGTACACATAGCTACATACAGTTATTTAGTCATTTATAAAGGGCATTCTTACTGTGTTATTTCAGGGTAATGCCTTGGTCAAGGTTACTGCAGCAGGAGCAGCTCCACATTTGGAAGGAAATGACTGCAACCACTGCTCCACCTGCTGTTAGATCCCAGCTGTCATCAGCGATCCTAATCTGTGGTTTGACCATAATTTATTTATTCTTATGTCATTTTTCTTTGTAAAGCCTTTTGCTTTGCTCTTTGCTATGAAATGCATTAAAGTTTTGTTATTATTTTTTTACTTTTATAGGCAGCTTGTGATGTGATGTGTGCTGGCAAAAACAGTGGTATCGGGTTAACTGGCTGTGCTTTGGTGATTGTGTGTTAGCTCGATAACTTTGTATGAGGGTGAATGTCTTGTTGGAGAAAAGAGTTTGCTAAATGTGAATGTATTTATTCAGTTTTTAAGAGTTATCGTTTTTTGACCCAAGAAATTAGCAATGCTATTGGTAATGTCAAGGTTCAGTTACAGTCATGCCTCTCAGGCTCTAATTCCTCTCTGAAGGTCTGTCTAGAACAAGTTCACAGTGCAGCTCATCAGAATTGTCATCAAAAGACAAAAACGGACCATATTGCAGTTATTCAGTGGACACATTATACAGCACAGTACGCCTCTGAGATACAGCACTCATTTCAAAGTACTTCCTCTGACATACGAAGCTCTGCACGGACTTGCCTCTGGCTATCTTACAGATATACTTACACTACATAATCCAGCTAAGACATGCCCTCGTCTCTCTCCCAACATCACCCCCGAAAAATCCCTGCATCTGATTATCTAAACCAAGTTATGTACTGTGGAATAACAATTACAGCAGCGTGCTCTTATTGTGCACCCAATGTACTCCTACTAATACTGGCTACTTTCAATAATTATACTGGCTGGTGGGGGGATATCAAGGGCAGCAGGTTGCCTCGCTGTTAGAACTAAAGCCTTTGACTCAAAAGATTTAGGTTTATATCCCACCTCCTGCTGTATTACCCTTGAGCAACTTACCTTGAATTGCTCTTCTAAAGATAACCCAGCTGTATAAATGGGTAAACTACAGTAAGTAGCTAGGGCTGGTGGTTAGGTTTTTAGTGCCCTTAGGCAAGAATCAATTCGGTACCTCTTAGACTTCTATCCGTAAATTCATACGGAAATATGGCAATTTTTTTTTAGGGAACGAGTAGATATATACTACTTACTGTGTAAACTGACAGATGATTTCATAGGTGTTTACTTTCAAACCGCAACACTCCAAAGACAAGGGGCAGCAATGCGTCACACGATGTGTACAAAACATACAAGGTGGCAGATCTTCAGTTTTGCAACAAGTCGTATTTATTAGAAATTAATCTTTTAAGAAAACTTCCTTATTATTAAGCGAGGATTTTTGATGATTTTATTAATTTTCTTTCATTTTAGTAGGCCGCGATATTTAGCAATTGTAGAGGTTTGCTGAATTATAAAAGCAGCCCTACAAGTACAGCAGCATAGCACTCTGTCAGTATGGAGAAAAGCGGTCGCTAAATGAATAGATTTAAAAAAGCAGGGTTGCTGTAAGGTTAACTTAAATGATCCACAGGAGCTGTTCTAGTGTACTGTGGTAGCACACACAGTAATAGGGCGCTGTCACCTTACTGTGTGCCGAGCCCCGCGGAACAGCTGGCTCCCATTACGCTGCACAGGTTCAGGGACGGCAAAGCACCAGCCGTTGCACTTAGGGAGAGAGACATCACAGGAGCACATGGGGAACAAAGACTTCCCTTTGTTTCTCTGTGCTTTCTGCTCACAGCAGCCTTCACATCAACTGTGTTTCACTTTCCACCTTTCTACCAGGAGTAGGATAGTGATCATGATGCATGTTTTTCTATTATTCAGTTGTGTTCATTAGACTTTCCATAGCATTCTTGTTCAAACCAGCTCTGCTGACACCATCAATTTATCTGCCACTGACTGTAGTAACTCTCAACTGGCCCATGATTATCTGATGCCTTATTATGGCATTTCTCATTATGCAAGTGTATTTCCATGCAGAGGCTAAAGTAAACACGAAAATATCACTCAGCACTTTCTGTGTAGCTATCAGAGCCTTATCGTGAGGCTCATTACGAAGATCAGAGAAAATGTCTTGGAGATGCTGATTGCTAAGGAGAGGGTGTGCTCTCTCACACCCCACTTCCAGTCCCATAGGGAGAGTTTGATCTTCAGCCCTTTCAGCTGCAGAGGTGCTGCTCCTGAGTTATTGATGAGCTGATGAGGATAAGATGTCCTCATGATTCTGGTTTCATCAGTGAAGCCTGGTTTAGGTGGTACCCCTCTCTGAGCCCTGTGAGAGTTGCTGGATGTGTCACTGAATGTCCCACAATTCGTGATCTTCAGTGGGCTCAGGAAGCTGAAAGACAGGGAGGGTCCTGTCAGAAATAAAGTGACTATTCCAGGTGAATTCTGGGAAATAAATGAAGGTTGAATCTTGGAGTCCTAGTAGCTGGACCTACAGTCAAAGTCAAAGCCAAGACAACCAGGGGAGAAGAACATCTTGGACTTAACCTGTAGACAAGGGATACTATTCAGGATTTAGGACCATTTAGGACTTGGAAACCCCTTCAAAAAACATCCAACAGGAATAGTACCTAAGAAATGAGCTTAATGGGTTCAAATCCCAATGGGTTCAAATCCAACCCCGTGCTCTAGTAACCTTGAACAAAATGCCTTTCCTTAAATTGCTCTGGTAAAAATGAAGCAAATGTATAAATGGGTAAATCATTACAAGTAGCTAAGTATTCAAATGCGACATTATAAGTTGCTCTGGAAATTATTTTCAGATGAATGAACAAATATGAAAAGGTGCAATTATGAATTCGTACATGAGAAAAACATCCATTTGGGTTTTAAACTGAGTGCAGGGCTCCCAGGTTGGTATGCTTGCTTTCAATTTTGTTTTGTTCTATTTTTTACCAGCAATGGACTCTTCTCCTCTTTGAGACGTATGTGTGAGTCAGGGGCGGAGGTGGAGAAATAGACAGATGCAATAGGATTTGGAAAATTGTTCTGTCACAGATGTGGAGGAAGACTTTAATGTACTCGTCAAGGAAAATCCTCACCCCCGTGCCACTATAAACTTGAATTCACGCAAGTGCCAGGGCAAAATGTTATATAAATGTTGTGTATATATGAAGTCTGGACATGCAATGTTCATACAAAAAAAGTAGTTTAAGTTAACCACCAGAAATGCTTCTGTGTGCATCATTCTGATCTGAAAATATAAATTCAAACAATTTTAAAGATAAAGGAAATGCTTGCATTATGGGACCTATCAGACTGTGTGACTTAGGATTCATGTAATACAAGAAATAAGAAGAGTCAATTTATGGATTTCAATTATGATTTCGCCATGGAGGAAATACACAATAATAACAAAAGTGTTTATCAAGGTTCAAGGATGTTTGGAAAAATCCCTTTTAAGTTTTACCTGTTGAAACTTGAGCCCACTGTTGTAGACTGTTGTCTCTTCCATGTGTTTCACACTGCAGTGATCTGTTCATGGAAGGATCTGAATTGCTGGCTAATCCTACATGTATTTATTTAGCTGACACTTTTCTCCAAAGCAGCTTGTACTGTTATAGTATTTACAATTATTTATCCGTTTCCAAGGAGGTGCGGTGGCGCAGTGGGTTGGGCTGCAGTCCTGCTCTCTAGTGGGTCTGGGGTTTGAGTCCTGCTTGGGGTGCCTTGCGATGGACTGGCGTCCTGTCCTGGGTGTGTCCCCTCCCCCTCCGGCCTTATGCCGGGTAGGCTCCGGTTCCCCATATGGGACAAGTGGTTCTGAAGGTGTGTGTGTGTGTATCTGTATCCATTTCCATAGCTGGGTATTTTTTTATTGGAGCACTTTAGGGCAACAACCTTGCTCAAGAGTACTACAGATGGAGGTGGGAATTGAACTTGCAACCTCTGGGTCTAAAGGGAGTAGCACTAAGTACTACACTATTATTATTATTATTATTATTATTATTATTATTATTATTATTATTATTATTATTATTATTATTGTTACACTTTGTCCAAAGTGGGGATTTGAACCATGTTGCTCACTGTTTTCTACTCCATTTAATGTGGTAAGAAATAGAATGTTTCTATTTACCCTCTTTGTATGTTATTTGACAGTAATAATATTTCAGCTAGTAAACTAAATATATGCAAAGGTACCAGTTCTTTGCAAAAATTCTTTTAAAATATTCTTATGCATTTTGTCTCAAGTGAGATTCGTGAACCTATACAAAAATAGAAATTACAGGTAACTGTAAATTTAAAAAGGAATTTATATAATGTATAAAACTGAATAAATAGAAAAAGGCTTTTCAGTGCTGTCATTAAATGTAATACTTGTAATGATGAAACAGGCATGTAAAGCAGATGAGACACAATTCACACCAGGAGCTGCATGGAGAAATCTAAATGTAACTGACAAACTCGCAGTTGCCTGAATTTCTCCCAGGAAACAGTCAGATTAAAGACAATGTCTTTTCATTTTGATCAAAGCCAAAGAAACATGCTCAAAATATTGAAGGAGATCTGAATAAATTACATCATTGTGGTTTCTTGGAATAACTTCACAAAATGACATATGGGCTTTTTTGGCTCTTAAGCATGTTTTCCTTCATCAATATATTTATTTGTGCAGAAACAAAAATAGATTAATCATTTTTTTGTGACCGCGTCTTGATGATGTCCCTACATCTCTAATCCACTCTGTTTCCACTAGTTTACAGATACGAACAGAGGCAACTGAGTAGGACAGTAGATTCATTGTAATTAACTTCCAATAAATTATTTACGTGGTGCTTTTTTTGCATTGTTCAAACTAGCAGGCTTATTTTCAGTTCCTTAAGACTGTAAGCAATATCATTTCTGTAGCATCATTTTTGCATACACACAAAAATAGAAAATATACTGTAAGTCCATCTGTATATGTTTGCCTTAACTGGATTTGAGACGCCGCGTATTTCGGTGTGGGTGTCAGGTGTCGACTTGCTCCTCCACCTCAGTGCTCGTGTATCTGCATTTTTTGCATGCATTTTAAAATGAGAAGCACCCACAGCCTCATTTTTTTTTTTAAATGGCTTATTTACGTTCAGAGCTGCTCTGTTAATCCACTCTGTGTGTGTATGTGTGTGTGTGTGTGTGTGTGTGTGTGTGTTTGAGTGGAATGAAGCACACTCTGTGGGATGAGCATGCACGCCTTCCACTGTGCCATCTGCGCACGTCTATCCAAGGCTTGACGAACTACCGGTGCATGTGCACATGCCTCCCTGCTAGATGCAGGGGGCGCCAAGGAGAACTAAATTTCTCTCCACCCCCGAGCCACCCCTGGCTGCAGCGGATCAGAGCTCCAGTTTTGGCCTCCTGCGAGTTTTGCGCAGGCAGCAGTGAGCTGTGGAAGGGGGTGGCTGTTGCCCCCATTGCTAGGCAACAGAGGCGGTGTGTCCCGGCCATGGCGGTAATGAGCTCCCTCGCTGTACGGTTCAGTTCACAGGGGCCCCACCGGCAAGCAACCACTTCAACAGTCTTCAAAGAGCCCCGTCAGCTGCCCTCCACCCCCAAGGGTGCTATCTCTACAGCCACTGACCAGCCAGTACACCACCTGAAAGTAACAATCAGTACCTTTCTCTCATGACACAAGCTTTGATGTGCAAATATATATATGTGTGTGTGTGTGTGTGTGTGTGTGTGCCTTTTTTAAATCTGAGGATCGAAGAACCCGCTGCAAGCAACTGGCAGATCCGAGGTTCCTGGTGCTTTCCTCTATTCTTGTATTAATATCCAGATATATTGGGGCTGAAAGAATCGCTAGAAAATTCCAAGTCACTGTGGACAGCGGATGTCGCACTGACTCCATCTGCGCATTTACATTTGGGAAATGCAACCTTTCTGAATACATGTACAGCGTTTTTTGCGTTCTTTTTTATCGGAAACGTTACACAAAAACCGTACCCTGCTGTGTTTCGCGGCATGTTGTCCTGCGCATTTCTCAACAATTTTCCATTTAGTGCTACATGAGCTTCAATGACACCCTGGTAATGAAGCACTTAGCACAGAGAAGAGCTCTTCCAGGGCAGGATTTAATATTAGCATTCACACACTTTGTTATACGCCGCAGCTTTTCAATTAATTATTGCAAACAATTCATTGTGTCTCGCTTGAAAAAGCATCTCTTATCCATACCTCATTAATCACATAGTTGCAGTTTGAGCAAGAGAATAATCCTTTTGCAAATTATCCTTATAATCCTTATTACCATTTGGGATATTTAATTTATGGTTGGAACTAATTAATTAGTGGAACAGGAAGTTCATATGCATGAGAAACAGTTAGATATTGGGTTTGATTAGGAGAAACAGACAGGGGGTATCGCAGATGCATTGTGACTATACAGGTGCAGCGCATGGATTTGACTCTCAGGGAGAGAGCGACAGAAAGAGACAAAAAGAGATGTGAAAACAGAGCTGCACTTTGAGCTCCCAGAAACACACGCATCAGGTAGGCTTACAAGCCCAGATGCACTAAGATGATGCTAGGTTTTACTCGGCTATGCGAGATCCACGAAGCCCCAGCGGTGCTGAGCGAGGAAAAGTGGACGTCCGCAATAGAAGCTCAATGTGTGTCTTTCCTCCCTAGCCTGGGGGTGGGAAATGTGAATTTGAGTGGGAGAGCTGCCGAGGGACAAAGGCCAGAGATGGCAGCAAATTTTCATTGTTATACCCCTTCAGATTGAGGCCCACCTTCCTGTAGACATGACACAGGCATGCTGCTGTTCAGTTAATTTTTTTGCATGACACAGATCCAAAGCAGCCATATGAGAGCGCAGTTTGGGACAGCTGGGAGCGTAGTGGTTAGAGGTGCTGTCTTTGGACCTAAAGGTTGTAGGTTTGAGCATCACCTGCAGCTGTAGTACCCTTAAGCAAGGTATTTACCCTAAATTGCTCCAGTAAATTACCCAGCTATGTAAATAATTGTCGATGCCTTTATATTGTAAGCTGCTTTGGAGAAAAGTGTCAGTTAAATGAATAAATGTAAGTAGCTCTCAGGCTTCCCAGGATATGTCACTATTGGCAGTTCTTAGAAATATAGCTATTACTTGACCTTGTTTAACATCACCTAGGGTGTACCTTGATTGCCTTAGTGCTCACTTGTATTTTGATAGACTCTGGATCACCATAACCATAACTTGTACAAGTGGTAATAAGTAAGCGATATTTTGCAACACCAGGTTCATCTTGTTTTCATTCATTCATTCATTCATTCATTGTCACTAACACCTTGTTCAGTGCAGAAACACAGTGGTCCAGAACCTATCCTGAAAACACAGGGCAATCACATACGTAGAGGGAAATTCTGAGTCACTATTTCACCTGAAACACGTTTGCTTTCATAAATACCAGGTTTATTATGTGCATTTTTCCAAAGCACATAGAAACAATTCTAAAATGATCAAATATTTCTATGCTCACATCAGTAAGTGAGGATGTAAAAAATAACAATATTACAAGGCGCCTCAGTAATATGACTTAAGTCCCACAGAGCTTTATGTGCCTGTCTAGTGAGATGCCAAAAGCAGCAATTTCCACCTCTGTGGAGGAAGTGTGAATTGGATGAAGTTCTTCCTGAGGAATCATGCCAGATTCCTGGAGGTGAGTTTCCATCCTTTGTTAACTCCATGGACATGGATGTTCATGTAACCCTGGTTACAGGCGGTACCTACTGCCTACTAAATGATATTTTAAATATGCCTTAGTCTTCCTAGCAACCACTGTTGAAGACAATATCAACTTTAGTATCTAGGAGCATTAGGGCTGTGCTAGGTACATGTACGTATGTATAAAGCTTATTGCAGTTTTCTGAAAGCATTAAAAAAGGGTAAGAAAAAAAATTAATTAAAAATGATTAATTTTAAGATAAGATAATACTTTATTCTCTGTTTACACAGAAATTTGTCTTGCTTCTCCAGCTCAGCAATCCATTCACCTTATTACATCACAAAAACACAAATAAGACAGAAACAACTTGTCAACTTGTCAATTTTTCTGTTTTGTGTATTGTTGTATGTAACTTGTTTCAAATAGCAGTTTTGTAATATGATAAATTCAGAATCAAATTGGAAGTCTTCTCTGGTTGAAAAAAAAAATGTACAGACGATCCTCGAGTTATGATGGTCCAGCTTATGATTTTTCAACTTTACGATGGTGCAATAGCGATACGCATTCAGTAGAAACCGTACTTAGAATTTTTCTTTCCCCCCGGGCAAGCAATATGCAGTACGATACTCCCTCGTGATACTGGGCAGCGGTGGTGATCTGCATCTCCCAGTCTGCCACGCGGTCACTAGTGTATTCAACCAATGCTCTACAGTGTACTCTGTTTCCAGCGTTTTTTTTGGAGACCCCCTGTATTTACGTTGTGTTTTTTTCATCCATCATGTCTACAAAATGCCCATTTATGTCTCCTGCTGCTGGTGAGAAGAAGAAGAGGAAGGCAATTACTCTTGAGGAGGAACGTAATATAACTGCCCAGCGTGAAGGTGGCAACGATAGGTGTATTAAATGCATTTTTGACTTATGATATTTTCGACTTACGATGGGTTTATTGGAACGTAACCCCATCATAAGTCGGGGACTGTCTGTACATCTGTCTAATTCTTCAGCTTTTGAACTTACATGATCACATAGAAAAACCACAAATAGAGACATTTTTCTCAAAATATAGTTTAAGAAATAACTGATATCAGCTATCATTTTGACTGAAAGAATAGGAAAACCTCAAAAATAAATGAACAAAAAAAACAGAACAAAATACAAGCTTATAATTTTCATACTGTGCACCCAACTATTTCCATCTTATAAAATTTCTGTTGTCTATTTTAAGATCAAGTCCGCAAATAACTGGCATACAAAAAGCATAATCAGAAGATGCTGCACTTAAAATGCATTCATTCAGTAATGTTCGGCGCTCAGAAAATGAAAGGAATTATACTAACTATATGACATATTCATTACCAGTCAGATCCTAGCTAATGTATGTTTATACAATAATGTAAAAAAAAGTTATAAACTGAAAGTGCTTTAAAACTGTTTAATGAAGACTGTTGAGTAGGGGTGCGGTGGTGCAGTGGGCTGGACCACAGTCCTACTCCCCCGGTGGATCTGGGGTTCGAGTCCTGCTTGGGGTGCCTTGCGACGGACTGGCGTCCCATCCTGGGTGTGTCTCCGGCCTTGCGCCCTGTGTTGCCGGGTAGGCTCCGGTTCCCCGCGACCCCATATGGGACAAGTGGTTCTGAAAGTGTGTGAGTGAGAAGACTGTTGAATGACTGTGAGCTTTGTAAGAAGTAATCAAGACTTGTTGTCTGACTCCAGACAACAACTCCCATATGGCACCGCAATATTACATATCCTTCCTGGAACTTAATGAGGCTGTAATTTTTGTTGTATTACAGTTTGACTTTGAGGTCACGTCATGTGTATTTCATCTAGTTTCCTCATATTAACATTAATATATTATTGATACTGCAATAATAAGGGCAGAGCAGTGCTGAATAAAAAAGCATCACATGCAAACATGATAAAGTCAAAAAGTAAAAAATAGTGTTGTGTCATCATTAATTCATTAGGCCCAGAGGGAATCGTCTCATCCTCAGAGACATCATTTTTTTCCACGACAATGGCTCAGAAAAAAATGAAGAAAATAAAAAGGAATGATCCTCTGCATGCACTCCAAGAAAGACAGGGATTATTGGCTGATCATTCAGGTCTTCCTTGAAGGTGTTGTGCAGCTAGAATCACATCTTTTCGTAGCTATTTCTCTGCCATGGCTGCATGCCCAAAAACATATCCCCAACACCAATTTTTCCAGGTACCAGGCTGCTTCTGCTCAGCTTGGGTCAGTGAGCAAACACCATCGGGGACAAGCATGGTAATGAAATTTTGTTCACGAGATGCATTGTGATGATTAATGCCCCTGTCCTCCCCCACACTTGAAACTCATCTAGGTCTCTGTAGGTTCAACTAAGGCACGACAGGAGCTGGAGAATATCTTGTTGTGTTTGCAGGCAGCGACAGACCTTGAGCAAAGAAAGGTGGGGGAAGAGGTCTGCAGCTCACTGCTGTTAATGACTCCCTCGGAGGGGTGTGAACCAACAGCATGGCAGAATGATAACTGACGAGCGGGCTCAGACATCACTTTGCATTCATATCTGGGACACAATGTCATATCTGGGGTGGGGGGTGCAGTGTTTAAGGGCCTGACCTCGTTGACAACAGGTGTCTGGTTAAGGTCGCAAAAGGAACTAGGCTGAAAAGCATAAAACAAGCAAGGTGCTTCATATGAATATACGAACCTAAGAAACATCCACCGCTAAAACTTCATCACAGAGCCGAAAATCTGTATCAGCGGGCTTTCTACTCAATGTCTCGTGGATCTGAATTCACGAATCCCACACAGCAGTGTGGACAACCACGCTGATAGTTTGCCGTTGAAAGTCTCGGAATGTTTATTGCATTGATAGTTAGATCATCATTCTCCAAAAAAAGGAACTTATTCCTCCTTTCCAGCTTATTCCCGTTCATTAAAATCAGTTAATAATAAACAAATGGCTGACATAAGCTTGAAAACAGGGCTTGAGGTTTAAGACTTGTTGCTAAGAATTAGTGTAATTGTTTGAAAATAATTCCCATTTTACTTAAGCTCAGTTCTGAAACTAATATCTTCGCTTTAGAGAAAACAAATGCTTTTATAATTATCTTTCGCACAGGACAAACCAAAAATATCTTACAAAACAACATTAAAAAGTAATGAGAACGCATCCTGTCTTTCTTCTCGTATTCTTATTTTTTTTTTGACACGATACTGCTTATTTTGTCTTAACCTTCACTCTTCCTTACATGGCAAAAGGCACAGAGTTAATGAAGTGTCGTATTAACTTCTCAGAAGTATCTAAAGCCCTGAGGTTTATCCAGCAGCTCTCATTGTAATTCAGCTCCTGCAGCTTCCAGAAAGATCACACTGAAATGTGAAGTTTCTTTAGCACTAAATCAGTTAAGCCATCCCTAATAAGTGCCAGTGTTTGATATTTCTGTGCTGCCTTTGTAAGGAGCATATTTATGTCCATGTAATTCATAATATTAAGCGGGTCAGAAATCTGTAACATTCAGGTCTTGTATGTTTCTTTGAAGATACTGGGAGGAAATGTTGAATAGCAGAAAAATCGTGAAATAATGAGTAATAAATTCCTTCAAAATATCAAGCTTACTTTACCTGAAACAAATAAAAAAGTGACTCTGACCCTTTGTCTGAACACAGAGGAACACATCCTTCTGAATGTGATGGTCTCATATTGTAATCAGAGCTTCGTTCATTCTTCACACTTGTGTGAATAGTCAATAGTCAAAACCCAGTAGTCGATAGTCAATAGTCAACGGTTAATACTCAACAGCTTCTATGATCCTTTGTGCTTTAATGTTTGTAACCCATAGAACTGGAAGGTGGGTGTGTCTGAGTTATTGACCCACCTTCCACGGGGGAACATCATTAGGGTGGAGCACTGAGAAGAGGGGTTAGCGGTTAGGTTGGAAATGATCGAAGGGCAGCAGGGTAATGAAACTCCTTCATGTATTTCCAGTTTGTAAAGTTAAGGTTTAATGTGATTCTTGGAACATCCTGGCCAGTAGATCAGCTCAGTTTTGTCGCACTTCTTCTGTTGCTACTCATGTCAAATTTTTGGAAGCCTGATAGATTTCTTTGTGTGTTGTGTCCTGTGTCATGTGTGTGCTCTGCCTTTTTAATTCTAGGGCCTTTACACCCTGTAAAGAAACGGCTGGCTCCCCTTATCATCGCATCTCCCAGTTAAACCTGACTGGAGTTTAACTTTTTACCAGCTTGTTAAATATACATTGCAAACTCTTTCGCTCATTCCTAATAAAACATGGATGTGACACTAAACAGACAATTAGTGTATTTTGTAAAATAAAGTGTATTTTATTTTGCTTATGAATACCTGGTAGATTATAGATTATTACGAGATTCAGCACTACACAAAAAAAGTGAAAATTAATTAAATATATTTTGGGAAAATGTTCCTTCCATAGACTGGTGATACACACACACACACATTTTCAGAACCGCTTGTCCCATACGGGGTCGCAGGGAGCCGGAGCCTACCCGGCAACACAGGGCGTAAGGCCGGAGGGGGAGGGGATACACCCAGGACGGGACGCCAGTCCGTCGCAAGGCACCCCAAGCGGGACTCGAATCCCAGACCCACTGAAGAGCAGGACTGTGGTTCAACCCACTGCGCCACCGCACCCCCGGACTGGTAATAAAAAAATTAAATTAAAAAAATTAAAAGGCTGGTTGAAAACCATTTTTTAAACTGTGCATCAGGTGTAACCTTGGAACAGTGTTCACATACTGACAGCAAAGGAAAAATGCTGCATTTAGGTGTGCTAACCTGGAGTGTCTTTCTGGATTTTCTTGAATATTTAACATACAGAAGTTTTATTTGCTAAACCTCTGTGGATTAACTGAATAGTGGCTGAAATACCCGAGGTGTTAATTCCCTACACCGTTGCATTAAAAATGTCTCTTCTGCTTGCTGCAAGGCGGATGATGTGAAAAGCTTATTTTTATCACAGAACGGTGAATAATCCCAATTAATTTGCAAGCAGTACCACATCTGAAAATTTATTTAACGCATTCTGCTTGTGGGTTCCGCACATGTGTGGATTGTATGGATTAGATGTAATATCGAACACTGCATATCATGAATATACACATCTGTGGTGTATGTATGCTCGTAATCCGTTTACTTGTGTCCTTATTCAAGGAAAATTTAAGTTGCAGCCAAACTTACTAAAGACTTTTTAAAATATGGACTTTTTCATTTGGAACACAGATCTTAGTGGTACTTTGAGATACGCAAATAATTTAACCGCATGCTTTTTGCCACAAATTGTGAATGGATACTTCTGTTGAATTTAACAGTGAATTTTATTCTGAACAAGTAAACAAACGAACATGTTGTTTCAAACGTCAAGCCATTCAAAATGTGTTGCTTTTACTGCCTTGTGCCTTTTAGATTGTCCATTTCTGGTAGCACATGGATGTTCATCTAAAATTGATGACAGTTTTGGGTTGCTTCCCCATTAGCACTCGAGACCTTGGCCGGGTGGGGGGTCCTGGATGTTTCCCCACCGGTTACTCATTCAGTGGATGCCGTAGGAGTGAGCTGCAGCGGGCTATTTTTACTGCATCAAACTGCTTTCCCAGCAGCTCATGAAAAAACTGGGCCACTCTGTTTTTACAGAAGGCGCTCATTTATATCAAAGAGTTCCTGCAAAACTTACACGGTTGCACAGATACTGTTGGTGTTTGAGAACCTGAGCAATCTGCGGCGTGGATGTTGGCGAAACACCTTCAAAACTCATAAATGCCACAAGAAGAATAAAGAGGAAAGGCCTGAAAATGCTTGATATGCAGCAACACTAAGAAACATACATTTAACTTATGTGTTCTGCCTTTTAGTTTTGGGAGCTGCCAGCCTTGACAGAATGAGACACATTAAAGCACATGCTGAAACAGTGAAAGCACTAACCCAAAGTGCAGGACATCTCAAGACCCTGTTGTCTGTCTGCTCTCAGAAACAGTCAAAAATGGCTTGAGGGACTAATAATAACTTGAGCACAAAGTGAAAGCATCGAGGGCATCACTTGGACGCTTAATAATAGCAGAAATGACAGCGGGCTTCCTGCAGATCGCCCCAAAGCCTAATAATATGGATGAACGAGTGCTGGCGCCGTACCGCAGTATTGCATCAAAATAATGACCTTGTGCTAATTCCGCCCCACGCAACCTGTATTCCTGTAGAAGCACAGATTCTGACAAACACACACACACACACACACACACACACACACACACACCTACATCTCTCTCCCCTATTCAGTCGTACCAATCTTTTTCACTTGCTACACACATACTAGATTATCACATTCCCTATTCAAGTCTTCCTGATTCATCTTCACCGACTAGTTACGCTCCCAGTGAGAACGGTGTGCGTTTGAGTCTGCAGCTGCGTACGTGTGTGTTGGTGTATGTCTGCGAGATGGTCCCAGGCCAGCCCTCTGCAAAGCGTAGGATCCACCTTTTTTTCAGAAAAATCCTGCCGCCCACACTGCAAAGGGTGCCTGTGTGAGCAGCCCCTCCAGAGCCCCCCAGTCAGGGAAGGGAGCCCCATTCAAACATTACCCTCCACTGGAGCTCGGAGCGTCTGCATGCTGTACGCACTCGCAGCCTGCTGGAGAACGGCGCGCTGAGCTCTTCTCAGAGCATCTACAGAGCTGATTCAGTTCTCTGACCAACCATCCCCACCCACAGCCGAGGGGGTTACGAGCAGCCCTAGACCCTGAGCCACTGCGCCTTCAACTGCGCCGATCACTCTGTGAAGGATCCAAAACACACCTTAGCTCCTGCAAATACAGGTAAGAAGACTGCTACGAAAATATAATAGGATTACACTCAATGCTCGTCGTGGTCGGTGCTCTTTTGGTCTTGCAGGAAGCATAAGATCACGCTGTTTAGGAATACAGCATGCATTATTAATTACTCTCGATCAATATTGGATTAGGAGTGTCACAGAATCCCAAGTGAGCAAGGCACCTGTTTCTGGGGGCGTTGTGTGTGAACTTTGCTCTGAGGTGGAGCAGGGCTTTGGGGATGACGCTAAACACACTTCTAGCTTCCTTCCTCTTCTCTCGCCGCTCTTGTCCATTTTCAGCATAGCTTCATACATAGAGTCTTTTCCAGCACATTTCGAACTGCACCAATTGCTATGGAAGCTGCAGCGTTGGGTAGTTTTTGTTTTTCTTTTCGATGCTGTGTGTCTGTTGATGATGTGTCTGCCTCGTGCTTTAAACGTCCAGGTGGATCCCACCCACATTTCCGGAGAGCAGAAGAGGTGGACGCTGATGATAATTACCATTTTATACGAGGATTACTAATGAAACACATTGTTGCTGGGATCTACATGGTGTTTAATAACAACATCAAAGGGTAGATGCGTCTGAATGGAGGGAGTGTTATACTATCAGGAGCCTCTCAAAATCCTATAGCAAAATGACATCATTTTAATCGCCTCTTTCCACAAAATATTGAAGGTTAAAACGTCCGATTCCGTTCTTCAGTAAATAATGCAATTTAGCATTATGCACCTTGTTTTCTGAAGGTTTTTTCTCTCTCCCAGGCACTCCTGTTAGAAAACAGCAGTCAAATAAAATTTTCAAAAAAGCAGACCTGTAGACCAGCTTTCAGCACAGTCCCTGAAGTGTCGCTGGATGCTTTCGTTGTTCAAGTGTGTAGAGATCTGCACCGCAATACTGGCAAGCTTCTCCATGTGCAACATTCATTGTTCGCTCAACATCAACGGATGCTGTTAATACTTTCTCAATGTAATCAATATCATGAATGCTTGCGATTCTGAGAGCACGCAGCATGGGGAGAGGGGTGCTTTTCTTCAAAACAATGCATTCCTGGAACACAACCGTTGTGCACGTTAAGAAGCTCTTCGGGCTACTTCAGAGTTGCTCACCTGTCTGAAAAAGACGCTTTATCTAAAACAAGTCTGAACCTCTACAAAGGTGTTTTGCAGAAGTGGCACATGACTAGAAATCCCAATTTGTGTCAGCCACAGACAAGCGAGGAGATGGCATCTGGTCAGAAGCGGAGAATCACGCTCTTTTAATTAACATGAGTGATTAGCCTGGATATCTGGCAGAGAAACAATATTATCCTGGAATTAGCAAGGAGAAGCAGAATTCAATTGCTGGCAGATCTTTGTCATCGGTGTCTCAGCTGAGACTAAGTACAAACCCCCTTGTTCTGCCTCTCCCCATTAAAAGCAAATTGGATCTACATTTCATTCCCTTTGTTGCTTGCTCTCGAGCCAGGAACCCCCACCCACCCCTGCCTTACCCTACACCACCCCATCCGCACACACTTTGAAATACCTTCTTGAAAAGCTTTACATTTAACTTTCCGCGAGAAAACCACAGCAACAAAGGACTGAAATCAGATATGTGAGATTTCCCATTAAAACACATTCCTGAACAGCATTCATTTCCTTGTTGACTCTGAAAGGGAAGGTGAAAATTAATTATTTTTTCCCTGAGTCCCTGCTCTAAATTTCCATTACAATATGAATTCTGTTGAGACTCTTGGTTGAATATGACGCACTGGTATAGCTGAATTAAAGCTTCAAAACGGACAGTGAAGCGCAGCTGTATTACGCCGTACCATTTGTGAAACGTTATCCCCATATTGTTGCCCATGCACATCAACAGCTCCTCTCTGAGTGGGGATGTTAGGTTATTGGCTTTTGTACAAAAATCTCTGTTATTTACATTTATGGTTATTCGTTTAGTGGACACTTTCATCCAGAGTCTTAAATTTTAAATGTCAACAAGTACAGTAAGTGTAGAAAACAAAACAGAGGTCCTGAGAACAGACACATATTCTACATGGTAGACTTGAGAAGCAGATCGATGTGTATGGATTTTTTTATTCCGCCTCCTGGACAATACAGAGGACTTCTCCTTCCTTGAGTATGTGATCAAGTGGGAAGACACATTGATCGAACGCTTCTGTATACTGTATTCCTGGAGCACGGCCGAATAAATTAAAGGGCTTTGCCTTCACTGGATGAAGTGTTTACAAGATCAGTTGTTCTAAGGGGTAATCTTTTCATCCAAGGCTTTATGAAGGCAGATACAAGTAGGAATCGATGAGGTCAAAGACACAATGCTTTCTCCTGGGCATTCACATGTAATAAAGCTGCTGAAGTGAGCATTTTTGTTGGTGGAACAGCAGTTCTATCTATCACTGGCAGTCAGTTAGTTGACGTGAAAACAAGTCAATCATGATTCACTTATGCATGGAAGTGCCATCAAGTTCAGTCTGACTCGTAGCAACCACTCATATGGTTTCCAAGGAAGGGAAGAATAGAAATGGTTTGCTGGTGCCTTCTTCCGAGTATAGGAGAAACCCCCCTCCCCCAGGACAAAACCACCCCAGGACAATAACCCCTTCGGAGAAATAATTAACAAAATTCTTCTGATTATTAGTAGCTTATAAACGCTTCTCTGAATTGTAAAATATTACATTTATTATAAAATGGCACCGCAGGAAGGCATTGTCGGTATTGTATTGTAGCATATATTAATACTTGCATTATAACTGTACGGCTCACTGTTTCACAACATGAAATTATTTGTACAATCATAAAAAAGCATAATTAAAAGAACATAATATTGTATCTTTCAAAAATAAAAAAAAGCAATACAGTAATACCTCTCTCTACGTCGTTTCGTGTTGCGTCGATTTAGACTTTACGTCACCTTTTTGTTAAATATATATGGAAAAATACAATTCGTCTTCAGTCGGCCGACGCGACTTTAGGTCAGTAGAAAATATTAAAAATTGTTAAAAACTTAAAAATCACTTAAAAACAATAAAAAAGTATAAAATCAAATAAAAATAAACATTAAAATATGTAACACAATATATTGTAATCTATAAAATCAATGAAAAGCTTAAAAAGAAAAAAATTGTCTTATTTACCTGCCATTCAGCACCAATAACATTGAGTTTTTTTTGTTTGTTTCTTCTTTACTTTAGCATTAATTGAAGTGTATACACTTAAGGGGAATGCTTATTAGGGGTTCATAGGGGGTCTAAGTCGGTTTTTTAGGAGTTATTTCATTTTCCGTCATTTTTCGACTTAAGTCGTGCCCTTTGGAACCAGTTAACGACGTAGGGCGAGGTATTACTGTATAAACAACATCACTGAGTGTTTCTGTAGCCATCTAATATTACGGTTCAAAGAGTTAAGTCTACTAATGGCACAATGAACTTCAAGTTGTTGTTGACATATGGCATTTGTAACAATATGTGCAGGTCTGACCCTGCTGGTCAAAGCGACTGTTTTTCTGATGCTCTTTTCCTTGCCTGCTTCCATCTTGTTAGGATCTGGGTTGGGGTTATGCTCAGTCACAGAAACTAGTTGCTTTACCTTCAAATCTGTAATAGCGGAACCTTTGCAAGAAAATGCATTCCTCTAAGAACATTCCCAACATGTTTGTGTATTGTTTGAGTTCTTCTTAGCGTATAAATAGTCTTCTATACACAATGTAGGGCCTCCTTTATTGTTCTTGATGATCTCCATAGATCCAACACCAAGTTTTTTCTTACTTTACAGAGGATTTTGTCCTCCTTTGCGTTTCAAAAGAGGGGGTTTTGTCCTAGAAATTTTTTTTTTTTCTGGATCCCCCTTCTTTCATGTGGGGGTGCAGAATCAGGGAGAAATATCCAAACTGCACATACCATCTACTGGACTCATACCCCATATCCCCTAAGCAACCCAGCTTTAGCCTTTGTGCCCCCACATCCCCTGCTTGTTTAGAGCTAACCACAAAACATTACATACATGAATATTTATTTAATCCTTTACTAGTCCATTAGTGTTCTGGCTCTTAAAATTGAAATTGAAACAGCATATGGCATTTTATTACTGAGGCAAAATGAAAGATGAAAAGAGATTTTGACCTTCCTTCCATTTTAGATTTTTATACAAGAAAGCTTTTAGTAGAAGCAATAAAAATCTTATCTCTCATGTTCACTAAAAACTATTCATCACATCATGTGCTCCAGAAAAAAAATTGGTTGGGTCCAAGTTGCAGTCTAGCTGCTTTAATTTTCTAATATTTAATACAAAAATACCAAAAATAGTTCCTCTCTCACAATACTTTGTTTCATATGTAGTAATGCCCATATTTGCAGTTTATTTTACATCCTCTTAGGACCAGTCAGTAAAATCAGTGGTGTGAATGTTCTTCTTCAGGGATTATGAGGTGCAAGACAATTAGTGTGTATATTTTCCATTTCAGTTATTAGTAGAATCGTGCAGACCACCAGGGCTTGGTTTCATTCCACTTTACAGAGTGGAAAAAAAGTAGGGAAAAGGCATTTTACAGTTACAAGAGCAATAAAAAGTATCATTAAAAACAAGCAGGGGAAATAAAGAGAGTAGGATTTCGCGTGTCATTTGTGCGCCGTAGTGTGTTGTCAGTTACAGAAATGGTAGTGTTTTTTTTTTTTTTTCAGCTCTGTCAGGTACAATGGAGATCATTGATGCATTTTGCAAAGGCCTGCCAGTGCTTTTCTACTTCCTAGGGGGGCAGGATGGGAGGGGTTGTTTGGGGGGGTCTTCAAGCCGAGGAGTGGCACTCTCCTTTGTTTGTTCTTTCAGAGCTGGCAGTTCAGAGACAGCGCCCCAGTCTTCCCAGGTCCTCCTTACATGCTTTGTCATAGTCTCCAAATAAAACATGATACTTAAGCTGGATGCAATAAGAGCAGTGGGAAGGTCACCCAGTGATACAATCTTAGAAGGCAGTGCCCTCAGCAGATAGAGGAGCTTTGATGCCTTCGTCACCTTGCCTTGTATTTTAATGAAGTTGAAGTGCGGTCTGAGTATCACTCTGAGCACAAGGGTTTTGAAGCTACACTGACATCCCCCTCTGTACACTGATATAATGGCCTCATCAAAGGGAATTTTTCGCTCTAGCAAGGTACGCCTCAAAGCCCCACTTGGCATTTGGGATGATGTTGTTCCCCTCAAGGCGTTGGGTTATCATATATGTGATGAGACACGGCTGGGAAGACCTAGCCAAGCGATGTCTCCAAAGCCTGAGATCATAAGCATTATCAACACTCCCTTTGTCGTTATCTAGCCATGTCAAACGCAAATCATTCAACTTAATATTAAAATATTAATTGGATTCATGATTTGCAGACCACTGTTGTCCACTGTGCGTCTTAACTGCACTGCAACATCAAAGCTGCATTCTTAAATGCACGCTGCATATCTTCTGCCTTCAGAAACAGGCTTCTGCTACTCGGAAAGTGTTCATTTATGAACAAAGTTTTCAAAGTAAATGATTCTCTTTGTCTTCGGTGGGCTCACCACCTGCCGGAGAAACCGTAAGGGGCCGGTGCATTGTGAGTTGGGCGGTGGTCGGGGCCGAGTGCCCGGCCGACCCAAACCTCGGGCGCCAACTCTGGTTTTTGGGACTTGGAATGTCACCTCACTGGCGGGGAAGGAGCCTGAGCTGGTGCGGGAAGTTGAGAGATACCGTCTAGATATAGTCGGGCTCACTTCCACTCACAGCTTGGGTTCTGGAACCACTCTACTCGATCGAGGGTGGACTCTCCACTATTCTGGCGTTGCCCAAGGTGAGAGGCGACGGGCTGGTGTGGGCTTACTAATAGCCCCCCAGTTCAGCCGCCATGTGTTGGAGTCTACCCCGGTGAATGAGAGGGTCATCTCCCTACGCCTTCGGGTCAGGGAACGGTCTCTCACTGTCGTTTGTGCTTATGCGCCTAGCGGCAGTGTAGAGTACCCGGCCTTTTTAGAGTCCTTGGGGGGCGTGCTGGAAAGCGCTCCCACTGGGGACTCTGTCGTTCTACTGGGGGACTTTAACGCCCACGTGGGCAGCGACAGTGATACCTGGAGGGGCGTGATTGGGAGGAACGGCCTCCCTGATCTGAACCCGAGCGGTGAGTTGTTATTGGATTTCTGTGCTAGTCGCGGTTTATCCATAACGAACACCATGTTCATGCATAAGGGTGTCCACCAGTGCACTTGGCACCAGGACACCCTAGGTCGGAGGTCGATGATCGACTTTGTAGTCGTTTCTTCTGACCTTCGGCCATATGTCTTGGACACTCGGGTGAAGAGAGGGGCTGAGCTGTCAACTGATCACCACCTGGTGATGAGTTGGATTCGATGGCGGGGGAAAAAGCTGGACAGACCTGGCAGGCCCAAACGCATAGTGAGGGTCTGTTGGGAACGTTTGGCGGAGGCCCCTGTCAGAGAGGTCTTCAACTCCCACCTCCGACAGAGCTTCAACCAGGTCCCGAGGGAGGTGGGGGACATTGAGTCTGAATGGACTATGTTCCGCTCCTCCATTGTCGGTGCGGCGGTTCGGAGCTGCGGCCATAAGGTCTCCGGTGCCTGTCGCGGCGGCAACCCCCGAACACGGTGGTGGACACCGGAAGTAAGGGATGCCGTCAAGCTGAAGAAGGAGTTCTATCGGGCCTGGCTGGCTCATGGGACTCCTGAAGCAGCTGACGGGTACCGACGGGCCAAACGGAGCGCGGCTCTGGCAGTCGCCGCGGCAAAAACTCGGGCTTGGGAGGAGTTCGGTGAGGCCATGGAGGAAGACTTTCGGTCGGCCTCAAAGAGATTCTGGCAAACCGTCCGGCGACTCAGAGGGGGGAAGCGGTGTTCCACGAACACTGTTTACAGTGGAAGTGGTGCGCTGCTGACCTCAGCTGAGGATGTTCTCGGGCGGTGGAAGGAGTACTTTGAGGATCTCCTCAACCCCTCCGACACGCCTTCCGTAGAGGAAGCTGAGGCTGGGGACTCGGAGGAGGACTCGTCCATTACCCTGGCTGAAGTTGCCGAGGTAGTCAAAAAACTCCTCGGTGGCAAGGCTCCGGGGGTGGATGAGATCCGCCCCGAGTTTCTCAAGTCTCTGGATGTTGTGGGGCTGTCTTGGCTGACACGCCTCTGCAGCATCGCGTGGAGTTCGGGAACGGTGCCTCTGGACTGGCAGACCGGGGTGGTGGTCCCTCTTTTTAAGAAGGGGGACCGGAGATTGTGTTCCAACTACAGGGGGATCACACTCCTTAGCCTCCCTGGGAAAGTCTATGCCAGGGTACTGGAAAGGAGAATCCGACCGATAGTCGAACCTCGGATCCAGGAGGAGCAATGCGGTTTTCGCCCTGGCCGTGGAACACTGGACCAGCTCTATACCCTCACTAGGGTGCTGGAGGGTTCGTGGGAGTTTGCCCAACCAGTCCATATGTGTTTTGTGGACCTGGAGAAGGCATTCGACCGTGTCCCTCGTGGCATCCTGTGGGGGGTACTTCGGGATTATGGGGTTCGGGGCTCGTTGCTACGGGCTGTTCGTTCCCTGTATGACCGGAGCAGGAGCTTGGTTCGCATTGCCGGCAGTAAGTCAGACTTTTTCCCGGTGCATGTTGGACTCCGCCAGGGCTGCCCTTTGTCACCGATTCTGTTCATTATCTTTATGGACAGAATTTCTAGGCGCAGTCAGGGAACGGAGGGTGTCTGCTTTGGTGGCCGCGAGATCTCGTCTCTGCTTTTTGCGGACGATGTGGTCCTGTTGGCTTCATCAAGTCAAGACTTGCAGCGTGCACTGGGGAGGTTTGCAGCCGAGTGCGAAGCGGCGGGGATGAGAATCAGCACCTCCAAATCCGAGGCCATGGTTCTCAGTCGGAAAAAGGTGGATTGCTCCCTCCGGGTTAGGGGGGAGTTGCTCCCTCAAGTGGAGGAGTTTAAGTATCTCGGGGTCTTGTTCACGAGTGAGGGAAAAATGGAGCGGCAGGTCGACAGACGGATCGGTGCGGCGTCCGCAGTAATGCGGTCATTGTACCGGTCTGTTGTGGTGAAGAGGGAGCTGAGTCGTAAGGCGAAGCTCTCAATTTACCGGTCGATCTACGTTCCTACCCTCACCTATGGTCATGAACTCTGGATCATGACCGAAAGAATGAGATCGCGGATACAAGCGGCAGAAATGAGTTTCCTCCGCAGAGTGGCTGGGCGCACCCTTAGGGATAGGGTGAGGAGCTCAGTCACCCGGGAGGAGCTCGGAGTAGAGCCGCTGCTCCTCCGCATCGAGAGGAGCCAGTTGAGGTGGCTCGGGCATCTGTTCCGGATGCCTCCTGGACGCCTCCCTGGGGAGGTGTTCCGGGCTTGTCCCACTGGGAGGAGGCCTCGGGGCAGACCCAGGACACGTTGGAGAGACTATGTCTCCCGGCTGGCCTGGGAACGCCTTGGGGTTCCCCCAGAGGAACTGGAGGAGGTGTGCGGGGAGAGGGAGGTCTGGAGTACTCTGCTCGGACTGCTGCCCCCGCGACCCGGCCCCGGATAAAAGCGGAGGAAGATGGATGGATGGATGGATGGATGATTCTCTTTGTTTGGAATTCTGTTTACCGACCAACGCCTACAACTACTTGTCTCTAGCAGGGTTGCGGTGAGCCAGAGCCTACCTAGCAATACAGGGCGCAAGGGATACAACCAGGACAGGACACCAGTCTGCAGCAAGGCACCCCAAGCTGCGGGCGCTGGCCAAACCTGCCATGCCACCACACCCCCAATTCTGTTTACTGTCCTAGTAAATAAATACCATTCCAAAAACAGGGCTACCTGCTTCTAACAGCTTTCAGTGTAGTGGTTAGAGCTGCTGCCTTTGGACCTAAAAGTTGCAGATTTGAAACCTGCCACCAGCTCTAGCACCCTTGAGCAAGGTAATTACCCAATTAAATGGGTAAATAATTCTCAGTAGCTTAATATTGTAAGTTGCTTTGGAGAACGGCATTAGCCAAATGTAGATGTGTGTTGTGCCCCTTCATTTAAGGGTGATTGTTCAAGCTGTTAGAAACGTGAATGACTACAAATTGCTTGAGAAATTGACACTAAAATCTAATTAAAACTCTAAACCTTGAAAAGCTGCTGATTGCTATTCAATTAAATTAAATTGCATGCTCATTTTCAGTGTTTTTTCTTTCGGAAGAAAACACAGTTCTCGAAAGTCTTGTATTTGGCTACAGATTTCTATTGATTTTTCCCCAAATTGCAGGTGGATCAGTGTGTGTCTCTTTGTCTGTTAAGAATATAATAAGATATGATCTGCCATGAAATGCAATGCATCAAAATACTATACAGTGGAAAGTTAATATAATACCATTTTAGCTGATGACTAGGCTGGTGGACTGTGTTACCAATCTAGTGACCTTGACTTGGGCGAGTGGTTGACAATTCTGAAGGACAGCGAGTGAGTGTTTTGGCTGAGGCTATTTAAATTCAAGTAAAATATAGAATAAAGCTATGTCAGATCACTAGCTGTTTTCCTTTATTTACAAACATAGTGGAATTCATGTGTTATGAACAAGAGACAGCAACTGAGCGTTGTGTGAATTAAATTCACTAGGCAATAAACAATCAAACTGACTTCAGTGCATAAACTGGTGCTTTCGTGTGTTGGAATGTATGTCAACAGCATGTGTGGAAAACAATTATCTCCTGTCCTCGGAGAAAATAACAAATGGTGTGAGCTTCTTGTTGCATCAGTTGGGAAACAGTCTATATCTCTGTAATACGACATGTCACACTGAGTCCAGGCAATAAAGAGAAATGGGCTGGTGCTGAACAGTCCATCATTTGAGTGTTCCACCATTCAAAAGTTGGACAAGTCACAAAAACCTCAAATAGGTGAGCGATGTCACGGGTTTCTCAGCAATACTGCTGAGCGCTGATGAACGATTCTTTTAGAGGGGTCAAAGTGGAGGAGAGACACGCCATCCACCATCCCCATGCATTGAGGCTGGGAATAATCCCTTTCTGTCCATTGTTTCTTCCACACTCAGTGATTGTTTGTGACTTTCAGAGCCAGCTCTCTGAGTCTGTCCCAGCTGTGTCGGTTGGGTTCAGCTGCCGGCAAGGCTGGAGAAATAGGACAGCTACCCAGCGGGAATACCAACGACTGCAAATAGTCAGCTCACTCATATAGATCTGTTACTAGGGGACAGCTGGTAGTCTAGTGGTTAAAGCTACTGTCTTTGGCTCTAAAGGTCACAGGTTTGATCCTCACCTACAGCTCTAGTGCCCTTGAACCCACTGTTTACCTTAAGAAGTGCTCCAGTAAAGCTACCCAGCTGTACACATAGGTAAATAATTGTAAAAGCCTTAACCTTGTGCATTGCTTTGGAGAAAAATGTCGTGTAAATCTAGTGGCTTAGAAGAGGGGAAAAAATGCACTGGATGTCTGAGAATGTAATGTAAGATGCTGCACCATTTACTAAGGTTTGTGTTTATATTTCAACATCTTTGATTAGCTTTGCAAACAATTGTACCCAAAGTGACCCACACACTTTGCTGTTTTGCCCAGTTTATAAGGTCAGATATTTACTGAGGTAATTTAAGTCAGATACATTTCTGATCTTCTGTAAAGTTGAAGTCTGTCTCCAGGGGACGGAACCTAGTCTTTTGTTCACAAACCCAGGTAAAGCGACACAAGGCCTGGAAAGTGTTCTATCTTGCTATCAAAAATCAATAACTGAGGTTTCAATTTTTTTACGATACACAGTACTATATACATATTTATTGTCCATATACTTGCCATAATTGCAGTCGACTTTGTAACCCAAAAAAAAGAGTTTTGCTTTTCTCTCCGTGTTTTGAATTCATTTGCCCAGTAGGAGAACAAGTGATGTAAGTATAAGTTCTAAGCTCCATTTTCAATAACGCCGGGCAAGGGGAAGCACATAGTGCAGCAGCCAGTATGATATTTTCTTACCATGTCAGCAAGGGAATTAGGAGGAACAATGTCATTTCTGAGACAGGCTACTGCTCAAGCGCATCTAAGCCTTTGTGAAAGTGTTGTGCAGCCTGGAATCACAACTGGGTGGTATAGAGACTCTCTTGGCCAGGCAGGGAAGCTCTTTCTCCTCTGTTGAGGCCTGCTTTTGATAACCTTTGCAATTTTTTTTAATTATAGCTTTGAAGTGTCAGTTTTACACACTGTTTGGTATTCACCTTATTTATGTTTTTTTTTTTTTTAAAATCATCACAACATGACAGTCATCTTCATTATTTATACTCTATGATGAATCACTGATGCTTTCAGGAATGTCAACAGTGAGTGTTGTTCAGATGAAGCACATTCTGAATTTCTCTGCCCAGCATTAGTTCTGCTGCCAGGCAAATAAGAATGTTATTGCTGGAGACAATTTTGTTTTCATATTGATTGTCAAACGATGTTTTCCTTCGTGCTGAAACAATGGCCATGTTAGAAATAGGTCGTGTGTCTAAAAAAATTCTGCCATCATGTTATCTTGTTAGCCCCTTCGGGAATCAAAGACAGAAGAAGAAGTTTCCTAATCAAGTTGCTAGAGCCTTAAGTATTAACATTAATATTATAATATCATTAATATTTTGGTGAACTGTTCTCACATGGTGTACGTGGTGATGAAGCAAACAAGGCATTAGTATGAGAAACAGAATTAGGTTTTATTTGCCAAGTGTGCTGACGCACACAAGGAATTTGCTTTGGTGCTTTCAGAATTACAGACATGTAATACAGTATATGGTCAATAATACAAAGTGAAGTTTATAGGTATATACGTGTATACTGGAGTCATACAAGAGATATACTTTCTCTTTCTTTTGCTTTTCTGGAAATGGGGGGGTGCGGTGGTGCAGCGGGCTTGGCGGGGTCCCGCTCTCTGGTGGGTGTGGGGTTCAAGTCCTGCTTGGGGTGCCTTGCGATGGACTGGCGTCCCATCCTGGGTGTGTCCCCTCTCCCTCCGGCCTTGTGCCCTGTGTTGCTGGGTTAGGCTCCAGCTCCCCGCGACCCTGCTTGGGACAAGTGGTTTCAGAAAATGTGTGTTTTCTGAAAATATTAGAAAGTCTTTCATTTTCACATTTATATTTCAACAGCTTTCTGCATTCTCAGTGTAAGAGAATGTTTAAAATTCAACTTGAACGTTAGCATGGTCACTCAAGCAAACATTATGGTTGCCCTGCAACTCAAAAATAAAGAGGGAAGTGCAAAGATCACACTAAGGGAAGACAGAGGCTGAGAACACATTCCCCGTGGGCACACAATGTCAGCACAATGTCTGATTTTGATTGTATGGCAGCTTGGGGGTGGTGTGGGGATCTGTAGCCACAGAAAGCAGGACATGAGCAGCACAGAGGTTGACTAAAAAAAACCTTGTCAAGAAAAAGTGACAAAATAAGGCCTTACCTTTCAAATGCACATTGACTAGCCAAAATAAGAAGGGAAACAGAATGTTTTGTAGTCTCCTTATGTCATTTCCTTACAAAATGAACCTCCTCCCTCCTTCCTTCCCCTTCACTCTGACTTCCTTTCTCATTCTCTATCTAACAGCAAGTACTTAAAATTTTGAATGCATGCTACAGTAGATTTTCAGTCACCAGCCACTCTATTAGGTATATCTAGCTACCAGGTGGACCGTCTTGTGCCACTAGAAGAGTGTGAGTTCAGCAACAAGATGCTGGATCCATTCCACATATTTTTTGGTTCGTGATGGCTTGACAGCTTCAGACAATATCTGCATATTGTGCAACAGTGTATTTCTTCTGCATTTTACTTCATCCCAAAGATGCTTCATTGGCTTGGTGGGAGGCAACTGTGCCATGCATGGGAGTAAAGGCATTCTTATGTTTCTGGAACTATCCTGAGAAGATGTGTGCTTAGCAACAAATTAAAATATTTAGATTTGCACATTATCCTGCTGGAAGTGTCAGTTTGAAAAACTCTAGGCTGGCCATGAAGGGATGCATCTGTCAGCAACAATGTTTTGATACTTTGTGGCTGTCATGGGGAACAGAGGACGCAGGGAAGGCTGGACCCAAGTGCAGGACCATTTATTTAGAACCAAGGGATCAGGCGTGTTCTTGTTATCGGGGATGGGCGAAGAGTTGGTCGATCGGCTGTCAGGGTGAGGGTGAAGAGCCGTAGCTGAAGTCGGAAGGTGAAGCGAATGGTCAGGAGCCAGGGAACAAAGGACAGGATACGAGGACAAAGGGGAACAGGACATGGAATGTGGTGGGTATTGCTGGCGCAGAGCGGACGGTTGTCTCAATGAGATTCCGCAACTATCAAGAGGCTGAGAGGTATCTTAATAGCTGAGTGCTCCGATTAAAGCCAGGTGCTTAATCGGAGCCAGGTGCCACTGGTTGAGGTGCAGGTGTGGTCGTGACAGTGGCATTCAAACAATGTCCAGCTCATACTAAAAACTTAATGCATGCTAAAAAAACACTCCCCACAGCAATACACTAACACCACCAGGGAGGATGGATCTATGGATTTGTTCTTTTTATACCAATTTTTTTAATCAGCACACTACAACAGACCAGGAAACATTTTCCACTCTTCAATCATGCACTTTTGGTTTCTGCATTTCCACAGGAACCTCATCTTTTTCTTCTGAAGTCACATGAGATGCACCATGAATAGTCTTCTGCTGGTCTAACCCATCAGCTTCAAGGTTCAATAAGCTGTGTCCAGAGATATCATTCTGCACAATACTGTTGTACTGAGCTTTTTTTTTTTTTATTAAATCCCAGTTCCTACAAGATATTTACTATGAATGCTCCAGTAAATTTATCAAGCTCTCTAAATGAATAAATTATTGTGAGCTGCTTTGAAGAAAAGCATTAGTAAAGTATTAGCTTTTGGCCTTCCCGTTTGCTTTAATGAATCTGCCATTCCAGTCTGACTTCTCTCATTGTTAAGGTGTTTTCACGTTCAAAAATATCCCTTGAGTGGATCTTTATCATGCATTTCTCTGTAAACCATTGACACTGTACTGTAAAAATTTCTAGGAGGGTGGTTCTTTCTGAGAGGCTGGAATCAGTGCTCTGGCACCAACAATCATACTACATTCAAAGTCACTTAGGCCACACGTCTAACAAGCATTTGAAGCAGTAACTTGGAAACTGTCTTTATACTTTATTTGCTTATAAAATATTTATTTCATATACCGTGCAACTTGGATTCTCTGAGATGGGCTGTACATGTGGCCGTTGAGTGTATGTGTAATGCTCTTGGTGCTGTGTGTGTGGTCAAGGGTTTGCTTTGCATAGTCACAGAGATTCTTGGAGCAAGAGATTTCACCAGCAGAGATTTAACCGGCTGGGCTGAGAATTAGCGTGTATTAGCGTGTAGCGAGTGTACCCAGTTCACTCTGTATAAAGCTGTTGCACACATGGATCATAGTCCAGAGCTAAAATCACTGGTAAACTTAAGCAAAACATCTTTTTTCCTGCAATAACTGCCTTTCTCTTTATTGCTCATCTGAGCTTTGAGCTGGACAGCTAACATGGTTGTGTTACCTGTTATACAGTTTACAGAGACCTCTCCCAGGCCTGGTTGGTATTGACTGGCTGCTGTTCACATCTTGCTTCAACTTCATCCTTCAGGTGTGAGCTCAAGTGGAAAAGCTATAGATTTTTGTTCAGTGTTGACTTGTAGACAGGGTAGGCTAAATTCAAAACAGTTAATCTGGAAATAACATTTCATTATAAATGACTGAGTAATACATCTATAGATGCAGACATGCACAGCTACATGCTAATAAATGGACTGTTGGGTGCGTTTCTGAAGCCGAATAAGGCTGTGGTCACAAGAGTCAGTTTCAACATTAAATTTAAATATATATTAATATTAATGTTTGGAAAGGGGTACGGTGGCGCAGTGGGTTGGACCACAGTCCTGCTCTCCGGTGGGTCTGGGGTTAGAGTCCCGCGTGGGGTGCCTTGTGACAGACTGGCATCCCGTCCTGGATGTGTCCCCTCCCCCCTCTGGCCTTACACCCTGTATTACCGGGTAGGCTCCGGTTCCCTGTGACCCCGTATGGGACAAGCGGTTCTGAAAATGTGTGTCCCCTCCTGCCTTACGCCCTGTGTTGCCGGGTAGGTTCCGTGACCCTGTATGGGACAAGCAGTTCTGAAAATGTGTGTGTGTATTAATGTTCGGATCATGTGGGAATTATTCTTGTTTCATCCAGGTGGCTATATTGAGTACAATTCTGCAGATGCAGTCAAGGTTAGACTTGTATACACAAATTATTGACTTATTATCAGTGCCCAATTGTGTGATCACAGATGTTACATGATGGATGGCTTTCTCTAGCCCACTGAAGTTCCAGGGAATGGCTTAAAAACTTTCAGATTTGATTTCCCAAGATGGATTACTTTGTTAAAGAGATTCCTTGATGCTATCATCATGTGGGCACCATGTACATTGACTTGTACGTATGATATTGAAGGTAAGGAAATGTGTTACTCAATGCATTGTTGTAAATTAGATATTGTGGTTTGGACCCAGGCCTTGGCTTATTCAGATCTGACATGAGATAGAAAATTAAATATATTAGTTAAAAAATAATTTGCAGTGACAGTTATCATTTCATCACCAATATTTTAATGACTGGGGGGGGTGGTGGCACAGCTGGCTTGGCCAGTTCCTGCTCTTTGCTAGGTCTGGGGTTCGAGTCCTCTTTGGGGTGCCTTGCAATGGGCTGGAGTCCCGCCCTGGGTTTGACCCCTCCCTATCCATCCTTACGCCCTGTGTTGCCGGGTTAGGCTCCGGCTCGCCGCAACCCCCATTGGGACAAGCAGTTTCAGACTGTGTGTGTGTTTTAATGACTGCTTTTCATTCGTACAGAGAACTCCCTTAGAAACTCTGTAAACTCATATCAGAAATTCAAATTTTTTGTGGTCGTTACTTTTACATACAAAACATCAAGGGAATGGAAAAAAGGAGAATGCGGGATAGTTGCTTGGTGATTGCATACTGATGCTGCAGAACTCTCCTTGCCAGTAGATAGTTATTGGTATTACACAAGTATTCCTGATTTTATACTTTTACAGCAGAATTCATCAAAAAGAGCGATGCATGCATGTTTTAACGTCTCATGTCTAGCTCTTTGATGAATTTAGCGATAGAAGTGAAAAAGTATTTTGGTTTGCTGGAGAAAAAATATTTACTTACATGGCCAGCATGAGATGCCTTATTTCCAGATGTTATGTGGATGTAAACAATTTTGAAGCACAAAGGATGGAAAACAATACAGAAGCATGTACCTTGATGACTTTCTGCATTCCTTGGTTTTCTTTATGTAAGGTAACCATTCGAGGAAAGCAGGGAATGCACACTCACGTAGGAGTAGCTTTCTATACATAATTCGTTGCACTACAACCCCACCATGGTATAGAAACCTGGGGCCCCCACCTCCGCTCCCCTGCTGTATCCACCCAAGTGAATTGACTCCCTGTGTGAAAGAGAGGGTGCCATTCATGGTCCGTCTGCAAGACCTGTCCTTACAGCAGTAACCAGATTCCTGTAATGAGAGGGAAAAACACAGCGATGCCTGTTTCCGCTACTGACTGTCAAGCACTGTGTAGCCAGGGCCTCCACGGGCCGAGAAACTCAAGCCCTCCTTAAGTCAGCCCTCGTGGCAAAACCGGAGAGCATGTTCATTGTCAAAAACACTGGGAACTGGGGAAGATGTGTTTACCACGAGCTGACGCCTCTGTTTTAGCTCACAGCCTGATGCATAAAATTAGCTATTCCAGTATAAAGAATGGGGCCACAAGATTTGCTGGGATGTGTGAAGGTGCCATTTAATGTGCTACTAATTAACAGAGTTAGTATTGTGTTTTAAGTTGCTTGTCAGACAATCTTGCTCCCAGAATCTTACATTTATTTAGCAGACACTTTTCTCCAAAGCAACTTACAATGGATACTATGTAGTGTTACCAGCCCTCACATCTTATTCACTCTGATGATTTACTCTGCTAGATACACTACTTACAGTGGGTCACTCATCCATACATCTATGGAACACACACACACACTCTCTGTGTCACTCACACACTATGGGGAACCCAAATAGGATGTCTTTGGACTGTGGGAGGAAACCAGAGCATACCCACACAGAAAGAACATGCAAACTCTGCACAGACTTAGCAGAGATCAAACCCACATTCTCTCACACCACCCAGGCACTGTGAAACAGCAGCACTACTCACTGTGCCACTGTGCCATCTGTACCTTGGGTACAATCTTAGTGAAGAGTCTTACAAAAGTGAAGTTTGATGTAAGCTGTGATAGTTCCTCATTTAAACATAAACAGAACTATCTCACTCAGGATCATAAATTGCTTATCCAAGTCGAGATTGCGGTAGATTGGATGCTATCCCGGAAACACATAAAGCTAGTCAAGGTACACGCTTATATGATTCATTATATAACATAGTCCTGTTATGGGGGGCATGTGGTGCAGTGGGTTTGACCAGGTCCTGCTCTCTGGTGGGTCTGGGGTTCAAGCCCAGCTTGGGGTGCCTTGTAATGGACTGGTGTCCCATCCTGGGTGTGTCTCCTCCCTCTCCAGCCTTATGGACAAGCAGTTTCAGTCACTGTGTGTGCATATGCTTATCATACATTTGGTAATACAGTGGTGTAGAGGGTTGGACAAAGATGCCAGCTGAAGAGTTGCTAATAATCACTAGACAACACCTTAGAGAATGGTATCTGCCAAATGACTAAAAGCAGATCTATATGTATTTGTTTCTTCGCTCTATGCCTGTGTTCAAGCGCTCTATAAAAATAAATTGAATTGAATTGAAGTAGATATTACGGTGCTGAATAGCTAACAATTTGTTCTCTTTTTTAGGAACTATGAAATCTTTTCTGATTGGATTAGTTTGTCATCTCACCTTTGCATGGGCATCAGCCTATTTGCCTGAAGGTGCAATGGATCAGCGGTCAGCCTTCTCTGTTGCTCGAACATCCAGCATGGAAGGGGGTCCCAAGATGGTGGTGACCTTCGACAAAGTCTATGTCAACATTGGCCATGACTTTGACCCCAAGACTGGCATTTTTCGCTGCCGCATCCCTGGGGCTTACTACTTCTCCTTCACTGTCGGTAAGTTCCCACATAAAGATCTATCG
This sequence comes from Scleropages formosus, assembly GCF_900964775.1. Classification (NCBI taxonomy): domain Eukaryota; kingdom Metazoa; phylum Chordata; class Actinopteri; order Osteoglossiformes; family Osteoglossidae; genus Scleropages; species Scleropages formosus. The sequence continues at coordinate 29,981,156 of NC_041812.1, forward strand.
GTGATGCTGATGAAGAACAAGAATGAGGTGCAGGTGATCATTTATGATGAAAACTACGGCGAGGAACGCAAGGTGCAAAGCCAGAGTGCCATGTTGCAGCTTGACTTCGGTGACACCGTCTGGCTCCGACTGCATGGGGACCCCAAGTACGCTATCTACAGTAACACCGGGCACTACACCACCTTTAATGGCTACCTGATCTACCCGGACACCTACCCCTATCAGAAGCCCAGCCATCAAGACACCTTCCACAGCTATGGCAAGGAAGAAGGCCACAACAGGGCATTTTCTGATCACATGCAGTCTGACCAAACCATCCACAGAGCTGAGGAGGAGGAGGAGGGAGGGGAGCAGGATGAAGATGACATTCGATCGGCTTTTTCTGTGGCCCGCAGTCAGAGCATCGTTGGAGTGAACATGGACATTGTCAGACACCTGCCCATTACCTTTGACACGGAGTTTGTCAACATTGGCGAGGACTTCAATGTGTCCAGTGGCATGTTCACCTGTCGCATCCCAGGTACTTACTACTTCTCCTTCAATATCGGCAAGCTGCCCCACAAGATCATGTCTGTCAAGCTAATGAAGAACCACCTGGAGGTCCAGGCCATGATCTACAATGATGGTGATGGCAAGAAGGCCCTGCAGAGTCAGAGCCTGATGCTGCCATTGCAACGTGGTGACACCGTCTGGCTTTTTAGTCACCAGCACGACGGCTACGGGGCCTACAGCAACCATGGGAAGTACATTACCTTCACCGGTTTTTTGGTCTACCCTGAGCTTCCCAAGCACAGACCACAGTGGATCAAGAAGCCTGACAAAGACATATGATAGTCCCTGAACTTTCACATCCAGTTTTTTTAAAGGAATGAATGCCTCTTTAAGGAATGCATCATTGTCTGATTTATTTTGCGTTGCATGGAGTTTGAGTTGTCCTTTTCCTTCACTTAGAAGGCACGTAAAAAGATTTGGCTGCCCTCACCATTCTGTTATAAATGTCAGATTGCCTTCTCGATCTGGAGAGACCTTTCCCATGGTGCATCCATAAAGCTGACAGTGGAGAAGAAATAACATGCATTTTGGACAGTAAAAAAATTAAAGATCTTTCAGCCTGTGCTTTCTCGCATGTCTTTCATGCTGCTTCATTTTCATCCAAAATTCTAGAATGCTTTTAACCTCCAGCACAAAACCTTATGTTTCCAGGAGGTGCTTCAGTTTTTTCTTTTCCTTTGTCTGTGTGAACTATTGAAGTACTGACTGTTCCAACATCCAAAGCACTAAATTTTCAGCACAAATGCAGGATCTTTAATGCCAAACCTAAATCCATTTTAAAATGTCATGTTGCACTAAATTGAAACAGAAATCTATTTATTTAAATAGACTGAGCTATCATGATTGGTGTGTAATTAGACCTGAACGCTGAAAGAAAACTAATGATGGACCAATATGTTATTTCAGCTCACCTGTGTTGTGCAGTCAGTGAGATGAATAAAGGCAGAAAGCAGGACAAAATAGTTTGTTCATGTCTTTAATATATTAGATATATTGCAAGCATATTTTCCTGATTTTCTGCATGCTGATATATTTGAAGCTTGTACAGTGCAAAAAAATGACAAGGAAAAAAATAAAAGAATAAAACTGTAGCAGTTGTAACTAGTGTAACATGTTTACAGTTTGTAGCTATTTCTATTATTTCACCCAGAGGTGAACATTTGTTTTATAAGGTATGTGATATTTTGGTAAACTGTATGTTAATTTGTGGTTATAAAAATGGAAAGATGACAGTCACAAGGTTGTATTTTAGTAACTGATCCTGGATTTGTCCTCTTATGTACAGTGTAATACTTTCTAACCATCAAAGGTTACATTAAAAATGTATGCTTTGGTGAAAAATGCTTGACATTTGCAAACGTAATAAACTGATATCAGACTAAAACCTGAGGACTGTCTAGGAGTGTTTTCCAATCACATCACTGCTGGGGTACTGATCCTCATGTTTTGGACCTTTAACTACATGGGTCTCATTCCTTATTTCCCACCATTCCAAATTAGAACATCATAAGATTTCCGGTGAAAGGACACATCCACAAGCACGAGAGAAATATAGTCTTTTCCTTCAGGAAGTTTGTGGTGCCGATCGTAGAACGTGTACTTAAGAGTAACAGCAGTTTCAGCAAGAAAACTTTTGACATCCTGAAAGGCATATGTAGTTTAAACTGTTGGCAAAAAATATGGTTTTGGGATCTATAGCATACAATTCACTGGCGCTTTAACAATGGAAGGTAGTAGCACTTCACTGTAAATATCCTAGAAATACTAAGTTCAACTAATGGTATGTTACTAATACTAATATGTACTGATGTGTCTGTACATCATTTACATTTAGATTTGACACATTATCTTTTTGTATTGCTTTTACATTTAGCTGACATACAGTTGCCAAATCATTGTTTTAATTTAAAACATTCCCAGAGAAATGTTTTACTTTATAATGCTCTATTTACATAGAACATAAAAAGGGCAATCAGAAAAAATACTGTGCTTTTATGTGCCAGGGAGGGTTGTGCAAGCCGTTATGCAGAAAGTCGAACATTTTACAACTGGACCAGCATACAGCATAAGAGGAAGGCAATTCTATAATTTTCAAGATCCATAAATTTGTACCCTGATGTAGATGTCATGGGGGGCCGAGAGAACCGGGACGGCAAGACTCAAGTGCAGAGTCGTTCGTCTGGATTCAGGGGATCAGGCAAGTTCTCGGTGTCGGGGACAGGCGAATGGTCGGTCGATCGGCAGTCGGGGTCAGAGCAGGGATCCGTGGGCAAGGTCAGGAGACGAAGCGAAGAGGCGGTCGTTTGGCGGTCGGTGTTGAAACGAAGATCCGTGGACGTGGTCGGGAGACAAAGCGAAGAGACGAAAACCGGAGGACGAGAACTGAGAACAAGGGTTGCGTGTGAACTGGACGTCACGAAGGAGGGCGCTTGTCTCTGACGAGATTCCGCAAAGGTATGGGAGCTGAGGAGGGTCTTTTAAAGGGTGAGCAGTTAGTCAGGTGCTGGACCAGAGTCAGGTGTTGTCGGTTGAGTTGTAGGCATGGACGTGAGAGTAGGTTATTAGATCAAGCTAAGGCTGTAAAATTACTAACTGTACTGTAAAATTATTAACACAAAACAAACATGCTATCACAACGTAGGAGTTAGAAGGCATGTGCCATATCTAAAATCACTCTTCTGTTACAGTTGGTCCTGGAGCTCTGGCATATTTTATATTGCTGACTATTTTTCAGATGATATCAATTAAATTAAAATTGCTTTCAAAATAATCCTTGCAGTTGGCTAAGTAGGATTTCAAAAAAAATGGAAAGGGGAACTGTGAATAATGGTAACTAATTGGAGATGGCATTGGTGCGCAAGTCGTGGAGGGTAGTGTTGGCCAGTCGGGCTAAGACCCCACCCCAGGCCTGCTGAACATCCTCAGATGTCTGCCTGCGCATCTGGTATGCAGAGTACACAGCCCCCAGGACAAGGGTCTCGAAACGCAGTGGGTCCAGCACCTTTTTCCGGGCCTCGACTGAGGTTAGCAGCCTCTCCATGCCAATGAGGGTCTTGGGCACATTGTCATTAAAGTAGGCGATGAAGGCGCGGCCTTGGCGCATCGAAGCCAGCTCATGGTCAAGCAGGTAGACGTTGTCATCTGCATCAATCATCAGGCCACCCAGCAGAAACTGGGGTGAGTGGGTGGGCAGGTGTGAAACAAACACAAATGTCAAACATTAAATCTCCCTGTCACTTGCATGTGTTATGTGGTGTGCTTTCGGATAAACGAAGAGTCATTTATAGAAATTATGTGAGAGACACTGAACGCGATTATGGCCAGTAAAGTATTCAGATCTGTAAACTTTAACACTGTCAGCTGCTTTAGATGAAAGTAACAAAATAAAATAACGAATATGTGATTTTAATTGCATGAAGATTTTTCATTGAAATACATAATTTATTCATTTAAGACAGCATATTGTATGCATGCCTCCCGACATTTAAACCTAAACCTAATAATTTACTAACCAAGACTTTTGAAACTCATCTTTAGGTGGGCAGTCACACTACTTTTTTCCGTCCTGCCCACAGGGCAGCAAGTGGCATATTGAGTACAGCACTATCTTTAATGGGATTCACATCTCCCCTTGAGCAAAGGTACTTACCCTGAACAGATAATAAAAGTAAATAAAGATTACCCAGCTGTACAAAAAGGCTACATTATTTAAAGTAGCTTCGTGTGCAATAGCTGAAATAAAGAGCCTTGCTTAAAATTAACAGCATGCTTTGCTGTAAGCCCAAAACAGCAAAACTGACATAAAACAGGTGCAAAGCCGATCATATATCTCAGAGTCAAGGTATCCCTGGAACATAAACATTTCGAAAAGGAATCCGAGCAGACAGGTGGAGTTTTTCCAGTTTACAGATGAAAAGTCTCATCCCTAAAAGCTGCCAGTTTCCAAAAGAAACCACAGGGGAGCATCTTTCCTCATTAAGTTAATTATACCCCTCTTCTGCCTAACGATGAAACAGCTACGCCTGTTAGAGCGAAACTGGCTGAGAGACAATTGACTGTGAAATTTTCCTTCAGATCGGTTGCAAGGAAGAGGATGTGGATCGGACTGCGGGAACAACGGTATATTCTGTTGGACGTTTAACTCTTTGGATTAACTAAAAGACAACCTCCTTTCCAGGCGCTCATTCACCTCTGCAGTTTTGGGCATGTAAATAATACCACATTAACTGACACGGTTCAGTGTCCACTGCACTGTGGAAACCCAGCTGTCTGTGAATTTATACTTGATGTTATGGACTTATATTTTAAATTTTGTTTGGGGCTGTTATTTTTCAGTTCAGCATCAACGTGTACATGTTTTATATCAACATTAAAATTCATACAAAACTAGCGGAAACATCAAGTCAGGTGTGAAAGATTCAAGGAAAGTCTGCACTACAAATTTCCATATTGTTTGCACTGGGTCACCCTGAACCTGGGATGAGCTGCAAAGGCTTCCAAAAATAAAGATGTGAAGTTTTAGTTTAATCTCAGGGCAAAACATGCGCCATAAAATTCTGAAAACTGTAGCCACATTGCCATCATCTGGTCAGACAGCCTTCGCCAATCCAAAAGTACTTCTCTGGCCAATTTCCTGGTTGCGTTCGGCTTGAAAAGACGTCAAAGGTGCTGCCAGTAAAAGACTCTGGGTGCCTCCAGATGTGCATAAACAACACAAATTTTCGACTATTTGGTGAAAACTGCAGCTAGTGGGGACATACTGAGGAGTATGCAGAGGAGCCGGCCAGGACCGTCACGGCATAGAGAGTCATGTGAGAAGCATCTGTTTTTCATTTCTGAATGTCCTGAATAGTCCAAGCAGTCACAGCTGAAATTCTGAAAATATAACCTCAACGTGGATTGACTCGCTGTCAAATCTCTGAGCTGCTATTCATCTCACATTGCTATAACATGTCAGATTGTTATATCTATGTAGCATCCAGTTCCGTTTCCTCTACCTTAAAAGATATATTCTTGATAGACATAACCCAGATTCTGCTGTTGAACATGAATTATTCTTCTACATTTGGCAAGAAAATGTATTGCTACCGCACGAGAAGTGCCCTAAAAACATACAGGATTCACCCAAGGGTCTCATTTTCTTCTTCTAAAAAGCTAACATCTGTCCTGCATCATTATTTTAATGAATTCTGGAATGTCTGCTCAACTTTTTGGAACTTTTTACACGCAAATGCAAACTATAATATTGTTATCCTTGCACTGTAGTTAGAGCTACTGCCTTTGGACCCAAAGGGCGCAGGTTCGAGCCTCATCTCCAGCTGTAGTACCCTTGAGCAAGGTACTTTCCCCAAAAAATTGCTCTAGTAATATTACCCAGCTGTATAGATGGGTAAATAATTGTAACCTCAACACTGTAAGTCGCTTTGGAGAAAAGCGTCAGCTAAATGTATTGTACTAAGTTTCTCCATGTACAGTATTTACAGTATCTCAAAGTACTATTTCTGTGTTTCTGCTGCCATGACAGCTATTTTATTTTCTGTTTTTAGTCAATAAAAAAATGTATGGGACTTTCTTATTCTGCGCCGTGCATTGCAGGGGGGTGCAGTGGGTTTGACCGGGTCCTGCTCTCCGGTGGGTCTGGGGTTCGAGTCCCGCTTGGGGTGCCTTGCGATGGACTGGCGCCCCGTCCAGGGTGTGTCCCCACCCCCTCCAGCCTTATGCCCTGTGCTGCCGGGTTAGGCTCCGGCTTCCTGCGACCCCACATGGGACAAGTGGTTTCAGAAAATGTGTGTGTGTGCAGTACATTGCCCATCTGCAGGGATACAGTATATAAAAGAAAATACCCCTCCTGGTCATAAAGCACCTATAACCTGAGAACCTGCAGTACACTGTACATTACAATATGCTTGGTCAAACAAAAGCAATTTAAGCACATGACAAATTTGACTTGTAATCATTCATGTTGATAAAATGGCTGTATTAAGAAAATTGCAGCCACTACATTTCTTCTAATTTCTTCTTGTAATGTTCAACACCTTACAAAATCCTTGGAAAACACAAGGCCAAACTGAGCGTGTTTATTTATTTTTTTTTTTTAACTGTTCATGTGTTTCTAGGTGTTCTATCACTTCGTGAGCAAAGTCCTGTACAAACCTGACAAATCAAAACAGCCAAAAGTTCCAGTTAAGAGCTAGAGTCCACACGAAAAGCTCATCTCCTACCAGGTGTAGATGAAGAAATAAAAGAGACAAAGGTGTGGAATGCATTCCAGAATCGTTTCCATGTGGAGGTAGGTTTTCTTACCTCATACATCAAGTTGGCATCGCTGAGTGACTTGGAGAAGCCCTGGTTAGCAGGGCCTCCGTGCAGAACAAATGGAACATCTTTAAGAAGAATCACACAAGAAACTGCACTAGTCAGGGAACATGTTTCAAACACGCTGCATTCATCAAATGTTTTTTTTTTTTCTTCTCTCTTGAACAACTTATGCATTTTTAAGTAACTTGCCCAAAAGGACTCCATGAATACATAAGGGCTCGGTCCCTATCACAGTAGCAGTGCAGCGCTACTGTGTCCACATCGAATCGTCTCCTAGAATCTCGCAACTTAGTCAATCAGTTTGCATCCAAGGTATGTACCATACTGCTTACAAGTTACTGTACAAGTTCTATTATCTGCATCAACTCTTTCTTTATAGAACTTAGAGAATAAAAACGTTCCAGTGTGCAGAACCCTTAGCATCCGAATCAGACAAAACTTCCAAAAAAGAAACATAGACAATCCAAACACATCTGATACCTTCCTTCCACTAGAACGTTCAGATTCATAAGATCATTTTATGAACTTCATTAGAGGAAGAATAAATCTACTACCACTACTGCTAATAATAATAATAATAATAATAATACATTGGTCAAGGAAAACTCGAACATCTAGATGTCAAATTAGCGGCTCATAGATGGAACCGGGGACACTGAGTGAATAATTTACTATATCAAACGGGATCTGAATTTTACATGCCAACAAATAAAATGATACATTAGTGTACACGTGTATTTTGAACAACAAATGATCATCTTAAGAATGATAACGCAAGTGTGTCAAATGAAAAGAAAAATCGAAGCCAAGACGCGACAAAACCACGAAGCATAAAAAATATATCTTGAGCATAAAATGCAAATTGAAAAAACACTACAGAACGGCGGACACAGAATGAAACGACTAATCCTGTCCCCGCACCCACCGACCCGCCCCCCTTTTCAAAACTTTCTATCGCTACAGCGGAATTTATGGAGCCGAATTATGCACAACGAGAGCCATGATGTTACACCGCTAGTATTGCGAATTAAACCTCCTACCAGTGTCCTTGCGGGACCCCCCCAGACCGCAGAGCCCGAGGGTCACCCACACGCAGAACCTGAGCGTCGCCTCGGCCGACATCATCATCATCGCGCTGGACTCTCACGTGGACGCGCGCGCGCTCTGCAGTTTCCACTAAACATGCCACGAATTCTTGCAGCTGCGCTAAGAGGGTGAGGAAAAAGGAAAGGAACGGCTAGAAAGCGGCTGAGCGAGAAAATAAAACCCGAATGCAAAAGTGACAAGTGCCTGAAAAACGTCTGCGGTGTTACTAAGAGGCCAAAAGCTGCGCCCTTTTCAATACTCTAGACTAACTTAAGTTAAGAGCAGCTCGCGCTGGGACGTTTTTACTTAATTTTTAGCCGAGCTAAGTGACTCTGACTTGCTGGAGAATCAGGACTTTGGAATGTGGCAAGACAGGACTAAGGAAACAGTTCAAAATATGTTTACTGAAACACCATCCTGGAAAAACATGCTCCAGGGTTTCTCATTAAAGAGACACAAACACATCATTTTACACTGTAGACTTTATTTACATAAATAACGGGGAATAAGAATAAAGCGACCCGTCTATGGTAACGACGCAAGCAATGAGCCAAGTGCTACAAGGATGCCATCTCAGGGTCACTTGCTCTCCGGCTTCTTGTCTCCAGCCTCCAGTTTCCCAGCGTCTGCAGGCTCCCGGTATGCTGGGAACACCTCCCAAGGGCTATTCAGGTCAAACTTGCGGAACTCCTGGGACAGCTCCACGGGCTCAGCCACCACCCGTTTCACCTCGTCGTCATATCGCACCTGGAGGGAAGAGGTCCCCAGAAGTTTAGGCCCAACATGAAGCATGGAAGGTCAACAAAAATCTAGAAAGACATCATTAGAAGCACCTGCAGGTCACAAGGGTAACAAGGGTCACTGGCACAGACCAAGAAAAAATGCAACACACGCCCACCGCTGCCATAAATCATTAAGTTGTTAAATAATTCCATGAAATCACCAAATTACAAAAAATCAAGCTGGGAGGAAATAGTGTTATTTGTTAAGGAAGAAAAAATATTTTTCTTCTAGGGGAAGCAATTTTTAAATATTGAATTTTTTCTAGGGGGGTGCAGTTGCGCAGCGAGTTTGGCTGTGCCTGCTCTCTGGTGGGTCTGGGGTTCGAGTCCCGCTTGGGGTGCCTTGCGACGGACTAGTATCCCGTCCTGGGTGTGCCCCTTCCCCCTCCAGCCTTGCACCCTGTGTTGTCGGGTTACATTTACATTTACTCGCTTAGCAGACGCTTTTGTCCAAAGCGACTTACAACGGATACTATGTAGTGTTACTAGCCCACACACCTTATTCACCAAGGTGACTACATTCCTAAATACACTACTTACAAGGGGTTACACATCCATGCATCAGTGAAACACACTCACACATTATGAGGGAACCTGAACAGCATGTCTTTGGACTGTGGGAGGAAACCGGAGCACCCGGAGGAAACCCACGCAGACACGGGGAGAACATGCAAACTCCACACAGACTGAGCGGGGATCGCACTCACGTTCTCTCACACCACTCAGGCACCGTGAGACAGCAGTGCTACTTGCTGTGTCACCGTGCCGCCAGTTAGGCTCCAGCTTGCCGCGACCCCGCTCGGGACAAGTGGTTTCAGTGTGTGTGTGTGTGTGTGTATTTTTTAATTAATCTGTCTTCACACCTTTTCCCAAAGCCTTTTTTCTCCCCAACCACATAACAGGCAAACTGTAGATACGCTGAGTTGGAAGTATACTGTATGAAAAAAGGGTATATAAGTTTCTGTAGCATTTTCATTGTAATGGACTATTATGTAAAGGAGTGTATTTGCCCGTGCACACACTTTTATGCCCACATAGCATTCGTCCTTTTTAAAATATTTTTGAACACAAATTACACAGTAGTTTAACGATGCAAGTTAGACTGCAAAAAAATACCATCTACTGGCTAGAAACATCACCTTTTTCTACCGCAGTATGAAAAACTACCAAATGAACAGAAACAAGTCAAACTAGATCAAGAATGAGTATTCAGAATTTTTCAGAACACAGATTTAAAAAAACAGAGAAAAGTAAAGCGCACTTAGACCCCTTCACTTTTCTCAGCATCCCCCCCCCCCCTCCCCATAATCTGTACTCAATACCACAAAATGACAAAGCCAAAACAGGATAACAATTTCTGCTAATTTCTTAAAAATTAAAAACTGAAATATCACATTGACATAAGTATTCAGACCCTTTGCTTAGAACTTGGTTGAAGCCCCTTTGGCAGCAAGCAAGCAGTGCCACTTACGGACAACTCTGTGAATGTCCTTAAGTCACTCGTGTTGTTTTTTGCTTTGTACTTAGGGTAACTGTCCTGTTCTAAGGTAAACCTTTGGCCCGGTCTAAGGTCCAGAGCACTGAGGAGCAGTTTTTCATTAAGGATACTTTGTTCCATTCAACTTTCCCTGAACCCTGACTAGTTTCACAGTCCCTGCTGCTGAAAAACAACCTCACAGCATGATGCTGCCACCAGCATGCTTCACTGTGGATGGTATTGTGCAGGTGATGAGTGGTGCCTGGTTTAGACATGATACTTAGAGTTGAGGCCATACAGTTCAATCTAGGTTTCATCAGGCCAGAGAATCTTGTTTCTCACAGTTTGAGAGTCCTTTAAGTGCCTTTTTGTGTTTTTTGCTGAGGCACTTAAAGACACTGCTATAAAACCCAGATCTGTGCAGTGTTGCAGTGCTGGTTGTCCTGGAAGTTTCTCCTGTCGCCGCCACACAGGATCTCTGAACCTCAGCCTGAGTGACCATTTGGGTCTTGGTCACCACTCTTACTAAGGTTCTTCTCCTTCGATTGCTCAATTTGGCTGGGAGGCCAGGTTGCGGTTATTCGAAAATTCTTCCATTTAAGAATTAAGGAGTCCATTATGCACTTGGGAACATTCAATGGTGCATAAATTTTTGTAGCTTTCCCCAGAGCTGTACCCCATCACAATCCTGTCTGTAAACTCTGCAGGTAATTCCTTTGACCTCATGGCTTGGCTTGATACAGATTGTCAACTGTGGGACCTTATATAGACAGGTGTGAGCCTTTCCAAATCATGTTCAATCAGTTGAAAGTACCAGTGGTGGACTGCAAACAAGGTGTACAAATATCTCAGAGATGATCAATAGAAAAGCAAAAATTTCTAAAATCCTGTTTTTGCTTTATCATTTTGTGGTGTTGAGTGTAGATTGATAAGGGGGGAAAAAAATTAATTTTAGCATAAGGCTGGAGCATAAATGTGAAAAAAGTGAAGGGGTCTGGATGCACTGTATTTACACAATATCAGTTTTAATTGTTAACTATACTACAAATCACTTTGGGGGGGGGGGGGGGTTAAATAACCAAATATAAATAAATGAATAAATTAACACATTATATTTCCACCAGCACTGATGTGGTTGAACAAAAGCTTTTTCTCTTATGGCATACACACATTTTTTTGTTCTAACTGTAACTATATAACTGTGTTCCATTAAAAATTGAATAGACTTGAGTGATTGACTATGACCAAGTCAAGGATATACTGTAAATTTACTGAAATAAAACATGAAGGAAGCCCCAAGTCTCTGATTGCAGAGCTAAGTAAGTTTTAAAAGTTTAACATAGGTTAAAAATGGGCAAGGGCATCAGAGCAGAAACTTAAGATGCTAGACAGGTCAAATCCAAAACATATCTCACGCCAAACTCAGTCTGTCCTGAAGCCCTCTTTTAATGCCTTAAACTAAAGTTAGCACTTTTTAATATCCAGTCACTTACCAACAAGTCATTCTTATTTAATTATCTTATTTCTAATCACCAACTAGATTTTATGATTTTAACTGAAACATGGCTTGTGACAGCGCTAGCTCAAGAGTCCTCATTGAATCAGCCACTCCGACCTTCAACTTTTTAAATATTTCTCAAGTTGCCAGGAAAGGTGGGGGTGTTGCTGTTCTGTTTAAGGATGCTTACCAATGTAAGCAAACATAACTAGGTGAATTTGCCTCTTGTTAATATCTCTGCACCATTATGAAGAGCAGACCACGATTTTCTAGTAACAGTTGTCTACAGACCTCAAAAATACTTGTCAAATTTTATCAATGAGTTTTATGAATCCTGTCTGTCATCTCCATGGATTGAAAGCTTTCTTATAACTGGTGACTTTACCACTTCAACACACTTTTTTTAAAACACTTTTAAGGGTTTTATAAGTCCCAGTCTTTTTGTCATAGTGGATATTTAGATTTGTTTTTAAACTTGGATATTTACCACTCTTTGTATTAGTCAAATGAGATGTTTGGATGAGAGAATAAGCTATCATGTTTATGTTGAGAAATGTCTTTATGATGAAATATTTGGATGTTATTTCGTGTTTGTGATGTAAAATATTGGAGGGTTTTAACTTTTATTCTTATGGTATCAAATAAAATATGGGGAAAAAAAGAAAACTAATATCCATGTAGATAATCCTACTGACAACTTTGCTAAAGAATTTCTTTCCCTGTTTAACATGTTTGATCTATTGCAGCACGTAAAAGGTCCTACTCATTCTCGTGGTCATACCCTGGACTTGGTTATCAGTATGGGTCCCAGTATTCCTACTACTGAAATAAGGGGATCTAGCTCTGTCAGATCACTTCTGTATTTTCTTTGCTCTGTTGACATCTCCAGTTATCTAACCCAAAACTACAATTAGGGGAAAAAGGTACATTAATGAAAACACTAGTGTTTTCTTTATGGAAGTCATATCTAGGTCTTCATGTACAACAGCAGGCTCCATTTATGACCTTCTTGAAAACTTAAATAGCAGAATTATCAGGGTTTTTAACATTATAGCACCAGTTAAGGTTAACATAATATCTGGCATACAAAAAGCTCCATGGAGAAACGTCTCAGCAGTTTCTACTGAGAAGAGAGAATGCAGGAAGGGTTGTATCTCTTATTGTTTGGGTTGTTGCTGTTCGATGTTGTGCGGAAAGGCGTTGTTTGTATTTGGTTGCCAAATTGTTATTGCTGATGAGTGGTTTGCAGCGAGTTCAAATTGTACAATTTGGAGTGCGATTTACAGAACTGCCACTAGATGGCCATACGTTAATAACATTCTTTGTTTAGCGAAAATGCGATAGAGTAGAGAAGAAGAGCTTGTCTCAGAGTGTGCACGAGTGGAGCGACGGATGTTTTGTTGGCATTTTAATTAAATGTAATGTTGTTATTAGGAAAGCCAGAAGTCGAGCTCGTCATTTGTGAAATCAAGAAGCTGCAATGGGGTTAGTGACAACAGGAAGGCTGAAAGTAAATGGAAGAAAAATAGGCTTCGGATCCACCTTGACACTTATAAAGAAAGACTTTGAATGCTTAACTTGGAGCTAAGCAAGTCTAGACAAACCTATTTCTTTAATATAATTAATGAGAACATAAACAGTAGCCATGCCTTATTCGCCACCGTGGACAAGTTAACTAATTCTCCAGCACAGTCAGTTCCTGAGTTCTCTTCTGCTGAAAAGTGTAATAAGTTTGCATTGTTTTCCCACAATAAAATTACAAACATTAGATCACTCATTTGCTCCACTCCCTCAGACAATGACATGACGACCATCTTACTGCATAAGCAAAACATGCCAGTCATGCCCAAACCCTAGAGGAAATAGTGCAGCACCTTAAACCACCTACCTGCTGTCTTGATATATTGCTTGCTGATTTTCTAAAAGGGGTATTTAGTTGCCTTTCATCAGAATTACTACAAATAGTCAATAGCTCTCGCCTATCAAGCATTTTCCCCATCATCACTGAAAACTGCCATTATTAAGCCTCTCCAAAAAATGAGAAACCTGAATCCCTCCGTGCTTAATAACTATAGGCCTACTTCAAATCTTCCATTTGTGAGAAATATTGAGAAAGTTTTTACTCAATTTACTAACTTCCTCACAGTCAATAACTGCCTTGACTGTTTTCAATTAGGCTTCCGTCCACACCACAGCACTGAGACTACTCTAATAAAGGTAATAAATGACATTCGAATAAATGTGGATTCAGATAAATTAACTGTCCTCGTGTTACTGGACCTCAGTGCAGCTTTTGATACGGTTGCCCATAAACATACTGTTAGGTTTGAAAACTTGGTTGGCTTGTCTATCGGGAACAGTCCTTAAATGGTTCAAATCGTACCTAAAAGGCAGGGATTATTTTGTCACTATAGGCAATTATGAGTCCAAATTCACTGCCAAGACATATGGAGTCCCTCAAGGATCAGTTCTGGGGCTCGCTCTTATTTAATCTGTATATGTTGCCACTGGGACAAATTCTTAAAGATAGCTTATCATAGCTATGCAAACAATACCCAGATTTATTTAGCTCTGTCGCCAAATGACTACAGTCCAATAGATTCACTGCCTGTGCCTGAAGAAAAATGAGTGGATGCAATAGAATTTCCTTTAATTAGACTACAATAATGCTTTTGGTAATAAAACTGAAAGACTCAAACTAAATTAATTCCTGGACTCTAGGGCCCTAAAGACTACAGGCCAAGTCAAAAATCTTGGTGTAGTAATAGATGAGGAGCTTAGTTTCACTAACCATATCAAAGCCATAAGTAAAGTGTCTTTGTACCATCTCAAAAACATAGCCAAAATCAAAGGCTGTGTTCCTAAACAGGACCAAGACAAACTCATGTATGCATTTATCTCCAGTAGACTGGACTACTATGACACTCTCCTGACTGGTCTTCCCCAAAAGACCATCAGACAGCTTCAACTTATTCGAAATGCTGCTGCCAGAATCTTAAATACCAAAAGGAGAGAGCACATTAGTCCATTTCTCAGATCCATGCACTGGCTCCCTGTCTCCTACAGAACTGACTTCAAAGTCTTACTTATTGTTTCCAAATCGCTAAATGGTTTAGCCCCAAATTATATCACCGATATGTTTGAAGAATACAAGCCGGGTAGCTCAGTAGGGACTGGTCAGCTACTGGTATCCAGAATTGAAACAAAACTGGATGAAATGGCATTCAGTCATTATGCTGCCAGACACTGGAACCTCTTTCTAGTGAATATTCCAGCCCCAAATACTTTCAAGTTCTTACTGAAGACAGTTTTATTTTCTATTTCTTTTACCTTTATTATGTAACTGGCACTTTTAATGTCTCTTCTTAAATGTCTTACTACTTTATACTATATTCCCATAATGTTCGTATTGATTTCTAATTTGTGCTTTTACTTATGCTTACTTTTATTTTATGCACTTTCTTACGTCTTTATTTCCGTAAAGCATTCTGAATGACTATTGTGTTTGAAAATGTGCTACACAAATAAACGTGACATGTGCAGCTTCATTTAAAAAAGGACTTCTAATTCCACACTCCTGTTTTGTATCAGAGGAGAAGTAGATATTCTAAGTTAATATACTCAAACAGCTTTGACATTAAAACTGTGAAATTCAGAAAAGCTGAGTAGAACTGAAATGGCACAAAAATTCTAAAGCATGAATTCTCAGTATGTAAATCTTACCTCTACATATCCTGACAGAGGGAAATCCTTTCTGAATGGATGTCCCTCAAATCCATAATCTGTGAGGATCCTTCTCAGATCTGGATGGTTTGCAAAGAAAACCCCAAACATGTCCCATACCTGAGGACAGAAACTCTAATATTAGACTGTGCCTTACAGAAGCATCAACATTAGCATCACCATTGAACAGTGTTATAATAATGACATACTCCCTGAAGTATCAAATAAATACAATCTATTGCATAAGCTTAAACACCTTTTCCTTGTTGTTCAAGCAAACAAAAACAAGACACAGATAACATCCAATCCAAGACAGTGAAGCTGACACTTGGTGCAAATTTTTCAAATTGTAAATTAAACCTTGAAAACAAAGGTTTGCTTGTAAATGGAATGTACAAATGTATATAGAATGTGTATGAACGTATAAATACAACATTTATTTTGTTTATAATTTAGTGTTTAAGTATGGTAAAAGCTTACATCTCTGTAGGACCATTTCCCATTTCAAATAAATGTGATGCTGAAGACTTACCTCCCGCTCATACCAGTTGGCAGCCTGGTGAACAGAGACTGAAGAGTCCACCGGGGTCAACTCATCCGTGTAGGTCTTCACACGGATTCGGGAGTTATAGCGCAGAGACAGGAGGTTATACACGATCTGTCCCAAGTCAAGCAAGAAAAGCCAATGTTAAATGATAAAGGCAGACTTTTAAACAAAGTGTGAAGAATAGTTCTTCTCAGAAATTAACCTTGTTAATGATTCTGACCATAAGAGTTTAATACCTTAAATAAAAGGATAGACAATGTGATATATTTAAATAGCAGGTTATTTTACTGGACCAGTTTTACACAGCAAGGCTGTGTGCTGAAAAGCAACCAAACAATACCAGCTGCTCTCTTTTCAAGTTAAACTATTACAAAAAAGTCATGTATAGGTAGAATGGGTCAGCACCTCAAAGCGATTCTGGTGTGTGGGAATGTCCACTGCTGTGAGGTCCACCATGTTCTTGAACTGGGCATTGGTGTGGTCCCGGAGGAAGGTGAGCACAGGGATGACTCCATCTGGGTGTATCATAACCTCCAGCTCATCGAAACAAGTCACCTTTGAAACAAAAGAAGTCTCATGGAAATGACAGATAATCATGTGTCCTAACTATGCTATGTGTACAAGAATGTATAATTTTCTAAGAGCACCGAAGCAAAAAAAAAAATCATAAGACAGACATTTGTCCTGCAAGACTTCATAGCACAAAGACTTATGTGTTGAATGTTAACGGTAGTGGGAAACTACGATGAGTGAAATGATTCTGTTGCCTAGTTACCCATGTTGCTACTAAAACTGTCTTGTAGCAGCATAGCATACAAAAAACTACTTAAAACACTGCTACATTTCAGGTCTCATGAGTCATCACCTGAATTGTAGCAGGAGGATATGAATCTACAACCTATAAGTCAGGGGAAGTCAAGTGCTAGATCAAGCCTCAGCATGTATGATTTTTACCGTTTAGGTGACATCTTTGTCCAAGATGACAGTGTGTGATGAATGTAAAATAAAAAGACTGCTTATTTAGCTGATGCTTTTCTCCAAAGCAACTTAGAATGTTAAGGTTACAATTATCACAAGCTTACAATTATTTACCTAATTATACAGCTGGGTAATTTTACTGGAGCAATTCAGGGTAAGTACCTTGCTCCAAGATACTACAGCTGAAGATGGGAATCGAACCTGCGACCTTTAGAGCCAAAGCAGCAGCTCTAACCACTGTTGCTACCAGCAGCCTCCAGCTTTCACAATGATGTAGCCATTTATACAGTAGGGCATTTCTTTCCAGGGCACTTGTCAACAGACATGTCTGGGTACGTACATTGAGAAAAGATACTAAAGCAGGTGCTAAGACTCAAAATGACAGCCTTCAAACTTCACAAAACATTACAGTCTGACATTATCAGTAGCATTTTTACCATGAGTTCCCTCCCCCTACCTGCACTTGTTGAACATACTTCGGTAGAATCTCAGCAACATATTCTCCGAAAGCTGACAGCTGGTTGTGGGTGACAGCATCCTTAGGTCTCACGGTAGCTGAATGAGATGAGTAGAAGATACACAATCAGACTTAGTGCAAGCAATGCTGTACAGCTGAAAGAGATGTAGCCTGGACAACTTGAAAGCCAACATTAGTAAACCTTCAGACAAGGCACACGCTTCATATACTTTATTGTACATAATCACACGACTTCCTGCTCTACCCACTACATTTACATTTATTTAGCAAATGCTTTTGTCCAAAATGATTTCCAGTGAAATCTACGTAGTGTTATCAGCCCACACACCTTATTCACCAAGATGACTTACACAATGCTCGCTCATCCATACATCAGCGAACACACTACATCTGTCACTCACACACTATGGGTGAACCTGAACAGCATGTCATTGGACTGTGGGAGGAAACCGGAGAAAACCCACACAGACACGGGAAAAACATGCAAACTCCACACAGACTGAGTGGAGATCAAACCCATGTCCTCTCGCACTCTCCCCAGGTGCTGTGAGACAGCAGTACTACTGGCTGTGCCACCGTGCCACTAAATTAAGCTGTGCATTACAAAATCAAAATTCTACTTAATTACCAGTACACACAACTAGTTAACATTGTAAAATCATTCATAAGATTGTGCTTAATAAAACTGCATTATTAATCTTAGCACTGTGCTGGGCAGCTGGTAGCATAATGGTCAGAATTGCTTTAGAGACTGTAAAATATTGCAGGTTCACATCTGACCTCCAGCTATAGTACCCTTGAACAAGGTACTCACCCTAACTTGCTCCAGTAGTGTAAACTGGTACATAACTGTAGGTAGATTAACATTAAGTCGCTTTGGAGAAAACTAAAAATAAATGTAAATGTTGATGAAATACTGTATCAGGCTACACTCTTTCAACGCACAATATAGTTTCAAGTTTATTGTCATAGGTACAAGTACCGTGTACAAGTATCATGAAATTCTTCTTGAATGTTTCTCCACAGACTATGTAAAAAGACAACAGAAATACTGCACAAACAAAACAATGACAGCGAGTAATGCTAATAGCAATGACAATAAATAATAGTAACAAGAATAACAATAATACCAGTAGACAACCAGAGAACTCAGAATATGAGAATGAGGATGCTTAAAGTGACAGTGTAATTTACCAATGTGCTCGGAGGGAACAGTCCAACTCTAGTGAAGTTTGAACATTGGTGGGTGTTGTATACTCTTACAGCGGTGGGGCAAAAGCTGTTCCTGTACCTAGCTGTGCGGGTTCGAATAGACCCGAGCCGTTTTGCAGATGGTAGGGAAGAGAAGAGCGCCCGTGCTGGGTGACTATGATCTTTCATGATGCGCATCGCCTTTCTGAGGCAGCGCGTGGTGTAGGTGTCCTCGACTGCTGGTAGCTGTGTGCTAATGGTTTCCTGAGCTGTTTTGACCACCCTCTGCAAGGCTTTCTTCTCCTGTACGGAGCAGCTGCCACACCAGGATGTAATACACCCTGTGAGGACGGACTCCACATGACACCTACAGAAAGCAGTGAGGACTGTAGTGGATATCCTGGCTTTCTTCAGATGTCTGAGGAAGTGGAGATGTTTATGGGCCTTTTTGATGCTTGGTGCTGTGTGCTCAGTCCATGTGAGTTTGGCAGTGAGGGTGACTCCTAGGAATCTGAAGCTGTTGACCCTCTCATATGGTATATATTTATACTACATTGAATGCCTGGACAGACAATCAATGCAGCCCCACCCCAAAAAAACCCCACGGAAGAGTGAAAAATGAACAGTAAATTAAAGACACTGAAAATGTAGAAAGAAAAGGGCAGAAGTTTTGTCTTACGTCTTGTCTCGGTCGTCGTAGCCTCACACCTCGCGGACACCACAGAGGAGCTCCTGGTAACTGAACAGGTTACACGACACGACTCATTTCCACTACATGATGATTAACCCGCGTTGTCGGTACAATAAAGAATGCTGAGGACGTAATCATAGATTAACAGGGCAGAATGTTACGGATGTACAACTGCTGATGCTAATGCTAAGATTACGCTAAGTATTTGAATGGGAAGGTCAACGAACAGGCAAAGCTAGCACAATTAAAACTTAAGTGAAAGAAAAAGAGCTGCACTTCAAGTTCATTTGCACTGTGATAACTGATGTCCTACCCTTACATCGAACACACGAAAACATTGCAAACAAATTATTCTCTCAATTTAGGAACTGTCCCTTACTGTTAAAGGACCTCGTAAGTCCGCCGCGGACGAGACGAACAAGTGACGCCGCCATCTTTAACCGGAAGATGGACATTAGAATACCGGAAGTCGTTCTTCTTCAGAGGATTTTTCACGTATTTCCAACAGGGGCAAACAGCGACATCTATTATTATAACAACGTAAGCACACTGTAACGACCCGCCTTACCTTAAGTTTGAGCGGTAACTGTGTTTAATGTAAATAGTTGGATTATGGGTAAATTGTGAATAACGTGTTCAACCACTGGGGGCACTCCTGGGGAAAATGCTAGGGTGACCATGACAGGGAAGACTGGCTTCAGGCGTCGGTGGCTTAAGGAAACGGGATCGGATTGAGAGCATTATCTTCCTGGGCCAGCATCATCAGGATGGCTGAGCGGTCTAAGGCGCCAGACTCAAGGCTGGGAAACCTTCCATACAAATGGGGCCTCTGGTCTCTGAATGGAGGCGTGGGTTCAAATCCCACTTCTGACACATTATTTTCCTGTGCCATGCCCATCAAAGCCCAGAGTACCCCAAAGGATACAAATAGGAAAAGGAGTAAAGGCCCTACTCTAAAGGAATACAAGAAGAGCAGAAAAGAGGAGGGGGTGAGCAGCAAAGATGGAGGAGGACCGAGATCAATGTTTGCTGGTAGGGGACGGAAGCCATACGGATTGGCTGGTTGTGACTGCACCCCCCTACAGTATGATGAGTTCCCCTCTTTATTCAGACCAGAATGATGATATCAGTGAGCAGCCAGATGTTGCTGTAGATTTCCAGAGTATGATAGAAATGTCGGGAGGGGAATGACTTTGTTTTAAATTTGTTTTCAATGAATTTTAGTAGGGTTTTACTGTTCTTATGGTTGGTTAATTATTTAATTTGCTCCTTTTATGGCTGATTTTAAAATTTTAACCTTAAACGTCAGAGGATTGAAGAATGTCTTGAAAAGAGCAGCAATGTTTGATAGGCAGGGGGCGCAGTGGGTTGGACCGGGTCCTGCTCTTCAGTGGGTCTGGGGTTCGAATCCTGCTTGGGGTGCCTTGCAATGGACTGGCGTCCCGTCCTCGGTGTGTCTCCTCCCCCTCCGGCCTTACGCCCTGTGTTGCCGGGTAGGCTCCGGTTCCCCGCAACCCCGTATGGGACGAGCGGTTCAGAAAATGTGTGTGGGTGTGTTTGATAGACTTGCATCCTCTGCCTTCCAGTTATGTTTTTTGCAGGAAGTTCATCTTCGAGACCAGCGGGATGTGGCCGTTTTCTCTTCAGGTTGGAGGAAAGATAGATCATACTGGAGTGTGGGTTGCGTCCACTCAACAGGTGTAGGCATTCTTTTCGGAGAACGAAGTTTTGAGAATGTAAGCACGTTTACAGTTCTACAGGGTAGAGTATTGGAAGTGGACGCCACCTGGAAGGGACAACGCACCCGTGCGATGTGTGTCTACGCTCCAGTAGAGGCCACATCCTGCATATCTCTCTTAGAAGAGTTGACCCCCTTTTGTGTCTGTAATAGACACTTAATAATTGGGGGGGATTTTAATATATATCTGGAGGGTAAAGAGGATGTTAGCATCAGACATTTTAAGAATTTTATGCTCAGATTTGGTCTTTCTGATGGTTTTAAAGTATGCAACCCCAGTCATCCGGGCATTACCTGGTCTAATAGTAGAGGAGCACAAAGTCGCCTGGATTATATTTTAGCTTCCGACTCTGTTGTTTTTAAACGGGTTCACCTCTCTTCTCATTGGCCGACGGACCATTTGATGGTAGAGGCTACAGTTTCCATAGAGTCCCCGTTGCACAGTCCTGGGTATTGGAAACTGGACGTAGATGTTTTAAAGGAGAAAGAGTACAGGGACCTTTTTTATGAGCATTTTAAGGTATGGCAGGAGCTCAAATCTTTCTGTAGCTCTGCCTCGGATTGGTGGGAAGCCACCAAAACAAAGGTGCAAGCCATTACTAGCCAGTACTGTGTTCGTAGGAGGGCTCAATCTCGCAGAGCTATGCGGAAAGTGGAGGAAAAGTTGGGAAAGCTCTATGCCAACCATAATAATGGAAAAGATTTTAACAGTGACAGAGAAGCGGAATTAAGACGACTGTATGACCAGAAAGCTAGTGCTCTCCTTGCAAGAGCCCGAGTATGAGAATTAGAGGAAGATGAAAAATGTTCTTCCTTCTTTAATAAAACGAAGGGCTTTCAACATGATAGGGGTTTTTATTTCTCTGCGAACTAGGCAAGGAGAGCTAGTTAAGGATACGGCCCGGATGATTGAGGTTGCTACAGAATTTTATGAAAGTCTTTTTAAGGGAAGGGAAACTGACCCTGTCACAGGGGATTCTTCCTTACAGCATTTGCGGGCGACCCTCCCGGCTGAGTCCCGGGCTTGCCTAGAGGCACCCATCACTCTGGGGGAACTGTCTGATGTGCTCTCCAGAATGAACCGGAGGAAAGTCCCAGGCTTGGACGGACTGCCGGTGGAATTTTATTCCACATTTTGGGATGTCCTGGGCCCTGTCTTCCTTGAGGTTGTCGAAGAAGTGCTGACCCGAGGTAAGTTAACGGAGAGCATGAGGTCGGGGGTTTTATCCTTGTTGCATAAGAAAGGCAATAGAGCCGACCTGAGCAACTGGAGGCCCCAGACCATGCTGTGTGTTGACGTAAAGTTAATTGCTAAAATCCTTACCGAGCGTCTGAGGAAAGTGATGACCCTCCTGCTCCATGAAGACCAGACGTGCGGGGTTCCCAGGCGCACGGCAGTCTGGATTCTACATCTTTTTAAAGACGCGATCGCCTGGGTGGAGGATCGAAAAATTCCCCTAGCGCTGGTCAGCCTGGACCAGGAGAAGGCATTTGATCGGGTGGACCATACTTTCATGTTCAATGTTTTGGGCAGATTGGGATTGGGCCACGCCTTTCCTCGGGTGGGTCAGGATACTTTATAATGAGGTTGGTAGCCGGATTATTATTAACGGCTTTCTCGGGGAGTGGTTGCCCCGGACGAGTGGGGTCGGACAGGGGCATCCACTGTCTCCCCTCCTCTACGTTTTGTATGTGAAGCCATTGGCGGCGGCAATTCGGGCCCACCCGGGAATAGATGGGTTGCACATTCCAGGAGGTGGGGGCAGGACTGTTAAATTGGCCCAATATGCAGATGATACAGTCCTGTTTGTATGTTCCGACCGCTCACTCGCCCAGGCGCTGCGCCTGACTCAGACGTTAGGTAGGGCCTCGGGTTCGGCGCTCAACCTCGGGAAGACAGAGGTGAAGTACTTTGGATTCTGGGGAGCGCGAAAAGACACCTTTGGTGGTCTCTTGCTTTGTAGCGGTCCCCTCAGAGTGCTGGGTGTGAGTTTTCTTTCAAAAGGAGCAACCTGGGTCAACTGGGAGGAGCGTCTTGCAATAGCTAGGCGGAAGATGGGGTTGTGGAAGGCAAGGTCCCTGTCCTTCCTGGGGAAAACACTGATTTTGAAAGTTGACGTCCTCCCGACCTTACTTTATTTGGCTCATATCTACCCCATGCCTCGCAATTTAAGGGAAGGGTTTGTGAAAGACGTGTTTGGCTTGGTATGGGGTGGGAAGCATGAGTCTGTGAGGAGGGAGGCGATGTACCTAGGGAAGGACAGGGGCGGAAGGGGGGTTCCTGATTTCCCCCTAAAATTTGTCTCTTTTTTGCGCAGCACTGTTTCCGTCTGGCAGCTCCCCTGGAGCACCCGCACAAACATTTTATTCGCCTCTGCCTGTCTTTCCCGTTGCGACATTTGGTGAATTCGTGGTCCAATGCTGGACCAAAGGCCGAGTCTCTGCCAGATCACCTCAAACAAATGGTGAAATGGAGCAAGATCATTCCGAGAGACACTGACGCAAATACCCTCCTCAAGCACAAAGTGTTATATAATGCCTTGTTGGAGAGGAGGGGAATGCGAGTGATGTTAGGCCTTGGGGAAGACATTTGGGCCCGAATTCAGCCAAAGGGGCTTGACAGTAGGCTGCAGGATTTAAACTGGCAGTGCCTCCACGAAAGGCTACCTGTAATGGAGAAACTTTACAGGTACAGGTTGACCGGACGTCCCGACTGCCCGCGACCCCAGTGTTTGGGTGTGGAAACAATTAAGCACGTTTTTTGGGATTGCGGTTATGCCGGGACAGTCTGGTCATTGGTTGAGCCCTTGTGCGGAGAGTTAGACGGCGAGATGGCATTGACTTTTGATAATATCATGAAGGGACTGTCCCCCCAGGTAAGCAAAGCAACCTCCGGTAGGATTTGGTTGATAGTGAGTTTGACAAAGAAAAAATTGTGGAATGCACGCATTAACCTTGTCCGAAAGGGGTTGAAAATGGGAGCTTATGGTGCCTTTTTGAAAATTCGAGCTGAACTGAAGTTCAGAATAAAGCAGGATCCGATTGCCTGGGGCTACCACAAGGCACAGGACAGATGGAAAGGCCTTGTGGATAAATGTGTCTGAAGCTCTGAGGATGGACATCTGCTTTATGGAACTGCATTCTTTTAAAACATATTGTGCTTTCTTGTATTTTACCCCTTTGTATATTTATTTTCTTTTATATTTGTTTGTGTGGTTTTTACTTGTACAGTATTTATTTACAGATTTTAGTAGTTTTGTGTTGTTGGGTTTGTGCACTTTTTAACTTGTGTGGGTTTTATTTGTATAGTGTTTTATCTACAGATTTTAATGGCCTTGTTTTATCAGGTGATTCTGTGCACTTTGAGTTTTTATATTGATGACTACTCATGTGTATGTCTGTTTTGTATTTGTCTGTTTGGAGTATGATCAAGTTTTATACTGTAATTTAGAAGTATTTCATGCATTTTGAAGGAAGCATGCATGTATTATGATATGATGACTTTGGTTGCGCTGCTATTGGGGGACAGTCCTTTTGCGGGTATGTTGGTGTGGGGAAGACATGGGTCAGTTATATTTTTTGAAGCCAGAAAGGGGATTGTTATGAGAAAGACTTTGTCTTGACAATGTATTTTATATAATGGTTGCTTAGTAATTTTGTTGACCAACTGTAGGAAAATGGTGCTGGGTTTGTGTGATTGTGGATTTTTAATGTATTGTTTTGGTTGTGTGTATTATTGATAACTTTATTAAAGTTTGGAAAGAAAAAAATTATTTTCCTGTGCATTTTTTGATGTTTGTCCTTGGTTATGTATTTTACTGATAACTTTATTAAATAAAGTTAAATTAAAAAATATTTCCCTGTGCCCAAATGAAATATTCACAATGAATGCTACCTGTGCGTCCTTCGCCCCATCTGAACCCAGGGCGGCGCCTGCCACAATACATTACACTTAACAGTAGTGTACTGCGCGTTGGTTTCTTGGGTTGTGACGGGTGTAATTATAAATCTTACATTTTCCAGTTTCAGTTTCTTTGTAGTCATTTCCTCGTCTATTTTCTTACGTTTTTGTTGGCAAGGAGCAATCTGACCTGCTTTTCCAAATCCAGCCTATAGGCGGCAGTAATGCGCAATGAAACAACGGCAGCCACCTTCACAAGACGAAGAACTCACCTCTAAAGTTTGCCAGCATACATCATACTGTAATTGGCTGTAGTTGGAACACAACAACAATATACAAACGGTGAAAGACAAGACAACAACAATACACAAAAATCACCCTGTGCAAGTAATAACCAGCAGCAGGATTAAGGAAGAGCAGTACTCCAAATGAGATACAGCAGTTCTGTTGACAGAAGTGTACTGATGGATAAGCAAACAGGAGGCTGTCCGTGGAAATCTACCAGCATCTCTACTGCCTTGATGGTGTTGAGCAATCAATTTAAAAATTTTATGTAAATTGCCAGACATGAAAGCTTAAGAATGCTGACATACATGGGCCTACCAGCTGTAATCACTGATGAACTGAAATCGTATTATTTCTGCATTTTGCTAAGGAAACCAATAGATCAAACTTTACCTTTTTTATATTCAATAAACTAATAACTCACTCAAGAACAGTAACAACCATTTATATAAAAAAAATGCTTAGACTTTGAGCTGTAATTGTACTGAGATTTTTATAATATTGAGGAATCAAATTGAATTTTACTTCATACAAAACTAGGACCTATATACAGTCCAAGATTTTCATTTCTTCTGAAATCTCAAAGAATTTTTAACATAAAACATTACCGAACCTCAGTCCTCACATCTAAATTAAATTCTTAATCCTGAGTACTTCGTGGTTCCTTCACGCAAGTTAAATTACCTTTATAAACCAAAGATTCAACAGTTTAACATACTTAGATTAGTCTGTATACTTAATATTTTTAAGGGAGTTAAATGTCTACCTATGAATATTTTACAATTAAATAAATAAGGCACTAGGAAACAGTCTTAGCATGATTACCAAAAAAGCTATTAAAAAAAAAAAAAAACCTCATTTTAAGGTGTCATGCAGTCTCCATGACACACTTAACTTTCTTACTTGTGCCTCTTCAAGTTTGTTTTAAATAATTTTGTTCCCAAAAGGAACAAAAAAAATTCCTAGACAGTCATTCTGTGCACAGAGTAAAAATATAAAACTGGATGGTAATTGGTAAAGCCTCAACCAAGTAATTACCAAATAACGTAAATCACATCTTTTACCACACTGAAACCACAGAACTGATAACTTCAAAATGACATCCTCATTGTTTTTTCCAAGTCTGTCTTGCATCTTTAGCTTACCGTGGCAAAAAACCCTGCTAAGGCACTTCTAATAATTACACTTTCAAATGATTTACTCAAACAACAAAATCCCAAGGTCATTTGATTAATTTACTGATAGGATTGGGAGGTGAACTGATTTGGAGAAAGTCCATTGATCATCCACAATTCCTGAGTAGTTCAGGATTTTTCAGAAAGCCAGCGCTTAATGGCTTTTCAACGGCAGGCTAAACATAGTGCAAGAAATTGACATAAGGAGAGGGGAAAAGACATTTCCAGTCAAAACAAAAATTAATAAGGAAAATGACCTCCATTGCCTTTTCCTCTTAAAATGTACAAACAGTAATGTAACGACTACATTTAAAACAAAAGCCCATTCAGACATATGAATACCAGAATTTTCTTCATAAAAATGTTATTTTGTCCATCTCTTCTATATGGCATAAAAACAATTGCACAAGCTGCCATCTGCATGTATTCCCATAACTTCACAAACTCAAGTTCGTTTAAACTTTTAGCTCTTGCCACATGATTCTTAGAACCTCTCCTGGGATGATCAGGTGCTGCAGACCTGCTTATGATACTGGTGCAGCATGTTCATCTGGGCACTTCGGACCAAAACATGTGGACGGATGGACTTCAGAGCCTGGCAGGCTTTCTCAGGGCTCCAACAATGGAGCTGTGGATAAGAAAGAATCAAACTGAACTGTGGCAGGGGTTTCAACAGATCACTTGTCTCCTGATCTGCACTCACCTGAATGAGATACGCTGCCACCAAGGTTGCGCTACGGGAGCGGCCGGCCTTGCAGTGCACGTATACGCTGCTGCCCTGCTCCTTGTGTCGCAGAACAAACTCTACACCTTTGTGCAGGTCTTCCAGATTTGGCACCCCAGTTAGGTCCACCGTGCTGAGCTGCAGCTGCTCTACGCCAACTGCCTTCCATTCCTGTGGAGCACATGCTTCTCATGCCTTACCTGTGATTCACTAACCAAGACCATTAGGAGGTGCATTGCATGAGACAAAAGCTCTCCATTACATGGCACACCACCAGCAAAGCTTTGTTTTTGGCTTACTGTGTAGTTACTAATAGCCCAGCAATTTCTTAACATGTTTCCTTTGGGATTAATAAAGTTCTTCGCTACAGGATTAGAGACATTTAGGCCCTACTTTTTAAAATAAAAATAAAAATAAAAATAAAAAAACCCACACACAAATAATGAAATTATCTGTGCGAAACTAGGAGGGTGGCTGTCAACATTTCTTACTTCTCCATTCAATATGGAATGGCCTGAAAGACCTCAACTACAAGACACCATCCCCTCACCCCACTCTGCAGGCAATCAACAACTGGCTGACAACCTGAATGTTTTTACCTCAGGTTTGAAAAGGTCAGCCTCACACCCTACACCCACTCCAATCTTCTTTCTGCACGACCATCAACATCCCCTGCCCCCTCTTCCATCAACACTTCCTGCACCCCCCCTCCTGTTACTCAAACTACTCTGAGGATCTGTGAAGAGGATGTGTGCTGGGTGTTCCAGAAACAGAAGACAAGGAAAGCACCAGGCCCTGATGGCATCCCACCTGCATGTCTGAAAGTCTGTGCTGACCAGCTGTCACCCATCATCACCCGGATCACTAGAGCAGTGCAAAGTCCCCTCCTGCCTCAAACACGCTACCATCATCCCAGTCCCAGAGAAACCAAATATCATGAAGCTAAATAACTATAGACCTGTTGCCTTGACATCTGTAGTCATGAAGTCATTTGAGAGACTGCTATTGGCTGCTAAAAGACATCATTGGACCCATGCTGGATCCCCTCCAGTTTGCCTACAGGGCAAACAAGTCAGTGGATGATGCAGTCAACATAGAACTGCATTTCATCCTGCAACACCTTGACAGACCAGGCACTAATGCATTCGTGGACTTCAGTTCGGCATTTAACACCATCATCCCAGACTTCCAGCACCTGCACAGTCAGCAGTGGCACTCCTCAGGGCTGTGTGCCCACCTCACTACTCTTCTCCCTGTACACAAATGACTGCACCTCCAAAGACCCCTCTGTGAAGCTCCTGAGGTTTGCATACGCTACAGTTATCGGCCTCATCCAGGATGGTGACGAGTCTGCAGACAGGAGGGAGGTTTAACAGCAGGCGGGCTGGCTGGTGCAGACAAAAAATTAAAAACCTGGAGCTAAACATGCTCAAAACAGTGGAGATGATTGTGGACTTCAGGAGGAACCCCCTCCTCCCCCCAAGGTAGGCATTACAGAGGACTGTCCACCAGAAGGATCAGATACGAGAAGTTTTTTCTCAAGCCACCACTCTCATGAACATTTAACACTCGTCTACAGGTCTCCTGTCAGTGCAACAGTATTCGACCACTTTTGTAATTTACTTCTTATTTACTTTTATGTATTTATACTATTTACACTCCCATGTTTGTATACTTAATAGAGCCACAGCAAATTCCTTGCGTGCATCAACTCATTCTCTTACCTACCTCGGCAGAGTTACAGAAGTATTTCGTCTCATATTCCTCATTCATGGTGACAACCCCTCTGACATTTTCTCTGTGTACCAACTAGGAACAAAGAAAAATGGGTGCAGAAGCAAAACATTCAAATTCACAAAGAAAGAGTCAAAGACTGCACTGCTGCTGCCGGCAGAGTAACAAGATTATCACACTTTAATTACATAATGAATAACAAGCTATAAGTAGAACATTAAAAGCAGACGAGAAGGAACTTGAACAAACTAAGATTAGGAATTAAAACTCACTAATGAGGTGACACAACTTAGCTAGGCACTACCTCATCTGTCATAGACTTAAAGGGGAGAGCTCCGAGAATGACAGTCTGGTCCACTCGGTCAAACCACCTTCTCGATGAAATTTTCTCCATAACGACATTGTACCCAAGAGTAGGGTAAAACAGCAGTCTGGCCAGCACTCCAGACATCGTGGACGCTTACAAACAAAGTCGGTAGATATAAGCGCATTCCGGCGCCCTCCAACCGGCCTAAATCACCGGTGGTGGAAAGTAGCAGTTGTAGCGCATAGGCGAGGTGCGAGTTCAGCAGTGCAAAGATGAGGTTTTCTCCTCGTCGCCCTCTGGCGGGTAGGAGGACTACCTGCACCGCTTTTCATGACGTCATGCAGTCTCCATTCGTCAACGCTGTAAGAAATCAGTATGGAGAAGATGGCTGTAAATAAAAGAACGAATCGATTAATTAACACCGTTTGCACTACACTTCAGACCGCCAGTATAGAATAAGCCTCGGTGTATTTCGATTGCTCACTCCCAGAGGTGTAGTCTAGAGCTGATAGCGAAATACACAGTGACAGTGGAGTTGGAAAGGAAAAACTTATATTGATTGACCATTAAATTGAAACACGCACGATTTGATTTAATACATTTTAACGGTGTCTTGCAAACGAGTACCCGAGAGTGTTCTGTGGGTGGATAATCCATACCACAACAAGCCAAAGGATACAGTACATCATCATTGTCTCGCGCCAGGGGTGGTTCATGCAGCCTGGTAACTTACTCTGGTCGCTGCAGTATGTACAGTAATACGAAGCTGTCCCATGCAGTCAGTGCGCTCATAATGACACGTTAGACTAGAGGACCATTGTTTCCCGACACCCTTTCATTATCCAGTGTATCTGAAATCAATGAGAGGTTACAAGTTTAGGGTCGCCGTGGAAACTACCGTCATAACTTTGCTAATCATGTATTACAGGCTACTCCATAGATATACAGTAATTCTGCTACTGACATCCAGATCAATAATCACAATTTCTCGGGATCGGATGGTCTGTTACGGCTAGTGGAAACCAGTGGAAAAGAATGGCACCACTGGTGTGTAAAAATTAAGTTTCCATCACACGTCTGCATGTTTTTTCAGTAAGTTTTGTTAACCGATGAACTTGAAGTATAGAACCAAGCAAAGTACCAAGCTGTTTCGTGTACAGTTATTATGTTATCGTATGTTTATTTCATATGAGATAAGCGTTCATGGTGGCGCAGCGGGTTTAGCCTCTGCCTGCTCTCTAGTGGGTCTGGGGTTCGAGTCCCGCTTGGGGTGCCTTGCGATGGACTAGCATCCCGTCCTGGGTGTGTCCCCTCTCCATCTAGCCTGGCGCCCTGTGTGGCCGGGTTCGGCTCCGGTTCGCCGCGACCCCACTGGCGGCTTCGGTGTGTGTGTGTGTGTATAACGGCGTTTATTCTCGCCACTGATGTTTCATTTTGTTCTTCATAAAACTAGTGCAGCCGGATGCACATTAAATATTATAAAGCGAAATACATGTAAAATCAATTACATAAATATTTATTCAATTTCATGTGAATATAATTTGCATATTTAAAAGATACGCCGACAGATCACGTATTCACGGTCGGTTTCAACAGTAAACTCATGCTTAAAAATTTAAAAAAAGGTTCTTTTTTTACAAGGAAAGTAACAGATTAAGTGGTGACATTAATATTTTCATATTAAATTCACACAGACACGATGTGTTGCTCTTTTCCACTGTGGAGAAAACGTTAGTGAATGAACCATTGATGGGGGAGCGACAAAGAGAATCTCTATAATTTGCGCACAGTGGCCGATAAATAAAATGAGCTTTCGGGCGATATTTAGTTAGAAAGATTACAGTAAACTTTCGTCGCATCGTCACGCATGTAATCGCTGTTGTTTAAAAAATATATAATTTTGTCGATTCCGGCGCCTCCCCTCCATTGTTCCGATGGAGGATGCAGGAAAGGCAGCCATTTTGCAGAGTCCCCGTGCTGGAAGGTGTAGCTGAAGAACATTGCTCAAGAGGGAGAATTTCATGAGGCAAATTTTGTTAGTTATTTAGTGAGCTTCGGTGCTAACGGTCACCTTCGTTCACCACACGTAGTAGTACCGCTCGGCAGTTTCCGTTTACTTTCTTTAAAAAATAAGGTACAAGGGTAAGTTGGAACTGTTTATCTTGGCTTGTTACACAGCTCGCCGCCTCAATAACAACAAGGCGTCATGACGAAGTTAAACATGCAGGAGCGTCCAGTATTTATTTAGAATGGAGTGAGTGCGTGAGACGGCGTGCTGCGCTTATCCCCCCCTCCCCTCTTTTGTTTACAGGCTATTCTAATGTTTGTCGTCAGCGCTTCGCTTCGAGCTGCTATATCGCTGCAGGAAGTCAAGTTAGCCGGCTAAGCTAGTTAGCTCGTCTCGCGCACGTCACGGGTGCTTGTTTTCGGGGATCGTGCCGCTCGTTGTAAGGCCACATTTCGAGGTGCAAATCTAATGAGCCGGCTGTCTCGGCCAACTGCTCGCTTTTCAGTCAGATGCTCGTAGAGGTTCTGTAACCAAGTGAAGTGTGAAGTACTCGAGTCTTGTTTGGTGGGTAGTCATCATGATGATGATGATGTCTAACTGTCGTGTTCTCGGCCTGGCCTCAGACTCGGGGAGTTGCTTTTGAGAAACGCGCTGACGCCGGTCCGAGTGACTTGACGTGTCGTGTTCGTTGTTCTCGAAATGCTGCTTCACGTTCTTTTTGCCGCCTCGGAGGCTGCGAGGACATGACGTTGTCGTTGTGCCTCTCTCTGGCCTGCCTGCCTGTCTGCCTCCTGCCGTCCGCCCGCCAGTCACATGAGGGACTCGGGAGGCCGTCGACGTCGGTCGGGGAGGGGGAAGGGACGGCGGTCCGCCTTCGCTCCCGGCTCCATTTTCAGCAGCCCGACTGCCGCTACACGACGGAAAAAAGGCGGAACGCGAACGAACACACTACACTTCGGCCACCGGCTTCGGCTCGCGTTTGAGGCCCAAGTTACGTCCTAATGCGGAAAAGCCCCCCGTTTGGGTGTGGGCTGAGTTGAGTCCCGACCCGTGTTCGCGATGGAGGGCAGAGGCAGAAGGCAGAGACGTGGTTTCTAGGCCCATGGCGCTCAAACACTGTCCGAATGGTCCTTGTATAGCTGTGCAATGAATGTAAAGCAAACATGGCCGACCCGCTCCTGGCAGGTATCGCATGAACTACACCATGACTGCCGTTTCTCTTTCAAAGAACTGTTGTCATGTAAAGCATCCTGTTCAGTCACCTAACCTGCACCTCATATTTTTTCGTTTTTCCTACGTTAGAAGTTCAAGATTTTTCACGTAGGCTCTACTTTATTGAATCAGGGCATGGTGGTGGGGAGGTCTAGCGTGGCCATGGCATCATCATCCTACATTTCCAGTTTTGCGGTTGAGGGATGGCGGAGCATTCTTTGCAGAGGAAATCTCACGAAAGCATTTGCTGCAAGTGGAACACAATGATCGAGGAATTGAGAAGAGATGCAAGCGTCTTTGAACTTATACGTTAGGTCTGATTTTGTGGAAGGTAAACTGGATCTCACCGTCCTTTCTTAACAAATGCCAAAGGTATATGTACAGTATGAATATCTTAGTGCAGAGGCTCACAATTGATTGCAAAGTAGCTGATAAGATATCCAATATGAGTAAAGTATCTGTACGATGATGTTGAAGTAAACTCGCTGTAACATAGTTTTCATGATTTTCACTGTAGATGAGGGTTCAGAGGTAGTTTCTTTACCTTCCTCCATACATGTCTTTGGACTATGGGAAGAACATGCACACTGCCACTAAAGTACTCATAAACATGCAGTTTTTGTCACTGTCGAAACCTGAGTTGCAGCGTGATCCTGTATTCCTCAGAATTCCTACCAGCTTGGTGGAGGAGGCAGAGTTGCATGTTCTAATCCAGACCGTTCCCTTAATGTTTAGGGAGTGACTACTGCGAGAAAGACCTTATTCTTGTTCCTCTCAAAACGCATGCAACTGGGTCACTGCCGTGAAAAACGCTTCTGCAGGAATGCAAGAAATGATCTACATTTGTGCTTATGATAGAAATAATACACTTGGAGGGATGGTGTGCTTAGTCAGTCTTAATTATTTTTAACCACTTGACCCTCTTACTGTTTGTGAAGAACTGGAAGAATGGGATTTTTTTGACTTTCCCCATCTTTGCCGGCACTTACTCATCAGGACCATAGTCAAGCAATTCATCAGACAATGTCATGGTCCTCCACTGCTCTGGAGTCTTTTGCCTCTGCTCTTCATGTAAATTCAGTGCTTCTGGCCAACTTTTTGTATGGAAGTATAAAGTCTGCTTTAAGTTTCTTCTGATGTGCTAGGTTTTTTCCCCACAGAAATATCTACTACACACTTGAGCACAACTCAGGTTGGGCTTTACTTTTTTCAGGAATAAGGTGTTCCTTTGCTGTCAGACTGGTGCATGATGCGTAACCTGAGGTACCTAGAATTGTCAAACCTTTCGTATGTTGATTCTGTGATGACTGCGTTTGAATATTACGTATCCAGCTTCCTTTGCCCCGCCTACTCCCTGTATACATGGGCCTACTTACAATATGGCTTGGGCTTGCATGTATATTTTAAGTTATTCTATCATTGTGCTGCAGTAAACAGTGTACGAAGAACTAGTGCTTCTCTGATCTTGTGTGTTGCAACATGCAGTTCAGAATCTCTTTTAAAAAAGTTGTCCAATGACTATATAAATGTGTCCCCAGTTATGTGTTAATCTGACACCAGTGCCTCAATTTATGGTTTAAGAACAGTTGAAGTAGCTGTATGTGAATGGAGCTTCTGAGCTACAAAATATTCTTGATCAGTTCTGGTTTTATAGTTCTGATAAGAATGAATTTTTAAAAAAAAAAAAAAAAAAAAAAACAGTTGCACAATCAGTGCCTTACAATGTATCTAATTGCGCAATACTTCTGAAAAGCCATATGAGCGCACACATATTTCCAGATCAGTGACTGTCTGATTGCATGGTGTATATAATTGCCACCTATACTTAAGGAGCTGCCATTTGCTCCAGTTCAGACAGAACATGGTGTGAAAATGTTAACATGGAGTTTGTTCTCTGTGGTCTTTCATACAGTCGAGTGGCTAACATTTTATGAGCTTTGGTTTGAATGGTAAGTATCTTTTATATAATTAGCTGAGTAGTTCTTCATATTGTCTTTCGTTCCCTTCCATATTAGTTTATGGCCAAACTGGTGCATCTTTATTCTGAATTTAGTCATAGCTATTTATAATGTGGAATCCACATACTGGCTGTCTATTATAGCAGGGCCAGACTTGAATGCCCTGTCTAGTAACTGTTTTTAATCTCTTGGAGTCTTGTGCATTTATTTACTAATAAAACTTAAAAAGAAACACTAGATTCTGTCTAGGGGTTGCAAAGCTCAAGTTTTGAGATGAAAAATATTGGCATCTTTTAGATATTGCTAGACCTTCTGGACATATTAGTCAGTATTGGGCAAGGAATGTTAAGTAAATTGGATATAAAGCAGCACAAATCAAATTGATTAGTCATGCAGTGCTTAACTTCTGCCCTGTTCTCAAAATATAGCTCAGTAATCATAAGATGTCAGTTGCTAGTGATAGGGGGCAGCTGTTGGCTGGGAGAAAACACAATGGCTCAAACATAGTGGATGGGATTGGTAAAATTTCTCATTCAGGTAAATGTATGTAGCTGAAGTTTTAGCTTCTAAGTGTGTTTTTAAAAATGGATTCTTAAATTTGCTCAGATTAAACAACCTCCATCCTATTTTTGGAAATTATCAAATGCGTTGACCTGCTGTCATGTACTAAATGGTTTTCTTTTTACTCTATTTATAGTCTTGTATGTGTTGTTTTTAGTGGTATTCTGAATGTTTTGTGCTACAGAAAAGTAGATGTTGGTTTTCCTGACCCCTAGGCTTTTACAGAACAGTTTAGTGTTTCAGATGAAACAAAGTGGGAATTGTTTTCTGTTGGTATAAGAATCTTATAAATGTCCATGATTCAGAGATATTTTGTTGACTGGACATTTTGTACACTAACTGGTGGTTGTCACAGCAACAAGAATATTTTCAATGTACATTCATGAAGGTGTAGTATGTAGATCAGTGCTGTTCTCGCTTAGAAATGTGTGGTGGCCGAATGGCACACAATCGGTGGTAGTTGGGTTGTACGTGCTTGTTTTAAATGGAAACGTGAACTGATGCTGGAGCTCAAGAAATGCTGCTACACTTGAATATTCTATTGCAGATTTTATCTGTCATGTTTACATAATTCTTTTTTTTTTTACTTTTGAAAGAGCTGTCTTGCTTTTCTTGTCCTTGATATGAAAACCTTTACAGGTATGCAGTGCTCATTTCACCTCTACTATAATCCTTCAGATTTAGTATTTTTTTTTTTGAGATTGAAAGACACCTAACAAATTTGAGCCTTCATTTTAATCCCATATCCATTTTGTGGCAAAGATGGACCTGATACAGCTCATGCCTTTTTGTATCTACAGGTTTTAATAAATACTCTGAGCATTGGCCCAAATGACATTTCTTACTTGGGTTTACATAAGTGTGATTCAGGCATCTTGTGGCTGCTGCCTGTCGCTCGTAATAAATGACAAAGTAAAGTGCTAGCTTTTGTACTGTTGATGAAAATAATGAAAATGAGGTCCTTATTGTTCTTGTATTGTGAATGTTAAATATTGCAGAGTTCAGAATTCTCTGTCTGAATGATCTAAACCGAAAATCCAGATACGGAAGTGAAACTGGTGTATTAAGTGGCGCTGTGTGGGCAAGTGTGCTCAAAACAGCAAGTATCATACGTGCTGTGGTGTACATTTCATCTCGTTTGACGTAATTTCTTATACAAAGTCGTGACGCTTGAGAAAGACCCAAACACGTTTTTGGGATCCAGTTTGTGAAAGGACATGGTTCAAGGGCCATATTGCAGTTAGCTTTTGCAAAATTGAAATTTTAGGGGGGGGAAAGGCAAGAAAAATGTAATCAGCTGTTGCTTTTTTACATGTGATGTCAGTCACTGTGGGACTTTTCAATTCCCTACAGTTGTTTGAGACAGCATAGTCAAGTGTTTTCATTGTCCTCTTAACAATTTGGTAAATACATTTGCAAAAGTTTTGATTTTGCCTTTTTTATGGTGAAGTTGTGGTTTTGTGTGTTGGGTTAGCAATAGAAATATTAGTGGTTACCATGTTATCCATTAAAAGGTATGTTAACTTTATTAATCAGCATTAAAATTGCTGGTATGTTATTTATTTTTGCTATTGCACATTGCCTCAACAGCTTGAGTGAAAACCTTATTACACTGTTAGTCAGTGACTTGTATTTCCCCAGGCAGTTGGTTAGCAGATATTTAAACCCACCTACATAGCTTAGTCTAAAGCTGTAATAATGAAAGTACCAGTCTGAACACCAGTGCAGTTTTTAACGGTTTGTGTATGCTTTTTATAATGTTGTATTGCAGGTTTCTATTTACATTCTAAACATTTTAAAAGCTGAAGAATGTCACTGTCAATTCTCTGGAGTAAATTACATATTTTTGCTTACTCACATAACCTAAATTTGTCTCTGTTTGTTGTCGTAAATGTCCATCTTGACTTCTTGTTAGCCCCCCTACAATTCCTGTGTGTAGACGGGCAGTTTATCATAATTACAATCACCATGCTATCGCACTAGTTTCTAATTGTTTCATTTTTTTTTATAGAAATACTGCATGTTTTTAAAGATTTCATTGCATGTGTATTATGCTGATAGTCTTAGACGTGCTTTTTCAGTAGCACAAGTTACAGTACTGCAACATCAGAATTAGTCTTACTAATCCCCATAATTGCATTAGTGCGTTAGTGCAGGGGTGATGTGTAAGAGTTGCATGTCAGCAGGGTTTTGGCTAGTGTGAAAACATACAAGGTAAACAGCTTTTTATTTATTCTATTCCATCAGTTTGTTACAAAAGATGGGGATGTGTAGTGGTAGTGGTGAGAATTCTGGGGGCAAAGGTGCAGTTTATCAAGGGAAGTCTTTAGTCTGCTGCAGAAAAGAACATCAGCAATTTAAGATCCTGT
This sequence comes from Scleropages formosus, assembly GCF_900964775.1. Lineage (NCBI taxonomy): Eukaryota > Metazoa > Chordata > Actinopteri > Osteoglossiformes > Osteoglossidae > Scleropages > Scleropages formosus. The sequence continues at coordinate 30,018,449 of NC_041812.1, forward strand.
TGGTAGCTTGTTCACAACAGGGTATTTGTGATGGCAAGGAAAATTAGAAAGGTAGACCTGGAGTCTTGCTAAGAGTCAAGAGTTCTGCGCTAAATGGCTTTGCTGAAATCTAGGGACTAGTGATGGAATATATTTATTGTATTGCCCTCCCAAACCAAAAGTTGTTTGGTGGAAAGGATCCATGATTTTAAGATGTACAAAATTTCAAAATGGGCACCATTATCTGGACTTGTCTGGTTGCCCAGGGGTTCACATTTATAGAGGAGATTATTTTGGCTTTGCAAGTTGGAAAATGCATAGAGAAGCAACACTGTAAAGGGTGGGTTGTTTGAATGTCTTAGATGTAGGTGTCTTTGGAAAAAGTTGCAGCTTGTAGCTACTTGTGAGAAATGCATTTTTAAGTATTTTTTAATTTTCAAGCATTGGGTAACCTTTGCATCAATTTGAGAGTCACAGTTGGAGTCATAACTGAATTTTAGAATTATTTAAAATCCTAATTCTTTAGCTGGAGGTGTTAAACTCAGCTGCCTGGGAAGATCATCCATGTAGCTTTTTGTTAAAATTTATTTTTTAAGATTCATGGTTCTAGCAAGTACTTAACTGTTCATTTTTAACTAGAATGGTGTTAATAAAATCATTTTATTGCCATAGTTGTTGGTATTTTATAGAGAATTTTCTGCAGATAGATCAGTTCTGAAACTGATTGTCTAAAAACAGATTAATGCCATTTTATTAAACATGCTTTGTAACTTTCACTAACAAAAATTAGCAACAGAGGAAATGATTTACAATTTCTACATACTGTTATATCCTCATAAGTTTTGTTTAGCTGCAATGTGCAGCAGTTCATTCCTAAAGAGCAAAGAATCATGGGGTCTACTGATGATTAACAAGACTTTTAGGACCTTACAAATTATAAAAGGAAAAACTCCTGGCAGCTGCAAATCAAGGGAGCAAAAAGGCTTTCGGATTGAAGTTTTTCTACTGGATTACCAGTCATCAGATGGTGTGATACCTGACGTTCACTACCCTGTCTGTTTTTATGTTTTTCTATGTTGTGTTGAACAGTCCTGTTATTGTTGCTTGGCTGTAAAGACGCTCTCTGCAAACCTGCTACCGAGGGAGTTGGGGTGTAATATCCCCCGTGGCTTGAGCACTTATGCTTTTGAAGCAGGGATTTGCTACAAGCGGTAATGTCTTTGTGTAATGGCCCTCCAGCCAACTTTCCTTGTAGAAGGCATGCTTGTGCTAATTAAATGGAAGTGGCCAAATTAGTGTTGTTTGAATTGGAAAGGACCTTCAGGAAGTTCAGGCAAAATTCAATTAGTATGTTCTACTTTTGTGGTTTCCATAATGGACAAATAATTTCAGAAACTAACTGAAATTGCCGTAACTCTTTAAAGCTGGTTAAAATGCTTGAGCTGTGAGGAAAAATGCTAAAATGCTCATGTTGATTATTATGTGAGGCTTGTCGCAAGGGTAATATAGGTAACGCAATTGTTAATGTTTGGTTAAGTTTGGAGCAAAATGTTTAAAAGTGAAACAGCTTTGTCTGAAAGCAGTAGGTTTTTGAACAAACGATTTAAAACATGGCTGAGAATTATCCTGTGTATTATGGAATTTAATGCTGAAAGGTGGCGATACCTGTTAATATTGCATCATTGATCCTTACAAGCTTTGTATTAAAATCCCAGGTTGTTGGTGGGTGTAAAAGTACATGGGTTAACTTATTACTTCCCTGACTGTTTCCTCGCAGTGTTTTTTTGAGTGCTTGATTTTGATGTTTCATTATAGTAATAATCACATTTGTCAATAACTAAAGTTACTGAAGTTTTCTACATCAGACCCAGAATGTCGTTTTAAATGCTCTGATCATTATTCTCTAATTGTGTTGCATGAATCTTACCAACTTGAACAGGCTGACTTAAATGGGGGAATTTACATTTATTCATTTAGTTGATGCTTTTCTCCAAAGCAGCTTAGAATATTAAGCTACTTATTTACCCATTTATACAAGTTTTTTTTTTTTTTTTTTTTATAAACTGCAGCATTTTAGAGTAATTGCCTTCGTCAAGGGTACTGTAGTTTGAGGTAGGATTCAAATCTGGATCTTTGGGTTCAAAGACAACAGCTGTAACCATTATACTACCACCTTCCCAATTTGTAACTTTTGTTTTATATGAAGGCGAATTAAATTTGCACAGTATTTGTGTAGTAATGATGTAAAAGCAATCTTAGCCATTAAGTGAGCAGTTCACAGGGAAGAGTCTCCCAGTCTTTATTGTGCCGTTTTCAATCTTTTTTTTTTTTGTGGCAGAGAAAAAACTGCTGTCATACACATTTTGACTTAACATTAAATGCGTTTCAGTGCTAATGAATACTACATAAAAACACATGGCAAGGGCCTTTTTCTTCCGGTCCTCCTCATCCCTTTTGAAGTTGCTTTTTCCATTCCTGCTTTTCCCATAACGCTGTAACCAAGTTTCGTCATTTCCGCGACTTTTTGTGTGCCTTTTTTGTAAGTCATATTTGTCTTCTGTGCTGTTTGGTGTATTTCCGTAGTGATTGTCAATCTCACTGGATGGATAGCATCGACCCCGATGTCCTGTATCTGTCCTCGGAGCAGCACGGGCAGCCACAATGTGAGCTTCCCCATACTGCCCTGGAGGTACCAGTTCTCGGGGGGTAAGAATGATCTTTCTCTGCTCCTCCCTTTTGCCTTTTGCCCGCAGGGCTGACGCATGCTTGCAATGGAGTCAGCCAAAGCTGTACTTAGATTCAAGGCCAGTTGGTTTCTACCGATGGTTGACGCTTGACTGCTGCATGGTATTGTCCCTTATCATGTCCACACTGGGAGTTAATAGGATTTTTGTTAAATTTGGTTTTGGTGGAAATGGAAAAAATTCCTATTTCATTCAAATACGTGGAAGTTTGGGGAAAAAGTGTTTTCCTAAGGTCTGTTATGGACAAGATTTAAAAAAAAAAAAAAAAAAATGACAAGTCTCATTTTATTGTGAAGGCTTCCTTTTTTAAAAATGTTTGCTCTGTTGTGCATGTATTTTTTTGAGGTACAGGTTTGCTGCTTTGACACAACCACACTAGTCTAGTGTTCCCATGACTCCTGCTGCTGAAAACAGGGGAACGTGCCCCCCCCCATACCCAATTGTTTTTCGTACTGCGCATTAGTCCAGGATTACACATTCGTCACTATCCTCATTCACTTCAGGCTGTCACATGCTCTTATCAACATCAATCTGACACTCTATTTATCTGACACTGCACCCAGTACTGCTTGGATAGGAGAAACGCTCACAAAAAAGCAAACCCATCAGCATTTTGTATTGTGGACCCTTGTGTGACTGCGTTTGGCCTTTGGAACTCTGCTGTTCATCCTGCCACTAATCTACATCCACATTTGGGACAGGGAGGTTTCTCCCAGTCTGTACTGTTGTGTATACCCACTTGTGTATGTTGTTGGTTACTTCAGTTTGTGTGTGTGTTTTTTGTTTTTGTAGTTACTTTGGATCATCTTGGACATCCAGCTTTTTTCCTTTCTCCTCATTTTGGATTTCTTTTTTTTTTTTTTTTTTTTTCCTCCATTTAACATTTTGTGTAAAATTTCACTTAAAAGATTGGGGTTGGTGTTTTCTCGTTTCTTGTTAGTTTCTTTGGTACAGCTTTTTCCCCTCTCGGTTTGGGTTTTTAGTGCTTTAACACAGCAGCATGGCTTCTTTTAAACTGGACTTCTTACCTGAGATGATGGTGGATCATTGCACTTTGAATTCTAGCCCAGTGTAAGTAGCAGCCATTTGACTGGCAATGTTTCTTATTTCTGACAGTTTGTGGTATCTTTGCTTTGAAAAGGAACTGAAGTGTTGTGGGTGAAATTTTTTAATTGTTGAATCCAAGCAGTCTTCAAAAATTTACTTTTTTTTAAAAAAAAAAAATTTCAGAAAACAACTTAATATCCAGTATGGCTCAGTGTTAAGTCCCTAACCCCATTGAGATCTGATTGTCACTTTGTTCAGCTCAATTAACAATTTCTGAAGCAGTTCTCTATACCAACAATGGCCTGGACAATATGGAGACATTGTCAAAATTATAAGCTTTAATATAGTCAAGTATTCACTGTGATGTTATAGTGATTCAGTATATTCAGAAATGTTCCGTTTTATTAGTTTATGTATATATTCCTGCAAGTGATTGAGAGTTTAGAACTTTTGACATTTAAGCAAGTGGTCCTTTTTTGAAATTTTAACCCCCCCAGACAAAAGTGAGGCAAAACATCCTAACATTTAAGCTCTGTTTCTTCTATTGTTCTCTCTTGCTTTGTACCCCGGCAGTACCACTTGTAGTATTAATTGGCAGAGTGTTGATCTTCAGTACTCATACAAGAAGTGTAAGTGTTCAGTCCTGTTTCCTTGGTCTGGGAAACAGTTTTATGTATGTTTGCTGTTTTGAACTCCCTGTGCACTCACATTGTTTTGCTTGGACATCAGGTAGGTGTATCTGGTGGTTTTTAGTCAATGGCTCTCTGTCAGAACTTTGGCATTTCCATCATTGACCTCTCAGTAACTTAAAGGGTTTCCTGAAGAACTGTTATCAGTATGACTGAATTCCATCCCTGCTCTTACATGGTATTCACTTCTTGCTGCCCTAGAGTAGCCAGATTCAGTGTTCAAGCAAAACATTTAACTTGTGTGGTCATGTTTTTAGTTGACCTTAGGTGTACACATGTTCCTTGTGTTTTTTGCTACTTGAGTAGGGATATTTTCAGAAAAAGGCCCCATTTTGTGCTTTTCCTCAGTAACGTGTTGATCATTGTAACACTTTTTAGACACAAACGGGTTCTGCGTTAAATATAATGTCTTTAAGGCTGTTAAAGTATATTGTAGCTTGTGGGATATCACTGCTAAGAATTGGGACTTGACGAACTAAATACCACCAAAAATGTCTACAGTAACGACAAATTCTGTCTCAAACAGCAGTGTTCCTGGAGTCTTATAACCATGATAGGTCTTTATGTACATTGCCTTCAGTCTTTATCTATTACTACATACGTAGTAATAGCTGGTAGCGCAGCGGTTAGAGCTGCTGCCTTTGGATCCGAAGGTTGTAGGTTTGATTGCCACCTCTCTCCGTAGTACGCTTAAGCAAAGTATTTACCCTAAATTGCTCCAGTGAAATTACCCAGCTGTATAAATGGGTAAATAATTGTAACCTTAACACTCTAAGTCCCCTTGGAGAAAAGTGTCAGCTAAATGCATAAATGTAATAGTTGCATTCAAGCAATGGCAAAAGGTTTTCAGATTTACTACTCAAGCTATAGGACAGTTTAGTGAAAAATAATTTGTCACTTATTGCTTTACAAATATCATTCCTTAATACCTGATCTTAGTCAAAAAGTTACCAAGCATTGTGACCATCTAATGGATTTAATATGTTGAGTGCCACTTGACAAATATAATAATACATCTCTGAAACTATTATAGATTGCATTAACATTGAGAATTTATTCAGTGAATGGGTTTCAGTTATATGATATTGTATGCTGTATTGCATAGCTAAAAGCAACTTTGTAACTAGAAGGGCTGGCTTCAATATAGCGGTTATGTCTTGAGGAATTTGGAGGCTTGAGGTTTTTTTGTCAGTATTCATGATGTATAACTGAAATTAGTTAGCTTATCTGTGTCCGGGCCATCCAACTTGATCTCTTCCTAGTAAAGTGACTTTTTGTTGGTCTTTTTCTTAGTCATGTTATGTTGGCCTGTTAGCCCATATTCACTTCATCACGCTGCATTATTTGAAATACTATTACCAAAATAATTCTCTAATTGCCTTTCTTTTTATGACTAATTTATTCAAGTGACAGGCAGTTGAGGAATTTCTGAATGGTTTTTCCATAATTCAGAATTTAAACCACTCAATGAATTATGCTTTTACCTTGGTGGGAATGTGTAATAATATGTATGCTCTGTCTCATCAGTGCATAAATGGGAAGCAAAACTAATACAGCGTGTATGGAATTTCAGTTGGTTTTGATTCCTGTGATGCTGAATGCTTGAAGTCAGGACAATATTTGCAACAACATCCAATGATTCTTCAGTCACTTGCTCACAGTATCTTCAGATCATAAGTCTGGTTTGGACTGTAACTGGTGCTGTATTTAAATTTTTGCCTTTGATCTGCAGAATATGATCTTGTTTACAATTTTGTGCTGTCAGTCATAGTGCTGTAGTGTAGAGGAAGCAAATGTTAAGACATAAGGGGTTTACTGGCTCCCCCACCCCTTTAGTATTTAAGTGTTAAATGGGGTTGTGATCTCCTTTCTGCTCTTATCTTTAAAAGCAATATAATGTGTAGTGGATAGTATAGTGGTTAACTACTTGATCACTGGCCTGGAAGCTTACACATTATTGCAAAATTTAAAATAACTTCATGCAAAATAGTAAAAATTTTGGCATAAATGAGTAACGGTAAGTCACTTTGAATATAAATGCCTATTAAGTAAAAATGTTATGTTAAGACAGTAATTATGATTTTTTGTTTCCAGAGCAAAGAAAATGAATGGGACTCTGGACCACCCAGACCAGCCTGACATGGATGCCATCAAGATGTTTGTGGGCCAGATCCCTCGATCGTGGACAGAGGAGCAGCTCCGTGAGCTCTTTGAACCCTATGGTGCAGTCTACGAGATCAATGTGCTGAGGGACAGGAGTCAGAACCCCCCACAGAGCAAAGGTTAGTCTAAAGCTTCTGTTTTTCCTATTATGCTTTTGATTCAAGCCAGTAATCCCTTAATTATAATTAAGGGATTGTAATTCCATCCGTAAAGCCTTAAAAATACAATGCCAACGCTTATTGGTCATAAGAAAGCAAGCCTTTGTTACTGCTGATAGTAAATTATTTTTGGAGTGCTGTGAGGCCAGAGCCCAATGACGGCACAATTGTTGTACCACTGCAGCTTTTCCGTAATTGTTAGGAAACGTTGTTAGAAGGCAGCAGAAATATATATTAGAGGCAGAGAGTTCATAATAGAGAGTAATAATTCTTGGAGGATCAGCTCTTGTCCTGTTGTGTTTTAATCACTAGAGGGGGCCAGCACCCCACCAGCTTGGCCCGGTATTAGTCAAGGCATTCTTGTGCCACATGACTTAACTAGGAAAACACCAGCTATTTCTAGTGCAGTAATATACCCAGTGATCTTCTCGTGTAACCATCAATACGTGTAGTTGGCTGGACACATTTTCAGTAAAGTTTTCAGTTGTTCCATTACTTCTAATGAAATCTCAATCCTTGACATGCATGTAGACTAGGATTTAATAGTATTTTAATTACTAGGTTCACTTAGTACAAAGAAATTAATGTGGCATAAAGTTACCATTCTTTTTAGTATGCCTAATATATTAAGGTGGCATATGTAATTAAGGTGGCTTAAATCTGTTTGTATACCCTTTTTTTGCAGGTTGTTGTTTTGTAACGTATTATACTCGTAAATCAGCATTAGAAGCACAAAATGCCCTCCATAATATGAAAATACTGCCAGGGGTAAGTACAGCTTCTCTCTGGTACTAGAGCTAACCAATGTTAAAATTATAAAAAAAAAAAAAAAAAAAAAAGACATGTATACCTACAATAGTGTATGGTCAGTTTTTCCTCTCATCTAATAAATTGGATGGTTAAAGTTTCTGTATGCGATGCTGTGCTCCTCCATAAAGAATGTCATTGACACTAAAAAACTGTGCAAACTAGAATCAATGAAGCGTTTGCGTTTTGCGTGTAATATGTATATTGTCAGACGTATCTGTAGCATTTTAACCTGAGTACCTACGGTAAGATGCATTTTATGAAATCCTTTGTGTCACTTTTCTTATGTAGATGCATCACCCAATCCAGATGAAGCCTGCAGACAGTGAGAAGAATAATGGTAACTATAAGTCTAAATATTCCAATAGGGTTTGGAGTACGAATAAAGGAATGAACATACCACAGACTTCCTTTTTCTAATGATCCCTATTAGGACAGTGCACAAATCAAGAAACTCTATCTTCCCTGCTAAAAGCTCTGCATTGTTTTTCATTTTTTTCGTATGAATTCATCTATTCGTCCCTGAGTTTGCATGGCCAACCACGTTTTTGCATTCTTTCATGATATTGTGACAGTGGCTTCAAAGTGTTATTTTGAGTTTTTTAGTGCGCGTGTCATATATGGTTCTTTATGTATTGATAATGAAATATTGGTAACGTTGATTTAAATGTGCATTATTGTCCTACTTTGACAGCTGAACCATGTGTGCTTTTCTGTTTTGAGTTTTCTAGGTTGGTTATACATAGCAAACTAAACGTAGAGGTGCACTGGGTCATCTGATCAGAAGCATACCTAATACCCTACTTGCCAACAGTGCTTGTTGTATTTCTGACTTTCTTTCAGCAGTCGAAGACAGGAAGTTATTTATAGGAATGATCTCAAAGAAGTGCAATGAGAATGACATCAGGCTTATGTTCTCACCATACGGACAGATTGAGGAATGCAGGATATTGCGTGGACCAGATGGACTGAGCCGTGGTAAGGCAGCTTCATCCCACCTCCACTTATAGCTGTAACATGTTGAGGAATGTGCTCTTTGAGGACAGTTATTTTAGACTTTGCTTTGTGTAATGATCTGTCTGCATGTGTATTGCAGGCTGTGCATTTGTCACCTTCACAGCAAGGCAGATGGCTCAAACGGCCATAAAGGCCATGCATCAGTCACAGACAATGGAGGTGAGAGCAAAACGTACACCACACAACTTCAATTTTTTTAGTCCATAGTAAGAATTACATTACAAGTAATCCTGCAAGTATGATTGCTACACAACCATAAAACCATATTTAATGTTGTGTTCTGCAGGAATTGGGTTACCTTTTCACAAAATTACCTAACTTACATTTACAGTTTTTCCTAATTTTTTAATTCTAGTTTTGTTTAATGGAGAACTTAAGTGTAAGTACTGCATGAAATGAGGTCCATTGTAAAAGTGTAGTTTTAAGACTGCATCTCCATACCGTTATGCACCGCCCTCTCTCGAACATAGGGCTGCTCATCCCCCATTGTGGTGAAGTTTGCTGACACCCAGAAGGACAAGGAGCAGAAACGCATCGCCCAGCAGCTCCAGCAGCAGATGCAGCAGCTCAATGCCGCATCCATGTGGGGGAATCTAACAGGGTTGAATTCCCTTGGGCCACAGTACCTTGCAGTAAGTGGTTTCTCTCCCCGGCTGTAATATCAACTGGGGTTCTCTATTCCTCTTCTTTTTTGTTACTAATGTGTGCTGATTGTTTTCTTTTTTTTTTTTTTCTAAAACCTTAAATAAGAGATTGAATTGTGAACTTTTTTTTGAGGGGGGTAATGTTGAAACTGGTTAATTTGGTTGTTGAACACAGTTTTTGAAATTGCATGACTGGGAAAGACTTTTTGCAATATTTTAAATGGAAATAAAGTTTGGTTTCTGACTGTCATAATGAGGCTGCAGAAAAAAATTAATGAAATATGCACTTTGTGCATGTTAGGTTTCATAATGCTTGGCTTCATAAAGGACATGTATTACACATTAAAAAAAATGCCCTCTATAGCCATTAGTGTCCTATCCAGTTGGCACTTTTTGACTCTGTGTGCTGCACTGTGGTTACACACCTATGTTGGACTGGTCTTTTCAAAATATCTGATTTGGCTGCAGAGAGACAAGGTTCTTCAGGTTTTCTATATTTTTAATTTTGGTTCTCAATCTATGAAATTTGAACTGTGACATGACTCAAGTCCAACACAGATGTCAGGCATTGTTTTGATGTTAGTGCTGCTCCATGGGTGTGCTGTGAAAATCTCTACCACCTTTTTCTGTCTTTCCTTCCTTCCCCTCTTTCTTTCTTTCATTCTTTCTTTCTATCTATCTCTCCTTTTCCTTCTGACTTTCAACTTTTCTCCTCCTCTTTCTCCAGTATTCACCAGAATGGAAGCAGTCCTGACGCTGTCTGTTCTCTGTTTTGGTGTAATGTCTAGCTTTATTTGCAGCTCCTCCAACAGTCGGCATCCTCTGGGAACACGCTGAACAATTTGCATCCCATGTCAGGTAACCCTCTCATTCTTTTTCTGGTATTTTTTTTAATTTATTTTTTAAATACATCTGGGTTCTTGCTCTGCATAATCACCAAATCACCACGATTTATTATGAAATGACTCTTGTTCGAACCTGCAGGTAATCCTAGGTGGCAGCTCTGGCAATCAGATGATCCTGCCAGGACAGCCCAAGTAACATTTCCCTAAAACAGAGGTTGAGGTGCCTGTCTCTGACAACCTGAAAGCAGCAGCTTGGTGTCCTTAAGATTTGACGTGTAATGTTTTGTTGGTACTGCAAAAATTCCAGTGGTGTATCCGAGTGACAGTTTCAGGATGTCTGTTTTGTAATATCGTATTCACAAAGTGGTATCAGTAATAGAATAATAGTCGTAGAAGTGCAGTTAATGTATATATGTACATTTTGGCTTAGTACTTCTTGAGGAAATGTGCAAGTGTATAGAGATTAGTAAATGCTTTGTTGGTCCCGAAGGAAATGGCATAAGACTGTGCCAGCATGCATACAATAAAGTATGACAGAAGATACCGGAATAGGAAGATACCACACCCAGTCATGCACAAATATATGTGCAAATAGAAGGGGAACTGCAAATAAACAAAAAGCAGCACTGACAGTTCAGCATGCCCAGTGACTGCTCTAGGGTGCCTTCTCAGAATTCTTCTGACCATAGTGCTAATGTCACATGATATTTTCATATTAACAAGAAAAATGACATGAAAACATGCAGGGCACATTGTGTGGACAGACAATGACTATATTCATTTGTGTTTATTCTGCAGATTTTTGTCTCAACCACAATACGTCTGGTATTACATTAACTTTTGTTCACAGCTAGCATAACACCCCTGGTTTCATTCACTGCTGGCGATCTCCATCAGGTCACACATTCCAAAACCTGTTTATAGTCTCTTCTGCAGCCCACCTGGAACATCAAACCTCCAAGGGACAAGCATAGGCAGCCTGCTCAGGAGCAGCAGGGGGGATGTCCTCTGTGCACAAAAAAAGAACTCTGTGGCTGTCACAGCTGCAGCTGTGTGTGGGATAAAGCATCAAGTAAAGCAAAAGCATAACAAATAAGCTCCACGGCTGCTGTGCAGAACGGAACAGATGAAACATTGGTGTAGCTGTGGCAACGAAACTTTGCTAGCAAATCTGCTGATGTCGCTACAGCAGTACAGAAAGACAAACACAATGTAAAAGTACATAGAAATGGCGCAAACTGCTGATCTGGCAGCCCCCTAGTATGACTGTACACGTTGAATGAAAGCTCTCTCTGCTGTGTTGTAGGCTTGAATGCTATGCAGAACTTGGCGGCTCTTGCAGCAGCAGCTAGTGCAGCCCAGTCCACCCCAACTGGCTCCAATGCTCTCACCACCTCAAGCAGCCCCCTCAGTGTCTTGACTAGCTCAGGTACAGGCCAGCAGGTCCATTCCTCTCAGGAAGTTTATAAGGGTTTGTTCAACATATTTTTCAGCACCATATCCAACATTTTCCTTTTGCTCTACACTGATGTTTTTACAGTCAATATGCAGTTACTACAAAGGGCTCGATATTCAGTGGAAACTCGACTGCTGTGAGCAGTGTCTGATCTGATTATTTTCTTTGTGCTTACAGCAGGGTCATCTCCCACATCTAGCACCAACTCCTCAGTCAACCCCATGGCCTCTCTGGGAGCCCTTCAGTCCCTTGCAGCTGGTGCTGGGGCAGGGCTTAACATGGGTTCGCTAGCTGGTGAGCACAGCCCGCAGTTCAGAAATGCAAATTCTTGTTTCGTCACCTGATTTTAAACCGGTTTCTTCAGGAATTTTCACATGTGTAATTCACTAGGGTCTGCCTACCTGTATTTTAATGTTACCCATTTTTTATATTGAATATAGCAGCACAGTGGCACAGCGAGTAGCGCTGCTGTCTTGCAGCGCCTGGGTGGTGCAAGAGGACATGGGTTTGGTCCCTGCTCAGTCTCTGTGGAGTTTGCATGTTCTCCCCGTGTCTGCATGGGTTTCCTCTGGGTGCTCCGGTTTCCTCCCACAGTCCAAAGACATGCTGTTCAGGTTTCCCCATAGTGTGTGTTCCACTGATGTATGGATGAGTGACCCATTGTAAGTAGTGTATGTGGCAGTGTAAGTCACCTTGGTGAATAAGGTGTGTGGCCTGGTATCCATAGTATCCATTGTAAGTCGTTTTGGAGAAAAGCATCTGCTAAATAAATACATGTAATGTAAATGAATAAAGTCACAAACCACCTTTTTGAGCATTAATGTTATGACTTCAGGTGACTTCCACAATGATGGGAAGCCATGGAGTGAACCTGCCACAGAGCAGAGATGGGGACATTGTACTTTCAGTCCACTTCAAATATGTACAACAAATGTGCTAAATTTTGGTTTTCTGGAAAATTTTGTGTAGCAGGATCCCATCCTTTTCTTAATCTTTAGGTATGGCAGCTTTGAATGGAGGACTCGGGAGTGGTGGCCTGTCCAACGGCACGGGCAGCACGATGGAAGCACTGACACAGGCATACTCGGGTATACAGCAGTATGCAGCTGCTGCCCTTCCCAGCTTGTACAACCAGAGTCTGCTGTCCCAGCAGAATGTGGGTGCTGCCGGCAGTCAGAAAGAAGGTACGTGTTTTACCAGGCGCTGCAGTTAAGAGGTCTGCCTCTGCCACAGCCCGTTCATTAATTCTTAATGCCGGAAAGGAGTGATCGATTTTGCTGTAGTTTTACACTTCTACCTGTTAACTCGTTTTTCTTCAGTTCATGTCTTCTACTGACATATCCCTCCAATCAGTTTCAGCCCAGCCTCTGTTTTTCAGTTTCATGTGATGGACTGTCAGTAAATTAATAGTATCGTAGCCTTTTATTCAAACAGGTGACGATATGTAATTTCAGTAGGAATGTTTAAATGTGTTGTCACCTTCTGCTGAGGATTCTATCTTGTTTTAAATCTGCTGCAACAGCAAGTGAGAATCGGACAACGGGTAAGGTTTTACAAATTTTTGAAATATTGCTTCAGTAAAAATTTTTGATGTGTCATAGCTAAACAAGAAGAAATCCTTAACAGAAGGCCCTAATTTTTCTCTAGTTTCTTTTGGTTAATATAGCCAGTGTATAACTATTCTTTGTATATAATCACTTATGCGTAAATTGTTGTAACTTTCTCCATTCTCACAGTTTTCTGGCCCCATAACCTTTTATTTACATTATTTCTCCTTGCCAAGGTCCTGAAGGTGCCAACTTGTTCATCTACCACCTACCCCAGGAGTTTGGAGATCAAGATCTGCTCCAAATGTTCATGCCATTTGGAAACGTTATCTCTGCCAAGGTGTTCATCGACAAGCAGACCAACCTTAGCAAGTGTTTTGGTAAGAAGAGAACAAAATTTTTTTCCTAAATTTTTTCACCATATTATGATGCGGCTGGATCACATTATAGGAATTATGAATCTGAAAAAAGTTTGACTTCCTTATGGTTAATAAGACTGTGGTATTGTTTGCTGACAAATATTGATAGTAATCATATCACAAACATACTTTTGTAGCACAGAATTAGGAGATGCTATGACGGATCTGTTCATGTAGTTGTAAAGCCCTGCAGCCCCACAATTTCCCTTAAGTGTTAACCTCTTTGAACAGGCACATCATTTAAACTAATTAAAATCTCAGTAATTGACAGCTGTTAGAAATGAGAAAATGACATTCAGCACTTTTAACAGCCAACAAACTGGGATTGTCCAACCAGTTGGGAAACTAGTATTGGAACAAATTTGGTGTTTATGAACAGTGTGACTGACATGATGTTTGTTGTGTTTCTAGGTTTTGTAAGTTATGACAATCCGGTCTCATCTCAGGCAGCCATTCAGTCGATGAACGGTTTCCAGATTGGCATGAAGCGACTAAAGGTTCAGCTTAAGCGATCCAAAAACGACAGCAAGCCATACTGAGTGCTTTTTCTCTCAAATGGACTTGGTTAGGAAATGTTTTCTGGTAAGTGGAGTGTGAAAGTAAATGACAAACCCCATTGAGTATTTCAAAAACCTACATTCCTCTGGGGTTGCCTGTGATTTTTCTGTAATAAGGAGAAAGAAAAGCAACAAATGTTAATTTCAAGATTTTGTTCAACGGAAAATGGGTACTTTTGTTGTGGTTTTCACTTGAAAAAAGTTTTAAGATGCCACATCACATAGGAGTTTGCTGTGTAACAATTAAGTCTAAAAGGTGTGTTACACATTGAATTCTTGTAGCCCAATTTTTTTTTTCCTCCTGCTGTCATCCCTTAGATGAAATTCATAGCAAGGACACATTGAATAAGGCCTTATGTTTTCTGGAAAAATTTTTTCCCCTTATTTTCCAGTGATGAAACCCCCCCATTAATGACTCAAGATGTTTGCCCCTGTCCTAAATTTGTCTGAACACGCACTTGAAACTAGAGGACATTTAGACATTTTCACAACTCTGAAAAAAACTCCAGAAGTGTTCTGTTTTATGCAACATTTCTGGCCCATTATCCCAAAATGTGTGGATAAATTATATCCTGTGACTTTTATGAAGCTTATGGAAATTTTGTATAATGTTTTTCTGAGAAGCACTATTATGTATTGTTTAAGATTGTTTAGAAAGAGTTGAGCACAGCTGATTTCAGGAGTTTGTTTTGGAAGCTGTGGGGGGTGTTCCTTTCTGCCCTGATAGTTTGTGTGGAAGTAACGTTCGAGTGCATTTGATACTATACAGACACACACTTTTTACTAAGACTTTTATTTTGCCTGGAAGTACTGATTTGATGCTACAAACTATGCACTCTTGGATTTCTTTAAATTGTGTGTGTTTTTAAGGTTAAGGAAGACATTTGTGGTTACAGATCCTGTTATGGCTTTTATTATACCACAAGCATTTCTGCCCTATCAAAATATACCCTTTGGACTTACGTTTTCATCATAACTTTCAGGTGTGGAAATGTCTTGAATGTCGCTCCTCTATTTGATATTACCCATAATATTTTCTTGCAGCAATAATTTAGTTTTTTTTAAAGAGTTGCAGTGAGGGAGGGTGAATCTTAGTTTGAAAATGTTCTAATTAGAGAAATTCAGTGATCAAAATGATACCACTGTAAAGGTTTCTTTTTGTACATTTGGTTAGCAACTAGTCATTCATCAATATTAAGACTAGTTTGTGCTACCTCTTACCTTTCAGACACAGACGAACCCACAGTACCCATTAATTTTCCTATACATTTTTTTTTAATGTGAGTATATACACAAGTTCTAAAAGCTCCTCAGTCTTTTGAATTGGTGACGTAAAATAAATGTTATGTACTTAATAAAAATGGTAATGACAAATGGAGTTCTTAGACATCCAGGGTCATAAAAGGTGATTTTTATACAAATGGAGAGAAATTGTCCAGATGTATATTTCAAAATTATGCCTTTTCTATTTTTATAGGGGTTTTATATTTCTCCTCAGTGCTGGAGACTATTTATTGCGTAAATTATTTCTCTGAATTAAATTAATAAAAATTTTTACTTCAACAGTATTTTTTAGAATTCTAGTGTTCAAATTGGTTAATGTATTGATATAAATTCGGGTGTGCAAGGTTTAAGATATTAACCTTTTCACTTAATGGTGTTTATACACAGTAGTGAAAATGGTTAACTATAAATGGAATGCTGTACCATGCTGCTAAAGATTTCAAACCATTCTTGGTTTTCAATATGAGTCAACTTGCACAGCTTAAATCAGTGTTTGTATTATTAGATGTGTACACACAGCTCTTCTGCCCCCTCTACCCATCATGATCTCTTCACAAAAGACAGTGATAACAGGAAGTTCAGCAGTTGATACAGAATAGCATGGCCAAATAGTGGTTTTAGAGATTTTTTTATGTTTGTGAACGGCTCTTTCAGACACTATTTCTAAGTGCAATAGAAGCTTTATAAAAAACAGCTTACTATATAATGTGTACAACAAAGTGTTGTACATCCTTACTAAAGGCACATATTCTTCAAATTAATAGTAAATTAAGTTAATAAAGTAAAATCTTTTTATCTTGATGTAAGCTGATCTGAAGCCTTAACTTCTTACCTTCTTTGAATATGTAAATAATGTGCCAAATGATTTCAACTAGGCAAACTTTTCCTTGGAGGCAAATATTCTTATAGACCAGGCATGAAAACATGCACGTTATAAAATGCCAGTTCTGTTTTTTTGTTTTTGTTTTTTTTTTTATTGCCTTTGTTTACATATTTCTTCACTGTTAGCGCTTTCTCAGTTGAGTGGTCAATGTATAGTAACAATGCACAAAATTTACCAACATTGATTAAACCCCACATAACCATTGACGACTATACGCTTAGCCTGGTGACTTTCAGGTGCAGCTTTTGTGTAGTGGATATTTCAGCAGAGCTATTGCTTGGCACACCATGCAAAAAGGGGAAAATTTAGTTCATGCAAGTTGGTATTCTCACCCACACACATATACATGCATCCCATGCATCCACACACACACACACTCTCTCTCTCCCCCCCTCTCTGTCATATATAAATATATATATATATATATAAAAAAAAAATAGATCTTATATTGTGTGTGTATATATGGTTCTGGCCTCCGTTAATGAATTTTTTTTTCCAAGTTAATATAGTAGAAAAAAGGCTACTCATTTGTCAGTTATCTTTTGACAGGGATTACTTTTACCATTTTGTCTTGAAGAAAAGTTTCCTCTAAAGCAATACCTACCATGAAAACACCAGGTCACAGATTTATCTGGACTAAGCAGTCTGTGTGGTGTCTTATTGTGTGCTGTCAGTTGTCATCTGTAGCCTCCTTAGCATGTTGCTCATAACCCCCCTGCCCTTTTGTCTGTTCTGCATTTATTGTTCAGTGTTTAAACAATGTGTGAAGTCCCATGCAAAGATAATCATTTGTGATCTTCCTTTTCCTTTCCTTGTTTCATCGCTGCTTTAACTAGGTTGTTCTCCCTGTTGTTTTGTTTTATTCTAGATATCTTCGTTCCCGTTTGTTCATCGTTTGCCTAGCATGTCGATGTGACGTCAAAAGTTCATCGTCCAGTCGTTGTCCTCTGCGCTTCTCTGATGCTTGAAATTTCATCTTTGACACTTAACTTTTGACGCTTATTAATTATATAAGGTTTTTGTTTGTTTTTGTGTGCTCTTCATTACTGTTGATAGTGCTGCCAATTCAGTGAGTTAGAAAGACTGCTCTTTTTCAAGAAAAATGTATAAAGTTACATTTAAATATTGTTACAAGCAAAAAGAAAATCTATTTTTCTAGAACTTCCTAACGTAACCACTAGATATTGCAAAAGTGTAATTTTTGTAATAGTTCAGCTTGTTTAGAAGTTTTTTTTTTTTCTTTTTCCCCTTTTGTGTTTAGAGCAGTCTTCCTATTCCTTTTTTGTCAGAAACAAATCAATTTATAGAATTTACTTTGTGTGTGTGAGTGTGGATGTGTTTTCCTTGTTAACGTTTTAGGATGTCATGTCACATGCTTAAACTGAGGATGACTTGTAATTTTGTGCTAGCTTTAGTTGACATGATGTATCTTTGGGAGTTCATATGAATAGTGTCATTTCAAAACATGGATTTGCCTTTTTCTCTTCAGTGTGTCCAGCCACCACAAGCACATAATTTGCTTTTCTTTGGAAATCAGCATTTGTCTGAAGTAAATATAAAAGAACTAAAATGGGCAACTGAGTTACTTGTCACAATTTAGTTTAGCATATATCTTGCATGCGTACTTTTCGTAACTGCACTGAAATCTTCAGCAAAATGTGATTTATTTTTGTTTAGAAATTATGAAAAAAGAATAAACTAGTGCCAAAAGATAGCATGTTACTGTTGGTCACTTTTTTGCCTTTCCCAGTAGTTAATCCTTGCAATTAACATTAGTAGTGGTTTTGTTTAAGATTTACTTAGTGTTGCTGTGACTAATCAAAACAGGTGCCATTTAAATTCTTATCAGGTGAGTTTAGATTATTTGAGACCCTGGTATGAGGATTGTGTGCTGTCTAATTGAAACATTTTTTCATCTATCAGAGTTCAGAAAGATTGCTGTAGGAGAAGAGGGTTGTTTGTCATCAGACATTGAAACATTAGTGTTTCTGTCATATTAGTTTTGGTAATTTTTCTTAACTTTTGAATGTGCCCAAATCTTCAGGCTGCATATATTCATGTTGGGATTCCAAATAAAACATCCATCCTATCATACTATAACTTACACGTCTCATTACTGACCCTAGTAAAGATTATTGCTTTGAGGAAATTTTTAAGTATTTCATTTAAAAAGCATTTTGAAGTGTTGTGTAATGTTCTATACTGCTTGTTAGGCAAATATTGCATCTGATGTAGATTAGTTTGTGCAACAAATTTCACCTCAATGTTTTTGAATGGGAGACAGTTTTGTCTTGCGTTAATACATGCATTTTGTTTTTCAAAAGGCACAACTCATCTCAATATGTTCCATGTTAACAAGTGCTTAATTTGTTTTGATGGCACACGGTATGTTCTTGTCAATGAATTGGGGGGTATGTTCAATTACACTTTTAAAATTTTTATTTCACCTTGAAATTACAATATTTGGAGCTGTGCTTCACATGGAGCAAAATACTGCATTAAGGTCTGCAGTGGTTTCAGGGTGTTTTCATTGTACACTATGTTTAAAACCAGGGATTTGTATAGCACATGCCTTACAAAGCTCTTTGAGTGGGATTTTCCTTTGTGATGTTACTTATTTCCCTCTTTGTTATAAATTAGTATGGTGTGACAGTCAAAACAAAAAGCTGTTTTTAATCTTAAATTGGTTCTGTAAATTCTGAAGTTAATGACATTGGGGGTAATCAAATTTAAAACGATTTTCCTCTATTCGGGAATCACAGGCTTCTTAGATAAGTATACTTTGCTGCTTTAGTTTGATGCCAAAAATATTAAGAATCTCTGCTTTTGTGGACATAGCCCCACATCCCCATGCCTTGTTAATGTAGCCAGAATGTTAAAGAAGCAAACAAAGTGTAATCTTTTGGTAGATGAGTTGGTTTTAGTTGAGACTAGAATTTTTAGTTTCCGGCTGCTCTTTTTTTTCCTTTTTTTTGTTTTGTTTTGTTTTGAACGAAACCTGTGGAGTTTTAAGTATAATGATTGATTGTATTTCAAAATAGGTTTTGTACAGTTTCTGCCTTTTCTACTAGGGAAAAATGTTAATCTGTTTTACAATGTGAAATCAAAAGTGAAGCCTTCTAGAATTTGCCTCTATGACCAAACTAAAGTCTGTCCTTCAGTAATATTGAACATTGGGTGAAGACAAATGCCAGTGAAGCTTTTTGACAAAATGCTTTTAAATTTTTTATGTAAAGTTTAGGAGTTATTGAATTTAGATTACTTTTTAAATTTGATTTCTTTAGACTGAGTTTGAAACAAGCATTTGTTTAAGCATAAATTGACAGAAGTAGAACTCTTGGTATGGGGCTAAAAACACTGAACTCAAGCTGTCATTTTGTATGCCATGTGTGGTACCTCCTTTTTGTTTTCGTATGATTAAATAGTTTGAAGATTTATATGCATTTGTCTGAATTTCTTGTCTTCCTTACATTAGCACAAACTAGTACAAGGATTTAGATACTGTTACATCCCTAGATGTCTAAGAAAAGTTTATGCCAAATGACAATGTAGATTATCCATCATCTGTAGCCTAGGCACCACCTTACCACTTCAGAATCAGAACAAGCTTTATTGCCAAGTATGTTCACACATACAAGGAATTTGTCTTGGTGACAGGAACTTCCACAGCACAGACAGAATGACAGTGACAAGACAGATGAGAAGATAAGAGTATGTGAATAAGGGATAAAAAATATATAAAAATATGAAGTACCCAATATACAAAAATACACTAGATACAAATGCAAGGGAGTGTGAGTAGGAGATATGATGTGATAAATAGTTATAAATACAAATATAAATAGCATTATGTATTGCACTGGTTTACTCTCTAGGGGAGAGATTTAGGTGTTCATGAGGTAGATGGCCTGAGGAAAGAAACTTTTCTTGTGCCTGGCTGTCTTGGTGCTCAGTGCTCTGTAGCGCCGGCCAGATGGCAAGGGTTCGAAGAGGAAGTGGCCTGGATGCGAGGGGTCTAGAATGATTTTGCTAGCCCTTTTACTGACTCTGGATGAGTGCAGTTGTGCCGATGATTCTTCCAGCAGTCCGAAATATCTGCTGTAGTCTTCTGATGTCTGATTTCGTAGCTGAGCCGAACCAGACAGTTATAGAGGTGCAGAGGACAGACTGGATGACTGCGGAGTAGAATTGCAGCAGTAGCTCCTGTGGCAGGTTGAACTTCCTCAGCTTGCTAGATCATTACATAAGCTAAGGCTTACCTCTTGTACAAGTAACGAATAATGTTCCCCAACTGTCCTAAAACCATTAACCAGACCATTCTAGGATGTACATGATGGAAAGACACACTGAAAACATGCTGATACCCTGGACTAGCACACTAGCTGCAGTCACTGGTTTGACAAAGGCAATGTTTTGGCAAGAATATGATTACACTGCCACGGTATCGCTTATTTTTTTCTGCTCTGTGATGTGAAAAATTCTCTTTCCCGTTCAACTGTAGAGGACCCTGAAAGAAGTATGCTCAGACCCACACACAGACTTTTCACAACAGTGCCTGATGGGAGAGCCCTGGAAGTTGGATGTCTCCCCGATCATTCCCCATCACCCTTCTTTATTTTGCAGAGCTCATACATAATGCATTTGTAGGTGTTACAACAGGTATGTCCACCTCTCTGGTCTCAGTAAAACATCCAACCTCCACCATCCAGTTTTTCTTAAACTGACCTTGCTTGCAGGCAAGGAAGGAACATAACATCTGCCTGCGATAACATGGTCTTGGTACGCAACCAGAACCACTATTGGGCCACCTTGACCTGGTACTGGTACAGCCTGTTTCACAGTGATTTTCCATTTTTATACAGTGCACAGCCTTAACACACAAAGAAATATTACCAATCACCGTGCTTAGTTTCTATGATAAATTTATATGACTAATATATTTGAACACCACAGTGGCATCCCATGTTAGAGACACCAGTCCTGTCATAATAAAGGAAAAGTAACTGGGATCAGGTAATTTCTCAACACTGTGAGAATGACTTATTAAAACAGGAAATAGTCCTTGCAAAACCTACACTCTTCGCTGTTTCTGTTTAAAAGCCAAGCAGTCTTCAATTATATGACCACGCTTGTGACAATAGAAACATTCCTCTTTAGGATGTGACTGAGGGGTTGGGTCTATTGAAGGAAAACTTGGAGCTGGAGTCTCTTCTCTGTGCATGCAACCCTTTTTGTGTTTAAGAACAAACCCATCAGCCAAAACAGCTGCTTGAGTCAATGAGTTCACTTTCAACACAATGAGGAAGATGACTCACACACACACGGTCTGAAACCACTTACCCAGGTGAGGTTGTGGCAAACCAGAGCCTAACCTGGCAACACAGGGAACAAGGCTGGGGGCACTTATGATGGGCAACTCGAACTCCTCCAATAAAATTAGTTCACGCAGTGAATTGAGACCACTAACTTTGCTTGCACCACACCACATGAAAGAATTATTTTTTCATGCAAATTCAGCAAAAGTTTGGCTAGACGCTTTTAGATTTCGTAACCTCTGTCGGCATGCTTCAGGAGTGAATTTGTATGCACGACAGATAGCTGCTTTCATAGTATTAATGCAAACTTTCTTCCAATGAAAGTGAAGAACAAACATCTTGGGCCTTACCAATCAACTTGCATTGTAGCAAAAAAGACCTCACACCTCTTGGCCAGTGCAGAGATGTGGCAATACGTTCAAATGCCCTAAAATAACTGTCCTCTTCCATTTCCCAGAATGAAGGAACTAAAGCAACATGCTTCCTGACATCAAAAGAGGTTGTGGAAGGACTCGAAACAGGTAGCACACAAGAAGCTTCATAGGGGTTTGACTGTACAGGTGGAACAGGGCCAACCTTCATTGCCTCTAGTTCAAGCTGCCGAAGTCTAACCTTTGTCTCTGCCTCAAGTTCTAACCTGTGTATTTTCAGATGTAAACCCACTTCTGCCTGTTGTGCTTGTGCCGTCTTTTGCATCCAGCTGAAGATAAGCCAAACGTATTTTAAAACGAGCATCAGATTGAGACCCTGAAGAAGTAGGCAAGAGTAGTTCAAAGAGCGGCAAACCAGCTTTGTCAGCTTTCACGTCAACCTCAGCACTAGCTTGCACTACTCCCTCGCCCAGTTCAGCCGAAGGGGAACAAAACCTCTCCTGCAGCAGCGGGTAGAGCCTCAGCAGGCACAGAAAGATCAGGCACGGTCAGGATCCCCCACTCAACCAATCTATTTAAGAGAAATAAAAAGTGTTTTAAGAGCAAGCCTCAAAACCTGAATACGTAAGTTGTCTGCTGAGACAAATGAGCTTTTCGACACTTCTTGAATTGTTCAAAAGTAGGGTTAGGAATAAATGTTTGTCAAACAAGGCCATAATTATTACAATACATGCAAGCACCACACAAGAGCAGAGAGCCAAGTGAAGCAAACAACACGCCAATAAGCAAAAACACGTAATCGGGTTGAACCCAAAACCACCACCACACAAGAAAAAATGGGATGACTAAATCGCTGGGCAACAACATATTGGATAACCAAATTCACAGGCAACAAGGCCCCAAAAGACCAGATTCACAGACAGAAATATTCTGGGCAACCAAATTCTCAGCAACAGCATCCTGGACAACCTCAAAAAAAGCTTCAGGTCTCAGTGATAAGATTCCTGATGAGTCCCCATTAATCTTATATCCCCAGGCATTTGGGGGTAGCTAGGGTGTAACATCAGGTAAGTGGTGACCAGTAATAGCAAGTGGCCAACAAAATCACATGTATGAGAATGAAGTGGTAAGTGCAGGTTCTTTTACTGTGCTAAGTGGTGCAGATACTCGGGTGACTTTACAATATTTACAAAAACACATGCACTTTCCAGTGGGAAAAGGGACTAAGACAGGTCCAAAGCAAAGCTGTGCACTTGGATGCAAGACACTTGCTTAAATTAAAAATGTTCATTTCCCTGATGACTGCTTAGAAATCTTGTGTGAACATCTTCCATGTCTGCCCTTTTTAACTTGCAGCTGAAGGTGTAAAAATTAAGTCTTGATGAACATAAAGGGTTTTCACCCATTCATAGCCCATTAAGTTGTATCACCTAGGTTCAGTTTTGGGAAGTATCAGGAATATTACACTGAATTCAGAGGGACTGCAGCTTCTCCATCCTTGAAATACAGACCATAGCAGTTGGAAGCAAAGATTTCTTTGAAACAAAACTGTTGTACTGGAGGTTCCTGCTCAGAGAAACAGTGAAATGCATGCAAGTGTGTTCACCTTTTTTTGTTGGAAACGTAGATTGTACATTATAAAGGTACTGGGGATTCACTGAAAAAGTACAAATCTTTGTGTAAAATGTAAATCAAGTACATAGTAGCAAATAAATGTCAGTGGAGATGGACAATTACTGCAATGCTTTTCAAAATTTCATATTTTAGGGTGTCATTTTCACATTAAGGTAGCAGTGACTCATGCCATAGTATTTGCAATATCTATAATGCAATTTCTACAGCTGCAATCAGAGGGGCATGGCGGTGCAGCGGGTTTGGCCAGGTTCTGCTCTCTGGCAGGTCTGGGGTTCAAGTCCTGCTTGGGGTGCCTTGTGACGGATTGGGGTCCCGTCCTGGGTGTGTCCCTTCCCCATCCAGCCCTGCGCCCTGTGTTGCCAGGTTAGGCTCCAGTTTCCTGCGACCCCGCTCGGGACAAGTGGCTTCGGACAGTGTGTGTGTGTGAAGCTGTAATCAAATTTACCTGCAGTATAGCTCTATGTTATCATTGTTCCCTAACACTGCATTTGGGGGCCTTTTCAGTTATAGAAAAGAAGTCCAGGTGAATGTCTCAGAAAATGACATCTGAGACAGCAGGAAGTATAATAGGCTGTCAGTGATATGTAGGTCCCTGCTTCAAATTCAGATTCCTGTTGAACATTTGACAGGGTTTCTCCTGAATGGAGAAGTTTGTAAAGCAATGTGTTCAGTAATATTGAGAAGCTGATTATCCATGCAAGCTGCTTTGGAGATGGGGGGGGGGGAGTCTGCATTACCATTCCTTCTACTCCAGTAGGTAATTGGGGGGGCTTATAGATGGTGCAATACAAAGCATGTGACAAACAAAGCTCTGTACCACACATTTTATTTGAAAGTTTGTTGCAGCCCATGCACACCTGCCTTAAATTGGTTTTCAGGAGGCAGTGGTTTCCCCACATGATGACTAACAGACCAAATTCAAGCACAACCGGGGAACCCTGGACTTCCTTCTTCAGCTTGAATCCAGCTCCCACATCAAAGTTAGCAAAGGGTACAAAGATCAGTGGCTTCTCTTCCAGAAGACCCTCCAAATGCTTTTGCCATTCTTTCAACATGCTCTTAAGAATCACTTCAGGGAGATGCCCAGAAAATTTGTGGTACCAGGACCTGGAGCCCAGAGTAATGCAGGATGCCATTCTATGGAAGAGAGTTGAATCACTGTCCATTTCAGATATATATTATGGGTCTATGTATAAACAATTCCCAAGGCAAGGGGTGACGGTGAAATCACTGGTCCACAAGGTACCAGACAGTACAACGTCTACAGAGTGTCAAGACTATAGCAAGAACAACATGAACATTTAGATTACATTTATTCACTTAGCAGACACTTTTCTCCAAAGCAACTTGCAATGGATACTATGTAGTGTTATGAGCCCACACACCATATTCACCAAGGTGATTTACACTGCTAGATACACTACTTACAATGGGTCACTCATCTATATATCAGTGGAACACACTCTCTGTCACTCACACTATGGGTGAACCTGAACAGCCTGTCTTGGGAATGTGGGAGGAAACCAGAGCACCCAGAGGAATCCCACGCAGACAGTGGGAGAACATGCAAACTCCACACAGACTGAGCGGGGATCGAACCCACATTCTCTCGCACCACCCAGCACTACTCACTGTGCCACCGTGCTGCCAAACCACACACCAAGCTAGACTGGGGGGAAGCCAAAGTACCCAAACACAGTCTAGGTGCTCTGAGGAACTTACCTTACTGACTCAAAATATGTTATTGATGACAAAGATTTGCTGACCACAATTTCAGTCATTAGACTAGCTCCTTAGAAGTGAATCACCATTTCTTACTTGTAGTGACCACAGTGTGATATTGATGTCTCCATTAATACCATCAGCATGACACATTGACTCATGTGAGCCTGTTGTGAAGGACATCATGGCTTTCTTGTCCTGCATAAGGGACCAAGAATCAGTTAAACTGCACAAAGTAATCTAGAATGCATCTCAAGGAAATATAAGCAAAAGCTGCCATGCAACATCAAGCCAATTACCAGTTGTACCTTGAAAACACCTTCATTATGCATCCTCCTTGTGTGAAAACCCAGTCAATCCATCCTTTCAGAATAGCTGGCATGCTGAACCAGAGCAAGGGAAACTGATAGGGATGAGAAGACACTCAGCAGGATAACCATATGTTGTGTTCATATTAGCTTTCCATGGGATCTGATTATACTATATATAGGGCAACCATGGCTAAGGTTAAGGAGTAGTACGAATACACGTCAGACCTGGAATATGATGAGCTCTACTTCCTTCACTTTCTGTTGCTTCTCAACGTCAGCACTGAGCCAACACTCTTGCCATGTGAGCATGCTTTCCTCACCATACTATAAATTGTCTGGTTTTTCCAGAGTCCCTGAAAGCGTAAGTATTTCAGAATTATCTGAAAACATGACATGCTCAAACAGACCCAAAACCTGTAATATGTGGTCATAAGTAGTCAGAGGGACACATGGAACTCTTACCAGTTATGTCTTCAGCAGTGGCAAAGGCTTTGAACTTCATCGCATAGAGATCAGACACCACCACATTACAGTTTTGTGCCTGAAGAGCTTTTACAGCAGTGTCTAAAGCAGCTCCATTGAAGGAAGTTTCACTTTGATGGGTGTACACGATGAGCACGTTCTTAGCTGTGGAGATACATATAATGACAGGTTTAATAGCTGTATTGATAGTCCTCTTTACACAACTTCTAGTCACCTGCTTAACTCTTAAAATGGTTCTAATTTTGGTGTTCAAGCTGATATTATGTTTAGATTCTCTTCTCTAAAGTGATGCAATTTACTAGTTGTAACTTTCTCTGAGATGTACGTCAAGAGATTAGTCAAAGCCATTATGGAACATAATTACTTTAAACATTAGGTCTAACCAACTTTGTTACAACTCAGAAGTCAAATATATCATTTTTGGAGTTTAGTCTGTAGACTTCATTTACCTGAGGTGATAAACACCTGAATCTGGCATTTTATACCTTTTTCAGTTTATAGTGTCACCCATTCATTTCTTACAGCTAAATCTGATTAGACAAACAAGAGACATATGAAAAATATAGTGGTGAAACAAAAGACGGTTTTCGGGGTTCTGATGGCTAGTGTGTGTTAGAGATCATGAACTGGCAATAAGATAGAGGAAACAGTAAGCTATTTAGGATTGGGGTTATACACACACACACATTTTCAGAACCGCTTGTCCCATACAGGGTCACAGGGAACCAGAGCCTACCTGGTAACACAGGGCGTAAGGCCAGAGGGGACACACCCAGGACGGGACGCCAGTCCATCGCAAGGCACCCCAAGTGGGACTCGAACCCCAGACCCACCGGAAAGCAGGACTGTGGTCCAACCCACTGCGCCACCGCACCGATTGGGGTTATAAATGGGTCAAATTTGAACAGAACAAAATTTAAGGGTTATTTTTACTACACTTTAAAGAGTCCCTTGTCTTAGTCTCAAAGCAGAGATAGTTATGCGCTAATAAACCCCAGTTCATCAGTTCTAGTTCAGTTCTGTATGGTTAGTAGTTATGTATAGAAGTAGGTAGTAGAGGCAGATAAAACAATGGAGACATCAGTGAGGTACACATCAATAACTTGTCTCATCTGAACTTTAGAAAAGTTAAGGATTCTAATGTTGACAAAAAAATAGAGAGAGAAAAACTCACCCATATTTACCAGTCTATCCACTACCAATGTGAAAAGAAAAATAGGAAAAACCAAATTAAGCCCATGTCCTTGCCCTAATGGACCGCACCTGCCCCAAATCAGAGCAGCAGGATATAAAAAAGCTATTGCTGCTCCCCTGGGTGCAGAATCTCAGCTGGGAAACACAATCTACTTACTTGTCCTTCCTTGACCCTTGTGTTCCTCTCTCCCTCGTCCCGTTTTCGACATCCATGGCTCCCGACTCCAGCATCCCTTCCTCGACCTCGAATCCAGATTCACCCTGAGAACCACATCTGCACATCGACCTACCCACACCTGTCCCCGACCATGACTCTTGCCTGTTCCTCTGTGTCAGTAATAAAAATCCCACTCTAGAGTCCATACAGACTCCTCGGTATCTTACCCTCGTCATTGACAATTACTGCTAAGACTCCACTGTTAAAAAGGCAATTAAAACTGTTATAATCAGGAAATCATTCAACATTTTCATCTAAATTATAACTTGTGTTTTTATTCCTCTTGCTTTTTATTGTTATTACTATTAAATTCTTGTCATTTGTACTGTTTTCTGCGTTAATAAAAATGTAGTAATCACCCCTTTACTTGTCTTTCCAGTGGCCTCACTAGGGGGTGCGGGGAATCCAGACCGCACCAGGTGACACCATCAGGGCGGGTGACACTAAAATGAATGTCTATAAAATTTTTGTGCAGTGTTTCAGCAGAAATTTATTTTTTCTAAAAAAAATCTCTGTAATTAGTTATAACAACAAAAACATTTTTCGTAAGCCCAGCTTACATGTCTCAGCATATGTACAAGGCTGAAACTCTGAAACTCTATTTTTACTTTTTGAACCTTCTAATGTGCTCCGGTCAGAGCTATCATTATCACCCAATTACAATGATGCTTCGAATCACGTAGTTTTGTCTGCACGCGTTATAAGAACACGCTGTTGTTTTCGTTGCTGCTGGTGTTTTTATAGTCGCTGATTTTATCAAATTTTCTCATGTTTAAGCTACAATATTCTGGCAATTATTATTTATGAACCTACATCAATAATGTTAAAATAAACATAATTTTAATGTAGTTCTTAAACATTTTTACTTCTAATTCTATTGTTTTCAAATCGAATTTTCACTGTAACCATGTCACGCCCACACCCTCGAGCCAACGAGGAAACACCTGGGACGCGGCACAGAGTGGGGCATAAAACGCTGCATCAGACCCGCAGCTGATGCGGAACCTTGTTCAGCCTTGTTGTTTGCGATCTCCTAGCTCCTAGACCTTCTACTTCCTGTTCCCAAACACCTTCCTCGATCCCGTCCCTTGTTCCCACGATCCTGTACCTCTCTGAGATTATTGACCCCTTGCCCGTGTATCGACCCTGCCTATCAGATTCCCCTTGTAACAATGTTTGCGCCTTGAAGATCATTTGCCTGTCCTTTGACCTTCGCTCTTGGATTTCCCTGAATAAACCATGAATTCTGCTCTGCACTTGGATCCACTGGTTCCTTCCGGAACCAGCCATAACAGAAGGTTCCGCCACGAATTTGGACCTACAACAAGGTCACCGACCCGTGGTAGAGTATGCCATAGAATTCCGTACCCTTGTGGAACGCAGTGGTTGGGGCGAGAAAGCTTCATTAGTAGGTTTTTGCCGCGGTCTGAACTGCCAAATCCGCAAAGAAATGGTGTTCCGGGGAGAAAGTTGGACCCTAGATCAGTTCATAGAAACTGCAGTGCCCTTGGATAACCAGCTCCGAATCCGTGAACCCGTCCCAGAACCTGTCCCAGAATGCTCCGGTCCTGCTCAGGACGAGGCAGAGCCAATGCAGTTGGGGCATGGGTGCCCAATGTGAGGAGACCTGCTTGAAGTTACCTTGCCAGGCTACGTCAATAGAAGGATCAGACTCTGCCCCACAGGTGCCAGTTCCCCCGAGTATCAAGACCTGGCCAAGGTTTTCAGCAAAAATTTATATTTATATATAATATTTATATAAAAATTTATATGTATAAAATTTATTTCCCTTGTGGGATCAATAAAGTATATCTATCTATCTATCTATCTATCTATCTATCTATCTATCTATCTAAAAAACAAGCCTCCAAGCTACCACCGCATCGCCAGTGGGATTGTGCAATCGACCTCCTTCCAGGTACCACGCCTCCTCGCAGTCACATTATCCTCTGTCCAGACCCGAACAAATAGCCTTGCAGAAGTATATTTCTGAAGCATTAGAAGCAGGAATCATACATCCATCCACCTCCCCTGTGTCGACCGGGTTTTTATTCATCAAAAAGAAAGATGGTGGACTCCGCCCGTGTATTGATTATCAGGGGTTGAATAGCATTACAATAAAATATCCACATCCCCTACCCTTGATCACAGCCGCCCTAGAGAATGTCCAGCAGGCGCAGTGGTTCACAAACTAAACTTCAGAAGTGCTTATAATCTGGTCTGTATCCGGGAGGGTGACGAATGGAAGACTGCATTCAGTACCACCCTGGGTCATTACGAATACCTGGTCATGCCGTTTGGCCTAGCTAATGCACCCAGCGTCTTTCCTTGGGTACATGATCAACAATGGGGTACTTGCATACCTCGACGATATCTTGATCTACTCTGATACATTGGCCAGGCATGTACTAACTGTCAGACAGGTGCTCCAGCGACTGTTGCAGAACAGACTATATGTGAAGTTGGAGAAGTATGAGTTCCCTAAGAAGCAAGTCTTTTTCTTATTGGTATGGAAGAATCCATGTCTGTCAGTAATTCTAGAAAGCGTTTGAGGTCTTACTTGTCTTGTGGGCTAGGCATTTTTTTTATATCTTTTAGTTTGTCTGAGTCTAGTGAGATTTCATTTTTGCTGTAAACATTCCCAAAGAATTCAATCCATCTCTGTTTTATGAAGCATTTATGCAAGTTGAACACCAGCCCTGTCTCCTTTGCCCTTTCAAGAAGTAACAGTAGGTGTTTGTCGCGCTCTTCCTCTGTCCTGCAAATATGCAAATATCATCTACAATTCCAACACACCTTTCCAGGCCTTTGAAAATTTCATCCATGTGCTAATGAAACATGTCTTAGCTTATGTTGAGCCCAAAGGGTAGGCATGTGAAGCAATAATGCCCTAGGGGTGTGCGGAATGTTGTAAGTACCTGTTATTGTTCATCTAGTTGGACATTCCGGTACCCAGCTTATTGTTGAGCTTGCTGAACCACCTTGCCTTATGGAATTCTGAATTTATTTCTTCTAGTGTAGGGGTTTTGCGAGGACATCTTTTAATCACTTCGTTAAGTCTCTTAGGGTCCAGACACAAACGAAGGGACCCATCTTTCTTGAGGCTACATGCCATACTGGAATAGCAGTCTGTGTTCTCTCACTTTCTTGATGACCCCTAGTTTCTCCATGCAACAGATCTCATCTTTGATTTTTGGTTCAATATATATCTTGAATTTTCATGGGCAATCAAGATGTGGTTCTGTATCTTCCTTCAAGATGATTCGCGCTGGGCCTTCTAATTTACTGATTGTGTCACACTGCGCTGGGTATAATTTCTCAAGATCCTCTGTAGCACTTATCATTATTGGGTTCTTTTCTATAGCTTCAAGATTGCAATTGAAAGTGAGCAGATTCACGGCAGTGCACATGGGCAGGGACATACTCCTTGCCTTCGGGGGTGTCGACTGGACCAGGTTCCTCTGTTTGGGCCCTCTGGAGGTCCTGGATGAACTGCCAACGCACAGGAGTCACTGGGCCATTAGCGTCCACAACGTGGAATTCTGTGTTCACCCACCTGGACTTATTGTACTTGTATTGCATAGGGAGCTTCCCCAAACATGGTATGGAGTCACTATAAGACATCAGCTTCATCATACCTGTCGGTTTGAGGACTTCTGTCAGCTCAATGTCACCATACATCTGTCGGAATGTATGGAGTGGGAGTGCATTCCCTTGAGCACCTGGATCTATTTTAATCTTCATGATTTTTCAGTTATTGCAGCCAGGATATTTGATTATAATTGATGCATAATCCTCGGCTTGGGTGTCAACCTTTGTGCTGTGTATGTCTATGCCCTGAAATTTTTCAGCAAATTCCTCTTCGGAGCCTACAATGTTTCATTGGTTGCCTTGGACCTATTTTTGCTTGCCCTCACAGCATCGACTCTCTTTGTGATCTTCTTCTTCCTTTCATCTCTCTTCCCAGGCCTGTTTCATTATTCATTACCTTCTCTTCTTTTTTGAATCGACACATCTTCTTCCAATGTCCCTTTTTCCCACAACCGTTGCAAATGTCCTTATATGCCGGGCGAGATCAGGGTATGTGGTGCAGTCCACATCTCCCACATGGATGTTTCTTCTCGATCTGATAGATTTTTTTTTCCTGCAGAATCTGCATCTGGTGGGTGATGAGCACAGTTTCATGTTTTCTGCCTGCCATGAGCATTTCCTGAAATGTTAGGCCTTTTTACTTTCCCAACAGCTCTGCAGAAGTTATCCATCAGCATGCTCATTATGACAAGCTCCACAATTCTCTCCTGCATTTCATCCTCAGAGAATTCACACAACTGTGTTTGTGCTCAGGCTCTAGTGACAAACTCATCAAGAGTTTCATTTTCCCACTGTCAATATTGCATTAAGCTTAATCTGTGGATCCTGAAATTCATAGCAACCTTCAATTGCTTTCCGAATAACTACCATAATTTTTTGGGTTGTTTCTGCTTGTCGTCAGCCATGCCAGATGCGTTCAGTGTCCATAGGCCTTCATTGCCGATCCTTATTTTGATCTTCCTCACTCTATTAGTACCATTTGTGATTCTATTATCCTTGCACACCAGCAGCATTTTCTGCTTGAATAGCTTAAATGCTTCTGTGAGATCAGCAGAATCCCACTGCATAATGGGATATTTCGATGTCGTGCAGAAAACCATGTGATGGGAAGTGTAATTGTAATTGGGCAATAACGACATCTCTGACTGGAGCACATTATAAGGTTCAAAAAGTAAATTAACATAGAATTTTAGCCTTGTATGTACATTGATACATGTAAGCTAGACTTTCGAAGAATGTTTTTGTTATAACTATAAGGATATTTTTTACAAAAATACATTTCTGCCTAAACACTGCACAAAAATTTTATAGACAGTCATTTTGGTGTCATCCTCTCTGATGGTGTTAGCTGGTGCAGTCCGCATCCCCTGCCTAGTAATGCCACTGGTTGCCATAATTACATTTCCTTTAAAATGTGCCGATGTGCTTGGATGAGGATTAGCAATCAACGTGTTGCCACTCACCAGCACCACCTTAATGTCTTGGTACCTCTACAGGGATTATGATTAATTTCATCGTACATTATTTCATTTAATGTTTCAGTACTTTATTAGCACATGGGCAAACATTTCAGGTGTCTTGTTTTATTCCAGTAAATATTTTCTGTAGTCCTATAAACCATTGAAGTTAATTTACTGGGTTGCTTTATACAGGTTAATTTCATATTTGGCAACATGGTTGAGTAGAAGGCATTGACTTGAATCTAGCTCAATCTGGGGAGTTTACATGTCTGACTCTGCATGGGTTTCCTCCCACACTTCAGGTTAATTGTAAATAGCGTGTAAAGATACACATTTAGGTGGCTACTATTTCCAAGCACTGAAAAGAAAGATCCCTGCAACGTGTGCGGTTGACACTCCTTGTCATGTAATCAGTAGCCTTAGAATACCACTCTTGAGCTATATTAACTGGTATAAACGTTGAAGATCTATTGACAGAGTTTAGAGCTGCCTGGCTTATACCCTTTAATGTCATGCATTTCTCCTCCATTTGCCAGACAAGCATTTCAGAGTCTGTTTACAGGTGGAATATCTCTTTCATAAGGGGAAAGGGACAAAGCTGCTATGTCAGTGTGAAAGAAGTTTGCTACAGTGAGACAACTTTTAGCATATACACAATGCCCCTCCATAAAGGAGGATCCTAAGAGCATGTAGTTTAACCATTTATCTAGCAGGCCAGTTTTATGTAAACTGTTTCTAATGAGTACCTTGCCCTACAGCTACAAGTAGAGCAAGAACCTAATTTCTAGGTCCAGCAGGTAGTAGGACTAGCTCCCCTTCAGGCACACTTCCATGACTTGCTTTAAACTGGTAAATTTCCATTGTAGAAGGGGAGAATATATATATGTATAAATAAAAGTTCTCTGCAGATTAGTTAATACAGCAACTAACTTTCTTTCAAAAGTGGCTGCTGCAGCTATTAGCAAATCACTGATTAATTGCAACTGCTTTCAATAGCATTTTAAACTGCAGCTCAATCCTTGTCTGTACAAGAGGTACAGGGGGGGTTAAAAGGCCAATTAAGTTCACAAGTGAAGTAGCTAAGCACTACAGCTTTTATTTTGAGAAACTCAATTCACATCATACAGTTGCTTTAAGTTGGTTGTCAGGAGGCAGTGGTTTCCCCACATGATGACCAACAGTCAGACCAAATTCACATGTAGCCAATGAATCCTGCACTTCCTTCTTGAGCTTAAATCCAGCCCCAACATCAAAGCTTGTAAAGGGTGCAAAAGTCAGTAGCTTCTCTTGCAGAAGACCTTCCAGACGCTTCTGCCATCCCTCCAGCATATTTTGACGTGCTTCTTCAGTGACATGTTCAACAGCCCAGAATATCTGTGGGGCCAAGACTTGAAACCCACAGTAGTGCAGGATGCCATTCTAAAAAGACAAGGGGGTGGGAGGAAGTTGGTTCTGCTGGAAACCCTTTGGCAAAGGGCCAAGCCATTGAACAAGTCTTGTGACCACTATGACCAGAGTTTAAGTGCCAAGACCTTCTCTGTTGTGCTTATGCAGAGTCACTGCAGTAAGTACTCCCATTATCTTACATGTTTTAGTGTAACCAAGTTACCTGTAGTGGCCAGAGTGCAATATTGATATCACCATTAATGCCATCAGGACAACACATTGACTCATAGGAGCCTGTTGTGAAGGATAAAATTGCTTTCTTATCCTGCATGGGGTGAGGGGGAAGAGAGGTACAGATTACATTATCTGTACTGGACTATTACATTCAAGGCATCAATTATCAGTCACCAAGCTGGTGACAAATTCACCTTATACCTTGAAGATGCCTTCAGTATACATCTTCTCTGGTGTATAGGCAAAGCCTTGTGTGAACACACGGTCAAACCATCCCTTCAGAATAGCAGGCACAGTAAACCAGTACATGGGAAACTGGTTGAGGCAAGAGCAGTAGAGGGGAAAAAAAGAATAATAATAATAATAATAATAATAATTCAGTAGAAGGCCTTTTAAGCAGGTTGCCATAAACACAATTCATTAAAATTAATGAGTTGACACTCATACCTGGAATACAACAAGCTCTGCCTCCTTCACCTTTTGTTGCTCTTCAACAATGTCAGCACTGAGCCGACCCTCTTGCCATGCCAGCAAGCTTTCCTCACCATACTGGAAGTTCTGTGGGTTCTTCAGTGTTCCTGAAATCACACAAGTACATCAGTTGAAAGTACTTTAATAAGCATCTTCAATCCTATACAGGAAGCATAGGAAACTATAGGCATCCAACACCTCAAGTCCTTACCAGTTATATCTTCAGCAGTGGCTGAAGCTTTGAACTTCATTGCATAGAGATCAGAAACCACCACATTACACTTCTGTAGCTGAAGTGTTTTCACAGCTGTATCCAGAGCAGCAGCGTTGAAAGACGTTGCACTCTGGTGGGCATACACAATGAGCACATTCTTTGCTGCAGGAAAGAAGCCATAGTTACAGATCCATGGTAGTTTGACAAGGGCACTTTTACACATGGGGTTAGTGCCCCTTCCTTTACCAAGTAAAAGGTAAGGCAAAAGTAGCCATCAGCTCTGAAGTTAAGTTCCTCCACATGCAAACCTTGTAGCAGTTTGACTTTGCCACACACCAACTTACTTACCCATCCTTGGCGTTCTTAGAAAGAACCACTTTAACAAAGAACTTGAGCCAACACTAGTGACTACGTAGGGAGCGACTCTCCTTCCCTTGTTATAGTAACAAACGCTGATTGACGGTCGACTCACTTTGACAGCTGGCAGCAAACAACCGTGAATCTTAATTTTAAAATATATTCTTCACGTGAACCGATTTAGCTCCTCCACCAAAACCACATAAAAGAGTCCTCCATTTAGAAAAGACGTTAAGGACTTCATAAACGATTTTCACCACCGTATTTGTTAATACCGCAATTATTTTATTTGGTAAACCAATTACAATAATCAATGATGAACATATTATTGCTATTGGTCTATAGTATTATTAGGGTTAGACAATTAAGGACAAGGACAACCAAAACGAAGGAGGAAAAAATAACTTTTGTGACATCGGTCGGACGACTCAGTCTCAAGGAATGAAGGTCTGCGCTCTCACCGCTGCAATAATTAATTATGTAACATGAACTTTTACGGTTTGCTTTTGTATATAATGACTGTTTATATTATTAACGCATTTCTACGGCTTTTCATGAGAGAAATAATGATTATATTGACTCTTTGTTTGGGGAGGCTGCGGCGGAGCACGGGTAACGCTGTCGCCTCTCACGCCTCAGTTGGTCGTAGGTTCGAAGCTCCCTCAGTCTGTGAGGAGTTTGTGTTTTGTGTTCGCGTGAGTTTCATCCGTCAGAAGACATGGCTTTCAGTTTAGTTTGTAACCGAATCGCCCGTGATAGGTATGTCTCGAGGGGGGCGGCGCAGCGAGTTTGGCCGGGTCCCGCTCTCTGGCGCGTCTGGGGTTCGAGTCCCGCTGGGGATGCCCTGCGAGGGATTGGCGTCCCGTCCTGGGTGTGTCCCCGGCCCTCCGCCCTCTGCTGCCGAGCTAGGCTCCGGTTTGCCATGACCCCACCTTGGACAAGTGATTCCTGTCTGTGTGTAGGTGCCCCTCCAAAGCAGGCTAGCAATGTGTTAGATTAGAAATTATCTTAACTTCTATCTCAGCCTTCTGCCACCTCACAGCCGTCCAGACACCAGAGATCAGTGATCACCGGGAGGATTAGGACACAAGAACAAGCAGTGTTTCGTTCCAAATCCTCAAGTTTATTGTGTGTTCACATAGATTATATACAATTTTGCAGAACAAAGAAATAAATTTTCATTGGTTTAAAAAAGTGAGTCAGGGTCTAAGGACAAAACCACAAAAGGTAATGTCAAGCAACAGAGCACTGTGATTGGTTATACATATAGAGAGGATATATGATACTTCAGTCGCATCCGTTGGCCCTTTTACCTAAAACAAAGAGAGAGAAATTAAAAGAAGAACTCCCAACGTGCACTCACATTCTTGACAGGTCTGACACAAACCAGAAGAACAGGGAGGACGGAGAGGTCAGAGAGGTCAAGGTAGAGAAGAGACACAAGAGCCAGTTATTTCTCATACAGTGACTCGGGAGCTATAGCTCAGACTGCGCGACCCTCACAAAGACAAGCGCTTGACGGGAGTGATTACACATGCTTGGCCGCGCAACTATAAATATTGTGTTATTTTCAGATACCGATGCAACTGAATTAAAAGTGCTGACTTAGAGCAGCTAAAACCATTTTTTTTAAATTCTATTTTGAATCCTCCAGGTACATTTTGTCCTTAGCATTATCTTCCTTTTCCCTTTTTTTTTTTTTTTTTTTTTCTTTTACCACCGTGTCCATCAGCAGACTGCAGATCTATTGGTCAGAGTGCTGCTCACCTTGTTCCGTTCACTGATGCTCCTCTCTAACTTGGTCACATTGTACAGCAAGTGTACAGCAGTACTGTAGTGAGAGGAGTGGAATGGGGGAAACGTGCAGTGAAATATGCTGGACCACGAGCGAAGTCCAGACAGTATTTCTTTTCAGATCACCACAACCCCCAGACCAGCAAACTGAAACCATTTTTTCTTCCTATAACCTCATTTGCAATGTGTGACAAACAGTAGTTTCAGACACAGCAGGCAGCCCAGTATCTGTGAAGCTGTTGGAGATCAAAGGAATACTTTCTCTGAAAATTGAGTGGTCTTTGGATGCACTCTGACATTTATTCACTTAGCAGATGGTTTTCTCCAAAGCAACTTACAATGGATACTATGTAGGGTTACCAGCCCACACCTTATTCACAAAGCTGACTTACACTGCTAGATACACTACTTACAATGAGTCACTCATCCATATATCAGTGGACCCCACACACACACACACACACACACACACACTATGGGGGAACCTGAACAGCATGTCTTTGGATTGTGGGAGGAAACCCACACAAACACAGGGAGAACATGCAAACTCCACACAGACTGAGTGGGGGGTGAACCCATGGCCTCTCACACCACCCAGGCACTGTGAGACAGCAGCACTACTTGCTGTGCTACCATGCTGCTCTTCCCCTCCTGAAGGCATTTCATTCTTTTTAGAGTTAGTGATCCACACAGCTAGTTTCTCACTTGGATATTATCTAGGAACCTGAACCAGGCAACAGTTTTCCTAGATAATGAATGGTGCCTAAACCATGCTGCACACATGTCTTATCAGTGTGCACTGAATTGATGTGTGTCACCTGAACTTTCATCCTGTCACGCTATACTCAGTGGTCTTTTTTTTTTTTTTTTCCCCTCTCACTGTAAACAGAAATACAAGAAGGCATTAACTCTGGAATTGCTTTTCTGCAATCCACAAGTAAGGTTTGTCATAAAATTGCATGTGCCCTACAACTGTCTTAGCCACTAGTTTTCATCTGGTTTGTGGTGTTGGTATAAAAAAAAAAAAAAAGGTAGATTTTTGTCAATGAAAATGATTTTCTTTTTCAGTAAAGTTTTCTATTTTCCTTATGAGACCCAGGGTTACACATATGATCAGTTTACATCATAACACAATGTAGGAGTTCCAGTGCTCTGTGGGGTGAGAAATAACCCAACGTGTATCCTCTCAATGCTTTAGAGGGCACTGTAACTGGTTAATGTTCTGCTCACATCTAAATAAACTCAACCTAACAAATCTATTGACTATACATATGTAAACACTTTATTGATATAGTATTACATAATTTATCAGGTTTGGGAATTTTAGGTGCACTGAGGTCTAAGGTGGGCTTCACAGAGCCCAGTGTTTACTACTACCTCAATATCCACCACATGTATCCTTTGGAACAGTCACAAAAACTTAAGGTTGCTTTCTTCACCTTGTCCAGTATGTCAGATCCCACACATTGATTACTGTCCGCTGTACTCAGTTTTATAAGCAGTGTACTTCAGACAGATGCATTCAGCTACCTTTCTAATAGTGATTATAGACTTAGGGCTTGTAGTTCTCAGTATCTACAACATAAACTGAGTATAAACACTGCCACCTGCACGTAACTGTACATGCCCTTTGGCTTTTCAAAATTTGGCCGAACTTATGTCTGCGTGGCAGAGGCTATATCCTTATCACAGGTCGTGGTTACAAGTGTCAAAATGCACATTTCTGGTACTCTCTTTTGTCAGAATATTTTTCAGGTGTTGTTAGATTTAAAACACAGATTGGTGTGTGCAGCATATACAGTATCTGTAGGGGATGATATGCTGCTATACTGAGTCATTAAAGCCATTGACATGCACCTCAAAAATGATCTGTTGAAACTGACAAATCTCAAAAGAACTGATGTGTATGTTATGCAAGTTATTTCCAAAAAGACAAAAGATTTTACATTAACCTTAAGACAAGATTTACTGCACATTATTGTGCAGTTTTTATAGGTGAATAAAATGTGCATGCAGATGTACAGTAAGGACATAATGTCCTTGCATACGAGTATGGAAATTACCATGTCTGTTATATGATATGTGTAATAACAGGGAGCAAAATCATCCATTCAATTGCTTGTCCAAACAGGGTCATGGTGATCTGAAACCAGTCCCAGAAAACACAGGATACAAGGTGGGATATGCTCCAGACAGGACACCAGTCCATCACAGGGCCCTATCTCACACTTGTCCACACACCCCAAGGGCAATTCAGTCAACATTTGACCTGATCTGCATACCTTTTGGCAATGGAGAAACCACCCATAGGATAACATAATAATTTTGTTCATCATCAAATGCATTTTTTTAAATGGCATAAGGAGAGGTTAGGCTGTCTACATTTGTACTGTCTACACATGCAGGAAATTACACTTTATGCAGAGTAGTAGCTATTATATTTAAAATAAGTGTAGCCTGGAACTCTGAACTAGAGATGTAATTAATACATTATCATTCCCTCTTATCTGAAAACACATAATCTAAAGGAGATTTTAAGAACCATTTGTGCTCATTGATACGTTCGTTTTCTGTAGAGGCTTCTGTCTAACTGTTGTATAGTTGCGGGTTCAAGTTGGAGTACATTTCCCTGATACGGATAGTTTGAAAAGCAGACATTAAAATCCATGACACATACCAATGTGACAAGATGCTGCAAAAATATAACTTAAGGACAACCTGATGGTAGTCTTTTCCTTCCTTGGGAAGACTGGCTTACTTGTTGGCTGTACTCACAGCTATTAAAAAGCTCTGGGGGTACATGTACACTATTCTGCTGAACAAGAGGGGTGTCATTTGCTTCTTCAACACCTTTTTCCACAGAAATTTCCAACTCCAACTTAAGACCTCACAGACCTGCATGTATTTTACACACACATAGTCACACATTTGCAGCTATGTGTCTTTCTCCTAAGGTAATGCACAAATTGTATTTTCTATGAGATGTACATCGCTTTGGAGAAAAGCATCTGCTAAATGAATACATGTAAATGTATTTTAAACAGTGGTGCCACACACTATTCAAGATCATTTTTAACATGTGAATAAAACCTGCCTGACACCGAGCAAAGTACAGAACGCATGAGAGAAACAAAGTCATTAAGCAAAGACATGGCTATGCACACACATTCACCACTGGGTTTTGTGTGACTATACTTACTTTCTAGATGGAGATGAAAAGTAACCAAATGGAACATATAATGTGACTCATGTTTCATGGATTTCATTTAGTTAAATTCTTTCATTTTAAAGAAGAACACACAAAAAATACAAATATGCATATTAAAAAATGCAAACAGAAATATGAAAACCCAAAATAAAGAGGTAGCCCCAACCCACTGATTAAAGCCACGTGTCCCAAACAGGGTTACGGTGAGCCAGAGCCTAGCCCGGCAGCACAGGGCGCGGGGACACACCTAGGATGGGACGCCAATCTGTCGGAGGGCACCACAAGCAGGACTCAAACCCCAGACCCACCAGGGAACAGGTACAAGCCAAACCTACTTCACCACCACACCCCCGTTAGTTCCAACCACACTGTAATCAATTCAGATGTTTTTCAACTAGGTAGTCATCATCAAATATATTGTAACGACCCGCGTTACCACGAGTTTGAGCAGGAAACCTGTTTATTGTAAATAGTTGAATTATGGGAAAACTGCAAGTGCGCAACCACTGGGAGGACTTACGGGGAATATAGGAAGGGTTTTTTTTTTTTTAAATTGAACAAATCACACACAATACCAAAACATCAACCCAGAACAGTCAACCCAGCTAGGGGGAATTTAAAAAAAATAAATAAATAAAACTTAAATTATAAAACACTCCTATAACCAGACATTACATCAAGTCCTTAAAAATATCACAATAATAAACAGTCTTAATAGCCTTCTTATTATCACACTCCTTGATAGTGTCTATGTATTGCTTAACATCTTTAAGAGAAACAGAAAATATAGGTTTATTTATTAGCGAATTTTTACCTGTGTATATGATATTTAGCCAAAATGATTAATAAATTAATGATATATGCTTGTTTCTCTGTATGCCTTTCAAAATGGAAGAACCCAACAGTACATATTCATAGTACAAAGCAAAATCCTTACACAATTTATCAATAATAAATTCTGAGACATCTCTCCATAGCTGTTTGGTATAATGGCAGTGCCAAAAGAGGTAAGGCACCATTTCTGGGTGCAGGCTACAAAAAGAACAACTTACATCAATCCTATCCTTGAATCGTCTAAGAAAATGCTTGACAGGATAGAATTTGTGTATTATCTTGAAAGAGATTTCCCTAACCTTGTTAGTTGAGAAGTATTTGTGAGTCAACAGCCAAACTTTCTCCCATGGGACCTCATCAACAAAGGTGTTCCAATAAGCAGTGACATAAGGTAAGGTGGCAACTTCTTTCCGAAACAAAGACCGAACCACTCTGCTATTATTTCTGAGAGACTGCGAAAAACAGATCCTTCCACATGGAGTATCGACTGGGTTCGCTATAGAAACAACAGTAGGGTAAGAGACCCCTCCAAGCAGAGTCACAGAACCGTTAGGAAAAGCCTTCATTAACAGGCCAAACTCTTTCTTTGTGACATGAAACCCAAAACATGACACAAATTCAGTGTAACTCATAAGAACTTCTCGTGAGGTCACCAACTGGCCCGCCAGAAGGATATTTCTGTCGAACCAACTCCTTAAAAAAATACTCCTACCCTTATACAGGATCTCACCATTGTTCCAAGTATAATAGCGGTGTGGAGAAAAATTGTGCTTGTAAATTAGTTTCCAAGCCAACAGAGCCTGTTTGTGAAAGACTGACAATTTAACAGGTAAGTTCTCTACATTGCACATCAGAAGGAATGAGAGACCGCCGAGTTGGTCAAAAACAAATTTCAGAATGAAATTCCAGATGGAGGGATCGTGTCTCAGAAATTGCCTCCTCCAGTTAATTGTAAGAGTGGAATATAAGAAGGTGACTGGTATCAGAATCAGAATCAGAATCAGAATGAGCTTTATTGCCAAGTATGTTCACACATACAAGGAATTTGTCTTGGTGACAGAAACTTCCACAGCACAGACAGAATGACAGTGACAAGACACAGATGAGAAGATAGAATATGTGAATGAAGGATAAAAAATATATAAAAATATAAAGTACCCAGTATACAAAAGTAGTCACTAAACATTGTATGTATGTACAGGTATGTTCTATACAAATGCAAGGGAGTGTGAGATATGATGTGATAAATAGTTATAAAAATAAATAGCATTGTGTATTGCACTGGTTTACTCTCTAGGGGGGAATTTAGCTGTTCATGAGGTAGATGGCCTGAGGAAAGAAACTTTTCTTGTGCCTGGCTGTCCTGGTGCTCAGTGCTCAGTAGCGCCGGCCAGATGGCAAAGGTTCGAAGAGGAAGTGGCCTGGATGTGAGGGGTCTAGAATGATTTTGCTAGCCCTTTTACTGACTTTGAACGAGTACAGTTCTTGGAGAGCTGGGGGGGGGGGGGGGGGGGGGCGATGATTCTTTCAGCAGCCATTGGCACACTGGTCGACTGGTAGTGGAAACAAAAAAAAAAAAAAAAAAGCCTGATGGGGGCTAAGAAATTCATGTTTCCCCGCTTCAAAACGCACAAATCTTTCGCTTGTACTGAAGATGTCCGTGGAAAGAGGCGCAGGTCCTTGAGGAAATCGAGTGCTCGGAGGCGAGAGAGCATTATATTTCACTCACTGTGTTCGTAATGAACGCAGCCTGTTTGTTCTCCTTCGCCTCATCCGAACCAGTAGCGCCACATGTAAAATACCTACGTTACGACAAATATTCAATTTGTCTTTACGTTAAAATACTTTTTTCACTTTACCCTCAGAGCTGCAGTCAACACAAAATACTGATAGTTGTTTTATACATAAATTAACTTGACAAAATTCGAGCATGTACAGGTTAAAAGGGTAACGTAGAAAGTGAAACGTCAAACTATATACACGGGAACCACTCAAAAAACAAAGAATCTCTACTAGCGTAGCCGAATCTTTGAGAACCGGAAATAAAGGACACGAAGACCACGTGACGTCAGAACTTTAGCGCCGGGTTTTTCTTTTACAGAAGGTTCCGGATTTTGCAATATTGACAGTTTCTAACAGATAGACAGTTAATAAGCGAAGAAATGTCGTTGTATTACTAAAGCGAGTAAATGCCTCGAAACACAATTTTAATCTTATTTTAATGAATACAATTATTATTTTCAGGGGGCAGAACGCACTAGAGGCAGCGTATTGTTTCTGGGGGTGTACCTATTTTCGTAGTACCGACCTTGCCTTCTACCCGAAGATGGCGGTGGCTTTGAAGGCTGCATGTAGAGGACCTTTCAGAGTCTGCTGGAACTTTGGAAGAGCCGGTTTCCCGTCGCTTCTTCAGACACAGAGAGGTGTTTTTCAAGTCTTTATTTCATTGACGCTGTTTCTGTGGGACCTCTAGGCTAGCCTAGGGAAACGGAACGAGTGGCATTCACAATCAGGAATCTCTCTCAGTCAGTTCACTTCTTCTAGACTAAAGATTAATCCCAGGCCAGTGGGCCTGCGTATTTAAGGAAATGAACTTGTAACGCCTGCCCTCAGATATAAACACAAAACAGCTAAGTAAATAGTATTAAATATGTTGCTTTGATAAATGGTTTGCTAGGCAGCTAATTGCCAATTAATTTACAACATGAATTCTCTGCGAAATTAATAACTTAGAAAGAAATTCACTGACATTTTTATTTTTTTTTCCTTTTTCCAGAAATTCCACTTCCACTTGTGCGATGTCAG
This sequence comes from Scleropages formosus, assembly GCF_900964775.1. Taxonomy (NCBI): domain Eukaryota; kingdom Metazoa; phylum Chordata; class Actinopteri; order Osteoglossiformes; family Osteoglossidae; genus Scleropages; species Scleropages formosus. The sequence goes on from NC_041812.1 coordinate 30,062,290, forward strand.
GGTTCACAAAGCATCAAATCTCCGCCCCGGTAATACAGTGTACCCTCTATGACTCTCTGTTACTATTAATGTGTGTTGCCTGTTTCTGTTTATCACGTCTTTAAATGCGGCAGCATGGTGATGCAGCGAGTGGCACCACTGCTTTGCAGCACCAGGGTGATGTGAGAAAACGTGTGTGTGATCCCCACTCGGTCTTTGTGGAGTTTGTATGTTCTCCTTTCTGCCTGGGTTTCCTCCCACAGTCTAAAAGCATGCGCTTCAGGTGGATTGGTGACATGAAATTGTGTACTCGGCCTTGTACGCGTTGCTTCCAGGACAGGCTTCAGTTCACCGTGACCCTGCTTAGAATAAGCGGTTACTGAATGAATGCGTAGTGTAGTTGTCATGTCAATTAAACTGCAGTTTATCTGAAATACTGCCAAGAACAACACTGTAACGTTTGTTGTCTAGAATAACTGGCATGTACTACACATCTGTACCTCTGTAATTAATGCTGTATATCCAACATGTAATCTTGTTTCCTAGGTCATGTGTTCCACCAACATCTTTGTCCAGACCACCCTGGCCAGAGGTCTCAATCATTGATCCTGTGGAAGAGGCCAAACAACATCAAGGTAGGGCAGTTCTGGCCAAGCAAATCTGTTTTTTAGACTTTGTATAAATTTGCATTAAAAATTACTTCCATGTAGTTCCTTCTGTTTTAATATACTCAAAATACACGGCAACTTGTTAGAGTTGCTCATATACAAGTTATAGGTGGTCTTTGATTTACGATGGTTCGACTTATGATTTTTTCGACCTTACGATGGTGAGCTGACGATAAACATTCAGTAGAAACCGTAATTCGAATTTAGATTCCCCCCCCCCAGGCAAGCGATATGCGGTGCGATGCTCTCTCGCTATGCTGGGCAGCGGCAGCAATCTGCATCTCCCAGTCTGGCACGCAGTGTTGTGTATTAAATGCATGTTGGACATACAGTATTTTCAACTTGCGATGGGTTTCCCTGAGCAACGTAACCCCATCATAAATCGGGTACCACCTGTATAATGTTTCAAAGTGGTATCCAAGTTAGTAATGCAAAAATTGCTCATTTTTTCCAGATGTTGTTTCTAAGGTCAGCAACATCCTTGCTGAAGGAAAATACGGAAGGCTGTTTGCGGTTGTCCATTTTGCGAGTCGGCAGTGGAAAGTAACAAATGAAGATTTAATACTCATTGAAAACCACATAGATGCTGAATGTGGAGACAGAATAAGACTTGAAAAGGTTCGCTTTTTTATTTAAGTCCCAAGTAGAGTGAAATTATAATGGAGTAAAGTTATAAAGAGAACATTGACTAGACAGTACAAAATTTTATATTAATTGATATGAGAAGCTTTTAGTTTTTCATAAATGAGTGGGTTTTTGTTTTGAATAATTTTTAATTTAACACATTATGGATATTTTTGGTTAAAATATATATATATTTCAAGCAAAGATGGCATCATGTATGCTCTTCTCTAACTTCTTCCGTATGCTCTCCTGCCATTTGTGATAGATGTTGTTCTTAAACAAATGCTGTAAGTCTGTGAAATATGAAAAGTTTAATTGAAATTACTCAGTGAATAACTGGTTAAAAATTATTTTGTTACCCCTAGATTTAGATGATACATTTCTAATTGAAATTTGTAGGTGTTGCTGGTAGGTGGTGAAGATTTTACACTGATTGGAAGACCACTTCTTGGGTTTGTTTTTTTTTGTTTGTTTTCATTAAACAGATCACTATTTAACTGTTGTCAGGGTGCTAATGTTGTTGCTTCAAAACCTTGACCTTTTAATCAGTTTCAAATTAACTGCATGCAGGTTGCTGCACTTCAGCATGTTAGTATACATGCATATATGTTTCTGTGTGTATTATGTATGATGGAATTATCAGACAATTTTTTTAATGAAATGAGATCATATACTATATACATACTTATATAACAAGTCATTCTGTAACGTTGTGGTTACAAACTGATGTGGGTGGCCCTTGATTTTTTTCATTGTTTTGGGGTGATCGATAACCAGAGTAAATTGTGATTGAAAGATTCTGATGTAAAAGTATGCTACAATCGTTCAGTGCTTTTTGACAAAATCAAGATAATATGGATCATAATACCAAATACTCTTCTTTTTTCCACAGTCGAAATTTGGTTAGAGTTGAGGCTACGGTTATTGAGAAGACAGAATCCTGGCCACAAGTGCACATGCGGTTTTGGAAAAGACACAGATACCAAAGGAAAAGAAGTATGCTTTTAATTATTATTTTCTTTTGTTTCCTCTGTGGATGAAAGCAATGGCTGTGGGTCTGTTGGTGCATACTTAATACCAACATGTAATTCACAAAATTCTCAGAGCATATATGTGACTCAAATATGTGGAAAGGTATTTTTCTATGACAGTGCCTGAATTCCTGCAATGCAATCCTTACCAATTTGTTTCCTTTCTTTTCACTCTGCAAATCACTCAACTCAGTGTAGAAGCTTTAATGTTGATTGAAAATGAGCTCTATTTCTTGCTGTCTGCAAATGCCGGAATTGAATCACTTGGAAGTTTAGCATGAAGATGTTGTATCTCTGAAATGCTATAGACATATTTTAATACTACAGTTCTCCGGTCACAACTGGATTGGATTTTTTTGTACTTGAACCACAGGAAGTTATAGGATATATGTTTATACTGCCTGACCCAACAGGAAGCCATATTACTGTGAATCTAATGTTTCTTGTAAATTTTTTGTTTTGCAGTTATTGTGCAGCCTCAGACAGTGCTTCGGATCAACACAGTAGAAGTAGCCTCAGGACTGTGTTAGGATTAAGCCTTTCCTTGTGCATTTTCTAGTTTGTGACTCTGTAACTGCTTCTTTACGAAATTAAAAATGTTACTCCATAAATGAAAACATGGCCTCTTTTAGACTACCTTTTTTTCCTATGATTTTTTTGAACTGTATAAAAAATTGACTACTGCATGACACACATCAGCATATATCAGATTTTGCACGTTATGTAATGAGTGGACTGTGGACTGTATGGCCTTACTCGATCAACAGCTACTGCTCAAACAGGTCATCAGCACTATTGTTATAGTAAAATCTTCTGATTTCCTTGGTGATATGGAATACTTAAACAGATACCGAAATTCATCCCAGGAGGCAGAGGTTAAGCAAGTTGCTGTCCATGGTTCTGATGTCCCCCTTAGCAGAGAGATTGTGGAAAAGGCTGCTCACGGTACTCGCCAGCTGAGCAGTTCGCCTCATGGAAGTGCAGCTATTACTGGGAGCAGTCAGGATAAAAGCATTACAAAGTCACTGTTCGGAGGTCAAATTACATCTGTTGATAGTCATTTTTGTCCGCATAACTCTAAAGCGTACAACTGCAAAATGTGAAAAATTTTACATTTCACAAGCTGCACTTTTTACATCCATTTAAGAGCATTTGTTGGCGATAGATCACTGTGGTGCTGAAAGTTGACCAACCTGCAGTATTCTTTTAAAAATGTCATAGTATTTTATGATTGCAGTCCAGTTATTTGTTTTCTTATCCATTTTATGACTTAAAAAGTCTGCTTTGTCTAAAAATGCATGTTTTTCTAATTTTTTTCTTTTTTTTTTTTTTTTTACATTTATGCAACCATTGATATAACAGGAATTTAGTTTTTGTGATCTTTATTCTTGATGAAAGTAGCCTCATTTGCAGGAGACCTGGTTAGATTTTTCCTAAGAGTTCTTTATTTCTATTCTGGTTCTGTAATGTTACCCACTCTTCACAGACGTGCCAGATCGTGACACGTGTTGCTGTAGGTTTAATTTATATATAATACCGAGGTTAAAAATGAAAATACTGCAGGCACAATTCAGTTCGATTCAATTAATTTTTATAGAGTGCTTTTCTCACAAAGTGACACATTTGCATTTTTTTAAAGAAAAAAATTATATAATTCAGTTGCATAATCTCCTTGATGAACAAGTGTACTTGATACTATCATTTTATAAGAGGACTTGCACAGAAGTAGGAAGGGAATGCCACGCCGTTATCTGAGCGGCGCATGTCGCAGTACCGTAATCACCTTTTCAGGAGCACACGAAAACCTGCTTTGTTGCTCTTGAAGCTTTTCTGACCACGATCTGTCTTTCTGTAAACATATCAGTAACCTTGTCCAAGTCATTATCAAACATAAGGAAAGATAGCCAATCGGAGGAGGAAATGTATGAATGAACTGGAATCTAGCGCGTTTGACATTTTATTTATTTATTGTTCTATGCTGCGGCAGGAAGGAAAAGAAAACTACCGTAATGTCTCACGAAATGCGCACGTCAAAGACCCCGCTCACCAGAGCTGCGGGGTTACTGTAGGGTATTTCCCAGTGGTGAACTGAAGTAGAGTGGATTTTTTTTTTCCAGAGAATCTTTCCAACATATAAAGTACTTTAGGTCACCTCAGCCACCTAAGCATCTCTAAACCCCAGCCCCCTCCCCCGCGCTCTTTCTTTGCCCCTCTTTCATTCTGATTCCCTTGAAGTCGGAAGAGCGGTTCTGCACCAATTGCGAGTGCGCGGGCCGCCCAGAAGGGGCCGCCGATTGGACCAGCGGCTCTCGAATGATCTGCCTGGGACCGAGAACCGGCTGAATGGCTGGGTGGCGTCAGCTAAACAGCCAAATTCTGGGGACTTTGTCACGGTCCACACCGGCAAAGGGAGGACACGAGGGAAGAGCGATCGGCCATATTGTCTGAGGATGGAAGCGTGAGAAAAAAGGCGAGACAAGGAAGGACAGGTGAGTGGAATTGAGGGGCTCCTTGAGGATTAGAAGCTTCCGAACATCACGGGGTCGCGCATCTCTCTCTCTCTCTCTCTCTCTCTCTCTCTCTGTGCGCACATTTTTTCGAACGAGCCGAAAGAAGAGAATAATAGAGGCATTTAAATAATGCAGGTTGCAAGTCTAAGAAATGATTCGCAACAAATTATTAATAAGCAATTAATCATTCAGTCAAACTGTTGCATTTTTCGCAAAATTATGGAAACATAAGAAATGTCGCTCAGTATACTATAGTCTAGTGCAGAATGAAATACACTGACTGCGCAGGGGGGAAAAAGTCGGATGTAGAAGACGTGCATTTGATGATTGTGATCTGAAATTGTACGCATTATTATGATAATGATTAAAATGTTATTCTCCCCAATATCACCGGTGGCATCCTATGTATGTATATTAAATAATGTAAAAACACCCAACGAAGCGAATTAGTGCATAAATAATATTTATTTGCTGGCAAATTAATTATTTAGAAGATCTACACAGTGTAACTGTAACTGGAGATGATGAGATGCATGAAACTTGTATTATTAATCAGTGATTTCACCCAGTCATTTTATACTGCTTCAGAATATCTTGTTTTTGTGTGCACATAGTAGTGAAACAGCCTGTGCAGAATGAGGGAGCATGTTTAAAAATATTATAAAGCCACATTAAATTTAATAAAATCAGTCATATGTAAGATAAATGTATGCAACAATCTTAGTATGTGTTTATTTAGTTACCAAGGTGCTTCTGTCCAAAACGTTGTTGTTTGACAAAAGTGGGAAATGTGGGTTAAAAGACTGAGTACTGTACATCCAAAAGGGATTATTTCCTAATTTATGTGTGTGAGCTACAATACAACATAAATTACACATAGGATGCCATGTAAAGTACGGTAGATTGTGAGACATTATAATATACAATAGATTAGTCAGAGGATACAAAGTAACGTACAGTAGATTGTGATACATTGTAATATACAATTGATTACTCAGAGGATAGAAAGTAACATACAGTAGACTGCCATGTAGTGTAATATACAGTAGATTGTGATTACAGTGCAGATTACAGAAGCTACTGTGTAACACACAGTACAGCGTAGTTCAGCATAAAAGGCAGCAGATTACAACGAAACTACAGTGTAACGTGCACCAGACAATACTGAGATTTACCAAGGCTACAAACACACTGCAGTGTGTCGCATATTTAGTAGTGTGCGGTGCACAGCACAACCCCACTGTGTGTCCATACTGACTGCACCATCTTTGTGTTCCATTTTATTTCTCATTAGTCCGATGATGATTTGATTTACTCTGCAGTGATTTCGATAAGCAGGGAGATGTCCCTCCCACTGGCACGTGCTGTGTCTAGATCCCCCCTCCGGCCCTGACAAAAACCGATGCCCTCTCCTTGCTCATGGCCCCACCGTGAAGATGTACTGTTTAGAGAAGTCACAGCTACGCCGCTCTTTCCCCTTTCTCAGCCTGAGCGAACCAACGAGACTCCGCCGGAGAGAAGAAGCGGGAAGCGGAAGGCAGGAGGCGGGGGGGCGGACATGGGTGGCGGAGGACAGCAGACGGAGCCCGGCTCCTCGGGCGGCCGCAACGGCGTGCTCTACACATGGGAAGAGGTCCAGAAGCACTGCCACAAGATGGACAAGTGGCTCGTGATCAACAGGAAGGTGTACAACATCACCGAGTGGGCCAAGAGGCACCCGGGCGGCATGCGGGTCATCAGCCACTACGCCGGAGAGGATGCCACGGTAACCATGGGGATTTACATCATATTTACATCGCATTGCCTTTGAATTGCTGTACGTTTGCATTTACTCGTGTGACTGGAGCTGCACTGAGTTAAAGCTGAAACACCCTCAGACTTCTTGCTTTTAACTTTGAATATAAAGCCAGGTATGGAATAGTTACATTACTTATTGAAGTTAATCTGTTCCAGTTGGGTTGTATTCAAGATTATGGGTTTAAAGCGAATAAGTAGAACCAAAGCAGCGTAGACGTTTCAAGACAAAACTGTAAACTCGTGATTTTATTTATTTGCAAATGGATTCAAATATAATTTTACATGGTGTGTCTTTATAATTCTGTTTATGTATAATGCTGTCTTAGAAGTGTTGTAAGAGTATTGAAATATACACTCCTTCAGTCGTCTTAGTTTTCTTTTTCTTATTTAATCCTTGATTTGTCACACTGCACAGAATTTAAAGTAGATTTCACATGATTTAGAGGCAAATTTTCCAATACTACTTTACAAATACTTTTCTATAAAATACTTTAAAAGGCCTTCAAGCACATTATGGCTGAGTTAACAGTAATTTAATATACATTTGATTGCACTATTGGCACATGTTTTGCCTATAAAAAAGACTTAAGTTATCTGATTTAAGATTTCAATACATTTCTTGCTACTAAAGTGCTGTATATCTGGAAGTGGCAGTAAACCTAAAAATCATTTAGTAAATATTTTCATTAAAACAAAACACCTACTGATTTCATAAAAGTTGACCACTTTATTTTAGAGTGAATGATTCAGAAATTTAGGCTAATAGCTGAGATTTAAGAAACAGTGAGGATATGATACAAAATTAAATTGTCTGATGGATAATAAACTGCACTAGCACCAGCTTTTGCTTTGCAGCACCACAAACACACACGCATTGACAGAAACCGCTTGTCCCGAGCAGGGTCGCGGCGAGCCGGAGCCTAACCCAGCAAACACAGGGCGTAGGGCTGGAGGGGGAGGGGACACACCCAGGACGAGACGCCAGTCCATCGCAAGACACCCCAAGTGGGACTCGAACCCCAGACCCACCAGAGAGCAGAACAGGCCAAAGCCGCTGTGCCACCGCAAACATTTTTACATAAAATATATCAGTTATATAAAATATTACACTCTGAAGACACACAGAAAGTGTAATTTGCGTTTAAAATCATGAAACTAATTTTCATCATTGCAAACTGTTTAAATCAAATGATTAGTGCTGCTACTTTTCTTAACACTGTACATATGAAACATATATTCAATATCTTGATCGTTTTTTAAAAAAATCCTATTGTGGTTCAGAGCATTTTTAAAATTTCCATGTTTTACACTTGGTGTTTTTTAATCAGAATAGACTTAATTAGCACATATACCTGTTAGGTTCACAGCGTATTTGTACTTTTGTTGTATTCTTATCCTCTTCACCATATGAATACCTGTTTCATTTTTAATTCTTGTAAAAAATAATACCAGTTTGTGAAAAAAGTAGTAATTAAGCAATTGCCATTTCCTTGACTTGGTCCCTGCAAATGTATTTACTTTAAGGTGAGAATTTCAAATAAAGAGAATTCACACTCTCTCTTATACCTTTCCTTCTCAGATGAATGTTAACCTGTTTATTCAGCCATAATCAGTCAATGGTGATACTCATCCTCTCCATCTCTAATTATTAGGATGCATTTCATGCGTTTCACCCAGAGCCAGAGTTTGTGCGGAAATTTCTGAAGCCCCTGCTGATTGGAGAACTGGCTCCTTCTGAACCCAACTTAGATCGCCAGAAAAATGTGAGTAGAGCTCTAAAGCAGGACATTTCCTTGCAGCTGCACATGTACCTCAACACATAAAAGGTTCAGCTGTACACCGGTCCAGGGATGTTAATATCGAAAACATCTGCTTTCTGAATTATGACCATATTATGGACCCCCTGCAGAACAATCCTACTATTTTTTTTCAATGTCTCCATAGATATGATCCTAATGTCCTTAGACTTACACTAAGTGTTGGTTGCAGCTCAGCTGACAGCTTCGGAAAAACTATGAGTCTGATAGAACAGAACTTCAAAAATGCAAATTTTAAAGATGTTTTTGTCTAGTATTTGTACCCAAGTCTGTGCATATTAATAGTTTTGAGATCAGGTGCTTCTGCTGCTGTGGATTTAAAGTCAGGCATTAAAACGAGGAATTTAAGTTTATTTGCTGTGCTGTTGCAGAAGCAAAGGTTTTTCTTTACATCACCTTACTGTGCTTTGACAGTAGTTTATAAGTAGGTTTCTACTGTCACGTCCACGCCCACAACACCAGCGACAACACCTGACTCCGCACTAGCTCCTGAGTAATCGCTCACCCTATAAAGACGCTCTTCAGCTCCCGTACCGTTGCGGAATCTCGCTTGAGACAACCGCCCTTCCTCGTGTTACTACATTCTTGCTCTGTTCACGATCTCCGGTTTTTTGACTCCTCGCTTCGTTCTCCGACCACGTCCATGGATCCTCGTTCCTGTCCCGTTCGCCGATCGACCGACCCTTCGCCCATCCCTGGTTTTGAGAACTTGCCTCTTCCCTCAACTTCAGACGAACAACGCTCCACTTGGGTTCAGCCGTCCCGGCTCCCTGTGTTCCGCGTGACAGCTACGTACTTGGACCCAGCTAGGCAATTTAATAATAATAAGAGTTTGCCGCCTATAAGTGTAGTGGTAGAAGTCTGTGCTCTGTTTCCTGCATCTTGAAATTTTTTAAAAACTTTTCAGGTCATGCCCCTTGCCCCAATCTGTACGTTTCATATTTGCACTCTAGACTCATTTGTTATGGCATTAGTACATCTCAGAACACAAGGATTTAGGATTCCGAAGGATTTTCAGTTCGTGCTCCATTTTCAGGCGTCGTAAGACTGTATTGCGTACACTTGTGATATTTTAGTAGCCAGCAACAAGAAAATACTGATGAGGAAATAGAGGTACTGGTTAAGAGATCACTACTGTTTTGTGGCTCATTTAGCCTCTTTTGCTTTTGCACATGCTGCACTAAATGTCATTAGTATTAGTACTCATACTAGTATTAGTATTAGTCTTTCATTATCCCCTTTCTGGTTCCTCCTCTGTCTTTCTGTCCAATCCCTTGCTTTTATATGTACATCTCTTAATTTTTTTGTTAATTTTCTGTATTCCCCTCACTTCTGACCTCTTTTCTCTCATCCCCAGGCAATTATAGTGCAAGATTTCCGGGCCCTCCGTGAACAAGTCGAAAAAGCAGACTTGTTCCGTTCAGATCCTCTGTTCTTCTGCCTCTACCTGGGGCACATCTTGCTCCTTGAAGCCCTGTCTCTGTTTCTGTTGTGGAATTGGGGCACGGGCTGGACCCAGACCCTACTGTGCGCAGTGATCCTGACCACTGCCCAGGTACACTGACATCGTGTTACGATTCCTATCGAGTTTCCATCATATTCTCCATCAACAGAGGCATTTATGTAATTGTTGCCCTGGCGTCTCAGCTGAGTCGTGGCAATAATGTCGTTTCCATGGCATCATGCAGGTAAAAAGTGAAAAAAGATGACAGGGAATGCAGGAGCAATAGTAAAGAAAAGTACAAGAAGACACACACACACACACACACACACTTTCTGAACCACTTGTCCCATACGGGGTCGCAGGGAGCCGGAGCCTACCCAGCAACACAGGGCGTGAGGGGGAGGGGACACACCCAGGACAGGACGCCAGTCCGTCACAAGGCACCCCAAGCGGGACTCAAACCCCAGACCCACCGAGAGCAGGACTGTGGTCCAACCCACTGCGCCACCGCACCCCGCAAAAAATTTTATTAAGAAATTAATTACATGCTGGAAGTGATGAAAGTAATTGATCTATTCTGTACTGAGAGTCATTTGTAGGTCACTTTGTAACACACTGATATGTTCCCTAACACTCGCAGTCCCAAGCTGGATGGCTTCAGCATGATTTTGGCCACCTGTCTGTCTTCAAGAAATCACGCTGGAATCATTTGGTGCACAAGTTCGTCATCGGACACCTAAAGGTACTCAAGAGGGCGGACTTCCGACTTCTTCCTTTCTCTCCTGTTTTCTTTCTGGCTTTCATCTGTGCTTAACACAAGAAGTTCAGACTCACTGACCCCGTCTCCCTCTCCTCAGGGTGCTTCTGCCAACTGGTGGAATCATCGGCACTTCCAGCATCATGCTAAACCTAACATCTTCAGCAAGGACCCTGATGTCAACATGCTGCACGCCTTAGTACTGGGAAAAACGCAGCCAGTGGAGGTCTTTCCTTTTATGGTGTTTAAATAAATTGTACATTGTATTATTCAAACTTTGGCAATGGTTTCTCATCATAAAGGCTGTGGTGAATTCTGGAAGGGATACTGTACGAAATGCATTTAGGTGGCAGAAACTTTCCTGATAATGTGGTACGCGAACAAAAGTCTCATAACACAACAAATAAAGTCAGTGTGAGGGCATTGTTTAGACGGGACAAATAAAAGTTCACTACATGAAATTACAAGTTGTTCAGCCACCCAAAAACTTGTTGATTTTTTTTGGATATGATCCCCAGGTCACTTCCCTCTAATAATCGTGTGGATCTCTTATAAGAGCTACTATGCATTTTCACCATCAGTGAATTAATGTATTTAAACTCAACAATGTGCTAATGTGCTTGTATTTATATGAAGCTAAGACAAGTGTTTACACGTGTTCTTATGTCACTTTGATATGTTTTTCAGTATGGAATAAAGAAGCTGAAGTATTTGCCTTATAATCATCAACATCAGTACTTCTTCCTAAGTGAGTCACTCTCATTATCCTTAGTTTGAACAGGGGTTCTGGTTTTCCAGGTCTTTTATCTGATTCAGCTTATGGTTTGTGTAAATTCTGAGCAGTGGCTTTCATGGACAATTAAAAACGGATCATTTGAAATACTCTGAGAGTATTAATAATAATTCTTACAACAATTATAAGATAATTCTTATGAAAAGGGGGGTGCGTGGTGGCACAGTGGCGCAGTGGCGCGGACCGGGTCCTGCTCTCCGGTGGGTCTGGGGTTTGAGTCCCACTTGGGGTGCCCTGTGGTGGCTGGCATCCCGTCCTGGGTGTGTCCCCTCCCCCCTCCAGCCTTACACCCTGTGTTGCTGGGTTAGGCTCTGGCTCCCTGCGATCCTGTATGGGACAAGTGGTTTCGGTCAATGTGTCTTATGAAAAGATAAATATAATTATGTAAATATACCTCATAACAATTATACGATTGTTAAAATTCTTGCATGTGTCGTCGGGGAAGGATGGTACTGTAGTGGTTAGTGCTGCTGCCTTCGAACCCAAAGGGCACATGTTTGAATCACACTTCTAGCCATAGTACCTTTAAGCCAGGTACTTACCTTAAGAATTGCTGCAGTAAAATCACTCTGCTGCATAAATAATTGTAGGTGGCATAATTTTGTAAGTTGCTTCGGAGAAAAGTATCAGTTAAATGTGTAAACAAATCTTAAAATAAATGCAAATAGTTTAACATTCATTGAATTGGTCAGTGTTTAAGCGTTTTTATCCTCTCTTTCAGTTGGGCCACCTCTGCTGATTCCTGTGTATTTCAGCATTCAGATTATGCATACTATGTTCTCTCGTCGGGACTGGGTGGTGAGTTTAACATCATATTAAAGTAATTAGTACAATAAATTATTTAAAATTACTCAGCAAATTATTTAATATCTTCTGTCTCTCTGCTCCTCTCCAGGATCTTGCATGGGCACTATCATACTACTTGCGATACTTCTATTGCTACGTCCCCTATTACGGATTCCTTGGCTCAATTGCACTGGTCACGTTTGTAAGGTAAGGTATAAACGCTGATTTTTACGTATAAAAAAAATGAAAAATGCATTAGTTGTAGTTATTTAAATACACAATAATAAGTGTCTACAAGACATGCTCACTATACAGGCAGTCCCCGAATTACGAACAAGTTACATGTCCTCAGTCTGTCTTTAAGTTGGATTTTGACGTGAGTCGGAACAGTTAGGTATGGTGGGTGTTTAATGTCAGTTTGTCAAATGTTTGTCTTACTATATTGTATATCGTGTACCTTTCTATGCATAAAAAACATTAAAGAAACACTTCCGGATACACTAAAACATGTTTAATATAACAATACAGTAATAATAATAATGCCAACAACAACAACAGTAATAATAATAATAATAATAATAAATTTAACTACAGTGTTTATATTAGAGAGAGGCATAGAAAGAGATAATAATAAATATTACTATTATCGTGATGAACAGAGGACACGGAGGAGGCTGGACCCAAGTGCAGGACCATTTATTCAGAATCAAAGGACTAGGCGTGTTCTCGTGGTCAAGGACGGGCGAATGGTTGGTCGATCGGCGAACTGAACAGAGGCGAGGATCTGAAATCGTGGTCGAGGGACTAGGCGGGCAGTCGTTATCAAAGAGACGTGGAACAGGACTGGGGAACGATGAAGGACAGGACTTGGCTTAGCAAAGCAAGGTAGGTTTGAGAACGCAGAGGGGACAGTTGTCTTGGGTGTCTCGGTTCTCAGCACATTGAAGCCACAATCCGGACCTGTAGATACATCCTGCATAACATCCGCAGGATCACAACTGACTCTGCGCAACTACTTGTTCAGGCCATGGTGACATCCCGTCTGGACTACTTCAACTCTCTCTTGTCTGGCATCCTGCTACTGCCATCAAACCTCTACAGCTGATACAGAATGCTGCTGCCCAAGTTGTGTTTGACTTGCTGAAGCGTTCCCATGTATCTCCTCTACTCGTTTCTCTGCATTTGGTTCCCATAGCTGCCCGGATCAAATTTAAGACCCTGGTTATGGCCTACAAATGCATGAATAGAACTGCTCCCAGCTATCTACAAGACTTGATCATTTGCTACACGCCAGCCAGACTGCTACGCTCTTCCACATCTGCTCGCTTGGTGGTCTCACGCATGAAAATTAAAGCACGGGGGTTCTCGGTTCTGGCTCCGTTGTGGTGGAATGACCTCCCCCTCTCACTCAGAGCTGCTGAATCTTTGTCCACATTAAAACGGGTCTTAAAACTCATCTCTTCCGGACTCGCTTCGCCCCCAATCTCTTAAGTTCACGTAAGGTATAAATGTTCATGATCGTGCTCGGATCAATCCTTTACACAGCTACTCCTGCAATGTAACGTAAATGTTTATATGTATCTCAAAAAAAAAAAACTTTTAGGAAGGTGGTTAGGAATTATCGATATTCCGGTTTTATGCAACACACACACACACACACACACACACACACAAAATGTCTACACCACTTGTCCCAAGCGGGGTTGCAGCAAGCTGGAGCCTAACCCAGCAACACAGGGCACAAGGCTGAAGGGGGAAGCAACACACCCCAGAAGGGATGCCAGTCCGCTGCAAGGCACCCTAAGCAGGACTCGAACCCCAGACCCACCACAGAACAGGCCCCGACCAAACCTGCTGCGCCTCCGTGCCCCCCTGTGTGATGAACATGGGTGCATATAGTGAGGGAAACAAACTACTTCTACTTAAGAATCACACAGCTGCAGTTATGTCTCTTTCTCCTAAGGTAATGCACAAATTGTGTTTTCTATGAGATGTACATCGCTTTGGAGAAAAGCATCTGCTAAATGAATAAATGTAAATGTAATCTGGATCAGGGAACGAGACGAGTGGAAGACGGCGTTTAGCACTTCCTTGGGCCATTATGAGTACACAGTCATGCCTTTTGGTCTTGCTAACCTGCCCGCCGTTTGCGAGCCGGAGCCTAACCTGGAAACGCAGGGCGTAGGGCTGGAGGGGAAGGGGACACATCCAGGGGGGATGCTAGTCTGTCACGAGGCACTCCAAGCAGGATTTGAACTCCAGACCCACCAGAGAGCGGGACCCGATCAAACCCGCTGCGCCACCAAATCCCCCCCAGTCCTTGTAAATGAGTGTAAATTTAAATGTAATCGAGTGAGATTCCGCAACTGGGAAGAAGTGTCTTTATAGACGAATGCTCTGATTGAAACTGATGGTTGAGGTGCGGATTTGGTCATGACAACTACAGAATTTATAATAGAGAGAGAGTGTGTGCGTGCGTGCGCTCGCGCGCATGTGCATGCAAAACATTAAAGAAACTTTAATGTCCGCTTTTGCAATGTCTGTTTTTGTTTCACCTTTTTCCAGTCGCTTTATTATTTCCAATTTAGTTTCAATTGTGATAGTTTTCCTTTTCTTGGATGCATCACCATCACTTGCATCACATTTACGCTTTGGTGCCATGGTTAGGAGGGTAAAAACAAAAAATTTAAGCCAAATACTGTAACACACAAGACACTGTTAACAGCAACATGGTCTGACTGAAAAGAACGAAGTTTTTCCTACCCCAGGCTTATACTTTAAGCTACTTAAGGGTGACAAAAAAAAATTAACTTCCGGTCACTAAAGGGGTGGTTCATAACTATGAGTTGTATGTAAGTTGGATGTTTATATCCCGGGGACTGCCTGTATTTACTGTGACAATTTGCTTACTTGCTCAATAGAGGCATTTACTCATTTAATATATACTTGCAGCCCAATTTCAAACAATTTGTAACCATACAAAATCTGACATGCTGACAAAGTTTGTTGCAAGCTAAAGGAATCATTATGTGGGACAGGTTTATGGAGAGCCACTGGTTTGTGTGGGTCACTCAGATGAACCACATTCCCATGGACATTGACCATGAGAAGCACCAGGATTGGCTAACCATGCAGGTATTGTTTCGTGCAACTTGCTCTCTACTCCCTACGTACATGCTATTGTTTTTCCAGGCAAGAGAAATTCCATACGTTGTTTTTAAAATATATTCAGCTATATATATATTGAATAAACATAGCTGAATAGTAAGTTAGAAGGATTCCTTAAAATTTCATTTTCTAAGCCGTTTTCAACAAAACGGTAAAAGCGGGTGGTTCCGAAGACCTAAAATTCATTTGTCTTCTGAAGTTGAAACTTTGTATTAAGCAAGCAACTTCTCAGTTTGTCCATGTTAATTCCTTGCTGTGCTCATTTTAAGCTGGTTGCCACCTGTAACATCGAACAATCATTCTTCAATGACTGGTTCAGCGGACACCTCAACTTTCAGATTGAACATCAGTAAGTGTAGCACGCAATACGACGCATAAGAAACGTCAACCATTTAGCCCTAACAGTGCTTTCTACACAACTCTGCTCTGTTAGACTCAAAGCAACACACATGCCACACACTCCATACTATGCTTCTTTTCCTCCTTTAGTCTGTTTCCCACAATGCCCCGGCACAACTACTGGCGTGCAGCCCCGATGGTCCGCGCTGTCTGCGAGAAGCACGGCATTCCTTACCAGGTTAAATCGTTGTGGCGGGGCTTCGCCGATATTGTAAGGTAAGCCAGCCTTATAACCCATCCTGATCCTAAACCACTCTCTCACAGCATCTCATGCTCAACTAATTGCACTCATGCTAGTGTCCTTTTCCTTCTATGCTGTACTCACATTTTCCTTTTGTCAATTTCTCAGCTCTCTTAAGGAGTCCGGAGACCTTTGGTTAGATGCATACCTCCACAAATAACCCCGACGATGTTACCTGGTAGGGTTTTGTCACTGAAGAGAAGACGTTTTATCGGAAGCGAAACATCGATTCCCAGTTGTGGCTTTACTGAATGTAATGAGGCCCTAATTTGGTTAACCTAATCTACCTTTTGTATCTAACAATGATAGTTTTGTGATTTTCTAAAAACTGCAATTGTTGTATTTTGCTTTTTGTAGCTGGGAGAAATGTGGAAAGTCCTGTAGACATATTCAAGATATTTCTAATTTTCTGACACTTTATACTTTGGTGGGAGACTGATGCAAATCCTCTATCTTGCCACTATATTACCTTCGTACCAACAAAGCTGAATGGCATTTGCATTTTAGCAAAGGATATTCTGTTAAACAGCAACAAGCAGGAGATAGATTTCTAAAGCACTTACAAAAAAACGCAAAGAACAGTTCCAGCCATAGACCAGGGATTGTACAGCTAAAACAATAAAGCTCAGCTGGGTGTATCAGTCTCTCAGTGCCTGCCTTCGCACAACATGGAGGCAATGTTAATACATTTGTTTTGTTAAATGGGACTCAGGCAACCAACCCCTTCACGGCCTTCAGGGCTAAGACAAAGCCCTCAGAACTTGCATTTGAAATCGTGCCTGACTTTCAGCTTCTAGATGGGTTCTGTAAGGTCAATTTTCTTTATACAAATGTGAGAAGACATTGAAAATGTTAGTTGACTTTTCAAACAATCAACAATTAAAAAAAATACAATTTGTGGGCTCATTGCGTGGAAAATCTATGCTTTTCTTTTTCTTTTCTTCTTTTTCTTTAAGTACATTTTCTTTAACAACCATATGGGATTTATTTATTCAATGTAAATGATAAGCAACAAGTTCCATGGCAAGTGGATCTCGTGGCTGCACATCTTAAAGGTTTTGAGACTGTATATTGGCAAAAAAGCAATCTTAAGTTGTATTATAGTACTTTCTATTTTTTCCTCTTCATATAAAAATGAAGGGTTATAAATGGCCAACCACTTGAAGCCAGAAAAAGATATAAGGATGTCTTTGTGCTGTAAATCATAGATATGTGATAATGGTTATGACATTCTGCTTTCGTGTCCTTTTTTACTGTTAATGTTTTACAAAGTAGTGGACTGATGCATTTGCTATTTACAGTGAGAATTGCCAGGGAATGGCTGCTTTACAAAAAGCATTTAGTTTTTATGACACCTATTTATGCTTTGAAACACGTTTGATTAACAAGGTGAGCAGTTTTCACAGTGCAGTTTATGCTCTTGCAATGTTTCCATTAAACATCTCCACCTAAGTACTTCTATTTGAAATTGCTTTCACATACATTTGCAACTGTCCCTGCAACAATATTTTCTTTCATCGTGTGAGAAAAATGGTAAATCCTTAACTTTTGGAAATCTGATTACTGTTTTCCTTAGGTTTATCTTTCGGTGATCCTTTTTATAGTGACTAACAGGGAACGTGTAAAGACACACACACACACACACCGTCTGAAACCACTTGTCCCATATGGGGTTGCTGGGAACCGGAGTCTAACCCAGCAACACAGGGCACAAGGCCGGAGGGGGAGGGGACACACCCAGGACAGGACGCCAGTCTGCCACAAGGCACCCCAAGCAGGATTTAAACTCCAGACCCACCAGAGAGCAGGACCCCGCCAAACTCGCTGTGCCACAGTGCCCTAGGTTATAACCACACTCTTAAATTTGATCCGGAAAGCCAATGCAGAGAGGCGAGGAGGGGAGATACGTGGCAATGCTTTGGCAAGTCAAACAACTCATGCAGCAGCATTCTGTATCAGCTGTAGAGGTTTGCTGGCAGTAGCAGGAAGGCCAGAGAGGAGAGAATTGCAGTAGTCCAGGCAGGATATCACCATGACCTGGACAAGTAGTTGCACAGAGTCTGTTTGATAAGGACGGACCCTGCAGCTGGTGTGCAGGATGTATCAGGGTTGTGGCTTTAATGTGCTCAGAGAAAGATAGACTTGAGTCAATCATCATTCCCAGACTCAAGTGAGTTGTCCAGTTTGATAGAGTTCACGACAGGAAGACAGGTCAGCTGGAAAGTGAAGGATCTCTGTTTTGGAGAGGTTGTGTTGTAGGTGGTGATCAGACATCCATGCAGAGATGTACAAGCGATAGTTTTTCTTCTTGGGTGTTAAAGCTGAAGACTGAACTCTATTTGAAAAAATATCACTTGTGATGCTCAGGGACTTTGTAATGTGGTAAAGCAACACAACAGCTATGATCATTGTGGTACCTACTGCCTTCAGTAGGACATATACTGTGTATAGTCCTGTGTGGGGTCACAATGAACTGGAGCCTATCCGAGAAACATTGTGTGCAAGGTTAAGGATGTACTTCCTAGGTGCAATGCAAGTCCATTGCAGGACAGCTACACACTCATTCATGCACACACTTAAGACAATTTAATCACTAATCTCCCTGAGCTGCATGTCTTAGAACTGCGAAAGGAAATCAGAGTACCCAAAGGAAACTCATGGTGAAGAGCTTCAAACTGAACACAGACTCTGTGGGAGGACCAAACCTATTTTCTCTCGTATCTCCCAAGCACTATGAAGTGGCAACGCTACTCACTGTGCCACCATGCTGCTCTAAAATACAAATTTCAGATTATTTATTTTAAAATGCATTTTGTCCTCTCACCCATTAGCTGGCAGTGAAACACAAAAGTCAGTATTTTTACATACACACATCATCTGAACCACTTGTCCCATAGAGGGCTTTGGGGAACCAGAGCCTAACCTGGCAACACAGGGCGTAAGGCTGGAGGGGGAAGGGACACACCCAGGACGGGATGCCAGTCCGTCACAAGGCACCCGAAGTGGGACTCGAACCCCAGACCCCCCCAGAGAGTAGGACCTGGTCCAATCTACTGCGCCACCGCTCTCCCCTTATTTTTACATATTACAGCTTTATCCAGAACTTTACAGAAGGTAAGCTATAAATAAATCAAAGAACATCTGTATGATCAACCTGATTTTTGAGATAAAAGGCTAGAAGCTGACAAATGTTGTACAGTTATGGGATTCATCAGTCACCATTTTGGACTGTGTAGAAGGTTGGTAATTTGTTAATTTTAATATGGCTTGAAATCTGTAAAAATAAGAGAAATTGTTAAATTACACTTTTTCTGACAGCTCCATGAAGTTGCCCCCTCTACAAACAGTACAGATTCACCCAGCCAGGTCGACACGACCAGTGGAAAAAAGACAACTGTTAACGTTGAGGTTCTCTCTTTTTTTTGTAAATGAACAACAGTACTGAAAACGTACAATGTTTCCAGCGCATTTCTTCATTTGTGCCGTTTGTAGGGGGGCTAACTTCACGGTTCCAGGTGACGTCACGAGAAATACTATTCTTTATATTTAAAAAAGTAAAATAGATAGGGCCGCAATTCAAATGGCACAAATGATGCACTAAGAAATGAGCCTGAATTTGAGTTTCTCCGGCATTGTAGGGTGGCTGGAGTGAGGTCACATGCCATGGGAACATCCTTTAATATCTCCAGAATGGCACAAATGCAGCCCTAATGAATGAGCCCGAATTCGAGTTCCTGCGGCGTTGTAGGGGGGCTGGAGTGACGTCACTTCCGAAATAAATAAATGTTAATATCTCAGAAACTGCAACAGCACAAATTCCAATTTTTACGGCACAAAACGGCAGAAACGTAGCACTAACGAATCATGAGATTGTTTTCATTTGTGCTGTTTGTAGGGGGGCAACTTCACGGAGCTTTTTCTGACATCTTTGCAGAATGTAACCACAAAATAATTTGAAGGGTGTCTGTATTACATGATAAAGAATACAAGAACACATTACTGGAGTAAAACACCATGGTTGGTAAAAAGGAACTTATATGAAAAGAGAAGAACAATTTTTTTTTAAATTTTACCCAGCATCAAATGTCACTCATTTCAGAGATAGGAATAAAAGCCTAGGAGGACTATTTTAACAAGGCAGACTTCTGGTGATTCACATAGGGTAGACATTAACCTGTAATGACCCACAGATATTTCTGTCACTTCTTTGTGTCTTCACCTCTTTGCATGGTAAATTTTGTTGCAGCCTACTGATTTATTCACTTTAAATTTCAAATGATTAAAACAATGCAGATTCATCTGTAATAATCTAACTTTAACAACTGAAAACTAAAATAATGGGATCAGCAGAACACGATTTGAGAAGTTTTTTTTTTTTTTTTTTATTTTATTTTATTTTACAAAGAACAGCTTAAGTGACAACCTAACAAACAGTTGCAATGAAACCGAAAACAGAATACACCACAGATACCATAAAAATCATGGGAACAGCCAGCCTAGAAGACAGTATTGCATAGACTGTCATAAAGCACATACCACAGCTGCAATTGTGCACAACCAGCATGTATCTTATATCAAAGTATAGTTAAAGTATTGGCTAGAGAATGGACCTTCAATCTAGATGGAGAAACGAGCAGGATATACAAATGATTACTAGCTGGAGTGTGGTTTTCATGCAGTTATTTCCTAGAAAACAAAAAAACAAGAGAAACTCATGTCCACATTTATGAAAGTACTGGCTGTTTTGCTTACTAAAACAAAATGATTTCCTAGTTAAATCCTTACAAAGATTTTAAAAGGAAAATTACAAAGCAGTCGTTTTTCTTTGTTTTTAGTCTTATTAAAGCAGGAGAAATTAAACCTATGCAGTAATCATTGCTGTCATTTTTCAACACTGACAGCCTAACATATTTGCTGTTTTACATATTTTATACTGCAAACTATCTGTGACATGCACACTTTTTTTTCCTAGAAAATTCAGATAAAATGAAGCCAAATTTATTTAAAAAAAAAAAAAAATGCAAATTTATAAACAGAAGGAAATTCTGAGAGTGACCTTACCTGCCATTAAAAAGCAAGATGAGATTGTTGACTGCAGCTGAAGTGGATTGCTGGTTCTGACCTGTCACAAGGTGTCTATCCAGAACCACATGAATGGCATCCTCTATGCTGGCTGTTAAATGGGATTTTTATAAAACAATAATACAGATCTTTATGGTCAGCCATTCACTTAATTTGTTTATGCCATTTTTGATTAAAACTAAGGGGGGCAGGTGGCGCAGCGGCCTTGGCCAGGTCCTGCTCTCTGGCGGGTCTGGGGTTCAAGTCCCGCCTGGGGTGCCTTGCAATGGACTGGCGTCCCGCCCTGGGTGTACCCCCTCCACCTCCAGCCTTGCGCCCTGTGTTACCGAGTTCGGCTCCGGCTCGCCGCGACCCTGCTTGGGACAAGCGGTTTCAGACAATGTGTGTGTAATTAAAATTACAATTTCTCAAAGAAGGCAACACTGTCTGCTACGTGAGCAGCCAAGCCACACACACACACACACACACACACACACACACACACACACACACACTAAAACCGCATGTGCTGAGCGGGATTGCGGCAAACCGGCGCCTAATCCGGCAACACAGCAACAGGACACAAGGCTGTAAGTGGAGGGGACACACCCAGGACGGGACGCCAGTCCGACGCAAGGCACCCCAAGCAGGACTTGAACCCCAGACACAGACAGCGGGACCCGGCCAAGCCCGCTGCGCCATCGCACCCCCCCCAACCAGGCCAGACACTACATAGTCTAAAGAAAGAAGTTGGAATCAGCTGGACTCACCAGTGTAAGACCCACCACTGTCCTTCACAAAGTCTTCCACTATAAGAGGCAAATTTGCAAAGTTGGAATGCCGGACCAGTTCAAACACTGATGGCTGAAACAGAGGTACATTTAGAAACTACAGCAAACAAATATTACAGTGCTTAAGCAGATTAACTAGATTTCATTTGACTAAAGAGAACATGATACAGAAATCAGAATGATAACCAGACTTCTTTACACGCATAAATATATGAAGCATGCCAAGTTATAAAATGGAAAAGACAATTTTGAATGACTTATCAGTAGCAAACAAGGCAAATTTTCCCTAGCAAACAATAAATATATTTAGAAAAATACAAATGACAGATGTGATCAAATTCTCCTAGGTCATCTAAGGTCTACAAATAACCTTTAATGCATTTACTACACTTCTTAATTTACTTTGTGTAGCATAATGGATGGATTGGATTGCGGCTGCAGAGACAGAAATTATACCCAAAGTGAGAGTATAATGGATCACAAAAGGGCCAGAAATCACATACCCCTGTCATACTATAGCCACTGAAAATCCACCGCTGTTCCTCTGTGGCGCAGCACAGCGCAGAAACGCCATGTCCAATGGCACAGACGGGCTCTGTGGCGCATACACACATCACACACTGTAAAAGGGCTGTGTCTTCATCTTCGCCATGCACTGGCCCATGCTAAAATCACTAGTTCCTTCCATCTGCACTACAACGCACACATTACATGTTCAGCTAACTCAAGCCAAAAAAAAAAGAACTATAAGTAGAGTGTTTGAGCATGCTAACTCAGAGGTTTACTTTAAAACATAAGTTCTTAACATACAGTTCATGGACCCCTTTAGGTTCAAGGGTGGGTATTAGAAGAGTTTGTAAAGCACAGGCTTCCTTTGAAAATAAGTGTTCTTAAATTTTAACAATTTTACTTGTTACTAGTAGGCAGTTATCGAAGTTTCATTGGACTAAACTGAAAGCAGTATTGCCATTGAATTCATTTTTGGTCCTTACCTGTAATTCTTAAAGGGGTTCATGCCCAAAAGATTAAGAACCGGTGGTTTACGCAGATTTCAAAAGTAAAACATTGGAAGGATTTTGCTTTAAACATTATTTGAGAGTCTAGGCAGAATTAAGTATAGGAGCATTAGCAAATGCAGGAAAAGGTCAACAGATAATTAGGCTTAAACTAAGCAACTGAACATCTGCCTCACTTATGGCATAGGCCTCAGTAAATCTGAAAAAGAGAGTAACAGCACAACAGCACAATTCACAGAACCAAGGAAAAACTACTGGGTTTTATGTAAAGAAGAAAAAATTAAAATACAAAGTTTAAAAGACTCACTCTGCTGGGAGACAAAATGAGCAAGAATGCGGGCCAGGGACCCACTGTGTGCCAGGTCACCGAGCGCACCGGGGCAGTCTGGGATGAGCAGGGCATTGTACCGTGCTCCTACAGTGCAAATCCACGTAACACTTTCAGCCACATAAATGCAAAGGTAATTTTTAGGCTTATGATTGTTATAATAATAACCACATTGTACTATGTGTAATGTGTAACAGACATGCAGGGTACAATGTGTATCTGGCTATATTGGCCATGTGCTAGCAAAATGAAGAAAATGTAAACTATGAGATGTCTGACCATCTATGGACTCCAGTTTTGCTGGGTTGGCGTAAGGCTTCACGCTGAATTCCTGGACCCATCTCGAAGAGCCTTCGTCAACCCCGACAAAGTCAATAGGTTTACCCTGTAATATACACAGACCAAAACCTGTCTCCATAGAGTGTGAAATACTGCATATGCTGAGTTTATTCAAATAAAACACCTTTTAATACCTACCTTACACCTGGAAAAAAATATTATTGAACAGTTCCGAAAATATCGAATGCACAGACTGAGGTGTATATGGTTTAATCTTCGACGAAATGGAAGTATCCCTTCCTGAAGAAATTCACTGTACCCCACCACACTTTCCAAGAAAAAAAAACAAGTTCCATAAGTCAAGGGAGGGTAAAATTATAAGACACTTAAATATAAGATACTTTATTTATATTAATATGTGTATATGCAAACATTCTGGGGATCGCAACTGCAGGTTTTCACCCAAAGCGGCAGCAGATGTGGAATTCATGGTGGAGCAGTTGATCTTGAGCTTGGTTTTGCATGCATGCACTCATTTTTTGTTTCTTGCTCGCACTTACCCCAGGTGTTGCTGTCTGCACGTTGAAGGCAGCGCTGCATAGGGTGAAGGACTGCAGGAAAGACTGGGCAGAGACCCCTGGAGGGCCAGGGAGGGAGAGCTCCGATAAACAAGTATATAACCACAAACCTCTTGCCCATACAAAGAGATACAGAGCTACCATTTTTATATCCGAACGTACATCTAATCCGATTCTTTCCTTTACTAACGAACAGAAAACGTTCAATCATATTTGCTTAGCTTCAATATAAAAAGAAGACTGTTGAAAACTTCATGATCATAGAAAGAGTACTATTAGGATGACCTCAAGACTCAGCTAGTCTCTACACCCCACCAAGAGTCCTGCAGTCCTCCAGCTCTGGCTACTGGTGGTCCCACAAGGTCCAAAATCAAAAGTTATATCTTCTCGGTGATAGAATGAGGACCAGCACCCCCCACCCCCAATCCCAATCCCCATCCCCAATCCAAATCCCTTCCAGCAGCATTCAAGAAGAAGACCGCATTTCTCTTTCGAAACAACTTCTCTTCCCTCCTACAGACAGGGCCATAATTTGCACGACAGCATTCGTTGCCTTTTGCATCATGATGATCATGATTCCCCCAGATCAGAGTCGATTCTGTGGCAAATCATGAAATGAACTCGACAAACTAAAAACTGGGCTTCTTCTGTATCATGTATGTAAGCTTTTTGCTGTTTACTTCCGAGGAAAATCGTGTGCTAAATGTGAAAAGTAAGTCTTGCCTGTAAACAGTAAAGAGGATTTAATCCAGAAAACCAACCTTGAGCAGCTCCACTCGCCACTATGAGACAGGTCGGTTTGGATGACATGACGGTGACGTCGTCAGCCGGTTTATTAACTTAAGTCTTAAGCAACTCTACCGAGTGCAATTCTGCAGAGATCGATCAGACTGGCTTCTTCTCCGTCCTTTTTCAATGGAAGTCCATCAGCGTTTACTAAACCGATAAAACGAGAGGCCCAACAACTGATCGTTAGTAGCGTACAACCTACAACGATAGTACGTAACACAACTCGTCTGCAAACTCCGTTAGGCGTGCGCCTTGATTCTTTGTCCCTCCAGGAAACAAATGGAGCTGAATGGTTCCGTGGTACTATAACTACTGACGCAGCGAGAGGGAGACCAACTCGGCAACCGATAAACTCAGTTATATACAGTTTTTTTCCCTCTTTTTCAAAACGTTATTAAATTCCACAAATTTGAAAGACACTCCAAAAATACAAGACACTTTAGCACATCTTCCATTAAAATCCTTCTTTTTCATTAGATTGTAGCTAGAGATTTTTTCACTCATCTGTGTGCTCTACACAAACCCTTGTAGTAAATACACAGACTAAATGTCAGAGGTTAAAACAACAATTATAAATAACCACATTAAAGATAACAACTTGAGACTTTAAAACCCTATAACTTAAAGCTTTTTTATTGGCTTTATGCATAGCACAGGGTCAAAGAAGCACCAAGAAAAAAGCAATTATGTCCACATACATAGATAGAACGAGGGCTCATGGTCAGAAGGTATGACATCATCATAGGTATGATCATGAAGAACTTTCTAATAACTTTCAGAAGGCTGTCCAAACATTCCAGAAATCATTAAAATTGTCATGCAAACTGACCTGGAGACTTTGCATTTAAAGCACAGCTGTGATGTCCCCCGGGAAAATCGGAGAAGGTCAAGGTGCTGTGAAGTGAGACAGATTCTGTGAATGAGCTTTCATTTCTTCTTGGATGCTGAGGGTGGTGCAGACAGGGAAGATTTTTGCACATAGCCTATAGATGACTATTCATGCTTGCTAAAAGACAAGAAGGCAAGGTTCAGTTCATGAATCTAGCTCAGTGCATCAAGAGAGCCAGTACCAGTATTTGATTAAAGGTATATAATGCAGAACCCCCTCCCCCACATGGAGCTACTGGAGACAGGGTTCTTGGACAATGCTCTTTCTTTCATGGATCAGAATGGATTACCAGCCCACCAAAGGTGTCTGGTTCCACGCTGTTCAACTCAACAGGTAAAAATTTCTCCATTCATCATTTCCGACAATTAAAATGTTTCTTAAATAAATAAATCCTAAAAAACCGTCATGCCAATAATAAAATGTAAAATAAAAAAAAAAGAAAAATCAGTAAAACCAACTAATATAAAGAATACATGACAGGACCCTTAAAACACTAAAAACATACCCCTAGGCTTAAAACCATAAATAATTAAAAGGAACTTACCCAGTAACTCTACTGCTCAAGAGGGGCAGTCCCCTTGCCTTTTTCCAGGGTGTTACCATACACTTTACCTACCGCTCTTGGATGTTTTCCTTTTCGCAACACATCTCCCCTGTTGACATTTTAGTAAAACAGGTGAACAGTACAATACATGTACACAATGAGGAAGAGTTAAAAAACACCCACACCATAAACTAACCTACACTACACCACACTAAACCACAAAATAAACAACAACAATTAATAAATGAATTAATACAAAACACACCACACATGTTGTCATTTAAAAATGACTACTTGAAAGTGCAATAAGTGCAATAGGTTATTTTTTAAAAAATGTGCAATTAAATAAATTAATTCATTTTAATTCCCCTGCTTGCTTGTTCTTCTAGGGTTACCGTGGCAATAGGGAGAGCAGAGAAGCCCAGACATCCCCGTCCCTCCGAACTTCCTCCAGCTCAACACGAGGGATCCCCAGCCGCTCCCAGGCCAACTGGGAGATATAATCTCTCCAGCGGCTCCTGGGTTGCCCTTGGAGCCTTGTCCTGGTTGGCCGTACCTGGTATACCTCCAAAGGGAGGCGCCCAGGGGGCATCTTTACCATATGCCCGAACCACCTCAACTGGCTACTCTCAATGCGGAGGAGTAGCGGCTCTACTCTGAGTTCCTCCTGGATGGCCGAACTCCTCACCCTGTCACGGAGAGTGAGTCCCAACACCCTGCGGAGAAAACTCATTTCAGCCACTTGTATCCACATTCTTATTCTTTTGGTCATTACACAGAGTTCATGACCATAGGTGAGGGCAGGGACGTAGACCGACTAGTAAATACAGAGCTTTGCCTAATGGCTCAGCTCCCCCTTCACCACTACAGCCTGGTGCAGCATCCGCATTACTGCTGCTGCTGCTCCCAGTCTGCAGCCGATCTCACTCTCCCTTGTCCTTTCACTCGTGAACAAGACCCCAAGATATTTGAACTCCTCCACCTGGGGCAAATTCTCTCCCCTTACCTGGAGGGGGCATGCCATCCTTTTCCGTGAGAGAACCATGGACTCAGACTTGGAGGTGCTGATCCTCATATCAACCGCTTCACACTCGGCTGCAAACCGTTCCAGTGCGTGTTGGAGGCACCCATGTAATGGCGCCAAAAGGACAACATCATCCGCAAAAAGCAAAGACATCACCTTCCGACTCCAACAAAGAATGCCCTCCTGACCTTGGCTGCGCCTTGATTTCCTGTCCATGAAAACCACAAACAGGAGTGGGAACAAGGCACAACCTTGGTGGAGTCCAACATCCACACTGAACGAGCTTGACTTAATGCCAAGTATGCAGACACAGCTCTCTCTCAGTGTGGACAGAGACTGAATGTAATTGCCTGCAGTAGTGGCCCCGGCAACCCATACTCCCAAAGCACCTCCAACAGAATTTCTTGTGGAACACGGTCATAGGCCTTCTCCAAGTCCACAAAACACATGTAGACTGGATTAGTGAACTCCCCTGCCCCCTCAATTATCTGTGAGAGGGTAAAATGCCTCCTCCGCGAACCGCCACCTTAACGTGGTGGAGGGGTTTGAGTGCCTGAATGATCTCAGGAGCTATGTTGCCTGGGGCTGAATGCCCCTGGTAGGGTTGGCCAGGTCTATGCTCACGGGGCCTGGCCGGGCTCAGCCCGAAGCCAAGACGTGGAGCCGCTCTTCGGTGGGCTCACCACCTGCCGGAGAGACCGTAAGGGGCCAGTGCATTGTGATTTGGGTGGCGGTCGGGGCCGAGTGCCCGGCCGACCCAAACCTCAGGCGCCAACTCTGGTTTTTGGGACTTGGAATGTCACCTCACTGGCGGGGAAGGAGCCTGAGCTAGTGCAGGAGGTTGAGAGATACCGTCTAGATATAGTCGGGCTCACTTCCACTCACAGCTTGGGTTCTGGAACCACTCTTCTCGATCAAGGGTGGACTCTCCACTATTCTGGCGTTGCCCAGGGTGAGAGGCGGCGGGCGGGTGTGGGCTTATTAATAGGCCCCCAGTTCAGCCGCCATGTGTTGGAGTCTACCCCGGTGAACGAGAGGGTCGTCTCCCTGCGCCTTCAGGTCAGGGAACGGTCTCTCACTGTCGTTTGTGCTTATGCGCCTAGCGGCAGTGTACAGTACCCGGCCTTTTTAGAGTCCCTGGGGGGCGTGCTGGAAAGCGCTCCCACTGGGGACTCTGTCGTTCTACTGGGGGACTTTAACGCCCACGTGGGCAGCGACAGTGACACATGGAAGGGCGTGATTGGGAGGAACGGCCTCCCTGATCTGAACCCGAGCGGTGAATTGTTATTGGACTTCTGTGCTAGTCACGGTTTGTCCATAACGAACACCATGTTCATGCACAAGGGTGTCCATCAGTGCACTTGGCACCAGGACACCCTAGGTCGGAGGTCGATGATCGACTTTGTAGTTGTTTCTTCTGATCTTCGGCCATATGTCTTGGACACTCGGGTGAAGAGAGTGGCTGAGCTGTCAACTAATCACCACCTGGTGGTGAGTTGGATTCGATGGCAGGGAAAAAAGCTGGACAGACCTGGCAGGCCCAAACGCATAGTGAGGGTCTGTTGGGAACGTTTGGTGGAGGCCTCTGTCAGAGAGGTCTTCAACTCCCACCTCCGACAGAGCTTCAACCAGGTCCCGAGGGAGACTGGGGACATTGAGTCCGAATGGACTATGTTCCACACCTCCATTGTCGGGGCGGCAGTTCGGAGCTGCGGCCATAAAGTCTCCGGCGCCTGTCATGGCGGCAATCCCCGAACACGGTGGTGGACACCGGAGGTAAGGGATGCCGTCAAGCTGAAGAAAGAGTTCTATCGGGCCTGGTTGGCTCATGGGATTCCTGAAGCAGCTGACGGGTACCGGCGGGCCAGACGGAGCGCGGCTCTGGCAGTTGCCGCGACAAAAACTCGGGCCTGGGAGGAGTTCGGTGAGGCTATGGAGGAAGACTTTCGGTCGGCCTCAAAGAGATTCTGGCAAACCGTCCGGCGACTCAGAGGAGGGAAGCAGTGTTCCGCCAACACTGTTTACAGTGGAAGTGGTGCGCTGCTGGCCTCAACTGAGGATGTCCTCGGGCGGTGGAAGGAGTACTTTGAGGATCTCCTCAATCCCTCCGACACGCCTTCCGTAGAGGAAGCTGAGGCTGGGGACTCGGAGGGGGACTTGTCCATTACCCTGGCTGAAGTTGCTGAGGTAGTCAAAAAACTCCTCGGTGGCAAGGCTCCGGGGGTGGATGAGATCCGCCCCGAGTTTCTCAAGTCTCTGGATGTTGTGGGGCTGTCTTGGCTGACACGCCTCTGCAGCATCGGGTGGAGTTCGGGGACGGTGCCTCTGGACTGGCAGACTGGGGTGGTGGTCCCTCTTTTTAAGAAGGGGGACCGGAGATTGTGTTCCAGCTATAGGGGGATCACACTCCTTAGCCTCCCTGGGAAAGTCTATGCCGGGGTACTGGAGAGGAGAATCCGAGCGATAGTCGAACCTCGGATTCAGGAGGAGCAATGCGGTTTCCGCACTGGCCGTGGAACACTGGACCAGCTCTATACCCTCACTAGGGTGTTGGAGGGTTCATGGGAGTTTGCCCAACCAGTCCATATGTGTTTTGTGACCTGGAGAAGGCATTCGACCGTGTCCCTCGTGGCATCCTGTGGGGGGTACTTCGGGATTATGGGGTTCAGGGCTCGTTGCTACGGGCTGTTTGTTCCCTGTATGACCGGAGCAGGAGCTTGGTTCGCATTGCCGGCAGTAAGTCAGACCTGTTTCCGGTGCATGTTGGACTCCGCCAGGGCTGCCCTTTGTCACCGATTCTGTTCATTATCTTTATGGACAGAATTTCTAGGCGCAGCCAGGGAACGGAGGGTGTCTGTTTTGGTGGCCGCGAGATCTCGTTTCTGCTTTTTGCCGACGATGTGGTCCTGTTGGCTTCATCGAATCAAGCCTTACAGCGTGCACTGGAGAGGTTTGCAGCCGAGTGCAAAGCGGCGGGGATGAGAGTCAGCACCTCTAAATCCGAGGCCATGGTCCTCAGTCGGAAAAAGGTGGATTGCCCCCTCCGGGTTAGGGGGGAGTTGCTCCCTCAAGTGGAGGAGTTTAAGTATCTCGGGGTCTTGTTCACAAGTGAGGGAAAAATGGAGCGGCAGGTTGACAGACGGATCGGTGCGGCGTCCACAGTAATGCGGTCATTGTACCGGTCTGTTGTGGTGAAGAAGGAGCTGAGTCGTAAGGCGAAGCTCTCAATTTACTGGTCGATCTACGTTCCTACCCTCACCTATGGTCATGAACTCTGGATCATGACCGAAAGAATGAGATCGTGGATACAAGCGGCAGAAATGAGTTTCCTCCGCAGGTTGCTGGGCGCACCCTTAGGGATAGGGTGAGGAGCTCAGTCACCCGGGAGGAGCTCGGAGTAGAGCCGCTGCTCCTCCGCATCGAGAGGAGCCAGTTGAGGTGGCTCGGGCATCTGTTCCGGATGCCTCCTGGACGCCTCCCTGGTGAGGTGTTCCGGGCATGTCCCACTGGGAGGAGGCCTCAGGGCAGACCCAGGACACGTTGGAGAGACTACGTCTCCCAGCTGGCCTGGGAACGCCTTGGGGTTCCCCCAGAGGAGCTGGAGTTGGTGTGCGGGGAGAGGGAAGTCTGGGGGGCTCTGCTTAGACTACTGCCCCCGCGACCTGGTCCCGGATAAGCGGAGGAAGATGGATGGATGGATGGGTAAAATGCTGGTCCATTGTTCCACGGCCAGGACAGAATCCACAGTTTTCCTCTTCAATCCAAGGTTCAACTATTGGTTGGAGCCTCCTTTCCAGCACCCTGGCATAGACTTTCCCAAGAAGGCTGACAACTGTGATAGCCTGGTAGTTGGCACACACTCTCCAGTCTCCTTTTTTAAAAATAGTGACCACCAACCCAGTTTGCCAGTCCAAAGGCACTGTCCCCAAGGTCCATGCAATAATGCAGAGGCGTGTCAGCTATGATAGCCCCACAACATCCAGGGCCTTAAGCAGTTCTTTGCAAATCTCATCCACCCCTAGTGCTTTGCCACTGTGGAGCTTTCCAACTACCTCAGTGACTTCCACCAGGGAAATGGACTCTGACACCTTGGAAGCCTCTGGCCCTGACTCCTGTAAGGGAGGCAAAGTGCTCCTTCCACCTTCCCACAATGTCGTCATTTGAGGTCAGAGTTTCTCCACCTTTGCTGAGCACAGCTTGAGTGAAGCTCCTCCGATCCTTCCTGAGCTTCCTGAGGCCTGGCTCTAGGGTTAGGTCCCGGTGACCCTGTCCCGGGCAGGGTGCAAGTTGTACTCTTTATCTCTTTCATGGGGATTTTTGAATCATGTTAGTCTGGATCTCCATTCCAGACCTGTTCACTGTGGGAGACCCTACCAGGAGCATATTGCTCCCGACAATATAGCTCAGGAGATCCCTAGATCACGCAAGCCCTTCCGCCACGACATGGCCCTGATCCAGGAAGAGGCAATTAAATAAAGTGTGTTAAAAAAGATATGAAAAACCCTATACCTAACATAAAACACATAACACACCACAAAACACAGCTCTTACATTCACCAAAAATAGGGGTTGCGGTATTTTGTAAGTGTCAAAAGACCTGTGTTACTTATCCAACGACGTAGCATCTGCCACAAACCTGTGGGGTTACAGCCACCTTTCTTTGGCTTCTAAGTAACCCCATTGCATGACATCTTTCTCCAACCTAAATGTTTGGTCAGCCTAGATTTTATGATATACACCCTGGATGCCCAAGTCTAACCCTGTCTGGAACAGCTGGGTTCTTGTGTTTCAAAGCATTTGCTTGGCTATGCTGATCACCTGCCACGTCCAGGCAGCTGCTGCCTTCTGAGCGCCAGGGTTCCATCCCCTCCAGACTTTGTCATAGATCAAAATCATCCGTGGATCAATCTTCCTGCACAGGCAGGTCGCCAAACGCCAGACCTCCTGCACCTGTCTGCAGTCCCAAAAGGCATGTGTGAGAATTTCACTCTCACCGCACTGGAGTTGCGGGCAGAGTGGGTGGTTGGTAAATTTGTGCTTGTACAGGACTGCTTCGACCAGCAACTTACTTTATAGACAACGCCAGTTCAAATCTTGCAGATGGTGGTCGAGCTCCTTTGGCTTAATCCTGACCCGCGTGCCCTCCTCAAGCCCCAGAAGAACTCGAGTTCCTCTCCTCTCGAGCATGGCCTTATACAAGGCCTTGTGCTCAAGGAGGGTGTCTGCCTCGACCCTGGCCACCATGGTCTTACTCCACTTTACAGCATAGCTGTAATGAGTGGGTCGTGTCTCGGCCTTTGGCCCGGTGTTGGACCAGGACTTCGCCAACTGGCACATCGAAAGGGCCAACCAAAGATGCACAAAGTACTTGGGGGATGCTTGATCGGAGCTGTGAATCGGTTACATAACTGGGAGAAGAAGAGACAATCCAGTTTAAGAGGAATGTTGGGCACATTCCTCCCTCCCTCTTCCTTCGGAAGGTACATGACCTCCCTCCTCACATACTTGTATCTGCCCCCCCAAGACAAGGCTGAAAACATCTGTCGTAAGGCCTGTCTGCATCATGTGGGGCAAGGGGTACACCTGTGCAAGGCAGAGCAACATAGGGAGAATATCAACCTTCAGCGCCAGCATTTTCTCTATCAAGGAGAGGGACCTGGTCTTCCATGTAATCATTTTCCATTCAGCTTTGGTCAAGCATTCTTCCCAATTGACCTTGGTGGCACCTTCCAAAAAGAAGTTGGCCCCCAACACCTTGAGAGGACCATCGCATCAGGAAAAAACTACCGATGCAGTCCTCTCTGTTTTTCCAGCTGCCAAAGAACTTGATAAGAGACTTGCCGAGGTTTAGTGCTGCGCCGGTGGCACGCCTGAGCACCCGAACCAGGCCAAGCGCCTGACCGAGTGACTGGTCTGAGCACAGGAACAACGTAGTGTCATCCGCGTACTGGGCAAGAGTCACCACCTCACTGCCGTTCCCTGGCAGGAGTAGGCTATCGATTCCCAGGTGGGTGTGAATGACGGCTGCCAGCGGCTCAATGTAAAGAGCATAGAGGAGCCAGGAGAGCGGACAGTCCTGCCTCACTCCGGTGAGCTGGGACACCCACCCACCGAGGGAGCCATTGTTGGTAACTTGGCTACCTACCTTGGTATAAAGCACATGCACCCACCTCAGGTAGTTGGAGCCAAAGTCCAATCTACTCAGGATATTAAACAGGAAGCGGTGAGCCACTCGGTAAAATGTCTTCTCCTGGTCCAAAGTGACTAGCGTGAGGGGGATCTTTCAGTCCTCCGCCCAGGCGATCGCATCCTAGACCAGAGCAGTCATTACCTTATCTTCTTCAGGTGCTTGGTAAGGACCTTTACGATAATCTTTGCGTCATCGCAAAGCATTGTGAGGGGTCTTCAGTTTGCAAGATCGGCTTTATCGTTTTTCTTATACAAGGAGAGCATCCCTGTCCTCATACTCTTAGGAAGCATGCCCCTGTCCAGCAAAACACGGCCCCAAGACGTTCCAAAACGTGGAATAAAATTCTACAGGTAAACCTTGCTCCAATTCATCTTACCAAGCACCTCCGACAGCTTGAAAAAAGTGATGGGGCTGTCTAAGCCACCAAGGACATCCTTGGTAACCCTCGATGTCAAATTCTCTAAAAAGCTCCTTTCTGTTACTGGGTCCAAATCCCTAACTGTAAAAAGATTTATATAAAAACAGAATGCAACCTCCAACACCTGGTTAGTGTCGGTGAAAAACTCACCCTGCTGGTTCCGCAGAGAGGTAAACCCTTGCTTGCGTTTGAAGTCCTTCACCTTCTTAAAAAGTAGGAGGTACACTTCTCATTCTCCTCTACCACCTTAACTCTGGCACCAAACAGAAAGGCTTTGGCCTGCTGCTCATGCAGCCGCCTCAAAATAGCCTTTATCTCCATGGCCCTATCATAATCGAAGGTCCCTTCATTATTTTGGTAAGAATAAATCCTCTGGAGTTCCCCCTCAAGCGAGCTGATATCCTGATGTCACAAAGCGGCATGTTGGATACAATAGTTGATGGTGAGAGTCTTGGCGTTTGCGTTGACCCCTTCCCACCAATCAGCCACTGAGGGGTAAAAATCCATGGAATCTTGCCACAATGAAAAATTCTCGTAAAATAAGTCTCTATACTCCTTTTTTTGGAGGACTTCAATATTCATCTTCCAGCAGCCACGACCATGGGCCGGCCTCAACCATCATATGGTCTGTGGGCCACTAGGCAGTCAAGAGAACCTTCTTAAAAGTAACGGACGGTGATGCTAAAATGTAATCTATACGACTGCAGGTGCCATGGCTGTTGTGCCAGGTAATGACCGAATTGGTGGGGTTGCATTTTCTAAAACCATAAGTAAGTTAAAACTGCTAAAAAAACTTTTAAAATGTGCAAAAGTATTCCCACGCCTGTAGAGTGAACACCACCTACGCTCCAATAGAACTCATCCTTCCTCCATTTTTAAGAGAAGAGAGTCACGTCCAGCTAGTCCTGGAGGTGGACTTCCTGCAAATAGCACAGGTTGAAGACATAGGACTCAAACTGATTAAACAAACCAGGAGTGGATCACTGCAAGTCGGCTCCGTACTTACCCAGCGATTAAGATTCTGTGGAGTAGGGAGAACATCGTAGGTGGCTCCAATGAGAAACTTAATACGACCGGTGTTCATCGCCCACAGATCACACCAGCTGATCTTCCGTTTTTCCACATGCTCCCAAGCCAAACATTGCCCTTGCACACCATGTGATGTCGCAGTTACCCGCCTCATCTCCTCTTCCTGCTTGCGGATAAAACTAATCACCATCTTTCTCCTCTCCGGCAACTTAGCTTTACTCCACAACTTTACTGGATTGCTGGCACCGAGCCCCGCCCTACCTACTTGCACCTGACCGACCACATCTTTGTGCTCAAGTGCTGTCTGCGCATGTGCAACAGCTTCCCGTGGATCCCACTTACGTCCTGTTTTTAAACTTACAGGAACCGATCTCACCACTGGGTCTCTTGTGCTTGATAGTGTTAATTCCAAGCCAACCTTGGCACACTTGAATTCTTCTACAACACTAGTCAGTGGTAACTCCAAAATCCCCTTTCCATACAAAGCCACACTACTCAAACAATAAGGAACCCCCAACCATCTCCTAATAGCTTTGCTCATAACTAGTCTTTCAACCCCGACATAGAAACCTTGTATATAGTTAGCGGCCATCTAATATGAGGCAATAAACCAAACTGCAGGCACCAAACCTTCAACTTCCCTGGTAAAAAAGATTTATCACTCCTATTAATTGCCTGCACTACATCCTCCCTTAATCTTTTAACCTGCTCTCTGTCTCTTAGTGAGGAATCATACCATTGATCCAAGCTCTTAATTGGCCTTTCAGCGACTGACGGAACCTTTTCCCCATCAATCTGAAAATTCTCCTGCGATAACTTTCCTTTAACTATTGACAAGCTCCTGCACTTGCTAGGTTTAATTTTCAATCCGGCCAACTTTAGATTTCCATTCAACTTCGTTAATAAGCGACGAGTACACGGGACAGTAGTAGTAAGCACAGTCATATCGTCCATATATGCTCTGATTGGCAGGAGGCGAGAACCATCCTTCAGCCTCATACCCCAACCACCCATCTCAAAGCCCTTATTATCACCTCCATAGCCATGGTTAAAGCCAGGGGCAAGATTGTGCATCCGGCCATCATGCCAATCCCCAACCGCTGCCACGATGTAGTGTATTGTTTGGTACAAAAATAAAACTGGATGTCTTCAAAATACACCTTAACTAGTCTCATAATAGACTCTGGAATTTCAAAAAAAATCACATGTCCTCCACAACAAAACATGCGGCACTGAACCAAAGGCATTCGCCAAGTCCAAAAAAATCACGTGGAGGTCTTCACCTTCCATCTTGGCCTCCTTTATCTGGTGCCAGATCATCCTACAATGCTCTCAACAGCCTGAAAAACCCGCAATTCCTGCTTTCTACACAGATGTATCAATTAAATTGTTGGCAAACAAATATGCAGACAGCATGGACAGCTTCAACGGGGTCAAAGGGGTTGAAGACGTGGACGGTGATTATTCTTCTGTCCGTCCACCAAAGGTGCTTGACTCTGTATTGTTTCAGCTCCCCATCTTTCTCCTTCTTACAGATTTCTACCACCACCTCCTTCACTGCTCCTCATCTTGCAAAGATCCTCCCAGGGCAGCAAAGCTCCTCTTCTCGGGCCTGGCCACCTCTTCTGCAGGTGAGGCTATCGTTGCCTCCACCCCCACAGTCATTGTGTCCGCCGCCATCTTTAGGTTGGCTGCTGCCGCCACCTCCACCACCAGTCCTCCTCCAGTCCGCGTCAGCGTTGCGGCTCCCTCAACGAGAGGCTCCAACATCCCTGACAGTCCTTGTTCCTGCAGGGAGCTCTTCTGACTGGGCGAGCTCTCAGGGAAGCAGCGTGGTGCTGCTTCCCAGGAGGTGACGGCCTCACCTACCCCCCAGCGGTTGTTTTCATCCTTGCTGCCATCTTCTCCACCGAGGCCATCATCACCGACATTTCCTTCCTCAAGACTGTCGTCATCTTCATTGCTGCTACTGCCGGCATCATGATCCTCCTTGCCAGTGTCTAGGATGCCTTCATCCCCCAAGTACTAAAAAAAGCCATTAAAAGGCCTGTGAAAATGCTCTTTGGCATCCTCTGGTGGTAAACCACAGTGCTGCACTTGATTTTCACCAAAAGGCTGAGAAGCAATGTCTTTCCTATAGTAATCTTAACAAAGAGAGTACAAGACAGCCTGCTGAACACTGGAGAGTTCCCTCAGGTCACCCTAAGCCCCTCTGCTCTACACAGTGGTTAGGTGGTCACCCCTTGAAACCCGCAGAATTCCCCCATGGCAAACTAAGCATCAGCAATATAACAGCCAATCAGAAACAAACACGGGACTATGTGCAGGAATAGACACTAATACCAACTATTTACATTAATCCACATCAGCCCCCACAGTGCCATTACAATATTTTTATGTCTGTATTCCCACAGGTTGACATTATTCCTTAGAAAGTTAAAGCTCAGCAGTCATTAATTTGCAAATAAAAATGAAATATCCATGAAAAATCTGTTCTAGCCTGGAACCAATGAGGTATTTGTTTAATGCATATAGTAAATATAGTAAAATCTCATATTTGGTACAGAAGCCCCACCCTTATCTTTCGGTTGACAAAGTTTGGACAACCAAATTCTAAGCCCTTTTTTTATTAAAAAAAACTCCGCAGTGTGGAACGCCACAAACGTCAGGCGGACCGGCACCGGCGTACCCTTTCCTTCGTACCCGGGCAAAGAGTTTGGCTCTCCACCCGAGATCTTAACCTGAAGGTCCCCTCAAAGAAACTCGGGGCCCGTTACATCGGCCCCTTCAAGATGTGCGACGAGTAACACCGGTTACTTACTGCCTTCGGTTGCCTCCTGACCTCCGAGTACACCCAACGTTCCATGTCTCCCTCCTGAAATCGGTAGGAGTGTCCCTACACCAGCTGCCAGTCGACACCACACAAACTCCTCCGCTACCTCTTGATGGGGACAGAGTCTATGAGGTCCCGGCCCTACTGGACTCTCGCCGATGGAGGGGCTGGTTGCAGTATCTGGTAGATTGGGAGGGGTACGGCCCGGAGGAACGCTCGTGGGTAGCCGCTTCGGATATCCTGGACCCCGATCTGATTGCTGCCTTTCACAGGGACAATCCAGAGTGCCCGGCCCCTCGCCCCCAGGGGCGCCCTCCTTTTAGGTCCAGGGTGCCCGGGCCGCCAGTGGAGGGGGGGGTACTGTCACATCCCCCACACCCGGCACATCGGCGACACCTTCTGGTTTCTAGTAGAAACGGCTATAAAGAGGGACGCCAAAGAAGCCTGGATGCGGAACCTTGTTTTGCCTCCTTTGTTTCCTCTCTAGCAGTGTCACAGTGAACCTCTTCCGACATCAACCTTTGCCTGTGTATTTCCTGACCATGTTCTTTGTCTAGCCCTCTGTACTGCGTTTGCTGATCGCCTGACCTACGCCTGTCCCACGACTTTGTTTTTGGATTCCGATTTGGCTTTATTAAACATATTTACGAAACTCTGCACTTGAGTCCGTCCTCGTGAAGCGCAACCATGACACTATCACTCCACTAGAACTCCGCTGCAGGAAAAACAGATATCCAGACACTGCCATTTACTGCCTAGATGCCTTCATCGCACAGGCAATAAAATTGAGATGTGTTTTCAGGTCCCGAAAATAAAATTTATAATAACAATAAAATGATTTGTAAGTTCTCGCAGGCCACATAAAATGAGGGGGCTGGCCGGATTTGGCCCATGGGCCTTGAGTTTGACACCTGCGATTTAGACAGTATTAATTCTACCAAACACTGAAATAAGTAAAGAAATTCAAGAGGCTAGATCCTCTTTAATTTTTGTAATTAGCGGCAAGTACTTGGTGTCAAGGAGGCGATTGAGATTGGGAGTAATAAATATATCTAGAGCTCAAAAGCCAGAATTTGCCAGTTTAAACGGGAAACACCAGGTAGAATTAAGAGGGGTATTCAGTTGCATGGGAAGAAATTTAGAGATATTAATTTTATAACCTGATATCTACCATTATGGGGTATTACCTTCAGTACTACTGGAACTGGTGTTTCAGGGTGTCTCAGGTATAACAGTATATAATCAACATATAGAAAAATGGAAGGCAGCTTAGGATGTAAAGCACTCACTCTACACATCTCCAACACTCTCTGATAATGTTCGTTGGCTGCTAGCGTAACATTGAAGGAGAACGACGGACCGAAGATGGAGAAAGATAACCCCGAATGAAAGCAATGTGCTCTAGAAATTCATCAGTGTCATTCCAGTTCCTCCAGCAGAAGTGGATGGTGTTCTTCAGAGTCTTGTATCCTTCAAGCTGCTATTCTTGCTCCAGAAGATATCCAGTAGTCCTCCCTAGGGTCTGCTGTCTCATCAGAATCAAAACTACTCTGGGCTATATGAAGTTAAAAACACAAAAAAAATTCTGTGTCACCCTGCAGGGATGGTGGACAAGCCACCCAAAACCCTGCACCTAAGGCTTAACAGCCTATCCAAAATAAAATAAATTAAATCCTATCATGGAGCAGAGTTTCCTCTCAAGGATGCTGCGATCATGCCACACACAATCCAGTGTTAGACCCTGTTCTGCCTCCAGTGAATATCTCTGGTGCTGCACTAGGTCTAAGCCAAAAGACAGAGGAGCAATTACCAGTTAAGGACCGATGCAGAGTTGTGGTGGTCTGGAGCCTTTCCCACAGGTATATGAAATGAGGGTAAAAAGTATGGCCAAAATGGGTCAAAACTGATTTCCAGCATAGAACAAAATGATACAAA
The DNA here is from genome assembly GCF_900964775.1 of Scleropages formosus. Taxonomy (NCBI): domain Eukaryota; kingdom Metazoa; phylum Chordata; class Actinopteri; order Osteoglossiformes; family Osteoglossidae; genus Scleropages; species Scleropages formosus. The sequence goes on from NC_041812.1 coordinate 30,102,008, forward strand.
TTGCTAAAAAAAAACAAAAAAAGAGACAAAGTGTGAACTAGGAGCAGATTAACCACTAATAACATGTGCTTTGTTACCTGCATGTTTCAATTCAATCCCATAATTGCAGTACAGCTGTGCAAGATCATTAAGTTACAGATGCTATTCACTAAGATATGGCACTTTGTAATAAGATAAGATAAGATAACACTTTATTGTCTGTTTGCACAGAAATTTGTCTTGCTTCACCAGCTCAGCAATCAATTTACCTCAGACATCACACAATACAATAAAAAGCCATTACATAAATACAAATCCATAGAAACAGCATGAATAAATATGCATTTGCATTTAGTGCAGATACATCAGTCAAAATCCAAACAATCAATGGGGTGTATGTGCGTGTATGTGCGTGTATGTGTGTGTGTGTGTGTGTGTGTGTGTGTGTGTGTATGTGCAAATAAGCGTGTGTAGGGTAGAGGGGGGGTTACCTCCTTGACCTGCTCTGTTGAATCAGTAATGTGATGGAATGAGGAATAAAAGAATGTTTGTACTTATTCCTCTTACAATCTGGCACCCTAAAATGCCTCTCAGAGGGCAGAAGCTGAAACTCCTCATGTAGAACATGAGAATGGTCTGTACTGATCTTCTCGGCCAATTTGAGGGTATGCTTGGTGCAAGGAAAGATTGACCCACCATCTTTGAGCAAATGTTCAGCAGTCTTAAAATTCTGCTTTTCAGCTGAACTGAGAGGCCACAGAGCCAAACCGGGCTTCCGTATAGCAGAATGCTGCGAATTGTGGAACAAAAGAATAAATAAAGAATCTCCTTGCTGACACCAAAACATCTGAGTCTCCTCAGAAAGTAGATTCTCTGTTGGACCTTATTACATATATAATCCACATGATATGACCAAGATAGGGTATTATCCACATACACTCCCAGATATTTGAAAGTTGAGGACTGCTTTATAGGTTTGTTGTGAAATAATATCAATGATACCAAATAAGACATGTAATATATGTAAAGGACACAATAAATTGCTGATAATTGGCTGTAACAGATGCACGCCAGAGACTGCAGGTGTGGTGCTCTTGTCTGTATGTATTTTGTGGTTCACCAAGGATTGCTCCCTATCACCTGTCACGGGGAGGGAAGAGGAGGAAAAGGGGAAACAGGGAACGGGTATGATGGGGCTTCTCCGTGGTCGTTCGAGACAGGGGCCGAAGTTTGGTTGATCAATGATCAATGAATCTCGGTGAAGCAAGTGGTAGGTAACAAACTAGGTTTGCTTGAGACTTTAATGTCTGCAGGTATGTCTCCTTCTCTTGATGTACTTAATCATCATAAGTACATAAAGTACATAAATTGTACTTTTGCTGAGATGTACGTCGCTTTGGACAAAAGCGTCTGCTAAATGAATAAACGTAAATGTAAATGTAAATGCTACACTGTCCGCGTACTCGTGCTTGTGCTCTCGTCCTCTATCTCTCTTCCTCACTGTAAGGCACGGGAAGAAAAAGGGTGCATGATTAGCCCCAGCTGTGGTGACTCCATCCCTCTCTCTGACCCCTTCCCTGGCTGCCCCGGCATGCCACAGTCCTCCACTGCTGCTTTCAGGCCCCCAACGGGGGGGCCGCAGGGTCACTACCCACCCTTCCCCCTCCCCACTGGGAGAGGAAGTCGGCGACTACCAGATCCCGACTCAGTCGATGGACAATCCAGAATTAATAGAGCTGCAAGGCCAAATACCACCAGGTGAGGCAGGGGTTGGAGTCCTTCATGGAGTGCAGCCACTGCAAGGGGGTGTGGTCTGTGCACAGTTGGAACTCCCGTTCCAGGAGGTAAAAGCGGAGGGAGTGGACTGTACACTTAATCGCGAGGCACTCCTTCTCAATGGTGCTATATTTGCGCTCGGGTACGTCAACTTGCAGCTAATGTACAGTAGGGACCGCCACTCCCCCTTTACCTCCTGGGAGAGGACTGTCCCCGAGCCTCGATAGGACGCATCCATCTACAGGAGCAAGGGGAGAAAGAAGTTAGGACAGGACCCCAACACAACGTTTCTTTAATCTTCCGAAAAGCACTCTGGCACCGTTCCTTCCACTGGACCGGATTGGGGGCCCCTTGGTGGGTGAGATCCGTCAGGAGGGCAGTTAAGGTAGAGAACCCTGGTATAAACCAGCAATAGTAATTCGCCACCCATAGAAAAGAACTCAACTGTTTTTTGTCTTGGGGACCGGACGAGCCATAGTCGCAGACGTTTTGTTAATTTGTGGCCGAATCTGTCCATCTCCCAAGACGAACCCCAGAAACTGTCCCTCACTCCTTCCAATTGCACACTTCACTGAGTCTGCTGTGAGGCCCGTGTCCCTCAGAGACTGTAGAACCGCCCTCAAGCAGGCCATGTGCCTCAGCCAGTCAGGGCTGTGCACAATGACGTCATGCAAATAGGCCGTGGCATAACTGGCGTGGGGCTCTAGGACCCGGTCCATGAGCCTTTGGAAGGTGGCTGGGGCCCCATGCAAACCAAATGGGAGTGAAACAAATTGGTATAACCCAAAAGGAGTGGAGAAAGCTGAGATGTCCTTGGACTCTGGAGACAAGGGAATCTGCCAGTAGCCCTTGGTGAGTTCCAGTGTCGAACAGAAAGCGAGGAGACCCCAGTCGGTCCAGCAACTCATCCACCAAAGGCATGGGATAAGCATCAAACTTTGTGACTGCATTGACTTTATGGTAATCCATACAAAAGCGGACAGAACCGTTCGGCTTCAGTACCAACACTACCGGGCTATTCCAGTTGCTGTGGGATTTCTCAATGATTCCCAGCTGCAGCATTTTCTTGAGTTTGTCCTGTATCATTTTTCGCTTATGGACAGGAACATAGTTCAGGTGGCTATGCACTGCCCTCCTCACAGGTCAGGCAGTTCTGGACCCAACTCGTCCCGCACTGGATCCGTGGTGGCTAGGGAGGCGACTGGCGCAACTTTCCAGTGTTTCAGGAGGTTAAGGTGGTATATCTGCTGGGCTCTGCATGTATGTTCGAAGACCTCAAGAAAGGTCTCTTGATCATCCTCCAGGGCCATTTTTGGCAGATAGATGGGGGCAATCACTGGCTGGGTGGGGCGGTGGACGTCCAAGACTTCAACTAAGGCACGGTGCTCCGCCAGCTAGACTGTCATCAGCGCGTTTAGCAACTCCTGCTGCTGGAGCTGTATCTGCTGGAGGACGGCTCCATCATGCGAGAGGTCCCGGGTTTCGGCACCACTGTAACAGACCCATGCCAGAGACTGCAGGTGCATCCCTCTCTCCGCCCCCTTCCCTGGCCGCCTCGGTGTGCCACATTGGCATAGGCACGAAACCTTGAAAATTAAAAAATAACATTCATCGATAGACCTCAAATCGCTGTTTGCAAACAGTTTACAACCATTACTTACACCTTAATAAGCGAGCTTTATGGGAACAAAAAAGTTACCTGCAGATACCTCCAGTTAGGTCCTTTCGAAACCAGACCTTCAGCAGAATAATTTTAAGAAAAATGGGCTTCTGAGTGTTTTTTGTCAAAAAAATGGAAATACAAACTGCTTGAGAAATGAAAGAAAATAATTTTTCATTTCACAACAATGCATCATTACACAACAAAGCATTATGACACATATGCAAAATACCAAGGCGAGCAAAGATATGCGTATATGTATATGGTAATTGTCTATGGATAGAAACATAAATTGCTCAGAATGCTACATTATACATTTACATTTATTCATTTAGCAGATACATTTCACCAAAGCAATGTGCATCTCAGAGAAAATACAATTTGTGTATTACATTAGGAGAAAGAGAGACATAGTTGCAGACGTGATTCTTCAGCAAACTTAGTTTGTTTCTTTCCACTTTATACACCAATGTTCATTGCACAAGTAGGTGCATAAAATTCAGAACAGCTTAGTCTTCATCACTGTGCTACATTTTTTTACGCAAACATTTACATACAATACAGGAGTAGCAGCTGTGTAAAGGCTTATCTGGGCATGATCATAAAGTTACGGTGCATGCACATTTACGGCATACATGAGCTTGAGAGATCTTGTGTGAAGTGAGTCCGGAAAATGGTGAGTTTTCAGAATGTAGACAGAGTTTCAGCAGTTCTGAGTGAGAGGGGGAGGTCATTCCACCACAACAAAGCCAGAACTGAGATCTTCCGTGCTTTACCTTTCGTGCACGGGACCACCAAGTGAGCAGAAGTAGACAAGTAAAGTGGTCTGGTTGGGGTGTAGTGGTTGATCAAGTCTTTAAAATAACTAGGAGCAGTTGTATTGATGCAACACATAATGCACACATATTACTATGTTAAAGAGAACGGTCTAAAAATGTTATTTAATTATGAAGTTCTTTTTCCCTGTCACATTACTGGTGAGTAGAAGAACTGGACGGGAGCAGTATGCTCCTGGTAGGGTCTCCCAAGGTGAAGAGGTCTGGAGTGAACATCCAGACTAACACGATCCAAAAATCCCCACGAAAGAGATTCAGAGTACTACGTGTAACCTGCCTGGAATAGGGTCACCGGACCGGGACCTACCCCTGGAGCCAGGCCTGGGGGTAATTTTCCTTGGCGAGCACCTGGTGGCCAGGCAGCCCACATAAACCAACTTGTGGGGGCCATATGGGCCCACCAGCCACAGGGTCTAACGTAAGGGTTGGGTGCAATGCCTTTCAGGTAGCAGGAGGGTGTAGGGTGGCGCATGACATCCTCGGACACTCGCAGCAGAAACTGGCTCTTGGCACATGAAATGTCACCTCACTCGGGGGAAGAAGCCGGAACTGGTGCAGGAGCTTGAGAGATACCAACTAAATATAGCTGGGCTCACCTCCACTCACAGTGTCAGCTCTGGAACCAAACTCCTCAATAGGGGGTGGTCTGCCTCCTACTCAGGAGTTACACAGGGTAAGAGGTGCCGGGCAGGTGTGGGGATACTTACAAGCCCCTGGCTGGCTGCTGTACAGTTTGAGTTTGTTCTGGTGGACGAGAGGGTCGCCTCAGTCCAATTTAAGGTCTCAGAGAGGAAAACTCTGACTGTTGTGTGTGCTTATGCACCAAACAGTAGTTCAGTGTATTCACCCTTCTTGGAGAGAGTGGGTGGGGATCTGGACAGGGCCCCACCTACAGACTTCATAGACTTGCTGGGTGACTTAAACATTCATGTTGATAATGACTGGGAAATCTGGAGGGGGATTATTGGGATGCACAGCTTTCCCAATCAGATCCCGAATGGTGAAGAAAAGGGACCGAAAAATATGTGTCAACTACCGGGGGTAGTACACTTTTCAGCCTCCCTGGAAAAGTCTATGCCAGGGTGCTGAAAAGGAGGCTCCAGCCAATAGTTGAACCTTGGACTGAATAGGAAAAACGTGGATTCTGTTCTGGCCATGAAACAGTGTACCACCATTTTACCCTCCCACAGATAATTGAAAGGGCAGGGGAGTTCTCTAATCCAGTCTACATGTGTTTTGTGGACTTGGAGAAGGCCTATGACTGTGTTCCACAAGAAATTCTGTTGGAAGTGCTTTGGGAGTATGGGTTGCCAGGACCACTACTGCGGGCTATTACATTCAGTCTCTGTACACACTGAGAGAGAGCTGTGTCCGCATACTCGGCATTAAGTCAAGCTCATTCAATGTGGGTGCTGGAGTACGCCAAGGTTGTGCCTTGTCCCCACTCCTGTCTGTGGTTTTCATGGACAGGATATCAAGCCGCAGCTGAGGTCAGGAGGGCATTCTATATGGGAGTTGGAAGGTGATGTCTCTGCTTTTTGCGGATGATGTTGTCCTTTTGGCGCCATTACATAGATGCCTCCAACGTGCACTGGAACGGTTTGCAACTGAGTGTGAAGCAGTTAGTATGAGGATCAGCACCTTCAAGTCTGAGTCCATGGTTCTCTCATGGAAAAGGATGGCATGCTCTCTTCAGGTAATGGGAAAGAATTTCCCCCATGTGAAGGAGTTTAAGGAAGGTCATGTCTCTGCTTTTTGCTGATGATGTTGTCCTTTTGGCACCGTCACACGGATGTCTCCAACATGCACTAGAACAGCTTGAAAGAGTCTGAAAACGTAATTTGAAACGGAAGCATTCAGTTGTGTCCATCTTGGTCAGTAAGTGCTTCCTTTTGAAATAGTTTTGAAAATGTACTGGTTTGTGTTTCCCTGGACAACTGATGGCTGCAGTGACTTCATTTGCTCATACAATAAGCCTCCGATTTTGGTTTTACCCTTTAAAGGATCTCAGTGTTTCTTTAATCCCTGGTAGTCAATCCGACTCCTATCTCAGCTGTAGCACTCTTCTTTTGAATTGTGGAGAAAGTGCTACCAAGCTGTGGTAAGATTTAGAAATGGAATTCGGCTTTTTAGCGAATGCATACACTCAGTCTTAATTTCTCTGTGCTCGTTTTGACTGAGATACAGTTTTCAATATAATTCATTGATCTGGCTGGTGTCTGCACCTTGTAAAATGCAAGAGCATACTGTCTCCGATGCTTTGTCTCACTGAAAGCATTAACCTTATTTAACAGCTTGTTATCGCTGCTTAAGAGGAGCTAAGAGATTCTCCTATTTTAACAAAGTTTGAAGGATAATCTCATCAAATTACTTAAATGAGATAAGGTGAAATGTTTTCAAGTTGTTTAAAATTGTTAAATGTGATACGTGACATTGTCATGTGTCAGCAGGAACTGGGATGCAAATGTTAACAGATCTTGAGGGTGAAGTTGAAAGAGATGGGAGTGTTGACTCTTAATTGTCTTCGGGACGAAAACTTGCGTGGCAATGGTCTTGAGAAAGAAGAGAGGGCACAAAGTGACTTTTGAGCCCCTGACATTTAAGAGACATTAAGGGACATTGCAGCAGCTCGGTCGATAGAGGCACGGGACACTTGGAGGATGAAGGAAGCAAGGCATTACAGACTTGTGTGATGAGATGGCCAAGTGGTTAAGGTGATAGACTGCTAATCCATTGTGCTTTGCATGTGTGGGTTTGAATCCCATTCTCATTGCTGTCCCTCAACTGCAAGGTCAGCTTCGGTGTCTCTGAAATACCAAGTGGAAGCACTGGCCCTTTCTAGGGAAAGTTGTGGTCTCATAGCAGCATAAGAAAAACAGCAGCTTGTTTTATACTTAGTGGGTGCATATCGAATTCCAATGTGATATGAGTCTCACATCAGTTTGTGCCTTCACAATAGAACATGATATGTAAGTGTGATCAATTGTTATGGTAATGGTGCTTTAAAGTATCGCCAGTACCAGAGAAAGCATAAAACACACACACACACACACATTACCCTGACAGTGGCGCTGATTTGTTTTCCCCTTTTCTCTGTTGAGTATCTCTGTATCATGTACTGTACCTTTATGTTAGGATTTGCCGATAGGTGATGCTGCTTTAGAAAAGTCTGAAGGTAAATCATGTCAACGTAGTCCAGCAGGATCTCTGAAGAAGTTGTTGGTTTCTCTGACAAATTCCTTTGTAATGTGAAACATTTACACAATTTCAGGTAGAAAATATGGAAGACTGGTAAAGGACAACAGAAAGAGCTTCTGCTTTGAACGGTTCGCACCTGACGATGATAACAATGAATCCCCCAACCATAGCTCCAGCCCTAACGGTAGCTCCTGCCGTAACCCTAGCTCCTTCCCAAACCTTAGCTCCAGCCCTTACCCTAGCTCCAACCTTAATCATAGCTCCTGCCCCAACGATAACTCCTACCCTAACCCTCGCTCCAGTCCTAACCCTAGCACTAGCCCTAACCCTAGCCCCAACCTTAACCCCAGCTCCAGCCCTTACCCCAGCTCCAACTTTAACGCTAACTCCTGCACACAACCATAGTTCCAACCCTAACACTAGCTCCTTCCCTAACCCTAGCTCCATCTTTAACCCTAGCTCTAACATTAACCCTTGCTCCTGCCCCAACCATAGCTCCATTCTAATGGTAGCTCCTGCCCTATCCCCAGTTCTAGGCCTAACCCTAGCTCCTGCCCCATCCATAGCTCCAGTCCTAACCCTAGTTCCAGCCTTAACCCGACCTCCAACCCTAACACTACCTCCAACACAAACCCTACCTCCAGCCTTAACCCTAGCTCCCATCCTTAACCCTAGGTTCAATCCTAAATTCAGTCCTAACCCTTGCTCTAACTATATCCGTAGCTCCAACTCTTACTCCAACTCCTGCATTAACCCTAGCTCCAATCCTAACCCTAGCTTGAACCCTAACTCTAGATCCAGCCCTAACCCTAGCTCCATCCTTAACCCTACCTCCAGCCATAACCCTATCTCCAACCTTAATCACAGCTCCTGCCCTAACCCAAGCTCCAGCCCTAACCCTAGCTCCAACCTTAACCCTAGCTTCAGCCCTAACCCTAGCTCCAACCTTAACCCTATCTCCTGCCCCAACCACAGCTCCAGCAATAGTGATAGCTCCTGCCCCAAACATAGCTCCAGCCCTAACACTAGCTCCAACCTTAACCCTAGCTCCTGCCCCAACCACAGTTCCAGCCCTAACAGTAACTCCTGCCGTATCCATAGTTCCAGGCCTAACCCTTGCTCCAACCTTAACATAAGCTCCAGCCCTAACCCTAGCTCCAACCTTAACCCTAGCTTCAGCCCTGACCCTAGCTCCAACTTTAACCCTAGCTCCAGCCCCAACCCTAACTCCTGCCCTAGCCCTAGCTCTAGCCCTAACCCTAGCTCTAGCCCTAACCCTAGCTCCACCCTTAACCCTAGCTCCTGCCCCAACCACAGCTCCAGCCCTTACCCAAGCTCCAACCTTTACTGGAGCTCCCACCCCAACAGTAGCTCCAGCCCTAACAATAGCTCCCTGCCCCAACCATAGCTCCAGTCCATACCCAAGCTCCAAACTTAACTGTATCTCTTTTCCCAACCATAGCTCCAGCCCTAATGGTAGCTCCTGCCACAACCATAGTTCCAGCCCTAACGGTAGCTCCAGCCCTAATAATGGTTCACCTCACTAATGTTGCCCATGTTGTAAATGATGCAGCCCTTCTTCGGTTACAGGGCAAGCAACATCAAATGTCCTGGCATCCAGCAGTTGTAGTTTCCTCGTCATTTGCTAGGAAAACATCCCCCCCACACACCCACTGCCACCACAAATCGCAACCTTAAAACCCCATGACAACCAAGTCCTCTTTGCTTTGCCTGCGTCCTCCCCATTGTAAATCAGGTGGAAATAGCTTGCAGGTGTCAGAATTAAACAATATTCACACAGGACCTCAAGCCCAGAGGCCAGCTGGGTCACTCCCTCCCCTGCTTTCTTGTTGTGTTTCATTGTTTTTTTTTTTTGCAATCTTGATACAATATCAGCTGAGGGAGTGGGCCTGACCTGAATCGGGTCCAAGCTACACTGAGATCTGTACAAGGGCCCACGTCCCATGGCCACATCATGCTTTGGATAACTGACACCTCTGAAGCCAGAACCCATCTGTCTCATATTTGTGCCTGCAGTAAATTTAGCAGCTGAGGATATAATGTAAGTGGGCAATGTACTGTAAATTGACTCAGGGACATCAGTCATCATTAAGGAAGTTTATAATGAATTCTTTTAGGGATTAGGCCAGTCTCTTTTAAGTGAAAAACTAAAAGCAGACAGATTTTAGTCCACACACTGGATCTTAAATCAAAGTGAAATCTCAAAGAATGTACTGGAACTGTATTATAACATAACGTAATGATTCTTAACTTAATGTAATTTTAGAGATTACCATTGAAAATGTTTTTGCCAAAATGACAGAGAACTTTTTTATTGAAAGTACTTAAAATGTTACACAAAATATACAACAAAAGTGATAAGTGAAGACAGATGGCAGAAAAACGGAATGCCAAACAGCTTTTGCTTTGTTGTCAGCAATTATGAATCTATGATTCAGTTCAATTCAATTCAAAAAAATTTAAGAAAATTTCAGCAACTCCCCAAGTGTGATACAATGTACAAATATAGAAGACATAGTACTGCAAAACAAAGAGGAATAATAAATAGCAGAATAAAGCCAGAATAAACAGTATAATAATGGGCTTAAGGGCATATTTTACATGAGTATCCAGGTCACAAGCTTTCATATGTGACATTTGTATGTGGGAAAAACAAAAGTTCAGCATGTGATGTACCCCATGGTATTGTTATTTCACAAGGTTTGGAATATTATTTATATCGATAAAAATATTTATAGTTATCTAACGCTTTTCTCCAAAGCAGCTTATAATTATTTCCCCATTTGTACAGCTGAGTAATTTTACTGGAGCAATTGAAGGTAAGTACCTTCCTCAAGAGTATTACAGTAGTAAGTGAGATTCAAACCAGCAACCTTTGGACTACCACTCGACTAACCACTCGACTACCTGTTGTATGTTAATGAATGTCAGCACTGACAGATGTGTCATATCCTGGAAAAGAAGCTCTACAGAAGGGAAAAAATGGTGACAAAGGTACCCCACACACAGACTTTTATAGCCTTTGCTGAAATTATTGAAAACATGGTCATTTAGAATTTTCGCATCAGGCTTCAACCCAGAAGATGTTTCATTCCCAGCCCAGTAGAAAAGACACATTTTAGACAGAGAAGTGAGCAATAAAGACAAGAAACCATGAATAACACCCATTCTGCTGTTTTGTCCATATTTTATTTACATTTACATTTACATTTATTCATTTAGTAGACGCTTTTGTCCAAAGCAACATACATCTCGGCAGAAGTACAATTTATGCATTATTTGACTAGGGTTTCTGCTTTTCCAGGGGTTGAGTGAGTCCAGAAAGAAAATACATTTACATTTATTTATTTAGTAGATGGGGAGAGGGCTTGGTGGTGCAGTGGGTTTGTCCAGGTCCTGTTCTCCGGTGGGTCTGGGGTTCGAGTCCTGCTGGGGGTGCCTTGCGACGGACTGGCATCCTGTCCTGGGTGTATCCCTTCCTCCTCCGGCCTTACGCCCTGCATTGCCAGGTTAGGCTCTGGCTCCCCGTGACCCTGTATGGGACAAGTGGTTCAGACTGTGTGTGTGTGTGTTTATTTAGCAGATGCTTTTCTCCAAAGCGACTTCCAATGAACTCTATGTAGTGTTATCAGTCCATACACCTTATTCACCAAGGTGACTTACACTGCTAGATACACTACTTACAATGGGTCACTCATCCATACATCAGTGGAACACACACACTCTCTCTGTCACTCACACGCACTATAATTTAAAATAAAATAATTTATAATGTGATATGAAATTCATGACCTGTGTAAACAAATGTTACATGGTTGCCATTGCGCTTTTAAGACATTTTACTACCTAAACAATGAGTACAATGTGGGTGAGGATTTTGCATTTGAGAAAAGAGTGGCTCAAATGTGTGAGAATGAGTGAAGAGCATAGGAATGTATTAGTATTGAGAGCGCCAAACTCTTGCCATAATGAAACTCAACATCCACCCATACACGTGAATACTTTGTTGTCCTGCTGAGGAAGCAATAAGCGTCTTTGTTTCTCTCACAGTAAAAGAGGCAGTAGGCTGAAAGACAAATGAAAATACAATACACAAACAGCGCTTGTACCCAGTGTAAAATCTGCTGGACAGGGCCAGAAACATACTGTGAGCAACTGCAGCTGGACAGCAAAACTGGGGACGAAAACTAGAGTACAGCTTGGGAAACCGGTGCTGTTCCTGCTGAGGCAGAGTCATAGTAAAGCGTTGAGTATCTCTTACTTTGCAGAGTTATGTCACTTGAAAACACAAGAAAACAGTCCTCATGGGTATCATTTCAATCTCATCAAAACTGCTTCAAATATCTGTTCATCCCACCAAGCCCAACTCTCTCTGACCAATTCCTACCAAACCAGTGAACTTTGGATGTAGCACAGAAGCACAAAAAAAATCACTGACAGATTCACTTTCATATCTGGAGGGGCAAAACCCATGATCACCTAATAATAATGTCTTTAGATTCAAGTGATGTTCTGAAAGCTTTACCAACAAGGAAAGAAGGATGGTGATTGTGAAGATGGAGGGAGCAAGGCTGCCATCTGGTGTTCATTCACATTTACTGTGTTGGGTTTCCACTTCCCAGACCAGAAGTAACCAAGGTGCATGCACGTTATTTTTTAGTGTGTGTTACTGCGGCCTTCAGTATGTGGACAGCATAAGCACAGTGACTGCAGATGACAGGCACTGTTTTGTAAAACTAAACTGGTTTTTTAAATATAATTAAAGATAGGGAAGGGTAGGGTAGGGTAGGGTAGGACAGGGTAAGGTAGGGTAGGGTAGGCTAGGGTAGGGTAGGGTAGGGAAAGTCCTGTTGACTTAAAAGTTAACTCCACATGGTCTGCACACTTAGTGAGTAACATGACTGTGACTTGACACATAAAACATTCATACGAGTTCAAGAGGTACAGTTACTGTTCCAATGAACTTTAGAATGGACAAGATGTGTGATCTAAGTAACTCTGCATGTGGCATGATCATCAGTGCCAGCTGCACTGGTTTCAGCATTTCAGAAGCAGTCACACTCCTGGGATTTTGCATGTTACTGTCAAGGGTTCACTCAAAACAGCATCACAGCAGCACTGCTATGGACTGAAACTCCTTGTTAATGAGAAAGCTCAGAAGAAAATGGCCAGGTGCAAATAACAAGGTTTAGAATACAAGAATAACAGCTCAGCACAACAGTGGCAAACAGAAGTCCCAGAGTGCAGAAATCATCAAGCCTTAAAATGGATGGACTACAGCAGCAGAACACAATGTTGGGTTTATCTTTTGCAAGCTCAGAACAAGAAAACAAGGTTCCAGTGGATATGAGGTCACCAAAACTGGACAAACTGGCATTAAAAGAATGAATGCATGGACCCATTCTGCCTTGTGTCAATGGTATGTACTGATGGGGGTGGTGGTAGTGTAATGTGTGAGGAGTGTTACAAATTGAGCATCATCTGAAAGACACAATGTATCAACACATTGTTGCTGACCAAGTGCATCCCTTGATGGTCATTCAGGCCTCTCTCAGACTGATACATCCAGGGCAATGTGCCATGTCACAGGGGCACATAATCTCAGGATGGTTTCACAACCATGATAGTGCCTTGACCTTACAACAATGCTCTGCACAGTCCCCACATCTCAACCCAGGAGTCCATCTTTGAGATGGAATGTTGGTAGAAAGAATGAAAAAAATACATGCTGTTCTGGAGACATAAGAGTGTCCCGCTTGGTGCGACACAGGTCTACTTAATAAAGTGCCAGGTGACTGTGGTTATCTGTGAAGCAAGGAGTTGCCACTAGCTAGATGTTTAAGGTTAAGGTCTTAATAAAATTATCTTAGGTGAAGTATGCTTTTTTCACAGATTTTATTGAATACCATAATTAGAAATTCATACCCTGGGCCAGAGGTGTGGTAGCACAGTGGGTTGGACCAGGTCCTACTCTCTGGTGGGTCTAGGGTTCAAGTCCCACTTGGGGTGCCTTGTGATGGACTGGTGTCCTGTCCTGGGTGTGTCCCCTCCCAGCCCTATGCCCTGAGTTGCTGGGTTAGGCTCCGGTTCCCCCTGACCCTGTATTGGACAAGCGGTTCTGAAAGTGTGTGTGTACCCTGGGCCAAGCACACAAAGCAAAAGAAGGCAATCCCTTGCTCTAGAGAAAGGCTCCCCAGTGAATTCCAACTATAGATCCAAATACGCCCCTGATGTCTCTTAAGAATGCAATGTCTAGCATGTAGTCTATACTCCTTACTTATATTCTCTGTACTCATTTAGCCTATTAAAATGTACATTATTTTGCATTTTATGTTTTCTCCCTCCTGCCAAGATCAGTCCTGTTCTTTGTGGGACATGAGCCCTCAGTTCTTCAATTAAACACATCATGTGAACTCTTCAAAATGAGTTATTCTTCTTTAGTGTGGGATAAGTGCTTAGCAAAATGTATGACCAAATCTCAGACAATGAACTTGAAGCCATTCTTTAGAGCATGTGGCTCAGTCTTGACTGACTGAATTAGCATTCAGATGTCCTTGTACCTTAAGCAATCCAATACTCATGTGAAAAAACTTTCATTTTATGTAAGTAAAGGAGAGTTAATTAATAGCGGTAGAAGGAACATCCTTTTAGAGCTTGATGACATATTTATTATTAGCAGTTGGATTATTAAGAACAGAGGGGTATGGAGTGTATCAGACCAACTGTCTAAACATGTCATCCAGATGTTTGTTTAAAGGCATTCTCATCCATGCCAGGTAAAAATTACAAAGGGTTATCGAAGAGCATCAAGAGCTGAGTTCTACCATCTTCAGTTCTCTCTAACTTCCTTCCACCCCGAGCACTCTTCCCGCCCATATCTTTGAAGTTTTCCCACTAGATCAGATTAAAATTCCAGAGTCGTAATAAAAGTTGTTATGTGACGAATTGAGGGAAAGAGAGAGAAAGAGCAAGAGGAACTTGTATTCCTCTGGCGTGTTGATGTTGGCCACCCTTACCTATAAGGCAGGGCTGAGGGCTTCGCTCACAATCTGTCATCTCTGTCAGATGCCATCCCATTACATTGTGGTACTCCAGGGAAACACAATGAAAATCTACTCCAGATGCTCAAATCAAACCACAGGCAACATTTACTGGAAGTCCTTTAGTATTACATTACCCAGTGTTCAGACCTTCTGTACTCTCTACTGCTTTTAGGTACTCAAATACTTCCACTTCCTTGATGGCTGTAGACTTCTGGACCAGGTCGTGCGCTTGTTAGAGCCTTTGTCTCGCAATCGGATGACCTGGGTTTGACTTGCTGCTGTAATGCCCTTGAACAAGGTTCTTACCTTGAATTACTCCAGTAAAAATATCCAGCTCTATAAATGGGTAAATCAATGTAAGTAGCTTAGAATATAAAAAATTAAAATGTACTCTTTAAAAATGTTTAGGACTGTGGCCTGTAAGGTACTGACTTCTCTCCTGGTCCAACGTGTGTGGTTCTCCTGAAGACAGGAGTTCACTATGTGTGTGTTGGAGGTTCTGTTTGTCGTAATTGCCAGGCACCATAGAGATTCTCAGAGTCATTTGGGTTCTGCTCACCCTGAGCTCACTGATGTTGACTTTGTCCAGTGACGTTCTCCACAATATCAGCCCAAGCCAAAAAGGTCTTTTGTCCTAAGAGTAACACAATTCGATGAAATGGAAGAAAACTGCTCTGGGGTGTGTTGCTATACTAGGTCCATCTTGAATGTGCTTATTATTCAAAACTGGAGAAGTTGCTGTCAAAGCTGTGAAACTGGTATACAATACCATGCTCCCTTGGATAGTTTCACCAGCCTTCTGAGCTCAAATCCCGTGATTCTGCAGTTCCTACATTGTCACGTTTAACTGGCACTTTTCTACATTTCATTAGCAGCAAAAACAAAGATTGAACACCTGCAGATATCTAAATTTGCAACATGATACCTGGCTAGGTGACGGTTAAGTAGTTCAACTGTGCTTTAGTACAGTGGTGCACGGTGGTGCAGCAGTGACGGTGGTGCCTGACAGTACCTGAGCTGCATGTTTAAACAGTGGTTTAAATGTGGCTCCGGGCATGAAGAGTTTACATGTTCTTCCCACAAACCAAATTGCACTTGGTGACACGGACCCCTTTACCCTTTATATCATAAAGAACACCTCTTTGGGGTCTCGCTCTCACTTTGTCCTCCATGTGACCAAAAGCAGCCAAAAGTAGTTGCCAGTACTGACATAAACGTCATGTGTTACATGTAAAATATGTGCAATCACACATCTTGCACATAATAATGAACATGTTTTGCACACAAAAAATATTTAATTGCTTTGAAAGTTATGGGTGCTGTAATGTCTCTTATGATATTTCAGCTACCACTGATCTGATTGGAGATCAATCACTGTTGTACTGATATTCAGCTAATGAAATACATTAAAAAAGGTTTTTCGGTGTGTAAAAGATGCGGTTCCCAGTAGGTAACATTCCATTCCATCTTCCTCCGCTATCCGGGGCCGGGTCGCGGGGGCAGCAGTCCAAGCAGAGTCCTCCAGACTTCCCTCTCCCCACACACCTCCTCCAGTTCCTCTGGGGGAACCCCAAGGCGTTCCCAGGCCAGCCGGGAGACACAGTCTCTCCAACGTGTCCTGGGTCTGCCCCGAGGCCTCCTCCCAGTGGGACAAGCCTGGAACACCTCCCCAGGGAGGCGTCCAGGAGGCATCCGGAACAGATGCCCGAGCCACCTCAACTGGCTCCTCTCGATGCGGAGGAGTAGCGGCTCTACTCCGAGCTCCTCCCGGGTGACTGAGCTCCTCACCCTATCCCTAAGGGTGCGCCCAGCAACCTGCGGAGGAAACTCATTTCTGCCGCTTGTATCCACGATCTCATTCTTTCGGTCATGATCCAGAGTTCATGACCATAGGTGAGGGTAGGAACGTAGATTGACCGGTAAATTGAGAGCTTCACCTTACGACTCAGCTCCTTCTTCACCACAACAGACCGGTACAACGACCGCATTACTGCGGATGCCGCACCGATCCGTCCGTCAACCTGCCGCTCCATTTTTCCCTCACTCGTGAAGAAGACCCCGAGATACTTAAACTCCTCCACTTGAGGGAGCAACTCCCCCCTAACCCGGAGGGGGCAATCCACCTTTTTCCGACTGAGAACCATGGCCTCGGATTTGGAGGTGCTGATTCTCACCCCTGCCGCTTCGCACTCGGCTGCAAACCTCCCCAGTGCACGCTGCAAGTCTTGATTTGATGAAGCCAAAAGGACCACATCGTCCGCAAAAAGCAGAGACGAGATCCCGCGGCCACCAGAACAGACGCCCTCCGTTCCCTGGCTGCGCCTAGAAATTCTGTCCATGAAGATAATGAACAGAATCGGTGACAAAGGGCAGCCCTGGCGGAGTCCAACATGCACCGGGAACATGCTCCACGCAATGCTACAGAGGCGTGTCAGCCAAGACAGCCCCACAACATCCAGAGACTTGAGAAACTCGGGGCGGATCTCATCCACCTCCGGAGCCTTGCCACCGAGGAGTTTTTTGACTACCTCAGCAACTTCAGCCAGGGTAAAGGATGAGTCCCCCTCCCAGTCCCCGGCCTCAGCTTCCTCTACGGAAGGCGTGTCGGAGGGATTGAGGAGATCGTCAAAGTACTCCTTCCACCGCCCGAGGACATCCTCAGTTGAGGTCAGCAGCGCATCACTTCCACTGTAAACAGTGTTGGCGGAACACCGCTTCCCCCTTCTGAGTCGCCGGACGGTTTGCCAGAATCTCTTTGAGGCCGACCGAAAGTCTTCCTCCATGGCCTCACCGAACTCCTCCCAAGCCCGAGTTTTTGTCGCGGCGACTGCCAGAGCCGCGTTCTGTTTGGCCCGTCAGTACCTGTCAGCTGCTTCAGGAGTCCCATGAGCCAACCAGGCCCGATAGAACTCCTTCTTCAGCTTGACGGCATCCCTTACCTCCGGTGTCCACCACCGTGTTCGGGGATTGCCGCCGCGACAGGCGCCGGAGACCTTATGGCCGCAGCTCCGAACCGCCGCCCCGACAATGGAGATGTGGAACATAGTCCATTCAGACTCAATGTCCCCCACCTCCCTCGGGACCTGGTTGAAACTCTGTCGGAGGTGGGAGTTGAAGACCTCTCTGACAGGGGCCTCCGCCAAACGTTCCCAACAGACCCTCACTATGCGTTTGGGCCTGCCAGGTCTGTCCAGCTTTTTCCCCCGCCATCGAATCCAACTCACCACCAGGTGGTGATCAGTTGACAGCTCAGCCCCTCTCTTCACCCAACTGTCCAAGACATATGGCCGAAGATCAGAAGAAACGAGGTAGGTAACATTTTAGAACAAAATCTTTTTGTTGCTCTTGAAAAGTAACAGAAAGTCTTTTAGTTTACTGTTGTAATTTGCAAATAACAAGAGTCTAAAAACTTTGATGTGTAAACCTAGTAAGATTTTCTTTTATTTCCAAGAAAGCTACAGAACAGAGAATGATACACTCAACGTGTTGAGAACTGTGAGGGGAACTGAGAAGAATCTGAGGAAAATTCAAATGCTGAAGTTCCAGATGTACAAAACACAAAAAAATATATAATTTTTCACTATTTGCCACAAATTATGTGATTATTTTGTTTTTTATAAAGAGAAGAGAATTTCATGAGATGTCAATATGAGGCACATGAGAGAATTCTACTACACACACACACACACACACACACACACACACACACACAGTCTGAAACTGCTTGTCCCAAGGGGGGTCGCAGTGGGCCAGACCCTAACCCGCCAACACAGGTCGCAGGGCCAAAGCAGGAGGGGACACACCCAGGATGGGACGCCAGTCCATGGCAAGGCACCCCAAGCAGGACTCGAACCCCAGACCCAGAATTCAACTATTACTCCAAAAATAATTGTTAAAGGTTAATGGATTATTACTTAATGGCTTTCCCTGAAATATGTTTTAATATTTCAGATCAAAGGGGGTGCGGTGGCGCAGTGGGTTGGACCGCAGTCCTGCTCTCCGGTGGGTCTGGGGTTCAAGTCCCGCTTGGGGTGCCTTGCGGCGGACTGGCGTCCCATCCTGGGTGTGTCCCCTTCCCCCTCCGGCCTTACGCCCTGTGTTGCCGGGTAGGCTCCGGTTCCCCGTGACCCCGTAAGGGACAAGCGGTTCTGAAAATGTGTGTGTGTGTGTGTGTGTATTTCAGATCAACCAAATAGCATGTAATTGTGGCATTAAAGTGTCTTTAAAATAAATTATTACATTTCCGAGTCAAAAAGGAAACGGTCATCTTTCATAATAAAACTACCATGGCACATTTTTCACTGTCGGAAGAAAATAGTGAGCTCACACTACACTGTATGAGAGTGCCGAACATTAGTTAAAAAGTAAAATAATGAAAAAAAACGTAAGATTTGGAAATAATCGGAGCAATAAAATATTAGGCTAATCTGTCCTGGGATAATTTATACAACATTTCTCATCTAAAATGCCAATATAAACTTGAACAAAAGTATAACTATTCAAATTTCCTAAAAATATGATACATTATCAATATGTTATTTTTAACAAATACAAAAAAAACAAGAACATGCAACATACAGTGTAGTAGTAACCTATCCTTTTCACTGCTCTTGAGTGCTGTACAGGGTGAATAAAGTATCTAACATATTTAAGCCCCTAAATGTTTTACCATCCCAGAAGGATGCAGGTAAAGACCTTTGTGGAGCACTGGGGTGTGACAGCAGACTTACTTCCTCCAGCTCCATTCAGGAGCATCATGAACCCATTCAAATCATGCTTTGTTCCATCTTAATTCTTGCAGATATTTACACGAGCTTCATGCATGACCTTTATATTCTTGAGGCCGTAGACCTGGGCTATGGATCCCGTTGGGAACTACTAGAATGTTCAGGGGATGAGGGGACTGAGACGCTCTGTGCCACTCAATGCTTTTCTGTGTTCGAGAAGGCTGAGCCAGACTGGGCTGGAGCGAGGGCTTCAGAGGTTGACTGTGTTGGACAAGTTGCTATTATACTCCCCCTGGAGACACTGGACAGTCAGCCTGCACTCTACTGCAGCCCGGTGTACTTGAGTTCACCGGAATCCACTCTGCTTGGCAGTGATGGACGGCTCTTGACTGGCCTCGGCTCCCATTCTTCTTGTAGATGCATTTCAGCACTATGGGAGTGAAAGAGGATATCTTCAGAAAGCACATTATGGAGGAAGTATGAAAAGAGGTTTTCGATGCTACTGGGATTGTCGTGACACTGATCTCTACCTGAAGGGGGGATCGCATCCAACGTCTCTAGTAGGCGCTGTACTGTTAGTCACGTTCTGCATCGACAAGAAATAGTTCAGCTTGTCCTCCAGTTCATTGTTCTACAAAAAAGAAACAGTCGAAGCTAAAAGTTGAGAATCCGAACATTTTCGTAAGCGTAAGCCTATTTCGTTGCACGATGACATAAGGTGTCTCTTATGTAAAGGGATTTATTATTGCATGTCCTGCCATCACACGTGCCCAGAATGTGAAAGCCAAAGGATGCCAAAGAGCTGAGATGCACTAATACATCAACACAAACCTTACCTCACACTCCACGATGGCAATTCTGTCCAGCAGCTCTGTAATGTACACGTCCTTCTGCGCCACTTTGGCTTTTAATGCATCAACCTGGAGTTCCCAACAGCATAAAAAATAGGGCGAAGTGAAGTTGAAGTAAGCAGCTGCTAGAGGGCTCTGGGTTTAAATCCCGATTGAAATCCTGCTGCGTTATGCCTGAGCTACACACTTATCCCATAGTGTTCCGGCAAGTGGCCAGCGCTCATGTCTCCAGTTATGATCTGCCAGGGCAAATACTTTCATGCTGTATTACAATTATCATCATATTGTACTGATTGATCTTCCTCCTTAACGTGTGCTTCTAAAGTCATGTCCTAAAGAGGACCTGCATGCTGTTACTTGAAAGATGTGACATCAGTTTAGGGGGGCACTGCTTCACAGTGCCTGGGTGGTGTGAGAGAATGTGGGTTTGATCCCCACTCAGTCTGTGTAGACTTTGCGTGTTCTCCCCGTATATGCATGGGTTTACTCCGGGTGCTCTGGTTTCCTCCTACTGTCCAAAGACATGCCATTCAGGTGAACCGGTGAAACAGAATTGCCCTTAGTGTGTGAATGACTGTGTGTGTAGCTACCCTGTGATGCCGAGCCGCCAGGGTGACGTCTCCCCCAACCCCGGACCCCTGCCATCTCGTTCATACGCTTATTGAATTTGGATGGATGGACATCACTTTAATTTCCAGCCTGACTGGTCTAGAGCTTACAATGCAAAATGACACAGGAATGTTCTGTCATCTGCATATTTTCCATTAATTTGTGTGTGTGTGTGTGCGTGTGTGTGCGAAGGTCTTCTCTCCATACCTCCTTGATCAAACCCTTAACCTTCTTCTGCTGACTGAACACCATGTCGTTCAAGTGCTTGATTCGATCCTTCAAATCTGCTGCTTCCTGCGCCAACTGCTGGGACCTAAGGGGTAACCAGACAATGAAGGACAATCGCAGCCAAGGTGGAGACTCCAGAGCCCAGGATCCAACAGCACTGATACCAGTCATGTATCAGGAGGCGGACTGAAGCTTTTAACAACATGAGATACACAATTATACAGGAATATATAGAAAGGCAGGAATGCTATTTGCACCTGCTATTTAACCTGAAACTCTACCCGTATAATAACACGGGTATTAACAGCATACCTGTAAACTTATAAGCTTCCAGTTATAATAGCTGCTCCGAATAAAACCATGTTTTTAGGAAGGAAATTATGTAAAATAAAAGTAAAATGTGACACCAATTTCCAGTCCCGTGCTGTTTACCTGAGGACTGCAGCAGTGTCCGCATGATCTGCACGACGCAGTCGGCACAGGAGCTGCTCACACTCGTGCAGTTTCTGCTCCAGCTGGCTCTTCTCCTGTACGAACAAGGTGCTCTCGGTCAAGGACCCTGAAGCAAGTGATGCTGATGGCCCCTGGGACCTTTCAGCCAGGGCACATACTTGAATGTCCTGGGCAGTAAAGTTATGCTTCAAGTTCTCAAGTTTGTAACGGGACTCCTCGTTTCTTACCTGGACCATGCAGCTGAGCAGACGTTCCACTTCACCGATTCTCTCGTCTTTCTCTGCAATCTGGGCTTCTGCCACCTTGGCTTTCTTCTCAGCCTCTTCAATTTTCCACATGCACTCATCCAGATGTGTCTGGCATCAAAAAAAGCACACTTAATGCATTTATCCTTCTATGAATATAAACATAAAAGCAATTGTTGATGCAAGTCCTACATATGACCCTTAGAGGGATTCACCTGTCCATCCAAAGGTCACAAAGCCTATTTGTCCACATCAAAGGCTACCATTTTACAGCAATATCTATTTACACTATTTTTACATGACAGATTTTCTCATGGGGGGCGTGGTGGCGCAGTGGGTTGGACCTCCTCCTGCTCTCTGATGGGTCTGGGGTTCGAGTCCCGCTTGGGGTGCCTTGTGATGGACTGGCGTCCCCTCCTGGGTGTGTCTCCTCCCCCTCCAGCCTTACGCCCTATGTTGCCGGGTTAGGCTCTGACTCCCCACGACCCCGTATGGGACAAGCGGTTCAGAAAGTGTGTGTGTGTGTGTGTGATTCTCTCACCCGGAGCAGTTTACACTGTGCAGGATCTTATCAGAGTCTTTAGAGAGCTGCAAGCAAAGCACTTTAATGTGTTCTTATATTTACACTTATTCATTTGGCAGATGTGACTTACATACACAGCAGCAGTTCTCCACCTGGCAAATGCACGTGGGTCATTGAAAACATACTTGCTTTTTAACATATTAAGTTTGCATGGTGCAGATAAGATGCTGCTGCTCCCTGAAGGTCGGGTTACCACGGCTACCTGTGACACAAAGTGCCCTGCTGCCCTGTGGAAACCATACGTGATACAATCAGGAGACTAAAGATGCTGGTGTACCTGGAGAGCCTTGATCTCCTCCCCGTACTTCTGCTGCTCCTCATGTAGTAGAGCCTCAAACTGGGCCTGAAGGCTTTGGGTCAGGTCACGCAGGGCTTGGGAGTTGGCTTCCTGGGAGGACTCCACCTAGTACAGGGACACAAAGTCAACACCAAGAAGTCATGCTGTCCTTCTCCCTGTTCATATTTTCCAATCTCAGGTAAACGGTAAGACCACCTGCTCGCTCCTTCATAAAACATTGTCTCTGTAGTCCCGATCCGAGACTTATTAGTTGCTAAAATAATCCTTTTTAAATGTAAATTGCACATTTTCGCTTCCGTTCCTCATAGAACTTGCGGTTAATAAATTAAGAAATTAATTTTAACTTAAAAGTGAACCACTGTCCACAGCCGGGCGTTTCTAAAACAATTTTCAACGCCAACTAGCTCCCTGCTGCCCCCGCAGATGTGCGCCTGTAAGAGCGGCCTTTTCCCCGTCGCGGATCCGATGAGGGATGTGCGCGCAGTACCTGCAGTCGGAGAGCGCGGTTTTCCTCACGAGCTGTGGCCAGCTGCTTTTCCATGTCCTTCAACCTCTGCTCCGCCTGCTCGAAAGAGCTCTGCAGAGCTCTCACCTGGCTCTGGGTTTCTGCGCGATCCGTGGGCTGATCTGCCAGGGGCTTCTGCAGCGGATCGTTCCCAGGCAAAAAAGCACCAAGACATCAGTTAATAATACTCGAGGAGGTTAACAGAGGCTCCATGTAAAGCAGTAATTCCTGTTTTCGGAATGGATTTGATAGCACAGCTGTGGCAGCTGGAGGTGGAATCTCAAGGGAGCGTTCAGGGTGAGAACCACAGTCCCTTCCCAATGAGTGGCGACAGCACCGTCTACCTGCAGGTCACATGGCGAAAGAGGTGCAAAACTGCGATCGGTACCCTCACCTCAACTTTTAGGTTCCACTTCCTGGAGTTGGTGCTCTGTCAAGAGGGAGGGAGAGAGATCCCATGAGGAAACTGGTTTTGCATCCCTAAATGTTAATCATGAGACGCAATGGGAACGGTGGCCCCCATTTCAACTTGGCTTCTCACCCTCATCTGCTGCGACAGTTTCTGCATCGACTGCTGCATCCCGTCAAACTGACCGTACATCCTCTCCCTCACCATCTCCAGGGACTGCCGCACCTGTGAGACGGAGACTACAAGGCCAGTGTTGAACAACTTCTTTCCCTAAAATGCAAGGTTGTGCCAGAAGCCTCTTTGTTTTGTAGAAGAGGCCCTTAAGGTCACATAAGGGCAAAGAAAACAGGAGTCCTCCTCAGATGGACGCGTACAGCCCTGTGGGAGTGGAGTGGTTAAAGTGAAACGGCACCTGCCTCAGTCCTAATATGCTAAAGGAGACAGTGTTGAGCGGAAAGCAAGGCGATGGGGTCGCTGTGGGTGGGGTTCATGCTGTTCTGGGCCTACTGTTATTCTGCGTGTTGAAGGTCATGATGGAGAGAAGCTGGTTCAAGAGAAGCTCAGGTGACCAAGTTTGAGACCCACAGAGCTGAAGGCATCAGACAGTAGAGACAGACACATCGGCCCCAACAGGACCCTCCCTGCTTTCCCGTCCCCAGGGAACGTGTCTCATTTGCCCCCAGACCTCACCTCCCTGATGTAGTCCATCTCGTCCCTCAGGTGGCTGACGGACCACTCGTACGCCATCACCTCCCGCTGGCTGTCGCTGCCCGTCCTCTGCACCACTGCGTACACTTTGGGCCCAGGCTCCGGCGCTGGCGAAGGCTCCACAGTCCCATTTGTTGTATCGGACCGGTGCTGCGGGACACCACATGAACCAGATTGGGTTTCAGAGTAATGGGGCATGTTAGTGTGCACCTGTGTTCTGACCTGTGTGTGTGTGTGTGTGTGTGTGTGTGTGTGTGTGTGCATTCAGCCGTTAGTGCCAAGGCTAAAGCCGAGAAGTAGGAGCGTTAAAGAACAACGTCCAGGATGGGTTGCAGCCCTGTGCTTGCGTGCTCTGCTGAATGAGCTTCTGCTCTATACTGAGCACCAAAGTCCTTCAGAACCACATACTGCTCTTGCTACATGTGCTATAGTAAAACAGGGCATATACGCCGATCCATCAAAAATGAAGAGAAAGGATTTGTTACAAGTTAAGGTTTGACCTCTTGGGCCTGAGGAAGATTTCAGGTGGCCTGAAGAAGTGCGATATACAAAGCCCAAGAGACTCGTAACAGCCCAAGGATGTGGGTAAAGGCAAGCGGTGGTTCCTACCTCTGCAGGTAGCTCCGCCCCCACCGGCCTCTCTCGCTGGGCATAGCCGCTAATCTTCTTCTTGGAGATGCTGGAGCTTGTCTGGCCCTGCTGAGGTGCACACACGCACACACACACACGCACCGTTGCTGATGGATGGCGTTAACGTGTAAGCGTGAACCACTTTAAAGCTGTGCTCAGTCCACTCGAATTCCTCTTCCCAAGTCGCGCGATGCAAACATTCGGGTTTTTCGACGCGAGCTGGATTCTGAGAGGCCACCAGACTTCTGGGGAAGCGTGATCAATGATCCCCATGCGTTCTCAGCCTCCAAAGCTGGAAAAGTGGTCACGTTACATCCCCACTACCCAACTGGCCAACATTAAAAGAAGCCGCTTTCTTTAACCCAAAGCACGGGAACACGCAGCGTCCACGCCATCCTCTCCTTCGGTACTGCTGACGCAGAGAGCAGATCGAGGCGACCGTGGCCGGAACACCGCACTGTAGTTTTCTGCGAGATGGACGTCACTTTGGAGGAAAGCGTCTGTTAAATGACTAAATGTAACATATCGTAACACCCAGGAAACGTGCCTCCCGGACGTGGGGTCACTCAGTTTTTACCACGTTGTCTCAGCCGAGGTGAACCCAGCGCAGTGACATTCAAAGCACCTTCAACAAGGAGCGCAGGTTCAGCACGTTCTCATCATCCCTCGGCTCCCACACGGCCACCTAGAAGGGAGCGAGGACCTGAAAGAGGACAGCTCCTGGCATGAGGGAGTTATTTTGTCCAACCGTCAATCATTGGCTGACCGGGCCTCTTCCCTGCCAACTTTTCCACGTTTCCAAACTCTAAATCCCAACACTGGATCCATGGAGTGCTGGACAAAGCTGCAGACCCTGAAGGACTTCCCTGAAGGGCGCCGACACGGGCGCTCCCTCGAACCCGTTACATTATTCATTATTATTCATTATTCATTCATTAGCTTAGCGGTCACACCCCCCACTGCAGCAGCGTCCTTCGCCAGCTGTCTCGCTAGGCCCGAGGGCACCAATGCCGGCGCTCCCTTCAGGTTCAGGTGCTGTTTTTCTTCAACGGTGTCGCTTTAAGGTACAACGGCACAACTCTGGCTTCAGTTCCGCTCCACAGCGACGCTTTCCTGCTCCGCGAACGGACGACTAAGCGCCGGGTTCCGACCTGTGTCATTCGGGAGTTCCGAAGCTGCGGTCACACCCTTTCTGAGAATCCGGCCTTGCTGCTGAATGTGCGTCAACTTCTACCTGTCGCAACGTCACAGTGTAAGAGTCATGCGCACGCACACACACTCGCACACTCCTCTGCCGGGCCGCTGTGACGCGTGTGGTGGAACCTCCTGCTCTCAATACAGCGTATCCTGCAGTCAGTCCCTTTCTCTCTGCCACCTCCCGTCTCCAGATGTGTCCCGTTCGCCTGCTGTCGTGGAAACAAAGCGTTTTTGTTCCCCCCGTTTTCCAGAGCTCGCCTGTCAACGTGCGTGTCACTGAAAAGAGGTGTGTGTCCATGTCCTGCGCTACTCCGGTGCCACATTACACACCATCGTGGTGAGAGTAGGACAGGGGCTTGAGCTGCTGCCTTCGGACCCAAGGGTCACAGGTTTGATTCTCACCTCTAGCTGTAGTACCCTGGAGCAAGGTATTCACCCTAAACTGCTCCAGTAAAGTTACCCAGCCATATAAATTGGTGAATAATTACAAGTACTTTAACACTGTGAGTTACTCTGCTCCTTATTTGCGTAGGAGATTAGAGTGAGGACGGAGGAGTGTATAAGAACGTGGTACTCAAGGCTTTTGCAGACCGATAACCATGAGCCTCGAGCCGTTGACCCCTGCCAGGGCCACGGAGCAGCACTGAAACCCAGTGTGTGACATGTAACAGCCCCCGCACTACAGCAGGCATCACAGACACCGATAGCTCCGTTCACCTTAGTTCACTTTCTGCTCTTGGCAGCTGCAACTATTTTTAAATCTCCGTACAGAGCTGATGTACCTTGTTATCGCAATTTCCATCTCAGTCTTTTATAGAAATTTCTCTGCAGTGTTTACTTTATATTCATTTTCTCCTCAGCAGTGCCTCCGCTGGAATGTCTTGGCGCGCTGCCTGCCTATCGTGGAGAGAGAGTCGAACCCGCAGCAGAGGACGACTAGTAGCAGGTAGAGACCCAGGCTTACGATGTGGAAAGGCTGGGGTTTCATGGTGTGAAACATAGTAAGAAATGTTTGTTTGTGGGTATGACTTGTGTCAGTCATGGTTTTATATATATATCTATATAAAGAAAATAAATAATATATTATATATATACACAGCTCTAGACACTTTGACTGTGACCCAAACTGATATAACTGATATACATGAGTTTTTTTGCATCCCTTCGTGGCTGAAACACCACTTACAGTATGCATGTGTGTGTGTGTGTGTGTGTGTGTGTGTGTGTGTGTGTGTCTGTATGGACTTACTGTGTCGGTGCCACTTCTCCGAGTGTCGTCCTGTTTGCCGGAGCTCTCGCTGGGATTCAGGGTCAGTCGCATGCGACGGACTCTCCTCTGGACACACGGGAAAAAAAGCCTTGAGAAAACCTTCAGAAATCGAAGT
The DNA here is from genome assembly GCF_900964775.1 of Scleropages formosus. Classification (NCBI taxonomy): domain Eukaryota; kingdom Metazoa; phylum Chordata; class Actinopteri; order Osteoglossiformes; family Osteoglossidae; genus Scleropages; species Scleropages formosus. The sequence goes on from NC_041812.1 coordinate 30,129,349, forward strand.
GAACCCGTGCTCTGCTTCATGGCACAAAAATTCAATGTGCCGGTAATTTCTAAGAGAAAGAGCGATGATGATGACGACATTCAGTGATGTGAGATATCGACCTGGACCCTTCTTCCCATTTGCTTCTACTTTCCCTGGACATTCAAGGTCTTACGTACATCAGCCAATAAAAGTTTGACCTGTCGACCCCTTCAAGGGATCTCTACGCCAAAAGCCAAAGCAAGTGTTCATGGGAAATTGAACCATCTGGTGCACATGTGTATTTGGGGTTCTGAAATACACAAGAACATGTGGCACATGTACTCTTCACGCCCCCCCACCTCCAGCATTGTTCAGTTCACTGTTTGTTCTACACCAGTGAGACAATAAGCCTCATTGGCAGATGATCAAGATAAAAAATGATTGTGTCCAGCAGTGGTAATAAACCCTCGCGTTTAACTTTGCGCAAAAACCATCCCTTCTGAATTATAACAGAATAAAAAACTGGACAGTGCAGCAAACCAAAGAGTAATACTATTGTTTGGAAAATTTCAGATATTAAAACACTTTCTTCACATGAAAAAAAATATAGGCATGACTCTGATTGCTGGATTTTTCTGGAAAAAAGAAAACTGCAACCACAGACACGTTGCATTAAGTGACGAGGTGATCACAACCGATAACACACCCTGAGGCTTTTGTGTGTGTGTGTGTGTGTGTGTGTGTGTGTGTGCGCACTGCTAACACAAGCCCTCACTGGGGGTGAGTGTCCAGCAGCTCTCGCCAGCCTAGCTGTTCCCGGACGTCCACTTCTCAGTCTGGGACACAAGCAAAACCCTCTGACGAAACACACAGAACTTTGCTTAATGTCAAACTACGAGACCAGGTTGTGTGACACAGTATCAGTCCACTGCAGTTCACAGAAACAGTTTTCGGACGTCTCTCTCTCTCTCTCTCACACATTGGCTAAGAGGGAACCTTTAACCATCTGTCCAATGACACCACGTGCGGGGGGCTCTGCCTCTGAGCTCCTCGGCTCTCAGAACGGCCACATCATGGTAATAAACTGGTAAACAAACACACAAACGCACCACAGCATTCCCGCATCAATGCCTCCTCCACCCCACCCCAGGGGGTCTCCTACCTCTCTGGACCTGTCCTGGGTTTCGGTGGTCGTGGTGACCGTGCTCCAGCGGGAGCCGTAGCTCAGCATGGCTGCTCCGAGAGGCACGGCGGCTCTGGTCTGTTTTGCTCTACCTGGAACACACACACATGCTCAGGCTGTCGAGCGGGAGGGAGGGACCGAGGGGGAGGGAGATCTCTCAGTCGTGAGAGCTACGCAGCAGGATCCCTCCCCCCGCCGATACACAACAGCGTAACACCCACCCTGGCACTCCGCAGCTCCTGAATTCCGGTGCCACCCTGCGACTCGAGGCACCTTGACCGTGACACCCTCCGGTGGCGCCACACCCGGGCCGTAACCAGACAATCGGGAAGCGTCGCTGGGCCCTGTTCCACTCGACGCACCTGTTGGGCTGCGTTTCAGCTCCGTGATGGGGAATCCGCACGGGCGCCCATGGCTGCCAAAGGGCTCTCGCACCCGGCAGGAGGCGAGGCTGGTGTGAGATGCATCAGCTGAGGGACAGATTGCAGCCCGAGTTCAAAGGTCACCTCATGGCAGGTTGGCTCAGCCAGTGAAACAGCAAGGGGTGGCACTCATTAACATTGACTCAACACTTTCTGAGAAAGCGACTCACGCCGTTAAACGAGCCACACTTATTTACCCGTTTCCATGGCTGGGTGACTTTACTGGAACGGTGTAGGGTAAGTACCATGTTCCAGGGTACTACAGCTAGAGGTGGAATTCAAACTGTGACCTTTGGGTCCAAAGGCAGTCGCTCCAGCCACTACACTACCAGGTACCACATTTACTCCCGAGCGATTTGCCTCTCCTCCCGCGTTGTTCGTGACCTCCGTAAGGTCGCTGTCACCGTGCCGTCGTGACCATGTTCTTTCACTCGCTAAACACAGGGAAAGGGTTCGAAAAAGCGAAGACGGCTCAGGAGCTCTCAGAGTGCGGCCGCAGGAGCGCTGCGGAGTCTTCTGTGACAAGGAGTGCGTTGTCTCGAGTCGCACTGGGCTCCCACTCGACGCTGAGTGGGTGTCGCGCTATTTGCGAGCGCAGCAGGAATGTGTCACGCACAGCAGGGTTTCGTTCGCTCTCGTTCGCTCCAGCGGGGACGTGGATGTCGGGGCCGGAACCGTGTGAGAAAAACAGGACGGGGCACATGCCAGAGAGACAGACAGGACGCAGGGCTGCATTCTTGATGAGGACACACCCACCCCAGGTAGCTGTATGGGGGCCCAAGAGCACAATGGAGAACTATCGTCCCGAATGGCATCAAGACACCGAGAAATGCAAGCCTGCAGGACATGCAGACGAAAATGTGTGATTGTTTCATGAGCATGATTTTGGCCACATCTGACTATAAACAGGGCGAAGAGCCCGAAAGGATACCGCGCTCACCGGCAGTATTAGTGGCGCGAAAGTTATCCGTCCCGTCGAGTAAAACGTGCAGAAGAGGGACGGGAGAAGCTCGTTCGCAGAAGGGCGGTCGCAGTTCGCCTCCACCTCAAATCCCTGTTCAGGTTTATTCTCTCTGTTTCATAACCTGTCCGTGAAATAAACATCAGTATGAAGCGCCGTAAGGGGTGTTTAGCGTCATTCGCTCTCATTAAAATGTGCAAACCTGCCTCACAAGTGGAGCTGGGAGGACGAGAAACGCGCATTGTAATGTACCGGAGTAAAGGTGCTGCACCCACCTGGACAAGGGAATAACAAGAGTTTTATTGGGGGCTTCCTCAGTGGGGGGGGCACCGCGGTAGGACTGCGTGTTTGCGTCGGCCTCCTGGACTGTGCTGACCACCTGGGGTGGGCTCGGTGTAACGCCGTGCGTATCGCCTGATGTGTGCCAAGGGTCACTGCCCACAGTGGACGTGTCCTTCCGCCACGTCCAGTTTATATGGGGAAAACCGCCTGCTGTTCCAGGACCGAGGCTGAAGGGTGTGCTCTTGTCGCCGCACACTGACGCCATCACCACTGAAAGCTCCTGCCTGTCACATAGGAAACAGCCCTCTCTCAGGGCGTGAGCCCTTGTCGTGCGCTCGGTACATTCCGCGACGGAACCTGTCGCTTAGCGTTTGCCCTGCGTTATTGAAGGTTAAAGGCGTACATAGTTTCAGCAGCTCATTGTTGCTGTGCATGTTGTTTCACATCTGTGTGGTTTCTCATTTTTTCAGTTTCAAATCAGACCCCAGTGTTTCATGTTTTATAATATACAGAACTGTGCAACAGTCAGGGGGATGGACTAGTGTGGTGGCATGGTGGGTTTGGCCAGGTTCTGCTCTCTGGTGGGTCTGGGGTTCAAGTCCTACTTGGGGTGCCTTGTGATGGACTGGCATCCCATCCTGGGTGTGTCCCCTCACCCTGTGTTGCCAGGTTAGGCTCCGGTTTGCCACAATCCCCCTTGGGACAAGTGGTTTCAGACAATGTGTGTATGTGCTTTCTTTAACGACACACAAAACCCTTACTATAATATCGTAACTTTTTGAAAAAGCAATACTTGGAAATCTAAAATATGCTCTTTCCCACTGACACCAATGCAGAAGACATTAAGTAACTGTCTAAAACAAATATTTTTGTGAAACATCTAAGTGCCCAAGACTTTTGCACACTGCTGTATATTTCATGATATATTTACACACACACTGTCTGAAGCCACTACTCCCAAGTCAGGTTGTGGTGAACTGCAGCCTAAGCCGGCAGTGCAGGGCACAGGGGAGACACCCAGGACGGGACGCCAGTCCATCACAAGGCCCCCCAAGCAGGACTCGAACTCCAGACCCGTCACATGGCGTGCAGCGGCTGAACCCGCCATACCGCCGTACCCCCCTCTATGATATATTTATAATATTTCATTTTATATTGTGCACATATATATGTATATATACATACAGAAAAACACACACCCGATATACAGTATATTTATTTATTTTTTATTTTTTTGCAGACAGTGATGCAGTAGCTTTGTAAACAGATTGAAGCATAACTCTGAGAGTAAAGTTCAAAACAGAGCTCAAGGTAAAGAGCTTGTTTCTGGCAGCCTGGCCTTGGAGAGAGAGGTGTGTGTGACCTTACCGAGTGTGGAACCTCCTTCCTCCTTGCGCACTGGGTCACAGCCCAGCTAGACAAACAGTGTGTGGCGATAGCGTGCCCTGCAACGGCAACGACTTGTACAGGTAATTCAAAAACACACAAGTGTGTACGCAGCAGGACACACACGAGTGCAACACTGAACTGCGGGATGCTCTGTGAATGTGTTCATAGGTGTTTCCCTTGTCCAGTTAAAGCGTCCTGCAACACACAGGTGATGGTCCACAACAAACCAGGACCGCGGAGACAGAGACAGGGAGAAAGGTGGGGGGCAGAGGGAGCGAGACGCAGCGAGGAGACGGACGGCAGCAGGTGGAGTAAAGGTTACAGTTAAGAACGTGGATTCGAACCCCAGCTCCTGCTCCGGTGCCCTTGAACTTACCCTGCATCGGTAGAGTAATGACCTCACGGTATAATAAATGTCAGTAACTGTAACCATCTCGGTCCTGTACCCAAATAACGGAAGCTGCCTTGGACAAAGGTGTCAGATGAACGTTTAATACAATAAAACACTTGACCCTCAAATAAGGGGGTTCCGTAGGAGGAAAAGCCTCCACGATGTCTTATGAAAATATACTTTTTTCTTTCTTTTTCAGAAAGCTGCAGGTCACTTCCAGAGCGTACATGTAAATCCCAAATAAGAGCAGGTTCTCCTTCCCTTCTTACCTCCTCCCTTCCGCCGACAGCACGTCCTTCCACGGCGCAAATCCGCTGGAGGAGCACTCAGTCCCGACTCTCCCTCATTTATCGAGTGCCGCAGGCGGGGTCGCGGTGGTCCGGAGCCTATCCCGGAGGCCCAAGTCTACTTTGTGGAGTCCTGGGACGAGTTGCCCTTCGCATCACGGTGCAGACAATTTGGATTTCCCAGTTCACCCACAACACACGTCCTCGAACGGAGCCGGATTCGAACCTACGGCCGAAGAACGAGAACGTGTCCCAGAGCAAAAAGCTGTTCAATCCAACCATCGTCAACAAATGCTTGCCCTGAGCGGTGAACCGGAGCCTATCCCAGAAGCACAGGGATGAGGGGGGAGGAGAAACACTCAGGATGGGACAGCAGTCCATCACAGGGTACCTCAAGCAGGGCTCGAACCCCACACCCACCACCCAGCAGACACTGGCCAAACCCACTCTGCCACCACATGCCCCAATATCCATGCATGACTAGTTGGTTATTCACTCATTTATATATTTAGGAACTTGTTGCAGATGATTTTCGTTACAAATAGAAAATATTTCGCCGTTATCATTGTCACGTATAAAACACATTTTATTTTGCCATTGCAGTTAACTTCAGGTGACATATTTTGGGTCTGGGAAACGTCGCTTTTGCCGTAAGAAGCAACGGGATTTGGACTCCCTCACAACGGGATTCTCTGCTTTGGGGGTGTGATGTCACAGAACGAATTAAAGCCGTTATGCGAGGAATGGGTGTAACAGCGGGTGGTCAAGTTACACGTCTCCTTTCTTTTTATCTTCCTTCATACACATGATGAAGCCTGCCTATACCAAATACTGGCACACAAGTAGTATTTAATATCGATACAAATCGCAGCCAATATGATTTGCAATGCGATCTAAAAGTGACTCCTGCGGTTTGTGGGGAACTTGTCGAACTGACAGCGTGATCACTCCGCTGCACTGTGATAAATTACAGGCTAAACATTTGCATTTGGCCCTGAACACAGGAGAAGAAGCCATTAAATACGTTTAATCACATTCTAGGGTGTCTGTCGGAGACATGTAATGAGCAAGTACCGTCCCCAAGGTCACTGCTCCGTCTCTCTCTCTCTCTCACACACACACACACACACACACACACACACACACACACACACACACACACACACACACACACTCGTCTGTCATTTTTAGTGATACTTGTGAGTGGCGCTGTTTTACAGACTTGTCGCTAGATGGCAGCAAAGTATAAAAGCGTCACAAATGTGGACTCAATCCATCCATCCAACCATCCGTCCATCCATCCGTCTGTCCGCCCATCCAACTATTTGTCCATCCACCCATCCATCCATCCGTCCGTCTGTCTGTCCATCCGTCCATCCAACCGTCCGTCCAATCATCCGTCCGTCCGTCCGTCCATCTGCCCATCCATCCATCCATCCATCAACTGCTTGTCCAAATCAGGGTCATAGGGATGCAGAGCCTATCCTAGAAGCACTGGTCGTGAGGCGGATGGGGGTTACACCCTTGATGGTACACCAGTCCATTGCAGGGTAGCCACACACACTCGTGCAGCGGGCAATTTAGAGTCACCAATTCACCAGAACAGCGTGTCTTTGGACTGTGGGAGGAAACCAGAACACCCTGAAGGAAATCCACGCAGACATGATGAAAACAGTCAAACTCCACACAGACCGAGTGTGGATCGAACCCATGTTCTCTCGCACCACCCCATGTCCAATACAGTATTTCTGAATATTTCAAGTCATGGAATACCATAGGATAGACAGGGTGTGCCACATATTTATAATGAAATTACTCTCTCTAAATTATTCTAACTCCCTTAGAGATGGGAAACCCAGTGGCAGCAGCAGTTCATGTCTCCCGCTGAATAAGAGGAGGATAGGAACAAAAGGGACAAAAATGCCCAGAGGTCACACTTTTTATTAGAATTATTATTTATATTCCACTTCAAAATTCCTAACAAGGAAAAAGTCACACAGTAAATAAACTCTCCATCTGCAACAGAACTCAGCGTTCAAGCAAAACACCGGTCCAGACACGCTTGGACATCTTCAGCTTTTAACAAGAGCCGCATATATTTCTCCACTCAGATAAGTTATTTACTGAAGGGCACAACTCCTCAGTCAGTATGAGACACATAATTTACTCTCTTTCCCTGGTCCTATAGAGGAGACCAAAGGAGTTTGAGGACAGCATTGGTCAGCACACCGGTAGCTGGTTGACCACCAGCACCAAGTTTTGTCTCAAAAATATCTGATAGACACACCCGTAAGCACACAAATAAGCTACTTGTTTTGGACATCACACTGAACAATTTTTGAAATCAGCGGGATTCTGAGGATAACTTTATTTCCTTACTTCCTTAGCACACACGCTTTCTTTTAGTCACTTAGTGTAAAAGGTTTGCATTACCCATTTTAACAGGCCGATACTGTATTTGTACAGAGGCAGTTAGCTGCTGCTGCGGCCCACGTCTCCCCCAAAAGAAAAGCAAATGGTCCACATGACTGAAATGTGGTCATTAGGAACACAACTAGAACTAATGACTTTGTGGTTCTCAGAACGGCTGTAGGCTGGAGCATGTGGCACCACGTGACTCCGTGGCCTGGTGCTGTGTGAGGAATCGGAGAGGAAGGCAGTGACGCGACGTCCTTCCGGCGCTTTCGGCAAGGTCGTGTCCCCGGCGACCACGAGACAACCGGGCTCACAGAGGCGCGGTACATGGGTGTACCACATTGATCCAGCGAGTCTTACAGCCCCACCCGAAAACACAGCAGCGGGGATCTCGACGGTGTGTCATCTCATCAGCTATTGCTTTTACATCCTGAAAGATGCGAAAGAATTCCGCAAGATACACAACTGCCTGGGAAGCATGTTTGCTCATGTTTACACTTTTCTGCTTCGGAATGTTGAAGTCAACATGGGTGGTACTGACTGGCTGTCACACGGAACACAGGGAGCCGAGACGGCTGAACCCAAGTGCGGCGTTGTTCGTTAGATGTTGAGGGAAGAGGCAAGGTCTCAAAACCAGGGACGGGCGAAGGGTCGGTCGATCGGCGAACGGGACAGGAACGAGGATCCACGGACGTGGTCGGAAAACGAAGCAAGGAGTCAAAAACCGGAGATCGTGAACAGAGAATAGAGTAAGTGTGTGTGTGCGAAGTAATGCGAGGAAAGGCGGTTGTCCCGAACGAGATTCCGCAACGGTACGGGAGCTGAAGAGCGTCTTTATAGGGTGAGCGATTACTCAGGAGCTAGTGCGGAGTCAGGTGTTGTGGGCGTGGACATGACACTGGCTACTTCTTCAGGTCACATATTCATTTTATCGTGAGCAGGTGACATCACAGTCAGTATTGATGCGTCAAGGAATCCATATTTACCTCAAATATTTGAAACCCCAAAATACAGTTTTCTCTAAAGCAAACGGCTGAAAAATATTTTGCATTTTGGTTACTGGATGAAAAATGTTCACTTAAGCAGCGCGATGACAGCATTTAGAACATAAAAATTATTCCACTTCCCTTTGCTAATAAGTACAGAAACAAGACTACTAATTATATGCGGTTTAAAAAACATAAAAAAATTTACCGGTATATGCAAGACTAGAAAGAAACATCAAATATAATCCCTCATAATCATATTCCCTTAAAAACATTTGTCCTCAACACCTTAGTTTTTTTAACAATAAATAATAAAATGTCTAGTTTTGTTACATCCTCTTGCAAAAGAACGAAAGATATTTTTAAATTTAAAAAACATATGGCTCAATAAAATATTTGTGAATTATGTTAATGTTCGTGCTACGAAATGACAGTAACGAGGCGAGAATTAGTTCGCTGAGCTCAAAGCAGCGTTTGTCACCGTACAGCTGCCCTCCAGGCAAGTCGTGAAAAGGACGCCTGCGTCAGGCCTGAGACGAGGGCCAAAAGGCCACGGTCACTAGGGTTCCGCTGCTCTTCCACCGGTACCGAGTCCACGTCCAAAGCCACCGTTCGTCCAACAGCTCCACGGGACTCATTTGTTTCCCGAAGCAGAGTGGTAGTACGTGTCTCCATCGGTGCTCATGTCATCGTCGTCGTCATCGTCGTCGTCATCGAGGTCATCATTCAGGATTGGTGCAGAGGTACTCTTGCGCCTTAAGAAGGAAGAAGGGAGCTGTCGCTCAGGGAACTAAAGGCGTACAAACAGGTGAAAGGTACTCTGGCAGTACAGCCCAGGCCCTTTTCCACACCCGCGAGCTAATATCGGTATGTTAGCATTTCACGTTCACGTTGCAGAACACCTGCAGCTCTCCCCCCAATACTGTGTGTTTGCAAGCCCCAGCTTTCAAACGCTCAACCCCACCTCATCTCATTGCGAAGGGCCTTGATCTGGCTCTGGAGCTCCTCGTTTTGCTCCATCTGCTCCTCCAAGTCCCGCTGCAGCTTCTTCTTCCCGTGCTCCAGGCGTTCAATCTCCTCCTCCGCCTCGTCCATTTGCCTCTTAAGAGTCTTCAGGCGCAGGTTGAGCTGTGGTGAGTGCAGGGAGTGAGGAGCTAGAAACGTAGGCCATCGCAGTGGCCCCTGCCCCGGCCGAGTCCTCCAGGAATGCAGGGCCTGCTCGTTTTCTTACAAGCATCAGATTTATCAAGATGGAACACGCTGCTTAAAGCACCTGGACTGTAATTGAACCGTCAGTGGAACGAGATGAAAGCGGAAAACCCTGAGGAGTTCCCTGACCACAGACCTCTGAGAAGAAGCTTAGCTACTGTAGTTTAAGTGAAAAACTACCAGTAACTGTGGGAACGATCATGTTTTTCACTCACCTGGTCCTTCTGGTCCTGCAGAGATTTATGCTCATCATCCACATGTATCATCATTTCCTTCACCTTCCTCTCCAGCCGTCGGTTCGCCAGCTGCAGGTTGGCACGATCCCTGCCAAAAAATGGCACCTGGGTAAACGGCCCAGCAAAATAAAGCGCTCACGTTTCAAGAGCACGGCACAGCTTCCGGATGTGGTTTCCATAAACAGAACGAGCTTGCAGACAACTGGTCATTCTTCAGGAAAAACAGCCGTGCATGTGATCTGAACGCTGCAGGCCACACACAGCGCTGGGCAGACCCTCGAGCCAATACCTTGACTCCCCCTGCAGCTTCTCTTCCAGTTCCTGGATCCGATCTTCCAGCTGGGACACCATGCTGCCCTTGCTGGACTCCTGAGAGCACTCCAGACGAGCCACCCTGCTTTTCAGTTCTTTGTTCTGTGTGGGTTTGAGGTCCAAAGGGTGGCATTTTTAGATAAACTAGAGTGTACTTGTGTAGCTCACCTCTGTATCGTAAACTCTTGGTTTCCTCCAGGTTTCCTCCAAAACAATATACCCCCTTACACTTCCTTAATAAAAACAAACAAAACATCTTGAAAACCTCATGACTATGGTTGGGTTAGATAAAGCTGATTTTTCTTCCCGAGGTCTCAGAAAAATTCCCTTTTATTTCTTTTTATTGACCCTAAGAGAAATAAGTGACATTTTTCTCAAGAAGGAATCCTCGCTCTCTGTCCTCCAAGCAGTGCTGCATAGTGCATCATGCGGAGCTCTGGCTGGGGGGGGGACACACCCACCTGTCGTTCCAGCGTCATCTTGTCACATTCCAGCTCCTGCTTTGCTGCTCTCTCTTGAAGGAGATCGTTCCTGATCTGCTCTATCTGTAAATGGCATGTGGGGGGGAGGCTAAGAACCACGTGTACTCACCAAAAATACACACAGGTTTCACCTTGAGCTATACACACACTCAAGCTTCCGACAAAATTTTACTACTGCAAGACCCATGGTGGCGGGAGCTCCGTGTCCCAGTGTTTTCAGGTGAAAAAACTGTATGTGAGCGTCGAACGTACTGCAAGCAGGTAATACTGAAGGTTAATGAATCTCTAATAACGAGAACAACCTTTTAAAAACACCAAGAGGAATGTGCTGGATCTCTTCCACTCCTCAGGACAGAGGTCATCAGAAAGTCGGGTAGAAATCACCACCTAAATGTTAGCAATGGAATGCAATTTCCTCGAGAAGGTTCGACCCTGATTCGCGATACATACTATGAAAGTACTTGACTTTCAGTTATGTTCTGAATACATTATTTTAAACGGAGTTAAAAGCGCTCAACAAAAACTGTTTTAAAAACCTCTGCTTTAAGACATTGCATCTGTACGTCAAATATAAAAAAGGCTCTCGTCAATAAGACCGAGAACAATGAGCAGTGTTACAGAGGCTGCCCTGCAATGACATTGACCTCTGATCGATATGGGATATTTGGCTCTTGTACAGCGGTGAGAGTGAAGACACACACACACACACATTTTCAGAACTGCTTGTCCCATACAGGGTCACGGGGAGCTGGAGCCTACCCGGCAACACAGGGCGCAAGGCCGGAGGGGGAGGGGACACACCCAGGACGGGACGCCAGTCCGTTGCAAGGCACACCAAGCGGGACTCGAACCCCAGACCCACCGGAGAGCAGGACTGTGGTCCAACCCACTGCACCACCGCACCTCCTGTAGAGTGAAGACATTTCTGGGTGATACTGTCTGCCTATTAAGAGCTGGACGCAGCCCTGTTTGAAGAACGATAGTGTTGCTGCTCCACGCAGCCCAGCAGAGCTTGAGGGATCTGAGTCAGCAGATGGGAACAGGCGACAAAACGAATTAGCTTCAGGAGCGCCGGCAAGAACGAGGGGGTGGGGGGGTCTTCTCGCTCAGGCAGAGAGGTGCACCTGGTGCCAGGAGGGACGCAGGTGTTCCTCCTACTGCTGTGCTCGCTGATGGGTTCCTCTAAAGACCACCCAACCCCAGCTCACAAGTCAGCACTCCTTTGTTTCCTTGGTAACGCTGCCTGGACCAATCACGGCACTCCTGACTTGGATTCCTTCCTCTGTGCCGTGGGATTAAAAGGCAGCTTTTGGAATTCTCCTTTTTTTCCACATCACCTACGTCTATGTGCTTCCCCATAATGTCCTGGGGCCGATTCTCACTTTCCTACTCGCGTACGGAGCAACGCTGTGCCGGTGCTACAAAAAGTGCAGCGGGGGGGGGGAGCAACCAATTTGTTCATCTATCAGACGAACACGATCGGGTTGCCATGAAAACAGCGAACGTGTACATTTCTAAAGTTCTGACCTATGAACTGTATCCTCGGCAGAACGAAGCTTCGGCTGCACCGGATCTGACCGAGCGCCATTCGAAGCATTTCTCCTCCACTGTCTCAGTCGTACAGGACAGGCCCTACGACGTCAATGTTGTGGGACTCGACGGCTATACAGCTGAACTGCAGGAGGTTTCTCCACGAAACAGCAACACGACAACTGCACAGACTGAGGTTCACAAACAGAGATGGGCGGCAGCTTGCAGGCTTTAAGCTGGACGACTCCCCACAAGCGAGTCCTTGAGACAGTGCCTTACTTTGGAGATGCGAGAGCAAGCCATTTAGTGGCATCCTCTTAGCCAGCCTTGAAAACGTACTCCAGAATGAATGACAAAACCGAGGGCACAGGATCTGGACACAAGTTAAAGCACACAGGAGGATTCAATCATCGGAGTGGTTCTGTGCTTCCGGGTGAGAGCTGTCACGTCCACGCCCACAACGCAACCGACGGCACCCGATGATGCTCCTGCACCTGACTGATCACTCACCCTTTAAAAGACCCTCCTCAGTTCCCATACCTTTGCGGAATCTCGTCAGGGACAACCGCCCTTCTTCGTGACGCTTCGCTAGCTCTTGGTTCACGTTCTCCGGTTTTTGACCTCTTGCTCCGTTTCCCGACCACGTCTACGGATCCTCGTTCCTGTCCTGTTCGCCGCTCGACCGACCCTTCGCTAAGTCCCCTGACCTCGCTCATGGATCTTAGCTCTGACCCTGACCGCCGATCGACCGACCCTTCGCCTGTCCCCGACAACGAGAACTCGCCTCATCCCTCGACTCCGGACGAACGACGCTGCACTTGGGTCCAGCCGTCCCGGCTCGCTGTGTTTTGCGTGACAAGAGCCTTACTGCCGAACTACAGAACTAGTTTCCAGAGGCACATCTCCAAAACTCCATTTCAAACTACCTTACCTAAGCACAACGTCCATGACCTGAGACACATTTTCCTATTGGCTTAGCAGATGCAGATTATCTGGGGGAAATTACTTTTAGTGTATGACCAAAAATAACACTGATATTGTTAATTCTACTGAACTAAATTAGTCTCGGATGCATGGAGTTACACATGGGCTAAAACACCTGCTGGAAAAAAAGAAAAATGGAATGAAACCACTTCACATTTCCGCTCTCACACATGCTGGAGCGTATTTTCACACGGAAAGCCAGTTAGCAGGTGCCAGTTCTGAGCCGTTCGTGTGGGCAGTCGAGCAGGTTGTCAGATCAGCGAGATCACTCGACAGAATGAGGGCCCAGCTGCTTTTTTCACTGGACACCAGCCCCCAGCAAGTTACACTGCACAGTGTGTCTCTTCTGATGTCTGAGTTGACGTCTGGCTGGAGAGTAACAGACAACTGATTTCGGTCCACAGAGCAGGTTTTAACCCAGGAAACTGGGGGGTTGCGTGGGGCTCACCTGTTCCTTTCCACGCTCAAGCCTGTCCATCAAAAGGTCCCCATTGCTACGCTCCTCCTCCAAGTCCAGCTCCAGCTGGGAGATCCTGTCCTGGAAGACAAAAGGAAACGCTGCCTGTTTCACCACCGGCATCGCTGCAGTTTACAAAAGGATAACACGGCGGTCCTGCGAGATCTGGGAACAAAGTCACAGGTGTGTTTCACAATCTCCTTTTGCACAGCTAAGATGAAAACAATCCTCGCTTTTTTGACCTTTAAGGGCCTCATCATGTTCTGCGCTGTTTGGGGAAACATTTGGTTTCCATTTGTGATGTTTTGCTATAAGCAGAGTGGTCAACGACAGCGTCTGCTGTTCACATGTGGGACCCAGCTGAGCCCTTACTCCCCCTCGTTCACCGAATGGGAGACAGACGCTGAAGGACGCTGGCGGACGAGCTTTCGTCCTCAGCCGCGTCTTTGCTGCTCTCTGTTTTTTCAGGGATTCCTCTGCTGCGCGAGGGCTGCCTTTGGCACGTTTGTTGATTTTTCACATCTTGCTATGTTTGCGTCATCTACGCGGGTATTTCTGATATGGTCCAAGTATAACAATAATGACACGTGCAGCTGTCATATCACTTCCACGCACAGTACCTCCAGGAGCTTGATCCGCCTCGACCGGTCCTCCTTGGAGCGGGACTTGGCCTCCATTTCCAGCTCCAAGTCGTGCACCTGCTGTTCCAGGCTCTGCCCCCTCAGCTCCGCCCCCTCCCGCTCTTCTTTACACTGCCTCAGGTCCTCCTCCAGCCTGGACAGCTGCACCCCCGCATCGAAGCAAAGAGGAAAAATGCCTATTGAGGCCGAACGTATTCTCGACTCCGTTGCACTCGTACCCATCATCAGCGCTGCAGAGTTTACCTGAGCTCACATTTTCAACAGTTATTTGTGTATCATTTCCCTTTCAGTTTTCATCCACCACTGCAAACGATCTTCAGTTATTTTAGTAAATTACATTCATAATATGAGGGTACAGCACAAAGTAGAGTATATGCAAAGCGTAGATATTCTTGACAGCTCCCGAATATCTACTTTTAATTTTGTCTTTTGCCTTTCATAATTTCTTTCTAAAGCTGCTCCGCCAAGGGAGGGGACATGATAACATGCACAAACACGTTCAAATAAGACAAACACTACTGCTTCCTAATGTTGAAAAATACATGAAGCAGGGACAGCTGACAACGTAGCGGTTAGAGTCACTACCTCTGGATCCAATGCTTGCAGGTTTGATGCCCACCTCTGGCTGTAGAATCCCTGAGCAAGACACTTACTCTAAAATTACCCAGCTATTTAAATGGGCAAATAATTGTAACCTTAACATTGTAAGCCACTTTGGTGTCATCTAAATGATAAATGTGAACAGAAACCCTGTATGTCATCTCATGCTGGATATGTGGAGTGTACTCAGATATGTAAGCACTGTCATGCACAGCTTGCTAGTTGAGCAAATAATGATCACTTGGGCTTTACTACAGTAATAATGCAACTGAACTTCTTTAAATGTGAACCTGTATAAATGAAAGAATGTCATTCAAGAAAATTACTACAGCTGTGCTGTAGTAGGTAATACCGTCTAAAGAAATTAAGAGAAAATTACTGAGAATTTTGGGGCACCCCCTGCTGAAAACCACTTCACTGTAGTAACTGGAAAGTTCTCAAAACTGCCTGAAAACATAGGCAAATTTCAATAGTCTGGTATCAACAGCCCAAAAGAGAAAACATGCAGGGGTTAATTCATGTAATTGCACGTAATTTTTTTCTCTACATTCCAGCACTGAGACGGCAGGTACATTACACCACATTATGCATGTGGCTAGTATCAATCACGAACACAAAAGCTTTTATATATACGCGACAAGAACTGCTCCGCACAAAAGAGCCTACTTCTAACAGCACGTTCTCTTTCTTCGCTTTTAGCATTAACAGCAAGTTAACCATACACCAGGGAGCAACGTGAAGAACACTTAAACCAATTACTTATGTTTTTAAATCACTGGGGAGTGTCGGGCTTTCAGAGAGACTTCAGTGGCCTAGGAAAAATAGACCTCTGCTCTGATTTTCTATTTCCACGGACTTTGCCCAGAGCTCTGCCACCCAGGTTAATCCCTGTGTCGTCCAGGGGTTTATCTGGGCTGCTGAATCCAAGCAGCTGTGCCCCAGTGGTCAAGTATAGGGTGGGCTCAAGAGCGCGATGTGGCCCTGAGAAGGGCCCGCAGGCCGACGCACCTTCTCCTGCAGCCTGTCCAAAGCCTCCCGGGACTGCTCCAGCTCCGCAGCCTTGTCCCGCAGCTGCCTCTGCAGCTCCGCAAACTCTCTGCGCTTCCTCTCTTGCTGCTCGTCCATTTGCGCCTGCAGCTCGGACGTGGCTGTCTGCGAGGCCTCTGCCAGATGACACATCTGTGGGACAGAGGGCAGTGACTGGGCCTGCAGTGGTATACAAATGGGCTGTTTCACTAACCTCATCACCCCAAGTGGCTTCGATCAGTGGTGCTGCATTTCCTTAAGCTGGACACACACCACTGGCACAGGCTCAGCTCCGTCATCAGCCCTCCCCGCCTCCCTCTGTCCTTCTGTCCCCACTTGCCTCCTTCCGCAGCTTCTCCACGGTCCTGCTCAGAAACTGCCGCTCATCATCCACCTGATTCTTAGCCTTCTTGAGCTGCTCCTTTTGGATTCTCTCCTCTCTCAGCTGGTCACTGAGCTCCTTGTGCTGCTGCGTCACTTTGGTCAAGTCTTTCTGCAGAGCAGTGAAGAGTAATGACTTTTAAAATGTGTCCTGTTTGAATATTCATTTGCTGTAACCCTCAGGTGCCATCTCTGTCGATATTTAAATTATCCACTGAACCAATGAATTATGTGATGAAACAAAGTAAGTATTTAAAAAGGTTTATTTAAGGGTCATACTGTAGTTGGGAAGAACTACAGGGACAGGGCAGACGTCAGTTGACATCACTGACACAGCAAGCCTTTGTGACCTTGTGTGCCACCAGTATACCTGTATGTCTTCCAGCTGAGTGGTCAAAGCTGTGTTGGCACGGGTCAGCTCCTCCTCCTGCCCTTTCGCCTCCACTATGGACTCCTCCAGCTGCTCCTTCTCCTTCTGCAAAAGCACGCAGACATCAGCCGATCTACTCCAAGGCAGATTCCTCCAAACGCCCAGGAGATCACTTACCTGGGGTAAGAAAAGCAGTGTCTAGTATCAGTCAGCAGACTGATTTGGAGCTGCAACTTCGATTTCGCACAAGTTAATAACCGCGTACCGCACAGGCACGAATGAGCTAATCCTCCGGGTAACTAATGTGAGGAATGGCACGCGCTGCGGTTTACACCATGGGCTAAATCGGTAAAACGTGGTAAAAACAGATCGTGCTCCACAGACTCCGTGCAGCTGTGACCGCAGCCCTGATGTGACTCGCCTCCAGACGGGTCACGCGGTCACCGAGCAGGCTCTCTTTCAGCTTGGCCTCGTCGATGACGCGGTTCAGCTCGGCGATCGCGTTCTCCAGCTCCCGCTCTCGTTTGCGGAGCCGCTCACCCTCCTGCACCAGGTGCTCCGCACGGGCCTCCACCTCTGCCCGAGCTGCCTCCACGGCTGCCTTCTCCTGGGATGTGGTGGCATTGCGCTGGAGAGAGAAGCGATCAAACAGTCCTGAGCTGCAGGTCTAGTCCAACTACACCAGTCAGCGCTGGTATGCGAACGGTTTCCGAGGAAGTTTGAAAAAAGACACGCTCAAATGCATACGCACACACATGCACAGACAGATGACACCTGGAGGCATCTCTGACAGACTCCCTGACAGACAAAGGCTTCGGCACAGGCTACAGGTTGCACGCCACGCGACCTGGATCACATTCAGAGCTAAATGACAAGTGTCTGGAAGGAATCTGGAATATGAGCAGCCTCGCGACCAGTGATAAGATCGCATTTCTGCGGCTACGGCTGTCTCATCACAGACTAACTCATGCGGCTCTGTTTGTGTAGTCCTACTTCTTTGTATTCGCTTGAAACAATGACCGAGAGGAATTGTGCTTCCTCTAAGTTCTACAAAGAGAGTACCCCCTAAGGCCATTTCCCCGACTGTTTTCCTTTGTATAACAAAATGCTGAAAAAGAATGCAAAATGGCCAGTTTCGCAGTTCATGGTCCATGTGTGAAATGGAATGAACTGAGCAGGCGGCAGCGTGGAGTCATAAGGGAAATTAAAAGTAAACCTGGGGTCTTAAGGTCAAATTCCACTGGAGTTGCATGGGTGGTTCAGGGATCAGGCTTTCATTTCTGGCATCAGAGCAGGTTACCAACTGTTTGTGAAAACGCAGATATCTTTCACATCTACGGAATGCATAAATTTGCAATTTTCAGGTGATACCTTGCATTGCTATAATGTCAAGAACTGCAGCGCTCATGCAGCTGTAACAATGAGAAATGTTCCATGACGCTTCTGTCATAGACTGGAAGCCTTTTTTCGTACATGACTGCACGTGTGTCTCTAACCCACGGCCACGTTACATGCTACTACAGCAAGCTACTCATTAGCTGCTAAAAGATGGGCTTCTGTCTCCTTTGGAGAGTTCATAGTCCAGCCATTCCTCAAGTCTCAATTCGCCTTGAAGCAAGACCACACGACCCTTTCTTCAGGCTCCCCAGCATAAATGTAAAATACACACACACACACACACACACACACACACACACACACACACACACACACACACAGAGGATGAATCCACTTATCCCAAGCGAGGTCGTGGCGAACCGGAGCCTAACCCAGCAACACAGGGCGCAAGGCCTGAGGAGGAGGGGACACACCCAGGATGGGACACCAGTCCATCGCAAGGCACCCCAAACAGAACTCAAACCCCAGACCCACCAGAAAGCAGGACCCAGCCAAACCCACTGTACCACCACAACCCCCTAATGTACAATACACACACACATTTTCAGAACCGCTTGTCCCATACGGGGTCACGGGGAACCGGAGCCTACCCGGCAACACAGGGCGTAAGGCCAGAGGGGGAGGGGACACACCCAGGACGGGACGCCAGTCCGTCGCAAGGCACCCCAAGCGGGACTCGAACCCCAGACCCACGGGAGAGCAGGACTGCGGTCCAACCCACTGCGCCACCGCACCCCTTAATGTACAATAGTCTAATGTAAATACTCAGCACACACTGACAGATCATTAACCACGACCAGGCAACAGCACTCTTCTGGAGTAAAATCCCGTATCACTTCTTTCATTCTGATATTAGAAATTGATTTGAAGCCGTGCAGAAATGCCCGCTGAAGACTTAACCGAGCTTAACTTTTAAACAGCACTTCACCCCCTCCCAGTGCTGTCGAGGGCACGGCGAGGCCCGGTCGAAAGAGCTGAGCGTCAGCAACCCGGCTCTCTCGCTCTGCTCCTGGACTTCGTTCCCTTCAATGAGTGTAAAACAAAGTGGCTGAATTTGCGTACATCGCATGCCTACCGATAACCTACTGTGGGATGTTACCAAGAGGTGGGATGTCTGTGAAGCTGAGCCGGAAACCCATTTTACACACAGCGCTCGGAATGTCTGGGAATGGAAAGCAGTGCAATATTTGCGGGTCGAGCTCATTTTCGGAATGCGTCTCCATCGCCCCACCCCAGCACTGTCCCACTTTCAATTCTCGGACCTCTGGAGTCCCGCTCAGCCTTCTTCGCTCGTCGTCGGTGAAAACGAGGCCATGTCAGCGCAAAAAGCATCGTGGGAAGCATTGTCCACTGTGTTTGTTTTGTTTCATGAACCCCTCCCCCACGTTCCAAGCCCTATCGGCCCACTACGAAAGCCAGAACAATTGAGGAACACTGTTCCAAGGGCCATTGTGTGCTTTTCACTGTTTATTTATAGTTTAGCATTAACGGGCACTGTGTCCACTTGAAAAGAGTGACACGAGAAGCACGCTGAGACGTGGGCCAGTGGAAGGGCCCCACCCATGTGCCCTTGCGCATACACTCGAAGACTGGTTTGCGCTTGTAAATAAAGCCACTAAATAAAGCACCATTTAAAGGCCGTCAGTGGATTCCGCTATTGTACGCGTTGCTGTACACGAAAAACAATGGCCTCGCTCCACGCTGACTCACACCAGCTGCTCACAAGGACGATCACAAGGACAAGGACATTTCTGAGCAGTGGCTCCAGTGGGACAACACGGGGTCCCAGGGTATGAGGACACATGAAGGGGAAATGGGAGTCTCCCAATTCTGCAACGTCCTTCGACCCTGCATTGCAGACACAAGCTAAATTTTCAGAGCTTCCCTGAATATGAGCTTATTTTTGGCACAACATTTTCATTTTGCTCATCATCAGGTTCACAGACAGGACATGGACAAACTGAAACTTAAAAGAAATCAAAGCAAAGCGCAGAGTTTACAGATGCAACGAGAGCAACAAGGGAGAGCTCGGGTGCTTTACTTCGGTGTGTATGACATGTGTGCTACTCATACTTATCGCTGTTCGCCGAACACCCCATCTGACCTCGAACAAGTCTTGGCACACAGAGCCAAGACAGAGATCTGCCGGACATCAACGCCACCCTCCTCTGAAACAAAAGGTGCTCAGTCCTGAGATGACTCACTGAAAGGCTCTTGGAAATAAGTGCTGTGCTGGACACATGCTGACTTCTCTCGAGTCCCTGCTCTCCTTAAAACACAGCACAGAAGACCAGTCCGCTCAAGTTCAAACTGAAGCACTTTAATGTGAATCGAAAGGCCATTTCCATCACAGAAATCTGCATGAAGCACTTCGGATACGACGGTGTGAACCGAATCCGCGCATCCGTCACCGTGGGGGTTTCGAGAAGAAACGAGGAAGGCTTCAAAAGGCCAAGGAAACACATGCTCTTAAAACAACATAAACATTCCGACCCTGGATGTGCGAGCAAGAGGTTATAACATCATATAATAAGCAGCGAATTCCATCAGAACTTTGCACAGAGAAAAAAAAGGAAAGGCAAACCAATAGCGCTCATTGTCTTCCTCTGTTGAGAGACGGATTCTGAGAGGAGCCCCCAAGTCGATGACCCACGGACTGTCTGATAATCTGGACGAGGTCCACTGACCGGTCTGCAGCTGACGTTGGAAAAGCGAGTGTCAAGTTCAGACCGGACAAACGGGACAGACATAACCTGCCCCTTGAACCAATAATACCCACCCATAATGTGAGCAGGGGATCGTTGGATGTCCACTCAGCAGAAGAACATGGCTCCCAGTACTTTTCAGCAGCATGGCCCCTGCTTTCACCACAGCTGCTTTAAAATCTAAAATCTCTAATATTTTGCCCTCACAGACATCCCACCTCTTGGTAACATCCCACAGTAGGTTATCGGTAAGCCTGCAAACTTTCACCTGCACCTCAGAGCTCAGAAGGCTTTATCGCCAGTACACAGCACACTGGAACTGGATGATATACGAGATAAGTTCCAAGACGGTGAAGGAGGTCTCGTATATTATACATCTGTGGGGTCTGCACAAATTAAAAGCCCACCCGCAGCACTAATTCCACCCGCCCATCTCTGCTCCGCTGGCAACCGCTAGAGTCACAACTGCCCACAAGCTCGTTGGCACTGACGAGCTCTGGTTGCGCCAAGCTGCAGCCCAGGAGAACAATGGAGATGAGAGTCGAGGCCAACGGCACGGGCTGCTTTCAGTGAAACGTGGCTGTCACGCAGCACAGAGGATGGTCCGTCACGCACGCAAAAAGGGAGCGCTGCGCCAAGAGACACGAAGAGCGAACGGCCTTCGGTGCTCGATCAACGCTCACGCGCCCTCTACGCGCTCCGACTTTACCGCTGCGCTCTCGTCTTTCCTATGGAGACACGTTCGTTCCTGAATACCGACCTGAATAGCGAGCCTGTTGTACCATCAGAGGCTGAGCTCAGACAGGAGGATGCACTGGAATACACAACTATTAGCTGACTTGCCAGCGCAAACGCTGCACGCGTGACACGTGAGGGAAAGAAATGTCGATGGCAGCGCTCGCTCTCAGACACAAAGCAGAGCGCTTCGCACATGCCTTTGCACCCCAAACAAATGCCTTAAAAACCTCTACGGTACAAGTTCCGCTCTGTAATCAGAACACGTGGCGTCGAAGCAAGAGGATCCTCGGGGCAAGTTTCCCATGAGAAAGTGATGATGGGAGGATGGGTCACAGCACTGCTGAGTGTGCTGTTTCCGCTGTGTTGCTGCTGTAAACCTAAGCTGTGGTGAGAACCTTGCCACCATGGTTACTCTTTAACAACCTGCCGCTTCGAGCCCTTTGCGCATGTCCACGGCGTGGCTCCCGATGCACCGCTAGTGTAAATGTCACATCGCTAACACTTGCCAGCCAAGCGGTGAAAGACGGAGGCGCTCTTTTGCCTGCAACTGTATGCGTTCTCGTAACGGTTGCTGTCAGACTCTTGAGTGAGGCGCTTAACCCTCTTAAATGCTTCGGAGCTTATCCAGTCATGCAAATGCAGAAAAAGACGAGGCTGCACAAGATGTTCTGACGCGGTCTGCTGGTTGCTATCCAAATGTAAACAAGAATCAACAAGCAGTGAAATATGGACTAGATGATGAGGCAAATGGAAATCAAGAAATACCTCCGACTTCTCTCATTGCTGTGCGCTATGCAGCTTTTACGTGCAAGCATCGCTACGTTGTTCCCTTTCCCTCACTTTATTTTAAATAAGGGCAAAATTTTCTCCGTTTAGCCTATATCCACATACAGTTCCGCAAATCTTTCAGGAAGAAGTCGAGGAAAAAACAAAAAAAGAACTCTGAATTCCAACTCCAGACTGAGAATACTTTTGATGAAGAGGAGACAAGTTGAAAGTCTGCGCTCACGTAATACTCTTTCTGTACTGTTCTCTGTGATGTACACGGCTTTGGAGAAAAGGGTCACTTAAGTGAATAAATGAAAGTGTGGCAAGACTGCAAACAGAAACAATGGAAAATTGATGGAAATTCAGATGAATCACAGAAATGTGCAATGAAAGATGTTTCTGGAGAATTATAACGACGGTGGACTTTGTTCAGAAGCCAAAGAATTTACTGTCTTCGGGAGGACACGAAAGTCACATTTCAATAGATGAACAGGCCTGTCATGATGCTCACTAACAATAAGAGCAATCTGTGGGATGAGTGGCCTGCCTCACTCCCTCACCCGTTTGGCCTCCTGCAGAGCCACTTGCAGCTTGTGCACCTCCTGCTCGTACCGCGCCCTCAGCGTGTCCACCTCCTTGTCGTGGGTGGCCACCTCCTCCTTCAGTGCCCCCTTCAGGGCGATCAGCTCACGCTCCCGCCTCCGCAACACTTCATCCTGGTCCTCCTTGGACTGCAGCACCTCCTGGAAGTCCAGCTTCATCAGCAGAAGGTCCTACGAGACAAATTGTGGACAGGACAGATCTCACCTTATCTGAGTCACATTTACGCAAAGCTTCCGAAACTCACGTGAAGCCATTGCTGTATACTTTTTGTTCGAAAACTTGAATGAATGATTCTTACATTTCCGGGAAATGAGGTGAAAAAAACAACTGGCTATGTATGCTGCTCAGGGGTGGAAAAGTCCTGCCTGAAACTTCAAACTCTAAGCTTTACATCAAAACCTTCCTGCTGCTCTGTCACCAACACATCACGTCCTTCTTAGTGGACGTTCTGTGACCACAGCCAGGACCGGGAACACTCGGAGCAGCTTAGTGAACACCCAACGGAAGGTAGCCACCTAGGAGAACCGCATCTTCTCACAGCTCCGAGGAAAGCGCACCTCAAGCATGGCATCCTTCACCCCACTGTCGATCACGGCCCTCTTAGCACCGTCCAGCTCGTCGTGCATTTCTGACAGCTGCTCCTGCAGGTCTTTCACCTCCGTCTGGGACTGATCCCTCTCCGTCTTTACCTGGCGGAGCCTGATGGGACAAAGGACACACTCAGTACTTCTGTACACTGCCAACACAGCAAACCGCTAACACACACTACACCGTTGTGTAATAATGCAATAAGGCAATAATGCAGCTCGGTATGGACAGTGGTTATCCGTACAGAAAAAACATAACCGGAGAGGTCATGCCAGCACAGTGTGAAGACAAGCAGCGCATTCGACGTTCAACAGCAGTTAGCTGAGTATACCTGCAAACCGTGCTTGTTACATTTGTTACAGCGCTAAACAGCCTTACTCCTCTGTGGTTTTACGCAGCTCCTCCTCTGCCCTGGACAGCTGCTCCCTGAGCTCTGCACTCTCCTGCTGGCTCTTGGCCAGTTCTGTCTGCATGTTCTCCCTGTCCGCAGCGGCCTTGTCCTGGGCCGCCACCATAGCGACCAGCTTCTGCAGAGCACAACAATCACAGCTGAGGAAAACACAGAGCAGACCTGCACAGGACTATGCAAGTGTACAGTGACAGAGGCCTCCCTCCGGCACTCTCACACACACACACACGTACACATACACACACACTCTCTGAAGCCACTTATCCCAAGCGGGGTCATGGCGAGCCAGAGCCTAACCTGGCAACACAGGGTGCAAGGCCGGAGGAGGAGGGGACACACCCAGGACGGGACGCCAGTCCGTCGCAAGGCACCCCAAGCGGGACTCGAACCCCAGACCCACCGGAGAGCAGGACCCGGCCAAACCTGCTGCACCACCGCACCCTTTCCTCCAACACTCAGAAACATTTCAGAACCGCTTGTCCCATACGGGTCACGGGGAACCGGAGCCTACCCGGCAACACAGGGCGTAAACACTCAGAAACATTATTTAAAAATTCTTTTGCCATTAAGTTCTTTTTCTATTCCCCTGCCAACGTATATTCTTCCAGTAGAGTTGACAGTAACTCCCTGCAACGTGAAGAGCAACTCTTCTGAACTTTCAGTGACATTGTACCTTTTACACTGAACTGCTAGCCTAAGGGCCTGCAATAAAAGTAAAAAGCAGGTAGCAAAGACATTTACATTTATCTGATGTGTTTCTCCAAAGTGACTTACTATGTTAAGGCATTTACAATTATTTCCCTACTCATACAGCTGGGTAACTATTACTGCAACAGTTTAGAGTAAGCACCTTGCTCTAGGACACTACAGTAGGAGGTGGGATTTGAACCTATGACTCTTGGGCCAAAGACAGCCGCTCTAATAACTACGCAACCAGGTCCCCATGCACTATTAAGAATGATAATCTTAAATTAATACAAGATCATTATCACCATGACAAATGTTACGGTTAATTTCCAGCCCATCGCAAGTCATAGGTGCGTCCCAAGGGTTCGAGAGCCTAGGTGAGCACAGTATCTCCTTGCTGTCGTACTACCTCGGTCTCCTCCTCCAGCTGTTTCCGCAGCTCTGCGGCGCTCCTCTCCAGCATCTCCTTCTGAGTCTGCAGCTCCCTCAGCTCCCTCAGCTCCGCGGTCGTGTCAGCAGACTGCCGGCACACGAAGCAGAACCTTGTTCATAGCACAGTACCAGACACAAGCCTTTCCATCGCTGCTTCATGCACTGACTCATCCCAGGTGTAAAAGCAAACTGCGGAAGCCGCTCAGTTCCTGCAGACTCAGCTGCCTGATTTTGCACAGTTTGTTTTGCGAAGAAACTCTAGTTTGTCAGTCACACAAATCCTCAACATTTTACTTGTAGAACTGTCTCTTCTGCACACTTGAAACATTTTTAAATGGCTACAGTCGGTCATGTGGAAAAGTGCTGTCTCCACATTTCAACGCTTGGATTCTTCAACGTGGAGCTCGCCACCTGAGCTACAAGAAAGTCTCACTTGGGTGTTCCGTGCTGCCCTGGACTTCAGTGTCTGGATCTTCTCAAAGACAAGGTTGACCTTCCTCTTGGTGGTGTCATCGTTGTCTGAGCTCCTGCGAACATCACAGAAAAAGGTGCGCTTGCAAACGGGGCTACTTTAGAACGTCTGCCTTTACGTTTATTGATCTCCAACATTTTTCTCCAAATCGCAGGATCAAAGTACATTCAGCACCAAAGGGCTTCAGAAAAAGACAATCTCGACTGCTCTATCTTCCAGCTGTAAGAGCTATTCTTAATGTAGGTGGCCCACCACATAGGATCTCCAACACGAATGAATAGAGCACACAGTAAAAAACGTGACCGAAGTGTGTACATCGTTCCGCCCCGGATTCTTTGTTCCAAAGCGACAGAACTTACGGTCTTCGTGTGGACGTCAAAGTCACGTTTCACGCAATAAAAAGCCCTACGCTCCTCAGTGTGGGGGTGAGGGAGCGATAGAGAGAATCCAGTGGTCCAAAGCTCAACCTGTCACAGCCCAGGAGCACAAACACCACCGCTTCTCTCATAATCTGTCCTTCCCAAATAAGTGTGTGTAAATGTTTACTTGTGACCTGATCACAGTTGCAGGTACGCCTGTTACCCATACTTCGGTTAAAACGACCAGTTTACATATGTGCTTTATAACCATGCCAATGCATACCGCATAAAACTATTGTTAAATGGCATGTGAACAGCTGCAACCAAAGTGGAAAAACCGCTGCAGCCAGCTGGACTTTGCCGCATGTTCCCAGAATATTTCAAGCCGACCAGTCAGACGGCTGACCCGCACTGTTCCACGGGTGTATGTCACTTCATGAAACTGTTAATGACCAACTAAACACAGGCGTGTGTCCTACATTTACACACTGTCTCCAGTTCATAATGGATGCTGTAGATACCCAAACCTGCGTGGGGACAGCTGGTAGTATAGTGTTTGGAGGTACTGCCTTTGAACCCAAAGGTTGCCGCTTCAATTCCTACCTCTGGCTTGTAGTACCCTGAATTACTCCACTAATGTTATCCAGCTGTATAAATGGGTAAACAGTTGTAAGTTGCTCTGGAAATAGGTGTCAGGTACAAGAATATGTAAATGTGTGGCTGACCAGAATTTCTGTGACCCCCATCCAACCCCTTGATTTCATATCTACTGAGATAAAAATGTACTTACCCATCCTTTAGGTAATTAAATAATATCTGTTTTGCCGTCTCTTCGTTCGTTTGTTGTGAGAGCTCCTGCTGACCTTTCAAGAGATCAGGGGTCACCTGGGCAAATCAACAACATATTCATTGCAATAACATGAAAAGTGTCTCACAGCGCATCTCGCAGCAAGCAGCATTAACGTGATAAAAGTGAGGAACCTTCATGCCATCACTGTGCCCCCCACCACCCACCCCCAGCACAGCCTTAGAAGAATTAGGCTGCTGACCTGAACATTTCTTTCAGCGCTTGTCTTCTTGTGGTTTTCCACAGGGGCCTTGGACAACGACGTTGTTGCCATGCTTGTTAGAACTTTCACAGTTCGTGAAGACGTCTCTCCATCCCCACCACCAACCTCTGCTAACGTGGTGGAGGACTTGCTCAGTAATTTCCTGGAGCTCAGCAATGAGGTTTTTGCTACGGAAACACTGCCTTGTGGAGAAGTAGAGCCACTGCTGTCTTGTGAGGAAGCCCCGGTGCCGACGTTGCCTCGGACAGAAACGGGGCTGCGGGGGGTCTCCGAGTTCTCGGGGTCAGAAGGTGGCACCCCATTCCGGTGTTTCGACTCCGAGGGGAGCAGCCGGCACTCACCGGAGCTGATTTTGCTGACCCGGTCCGGCCAGTCTGCCTTCCCCCTCGGGCCGAAGGGTAAGGCACTGTCGACACTGCGGGACCGCTTGCGCTCTTCGGCGCCGATGCGGTTCCGCCGGCCCGCCCGACCTCTGCGCTGCTGGCCATCCCTGCTGTCAAACTTGCTGATGAGCTCATCCACGCTGGGGATGGAGCCGGTGTCTATGTCGCGGCCCGTCCCTGGCAAGAAAGGGATGTAGCGTCGGTTCTCGTGCCGATTGATCGTGTCTGCGTACAGCGCCTCCTGCAGGTATGTACAAGGAGGCCTGGTCGTGCCGCAGGAAGGGGGTAACTGAAGCACAGGGCCACTGGAGCCGTGCCGGCGCAGGGGCAACACGTCAGGCTCATGCCGACCGCGCTCCAGGCTGGAACTGGAGCTGCTGCTGGCGGTGCTCAGAGACCTGGTGGGGAACGTCCGGGAGACCTCTCTAGCAGGTGAGGGCTGCAGCCGGTCTTCATCTAGGTGTGCGGCTGCATCGGGTGAGCCTGGAGAGCGCGTGCGAGGGAGCAGTGGAGAGGTGGCTCTGGGCAGTGAACACCTGTAGACGTCCCCAGGCTCAGCCAGCGAGGCTGGCCGGCGTCGGGGAGCGTGGCAGCGCTCCAGACTCAGTGTGTTGTTCTCGGGGTCGTAGGGCATGAGCAGCTCTGGATACATCTGGAAGTTCAGCAGGGTCTTCTGCATCTGCTTCTGGGACCGGTACTCTGCGAACGGGTCGTCCGTGTGCGATGCCCCGCCGAGCCCTCGGAAGTCGTACTCGTCGTAGCTGTCGAGGAAGGAGCTGTTTGGCACCCCGTTACCGGTGGGTTCTCCGTGGTTAAGGCACTCCGCGCTCTGCTTGTTCAGGACAACAAACGGTTGTCCGTCAATGCCCTGGACACGGACGCTGAGGCCGT
Source organism: Scleropages formosus (assembly GCF_900964775.1). NCBI lineage: Eukaryota > Metazoa > Chordata > Actinopteri > Osteoglossiformes > Osteoglossidae > Scleropages > Scleropages formosus. Next base: position 30,157,357 of record NC_041812.1, read on the forward strand.
AAGAGCCTGTCACGATGCTCTGCGCTGCGTTTGGGCGCTCAGCATCCCCAAGTCGACCGCCTGGAATGCTGCCAACTTTGTGGGATGCCATTGGTGTAGAAAATAAGAATCGAAATCCCTCTTCTTGGACAGCGTTCACGGCTGCAAACAAGAGCATAATCTCATTGTGGGTCAGAAACAAGATGCCGCCTGATCTGATGACTTTTCCATAAATGTTCTACGACTCGGAGGCTAACGCAACTTTCAAGAGCGTGAACTTTTGCTTATGTCTGCTACTTTAGTCACTCTTAAGCTCCGAACGATTTGTTTGTTCATCTAGCCATTTAAACCGCAAACAACACTTTCCTGGGAAAAACACTCCAGACACTGAAAGGAGGGTGACACCATGCTGGACCAAAATCTCTTTAAATAATACATGCTACCAGCTCATCCAAGGAAGGAAAACACAAGAGCGGTACAATACCGTGGTATCCTTCAGGTGAAACAACAAAGGCACAAAGCACACAAAATACAAGAGGAACTACATGTGGTCAAGTTGTTAAAAAAAAAAAGTTTTACTGGCAAAACTGAACATGGCGTACAATGCACACGCACACACACCTATCCAGACATGGTGCATGAACGTGCCTGTTGAACTATCGCACACTAATCCTCACTGCAGCTCCGTGTGGCTTGGAGCATCTCCCGGGCACCGCATGTGGGGGAACTTCAACTCCGGGCCCAACAAACAGGTCCAACCAGAATGACAGCAATACAGCTGAGGAATTTCTAATTTGAAAGTTTGAGGAAGTGGGGTGTGTGTGTGTGTTTTGGAGGGTGATGAATGTGTTAATGAGGACCCTAAAAGAACCTCAAGCTTGATTTGCCCATTCAGCCTTTTCCTACCATTGTTTCTGTGACAGTAGCTTCCCACTGTGGGGGGTCTATTCCCCTTGATCCCGAAAACATCTGCTGAACCTGCGAAGATTTGGTCTACTTACTGAATGAGTATGTCAAGGTGGAGGAATCAGGAACAATTTTCAAAAACTTTAACTGTGCTGCATACTTTGTTTTGATCGGTTTCTCAAGCCAGTCCAAGCAGGTTTTGTGAAGTTGAACAAAGACGTCAGACGAATGTACAGTATAAACGTATGAATCCACTGAACGACACAGTGACAAAAGACTCCCTCCAAGCAAATGTGTGAACAGAGGGCAGCAGGTAACCATAGTGATGTGGAGCAAAACCATAGATGACCTTTAACATAATCATGTTTTCACATAAGTGGTTCTGAATACATGGAGTTGATGGTAAATCTTGACAGTTAACTATGTCTGCGAAATCAAACCAAACCAAACCAAATCAAATCTAATCTAATCTACGTATCTATGAGGAATACAATGCTTTATGATGTCCTGATATAAATTCACATTATTTCAGTGGACATGGATTCATCCTTACAATTCCACTGTCACCCACTATCACTGCAGTGAAGGCACCTGTGAATCCAGTGGAATACCAGACTGTACAGTGAACCTGACCACTGGAATATCGAACAGTACGGTGAACCTGACTGCTGGAACACGGAACAGTACAGTGAATCTGACCACTGAAACGCCGGTACAGTGAACCTGACCGTTGGAAGGCCGGACAGTATAATGAACCTTACTACTGGAATATCGAACAGTACAGTAAACCTGACCACTGGAAGGCCAGACAGTACAGTGAACCTGATGACTGGAACATCGAACAGTATAGTGAAACTGACCACTGGAGTAACGAACAGTACAGTGAGACTGACCACTGGAATACCGGACAGCACAGTAAACCTGACCATTGGAAGATCGAACAGTACAGTGAACCTGACCAGTGGAAGGCTGGACAGTACAGTGAGCCTCACCGCTGGAACGCCGGACAGTACTGTAGAGTGAACCTGACCACTGGTACGCCGGTACAGTGAACCTGACCGTTGAAAGGCCAGACAGTATAATAATGAACCTGACTACTGGAATATCGAACAGTACAGTGAACCTGACCACTGGAAGGCCGCACACAGTACAGTGAACCTGACAACAAAGCAGAGAGAGAGAACACAATGGGCGCACTGAGTTCGCGCACCACATCATGATCCGACACCGACGTTCGTCCGCGGCCCTGAATCTGTGGCACTGGACACTCAGTGTGTGTGTTCTTCGCGCGTTGTTTTTTTTTTTTTTTTTTGCTCTTTCTTTTTTCTTTTTCTGTACCTTATTGAAATCCCATCTCGGCTTCGTTTCGTCAACATCCCCCTCCCGTTCACCTGAGGAGCGCAGCGGACTCAGACACTAACGAGGCTCCGCTACAATTCCGAACACACCGCTCCAGGTGATGCGCGCGCACGCCACCATTACCATATCGCACGCGCTGCGAAGGTGACACTCGGCACGAGGGGAAGCCGCTGCACCGACAGACTAGTCTGAGCGCGACGGACCTCGGCGGTGAGGGGCGGCAGCGGCGCAAAGAAACACGCGAACTGCGGCAAAGTTTCTCCACAAAACTGCACATTTACCACACATTTACCGCGAACACGTCGAAATACCAGTGTAAACACGCGAGTGTCACTGGAAAGGGAGCTCTCTGAGGTTGCGGACACATCGCCGCGCCTTCTTTCCTTCTTCCTCGGGACACTTTTTTTTTACCTCAGCCTCAGGTGGACGAGACCCAAAAGAATATTAGCGGTGTAATATTTTACTTGGACAGGTGTAGCGGCAGAAACGCGCACACACACACACACACACACACACACACACACACACACACACACAGTAGAGTAACACAGAAAACAAGTGAGAATTGAATTTCAATTGAATTGAATTCAATTCAATTTTCATTTCAATTTGAAATGTCAAATGACCACGCTAGTACTTGAATCCAGATTTAACGTTAATAATTACGATATTAATGCGTTAAATTGCGTTGCTATAGGAAATTCTATGCTACAGTTTTCCTGGGATAACTTATAATTATTTATTAACGTTATTATAACCCAGCGGTGCTTCGTCGGAGCGAAACTGGAAACTGTAAAAAAGAAAAAAAGAAAAAAAAAAAAAAAAAAACTGTGAGCACGCTGAGAAATCATGACAGCCGCTGTGCCACAGGAGAGGTAAAAGAGGAGACGTAACTTACCACTGCTTTACCCTGGTCGGTGAAAGTTCCAGCAGCGGCGGTTTGCTGCGCGCACACAGACGCTCATTCTTCGGCGCCGCGTGAGGTCACACTTGTTGCGGACCGTGCGCGCGACGACACGAGGCGCCTGGAGCTCCAGGCAACGCGCCCCTCCCCCTCCTCCTCCTCCTCCTCCTCCTCCTCCCCCCCCGCATCCATTCATCCGCGTGCTGGTAACGATTGGTGGTCCTTCACTTTCAAAGTGGCCCGAAGAACGCGGTCCGTATGAAGGATAAAGTGGAATTTACTCTCGATCGGAGGTCACTGTACAGATACGGAGACGTACTGTGTGATCATTATGTGATGATATAAGCATCAGATCTGATCCTTCCTCGCGTTCATATTTTTTGCGTATAATGATAATGTAACACTGGTCCAGCGTCGCGGGTGGGTGGGTTTTAACATCAGTTCCATCACCAGGCACCGCTGGACCAGGACCGCGTTGATTTTACCTGAGCACACTGGTCAGGAAGAACATGGTCAGCAGTATCAGTATACAAAGTATCTACAAGAACATGACAAAAATCCGCTATAAAAGTAATTCGTCAGGCGACGTGAATTATTTCAGACGTTTTTGTTCTTTATTCTGGAGGAAAAATAACAGGAGGCGGGAGAGTGAAACAGAAACTGAAAACAAGAAAAGTAAGTTTGAGCTTAAGGAGAACGCACACATTGTCACGTGACAAACATTTAAATCGATATGGGAGCGCTCGCGTGCTCGGCGGACCCCCAAAGTGGATCGTTCGTCCGTCGGCGGCGCGCTTCCCGGCCCTTGTGTCGATGGCGCCATCTGGTGTTCATTAGCAGCCGTACAGTTACAACTGATTCCAGTCATACAAAAGCTACAGAAAACTAGACATCGTTCGTGTAGTCATTTTTTTAAAAAAAGACTAATTGTTGTAATTATTGATTTTTCACGGCAATTATGATTTTCACATGTAATTACAATTTCCAAATTTGGTCACGTGTAGATGCTATACTATGGGTACACGAATGTCATGTAATGTTACCATAAGCATGCCATCTATCTTGCTTGTACTGGTATCTATTTTCCCCTCGCGGCTCTTAATATATATATATTAGAGATATATATATATATATATATATATATATATATATATACACACACACACACACACACACGTCTCTGGAAGTCTGGTATTTCTGCACATAATGTTAGTGCAACCCATGTTATGGAAAAAGCACAAAATCTGAACAAGAAAAAAGTTTATTACTACAGTTCTAACAAACTTACCTTTTTTTTTTTTTTTTTTTTTTTACAGACATTGTAAATTTATGCAATCTCCTTCGGAGTTAAACTTCTGATCGATCCAAAGCTCTTCAGCGAATACAAAGAAACGGACCAGGGTGCCACTGAAGGGCATCGGGTTGGGCTCAAAATACCACTGACTTTTTACAGCTATAACTCATATGAACACCCTTCTCCTGAAGGCAAATAAAACAAAAGATAAATGACACAATGTAGTGCAAAAACAAGATCAGTGTATTGGTTTTAAACCCTCCCCAAAGTTTTGAATTTCAATAAATTACTTTTCATGATGTGACCTTGTAAAACACAAGCAACTGTGAGGCAGGCTGGCGTCCTGTCCAGGGTGTCCCTGCCCTGCGTGCCCAGGATACATTCTGGACCACCGTGACCCTGCATTAGTCGAACTGTTATTGATTACATCTGTTTTTAATGGGACTCCCCAGGAATTAAATTCTTCAGAAGAGATACGATAAACGGCCTACTGATATTTTTCCCCCTCAGGTGTTCAATGCAAGGTCTATCCTTGCACCGCTGGTCATTGAGTACACATTTACTATTGTTGAGGACTCTATGGTTGCTGGTGTGACAGAAGAGCCATTAGGTCCTTATGATGTACAAAATGTGTGGCTTCATTAGGTAGATGGACGACGTTCTTCTTCACAAGACAAAACGCCAGCTAAAAAAAGCAAGCAAAATCAGCAAGTTAAAGGCACAACCTCATTAAAAAAAATGGCACATTTATTGCTACATTAATGTTATATACATATTGTATTTCCTGTTACAGAGACAGAAATTTTTCAACTTGTTGCTGGTTTCTGATGTGCATCAACAATACCTTGAATTTTTTTTTTTTTTTTTTTTTTTTTTTACACTGGTACAAATTTGAAATGGACCAACAATGGAGACCGCAATGAGAAGCACACCTTGGGGGACAATGAAAATCATACAGACCCCACACTAGACTGCGTGCTACAATCCTACTCTGTTCTTAGGATGCTATTTGTACATTTCTAATAGAAATTCACAGGTTATGGTAAATAACCCTATTTTTACTACCTAATATAGTAAAATAAAGTAAGAAACTTTTTACTGAAAATTTTCGATTTCAAAAATCTAGAAAGAGTAATATTTAGGATTCAATAAATTTTCTTACAAGATTATCGTATAAAAGACTAACTACAGTGAAAAATAAGCCAAATGTTTTTTATTTTATATTTTTCAGTATTTTATGAAGGTAAAGTAAATGGGCGTCGGGCGCATCTAACAAAGCAAAAAGAGGACCAAAGCAAACCGACAAAACAAACAGAAACGAGGGTAAACCTGTGGTACAGGCGGTGATACATGTTATCTCTAGCGTTTTTCCTAACATTTAATGCTCAGAAACTAATATGAAGAACAAGGCCATATATAGTTATATAACAGATTTTTTTTAGCAATTACAAAGCATGTACTTTATTCAGTGTGTTAAATAATATTTCAATGGAAAGTTAAAATTCTCTTGATGCATAGCCAATTAAAGTGTGAGTTTTCAGCCTTGTCTTCAGGGTCAGAAAATGAATATAGCCGATATGGAAATTATAGAATGTATGAAGTGAAAAAGGAAAACAAGAGAGACTAGCAGAAAGCAAAGAAAAAAGGAAATGAAAGCACAGAGACAGAGAGAGCAAACTAAAAATATCAAGTGGTGAGTGCCACTCTCCAGCATGGAAATAAAATGCTCAGAATCGCTTTCGTTCGTTTGTCTCACCACCTGCCAGAGAGACCCAGTTGCAGTCGGCTCCCCTCACACACAGGTTAACCCTTTAAAATCAGAATAGTAAGTAACTTCAGTACTTCAATGCTCAGAAGAAAAGAACAACAAAAGCCATTCTAAATAACTTAGAATTACTTTCTGCTAACTCACACTTGACGTTTACAAGCTCATCTATGAAGCCTAGAGAAATGATTTGTATACAATTACAAATAAAGCAATTAACTTGGTTACTTTGAATAATGTACTTCCATATATTTTTTCAGTTTTTAAGTTTGTTTTTTTTTTTCTTTTTTTTATTAAAAGAGAAGGGAAAAAAAACAACAACACTTTCAATCTGGCCAGATGATGATATGGTCATCGTTTTGTTTCTACTCAGAGTGACCTATTGTTCCACTGCAGAACTATGTAAATGCCACTGGAAACCAGCACAGAAGCCCAAAACATGACTTTTGTACGAGTGACTGTTCGACCAACATAAAACAACTCAGCATGAGTCTCTTCTTTCACATGGAACACTATATGGCAAAGAAATGAGAGTAACCAGAGGCCTAGTCCCTTCATTTAAGACACTGTCAAGTACGTAGGGAATGCTAAGGGTGTTCAAATGGTGGGGCAAGTCATTTTTTCTCCCCTATGCCTGCCAGCAGCACATGACAGAAAACTGGTCAGTATGCAGCAAATGTTTTAGGAAAACCACAGTTTGAAGTTTCCTCAAGCCATAATGTTCCATAACCGGCAGAGTTCTCGAAGACAGTCGCGCCGCATTTTCCTGCTCCCCTTAACTGGGCTGCTAACCGCCAAGCCCAAGGAGCACACAATCTTAACCAGAGACTTGTGAGCACGTAGTTTTGGTTAAACGCTTATCTGCCGAACTGATAAAACACAACGTATTACGCTATGCTTAAAATGGGTTGCTTGAGTCCTTCACCAAACACCGCCACCACTTAACGTTAGGGCAAGTATTGCGATCAATAAGCGGTGAGTACAGTTATGTTGTTAGTATTACTACTTTAAAGTTGCCTAAACAGCTCAGCACCAGCCAGCTGAAGAACAACCAGTGAAGGGCAAACTGCAGATCCACTGAATCATCATCATCATCATCAAAAGCTTCTCAAAAACAAAATACTTCATCACTTTCCCTTTAGACAGACTTATAAACTCAGTAACATAATAAATAATAAAAAAAAAGCAAAGCAATTGTGGTTACAATGCATTTGTCAATTCAGCGTAGGCACAAGTCAATGTCCACTTGTGGCGTGGAGAAGATCGCCACCGCCTCCGATTGTTCCGGTGCGACGCACTGCTTCGCAGGACAGGACACTATGTGCAGAACTTTTCACTTGTGGGCAGAAACTCGCTGATTGGTGCCAAATGGCTTCGCAGAGAGATGTTCACTCGCCATTTGCGGTCCAGGCTGTCCGTTTTTTTTTTTTTTTTTAAATTCTTAAATCAAAGAATTGCTTTTTTTTCTGGATTTTTGCTGCAAGTGGTTTGTCTTTAGATTTTTTTTCACAAAGCTGCAAATTCCATCTGTCCTTGAGAAGCAAGGTCATCATCTCTTCATTACACACAATTGTTCTGGATCATTTTGATCTGCAGGGAACAAACAAAAACAGGCCTTCGTTAGCAAGCAATGCAAGACAGCAGTGTGGCACAGTTTGGAAAAGTAACATTTTCTCATTATTTAACATTACTTCCCGTTCGTTTTGCACAAAAATCTGTGTCCTTAATGCTAGATATCAAGCAATTTCCCACCATGATCCACAAAGGATGGGTGTGAAGTCATACCTGGCCACAGTTCAGAGGTGGCCCATGGGATTAACACCATCAGCAAGGCTAGGGTGGGCTGCAGGATGCACTTGCTGGGGGTCTGCCGGCATGCCTGATACCTTCTCCTCCTCCCTGCGCTTCAGACAAGCGGCTTTGGGGTTCAAGTTGCGCTCTGTGGGGTCCGCAAAGACATATTTGGGTTTGTGGGACGCCACTTCATCTCCCCGACAATGTTAAGAGGTCCTGTGTCATTCTTTTCTCCCAGCAACCTCCCATCAAACCCAGTGCTTCTCTTCCTCTCTCATTCCACTCCCCTGGTACTCTCTCACAGCCCCTGCTCCTTCAGGAAAAACCCCAGAAAGATCCTGGAGAGGCAAAGCAGAGCGTGACCCTTGGAGGGCGCTGAGGAAGGGCAGCACACTGACCTCTGACTTGCTGCTCCAGGCTCAGTATGACAGCCACGGCCTGGTGCAGGATGAGCAGCTTGGTCTGCGGCTTCTCGCTCTTCAGGTGAAGCTGGCACATGCGGCCCAGCTCCTTAAAGGCCTCGTTGATGTCCCGCACCCGCAGCCGCTCACGGGCGTTGTTGGCCATCCTGCGCTCACGCTCTCGCTCTGCCTTCTGCTCTGGGTTCAGTTCCTCATCTTCATTGATGCTGCTGCAAAGGGCAGAGCATACAGACACATGCATAAGCACAGACCCCAGGACAAGATCAACGTACTGCCATGGAACATGGTTTGGCGTCACTGGTTATTAATGTCACCTACATCACATTAATGGTGCAGAGCCTTCCGTTCATTCTATACTGCTAAACCTGCAGCTGCGTGGTAGAATTTAATGTAGCTCCTAAACTCTGAACCTGCCAACCTTTGCCCAGAAAGTCAGCCCCTTAATGGACCCGGTCATGCTCTTTATGGAATTACTACTCAGCTAGAACAGAAAGCACAGTCACCATGTCTAGGAAAGCAGGCAGCCAGAGGTCTTCCAGTTCTCCCTCTCAGGAATTACCTGGTGCGGGTGCCTCCTCGGGGAATCTTGATGTCCCTCTTGTCACTCTCGTTTTCAGACTTGATGTCTTCAGAGGAGGGACTGTCATGTAGCTCCTCTTTGTCCTGGTTCTCCACCTTGAGATCCAGAGCAGGGGTCACCTGGCCAGCGAGGCCTCCTGGAAGACCTACAGATAGATAGATCGATCGATCTTTACTGTCATTGCATAGTACAGGTACACAGCAACGAAATGCAGTTTAGCATCTACCAGAAGTGCAAATAGTAGAACAAACAACTGCTAAATTGCAAATTCTCGGGAGACGCTGAGCCTCGTGTTGTACGCGTGCTGCCATCATCGTTGTAAACACACATCACAATGATATTAGCCTCATGCTAATATGATATCACACCCCTTCTTTACAGTATATGTTACGCACAGATGTGTGAAATAAACAACAGTTAAACTATAAAAGCAAAACAAATGGTAAAATGAATCATATGACAAAAAAATAATTTGGATGATCCATTTCCCTTAGAGTATTTCTGCATAGCGTGATATTCACACATGGAATATGGACAGTGTACACTAGGTCTTTGTGTTAACATCTTTTAAGCTACACATTTGTGAAGATAGGAACAATTTTATTTAACCTTTCTTCACTTGTCTATTTTCTAAAATGTGTCTGTACAGGAGAAAAAGTAACCTGTGTTTCAGGAGAGCACTTAGAGTTGGCAGCAAAACACAGCCAAACAGTATGGGAGTATGGTACCTCCTTTATTTAGTGTTTACTGTTCTTGTCTGGGGTTTGCGAATATCCATGACCGATAACAAAAATACGAGTACATTGAAATGACATTTTTTCAGTACTTTAAGTTACCTTTAATAAGCCTGAAGCTTATGAAAATGTCTTACAATGTTTTTATTTAATACTTATATCCTAGACTTTTACAGATCCCATGCAGCATATAAATCAAGGCAGATTTCTATTGTTACACTTTCACTGACCGTAGATAATAAAGCAAAGCAAAAACAGCAAGAAGATGATGAACAGTGGTCACCCTTACGTGATGAAAAAGGAAGTCGGGAGATGACAACTTTATTTTTCGTAATTTAGAAGTAGACAGGCGGGGGCACGGTGGCACAGTGGGTTGGACCGGGTCCTGCTCTCTGATGGGTCTGGGGTTCGAGTCCCGCTTGGGGTGCCTTGCAACAGACTGACGTCCCGTCCTAGGTGTGTCCCCTCCCCCTCCAGCCTGGGTTGGGTTGCCGGGTTAGGCTCCGGCTCCCCGCGACCCCAAATGGGACAAGCGGTTTAGACTGTGTGTGTGTGTGTGTGTGTGTGTGTGTATAGAAGTAGGCAGTTCTAATGTTTCGAGTTCATAGAAGATACTAAAAGTCCTGTGACCGACACATCCTGTCCAGGGTGTACCCAGACGTGCACACTACATTTCCAAGATAGGCGCTGGATTATTATAACCCAGCACTAGACAAGCAATTGATGAAAACAGAATAAACACTAAAAGTCTCACAAAGAATTATTTATTACACTTTTACCAAGGGTTTATAGAGAAATTAAGCTGTATATCTGTATTATAAAGCTTCTATTAATTAGTACATAGTGTACAGCAGGAATTTCTTATTTAGGCCAAAGTAATGTGTAGTGAATGCTGAAGACATTGGTAGAAAAGTCTGAAGGAAAGTGATAAGGGGTGGTACCAAGACCAACCAACTGACCTCTGAAACCGTCGCTCTGGTGGTTCAGCTCCGAGCTGGAGGTGGGCCCGGTACCAGGCAGCCCAGCGTGATTGCTGTTGAGGCTGGTGGCATCCTCGCGGTGACCTGCGACCTGGCACAACCCAAGAAAAAGCACAGCCAGAAGTTAATGTGGAAAGTTTACAGTCTACACTGAGAACAAACATAAACGCTCAACTCTTGTTGAAATACTATCACTGCTTCAGTCCAGTAAGTGCACCGAGAGATTTATTCCCCACTTCTCCGGTCTGGAAATTGCCCAATCACAAGAATTACCAAAGCAATGAGGTGTACAGATGATGTAAACCAAACTCTGCATCCAAGTCATCCTCCAGGGGGTGCTATAGCATCATATTTTTCATTGGAACTAGTGCACTTTGGGCACCAAGAAGTGACAGTGAGCACTCACAGTAACTAGGTGTGGCTTTTTATGGAACGTGTGTCACACCTGATTTCCTAGGCCCATATTTTCAGAGCAACCCACAATACCAGTGTCACTGAGGGCACCACCAGTGGCCTACAATTGCAATCAATGCATGTTCTGCAGCTACACGGCTAATTATTAAACTGAGGAGATGGGAAACTAAGGGTCCGAGTCTGAGAAGGGAAAAGAGGGGAAAGGGCAGGGGCACAGCGCTTCTGTCTTTCTTTCCCAAAGGAAAATCCTCAATGCTGGCCTCAGTTAACCCTGCCCCCCCACTTAACATCTCCCATTACTTCCACACACTAATCTTTGTCGTGCTCTCAACAGGTGTCCAAACAAGCCTTTGTGCTCATCTGTAGGCGGGGCTTGTGGTGCCAGAGAAGGAGGGCCTCTAGGACACTGAAGGGGGAGCACTCACATCAATAAACACACAAGGGCTGCTGTTCACAAGTTGGGATTTCCATTATCATACAGCTGAGAGCTCTGTTCTGGATGTGCGGGATGGATAAAGTCCCGCATTGCCCGTATCCTCAAAAACAAGATTTTATTGGAAAACTCCTCGCTGGAGGGAAATCGGCCTTGGGGAAGCAGCCAGACCGGGCCAAGCTTTCTCCCAGAGTTGGTTCCTCCAGCAAGCAGGGTGTTTATGTAGACATTGACCCCTGCCTCTCTGAAGCCTCTGGGACACAGACACAGTCCCCCGCTGTGAAATGTCGCTGTGCTGCAGCCCACGTCACCATCAGAAGCGAAGAGAAAGCCATTAGAACGCCCTGCTCCATGTGGCCCTCCCAAGCTGCCGATGACTACACAAACAGCCGACGTGTTCCTACAGGTGCAGAAACCTCAGGCTGCGAGAAAAGAGCAGTGTACACAAAGCCGGCCAGCCGGGACCCCCTGCCATCAGATCTGTGTGATCCACTACTCTTTAGGTGGTGAAGAACCATGCAGTCTGCTGTCAGTAAGACGAATGAGAAAGTAGCTGTAAAACAGAAGCAGGAAGTCTGGAAGTTCTCTGTATGACACTGCAAAACTTCACCAAAGAGAGTGCTCAGCCTGTTTGCTGGTCCCTTATAGCTATGTAGATTTGAGAACCAAGTACTGTGGAGTCAAACAGGAAAATTTTATACAAACACTCGATAAAGAGGAGTCACAAAATAAAGATGTATCCTTTATCACACTTCTTGCTACCTAACACATTAAAGTGAATGAAAGGAAAGCCTGAGGACAATAAATTGCATTAATAGTGCTCCTTATCGTTTCATAGAAACACAACATTCCTACTGTGTGTAGTATGATTGAGAAAAGATGTCTGCATCTCAGCGTGCATCCTACTCAGGTAGGAATGCCTCTCTGGGGTTTTGGTCCATTGGCCTGGCTGTACACTTTCCAAGTTGTCCCTTGCGGATGAGCACTGTCAAATTTCCCACAGGCCTTCATGTTGTGAGCAGTTTACTCTGAGGACCAAACGTGTGGCATAAGAAATGAACATGAGCCACTTAAGAGTGATACATGTCTGCTTCCATGACAACAACCTGTGTCTTGATCAGAGGTGTAAAGTTAACACAGAAAGCAGTGAGAAACAGCTGTAAGCCAGTTCCTGCTCCTGCTCTTTGCAGAGCTCACTCGCAGGACTGACTTCATCGGTTCAGCGCACTCAGTCCGAAAAGGCTTTAATCCGGATCCCACCCACACCCTGCTTTCTAAGTCTGTCTCCCATATTGCCAAAAGGAGAAATAAATAAGGACTGAATTACCTTCCACTACCTGGGGATTAATTTAAAAGCGGTTTCCTCTCTTGTTACTTTACACTACAGCTGTGTTCAAATCCTGTCTCTGGAGAAGGACGCAAGGAGGAGGTGTAAGAAGTGTCAAGCCAAGCTTAGCGTTCCAGCACCCTCCTTACCCCGCCAGGAGTATCCACACTCCTCACGGGACATTCCCCAAAGCGGAGCGGGCGAGCCTGGGTCCAACCCATCTGCTTTCCCCATTCACTACTTCTTACACACGTGGAAAATATGCATGTGAGCGCAGAACGGCACTATCGATATGGCTCCATTAAGCACTTTGCTGCGGCAGTGAAAACACACACAGAGGCCCCTAACCTTTCAATCAAAGACTACAGCTGAATTTAAATAGAAAATGGCTGTGGACACGTTACTGGACATTTCTAGATTGCACAAAGGCAGGAACGATCCAAAAAAAAACCTACCACCAAGGCATATTTTGCTGATTAATGAAAGAGAACTAGTGAAGCAGTAAAAAGTTCATTTCAAATGAGCAAAACCCATTATACCATAGACGCAGTCCGACTGGAAAGCAATCCTGAAGCTGGAAAGTTTGTTCCGATGGTCCCCACTGGGGCACTGTGCGCTTGTCCAAGGATGCTGTGCAAGTCCGTGGGCAGATTGGGAGCGGAGCCCACCGCGTGGTTCCGCAGGACGTGAATGGCATCATCCAGCCGGTCTAGCCGGTCCTCCATGCGGGACTAGGGAGGAGGGGAGGAAGCAGGGAGAGTTTGTAGTGAAGTGTAAAAAGTAAATGGAAGACACTACAGGGAGGATTATATATGGTCTGCACAGACATGCAGTTCTGCTATAAAGGAAACCAGATATTCACAGAAAATACCCATGAACGTGGTACACAGAGCCATTTCAACCTGTGCATCAGCAGCAGGAACAGGTCCGTGACAATGACAAAGTCAGTGGGTTTCCCCATTACAGGCCCTGCCAATCTGGTCATCGGAATGAAACCAAGCATTTTATTTCCTCTGAGGTGACCGGCGCACTCGTGTGGCACTGCAAGCTGAAATGGCAACCAGGGAGGAAATAAGGCACACAAATGTGGGGACGGAAACAAAATGGACCCTTGGCAAAGTGCGCGGAAACAAAACCAAAAGAAGGTGAAGACGATGGGTAAAGACGTGGCGCCATGCATGAAGGGAGCGAGTACCTCGCAAACGTCCTTTAAGAATGACATTGCATCCTGTAGATGCTCGTGGAGCTGCTGATGAACTCGATTTTTCTGGTAAAGGTCAAGAAAGGAACACGAGAGCAACAGGACACAGGTTTAAAACGGAGAGCGAAAGAAAAACAGACACAGTCGAGGAGCCAAGTTAGACACAAAGGCGCTGACATGTTCGTTTCGGCATCAGTGGAGACCGTGACACTACCCCCGCCTCAGGCTAAGAAATTACAGCCATCCACCCTAGCCTGCCGCCTTCTTCCTCCGCATGTGACTGCAGGAAAGCGTGCAAGCGGCTGCAGGTGGCTGGTACGCTCATGTTCAAATGTTAGCGCGCAGGCGTGGGTCACGGCGAGTGCTGAGCTCCAGAATCAGTGGGCCCCGGCTTGTCCCTTGAACCTTGGAGCTGCCTTGGCAGCCAGGTGGAGAGTAAGGAGGACATATGGCAGGGACCACACCCTTACGATCAGTTTGTGAGAGTCCACAAAATTGTCTGCCAGAAATGTCCCCGGAAAGGCCGGAGTCCCCAACTGTCCCAGGATGCTCTGAGCAACGACATGTCGGAGGTTGCTGGACACGCCTGTATTTGTGTGTGACTGATAAAAACTGGGCAGTTCTTCCAGACAGGGTCTTACCAGGGAGAGCAGGGAGTTTTCGTAGCTCGGAGATGACGGGGTCTGGCCAGCTGCACGCGGCCACTGGTTGGTACCTGAAGAGAGTAGGAAGAGAGAGTGAGCAAGGTGACTGTGGCGACATAATAGCCAGCACATGCCATCAGAACGTCAACACTTTGCAGCTTTGGGGAGCAACAAAGCTTGTCCACACTCAGCACGCTGTGCGCTTCGCACAGGCCAGCATCCTGTCCCATCCCATTATTCTTTTGTGAGCTGTTGTTCTCCTGGGTTTGGGTTGAATCATTTCCTGTGACTGGCTGGCCTCGGCAGGACCGCAGCAGCCGTTAGGATGCGCGCCGCATCCGGCCATTAATGAACTAATGCCGCCCAAAGACCAGCGGAACAATGCAGCCTCTGTTTGGAGCTCACTCTGGAAAGAGCCCTGTAGGAGGGCATGCACTTCCTTCCCTCGACGCTGCCCCCGCAGCGGCCCACCCAGCTCCGCAGCCACACGCCACAGAGGAACCGGCCTGCAAGCGAAGAGGGTGCCAAAAGCGAGCGCAACTGAACGGATCGTTCGTACAGGCACTCCAACTTGAACTTGTCATCACACACCTACTCGTACAGATACAGTGTCGCACACAGACAACACTAACAGCAGTGCAGACTCAGAATGGCCACTGGATTTGTAGACCATTTTTTCACAGAACGTTAGGGGACACCAAGATAAAGGCAGCTAAATCGAGCCTCAACATTTTTCACTTCTCTATAATTTCATCTGATCCGATATCACTGTAGGGAGGCAAACTATAGAGAAGAAGAGTGAACAAAGCTCAAGTGCACGAGAAACAAAGGACGAACAGCTCATGGTTCGTATGCAGACCTGAGGGATAATGAGAGCAATGCTTGGTCTTGGCCAAATATAGCACTGAGACTCCAACTGGCCAGCAAAGCACAACAGGAAGTAATGAATTACACAAAGCCAATGGTGTATATATCAAAACAGCTCATAAATCTTTGATGTAGTCCAAGAGTAAACAAACCTCCCAGGTTATTTATATAAAGCAGAGTTTGTAGGCCGCGTCTGGGCCGGGCCCTCGCAGCCGAGGTCTGTTCCTTATTACAGAGCAAGGACTTTGTGTCCGGCGTACAATTAGTCTAATCTACAAATGAGGACTTTGTTTAGATTCTCCTTTTTATTTAGTTTGCGTGTCAGAACTATTCCCATCTCTTCTCTCTAGCCTGCCCTTGCTCTCCAGCACAGAGATAACTTTGCCTTTTTACTGACAAACAGCATATTTTTTCCAGAAATGTTTCACTAAAAAAAAGTTACAACCACCAGTTTTCACAAGAGCAAGGTCAATCCACATCCATTTTTTTCTTTTTTTTTTCTTTTTAACTTGCACCAAGCCTTGGAAAAGCTTTAATTAGCATTCTATTGTATAATAGTTATCCAAGGACAGGAAATTAAGTGGATATATCTGCTGCATAAACTTTTCATTTCTCAAAATCCATGTTATTATCCTAATTATGAAAACATTAAGAGACAAAACATTTTCAAAAGGACTTAAGTTCTTTCGTGCTATACAAACATAGTTACTCATACTGAAATTCCAAAACACAATCCCCCCCCAACAGAAACTAACAAGCTGTTTGTTATGACAGTGGTCAGAGATGAAATATCTGGCTGCTGGGAAGTGCTCCATTTACTCTATGGGGAAAGTATCCTTCTCATCTACAGTTGTGTTGTATGAAACAACCTGCTGAGACTGTTCACCCCATCATATCCAGAGTGATTACAGACCATCCTTTCTTCATGCTTCCCATGCTCTTCTACAGAGTTCTTCATCTTGGTGTCAGCTCAAGAAGTAGCAGTAGTAGTAGTGTGCACGTCAGTATGCGAGTTGTTGGTCGGTGTGTTTCGAGGTGCCTCATCATGTATTTGAATAGAGAGGTTTCCAGAGAGTGACAGGATTGCCTCCACCCATCGAGTTGCCACGAAGGCAGAGTAAACTTGAGCTCTCAGTACCCCCACTAGGCCTCGCAGCAGCCGGCCCGCAGCATGAACACGTCAATGCTCTGCAGCAGCCTGGAGGTGCCGGTCAGGGCTGATGGACAAGAGGAGCCCCACCTGTGAACGTAGGTACCTTGGCACAAGTCCACCTCCAAGTTACTAACATAACTCTTCCGCTGGGCATCTTGACATGAATGGTTCTGCTTCGCTGCTTGCTAACCTCCCAGAGATGGTTACTCTGGCATCAGACTAAACTACACATCACCGAAAACACCCCTGAACGTTACATCCTATTTAGTGTGAGCTCTAACATACAACAGTGCAGTGAAGTTATAAATATACACACCTACACTTCTCACTTTAGTACTTGAAGAATCACATGATCCCATGTCCATCTCCACACCTATGCGGAGAATCAGTTGAACAACAGCTGGACTGTGTAACCCCTTCCCAAGCTAATTCCAGAGCTGGGCCTGTGAAGGTTCTGTATCAGTGTCAACACCCTGCAGAGCCCCACCTCACAACATCCTCATCAGCCCCTCACACCCAGGGTCAGGCTAACAGACAACACCTTTTCCAAGCCCTGTCCGTGGGGGGAGCAGTTGTGCATGAGTTGGGACAACAGCTGAGGATGAGGGTGGAGTGGGGTGGGGTGGGCTGGGGGGCTGACAGCTGTCCTCACTACATCACACCCTGGCAGGCTGAACTGGAACACAACTGCTAAAACAAACACGGGGTGTCCCCTCAATACAACGTGGGACAAACATAATTTTACCATTCACTTTTTAAAACAGTTTTCTCGTTGCTTGTTTCTTCCTCTGCAACTGAAGGGTATAGGCGTGTCTTGGTGTGCACGAATGTGAGAGTTAAACATGTTTGGAGTTTGGACCTGTGCGGGCTGTGCCAGATCAGAAACAAACAATATGCTTTTCAGAGACATTTAAACCAATACAACACATTCGTGGAGAATGTGAGAAGTGGTACTGAAAAATTGATTGCTGGCACTTTAAAGTGACAATTATTACATAATCAGTATGAAACAAGCATTGGCTCAATCAGTGCAAAGCACTTGAGCTTCATCAGTTTTAATAACTTTATATTTCTTCTCAACAATTCTGTGGTTAACATAACACTGTGGGATCTGTCCACACAACAGTGATGCTGGCTGTGTGTCAGAGCACGTCCTGCAGTCCCCGGTGGGCTCTCCCATTGCCGTCCTACCTGTTGTGCCCGCAGCGGGCGGCAGGGGTGAGGGGGAGCCTGCTGGCGTTGAGGAATTGGACGGAAAGCTGCTGCTGGTGTGGTCAGGTGAATAAATCTGTGAGCGGGACAGAAAAAGAAAAAAGGGGGGAAATCATCCGTGAGTAACACACCTCACAACACAACAAGCACCAGCTTTCTTTTGTAGGCTCTCTAAACGAAAAATTCCTCCCATGCAACACTCTGCACCTACTGAGCAGGAAACATCACTTACAATAGATTCACAGTGAATTACACATCCTACGGATGCTGGTGCCATCCCTCACAGGGAGCACAGCCAAATGGGCTCATCAATCCACCGGCCCAAAAAGGTCCTGGAAGGGGTAGGTGGAGGAACACCAGCAACGGGAAACACAGGGCCATACATTGCTCATTGTGACACCTGCATGCCCGTACCCTCCATTTGACACATCTTCCCACTCATCATCTCCTGGATGGGAAGCACGTGGCATGGTGTCTGACACCACCCCAGAATTAGTTCCGCTGCACCAACAAAACACAAATGTCAGTACAAATATGGAGCCCTTAAAGACACAGAACTGTAAAAATAGACCTAGAAATGACATTTCTTCATATATTTGCTGCAGTGCTACTCCAACAAACAGGAACAGAAAGAGGCAAAGACAACATTGTGATTCTGAGGGACACGGGCTCCAAGGGCAAACAAGTGCTTTTCTCACTGCTACAAAGAGACATTAAGGTGCTTTGTAAACCCTGGTAACTGGGCCGTACACTTTGCATGCTGCACACAGCATGGCCAACGGTAGAGGTGGCCAGGGAAGGAGAGAGAAAAAAATGGCCAGTCGCCAAGCAAGTCAACATGGATCGTCGTTCATCTCCAGTCTGCTTGCCCGCCCGCCCG
Organism: Scleropages formosus; assembly: GCF_900964775.1. Taxonomy (NCBI): domain Eukaryota; kingdom Metazoa; phylum Chordata; class Actinopteri; order Osteoglossiformes; family Osteoglossidae; genus Scleropages; species Scleropages formosus. The sequence continues at coordinate 30,176,205 of NC_041812.1, forward strand.
CCCTCGCTGGAGCGCGCTCTCAGACCGGGTTATTGATGCACTCTAATAAAACCACACCGCTGTTTGATCCCTCCTATATCCGTAGCGCAGACGACGCGCCAGATAATAGCCGACCAGGAGCAAGACGAACGGCCTGCCACTGTCTTAATGTGGGGAGACAAAGCACGGCAGGCCAGAAGGCGCCCTGAGCTCACTCTGTCACACCACACCGATCCTCGAGGCAGGCCTGGAAGCTTCCGGAAGGGGAGAGAGAGAGAGAGCGAGAGAGAGAGAGAGTGTGTGTGTGTGTGTGTGTGTGTGTGTGTGTATATAAGAGAGAGAGAGGGTGGAGGTTCAAGACAGCTGTCTGCAGTGCAGGGGGCTGGCAGATTTCTGAAGCCTGGAGATTATGTTTTCAAAAATTCCTCACACAGAAGGACGGCTCTGCTTGTTCCAACATAAATTGGATTAAAACAAGTTAATCTCCCTTGTTTCAAATTTCGATAAGGGGATGTTTTGTCACCCAGTGAAAAACATTTCATGTAAAGCTAGGGGAATTTAGAATTCAATCCAACTAATGAGTCCTCAGAAAAAGGAATCTGTTAAGGAGGAGCTCAGTGAAAATTTGAAATAAAAACAAAAGTGATATTCATTAGTAAGTGATACTCCTGTTTCACAATAAATTACACAGCCTTCAGCTCCTACTGCTCATGTTACCATCATCCAATTTTTGACTATTAAAAAAAAAAAAAAAAAACAGCTGGCAGTTGACACAGCCATGAAATACTTTGCTGTACTCTACACCTTTAATACTGCGCCATACGCTTAATCCGAGTAACTCTGGACAAAAATGTCTACTAAACCAATAACTAAACATAAAAGAGGGGCCTTGCAATACCCTGCTTGCTGTGCAATCGTGTCAATCCCCCCCAGCAAATGTGCAGCCCCTCATCCTGACTCCTGACCTCGCAGGACTGAAGTGTCCCGATTGTCTCCGATACTGTCGTCCCCAGCAACTCCTCCCACATTCAAACCGCTGTGTTGGCTGCTCTCCAGCAGCGTGCCAGGCTCCTCCCCCCATCAGTCATGCTTCCCGGGCAACGGGGGGCCAATAAACAGACAAAGGCAGCACAATGGGCAGCCTGCAGAGCTCAAGCGTAACTCCTACAGCCCCCATATCCCCTCGCCCCCCCCCCATCCAACCGTGTCCATTACACAGCAGCTTTGTCATGCTAATGGAATTGAGTCTAGGAATACAAAAAGACTTAATTTGTGATTATTATAACCCCCCACCCCCCAACCCGGTCCCATTCAGCAAGCGTGTGCTGACGTGCAGCCAGTTCCTCCTGCGATTTCTGTCCGAATCACTCCTCCCCGTTCCATGTGAATCGGTGAAAAAGTAAAGATGAAAATTTTGACCACCAGAACATTTGGACTGCATGGGCAAGAAAAGCAAACTGTCTCACACAAGAGCTGCAGCCAGGGTGTATGTTAATCCTCCAAGAACAAGGGGGGCAAGCAGTGTTCAATTTTGTTCGGACTAAGGAAGCCCCCTGGAGACATCCTCAGGGGTTACTGTCTGGCAAACATTCAAGGGAAATACATTAGGAAAAAGGAGACAAATGCACAGGTTTTCCACCCATTTCTTCCACAACAGTTGCTTATCCAATCTAATGCATAATCCATGGGCTTGGGGAAGTCACAGCAAGCAAGTTTTTGTGCAGCATTTCCTTTCCCGTGTACCACCCAGATTAGAACCACAATCATCCCGGCTTAGACCCTTAGCTTAGGCCCAGAAACAGTCCCAGACACATCCTTTGGGCCCTGTGCATTTAATCACAGAGCTTTTGCACACTGCAGCAAGTGCCCAGCAGAGCAACGAGCTTTTCTCCCGATACAGCATTTGTCCTGTAAAATCACTCTGAGACACTGCTCCAGGAAGATGGCAGGAAAGAGCTTTGCACCAAGACCGTTTCTCCTGTGAAGCACGATTTAAAGATGGCCCTGAAAGCATTCAAAACTCTGAAATCAGCAGCTATGAGATGGAGTCTCCCAACCCCCAACACCTTCCCCTCCCTGCCCAGAGCTTCCCACCCTCCCCCACAATAAAAACCCTTCTTTTCTCATTCCCCTGGTCATCTCATGTTGAGATAAACACACATAAACCACATCTAAAACACCGCACTATCTAATGGAAGAAAGGAGCAGCAAGTGCTGAGGAGGTTAGAGCCCTGCATTCAAAAGAATCTAGGTTCCAGTCCCACTCCTACTACGTAGGACCGTTTAGGCAAGGTATATTTGCTTCACTAAATTTTACAAGGTAAATTGCTACACAAATTACAAAACTGCATAAATGGGTAAATCACTGTAAGCAGTTTAGTGTACAAACCTAACTTTATAAGTAACTTTGGGGAATAGCATCAGCTAAATGAATAAATAAACACCAACAGGTATGACTGGCCCAGTTGATAGAGTTAAAACACCCCGACCGCTACCCCATCTGTTTCTCCTCCCGCACACTTTCTTGGGGAGCTCTGGATGGAGAGAAGGGCCAATAGTGAACACAAGAAGCAGGAGGTACTCACAGAAGCCAAAGCCTTCCCCAGCGCATCTCCTGTCTGGGAACTCCCGCCACCATTGCCTCGGGCCCCAGCTGCCAGGAAAAGACCAGCAATCATCAGTCAGGTCAACACACACACACACACACACACACACACACACACACACACACACACAATGTAGACAAAACCTGAGGTTCATCAGTCAATGAACTGAGCTCAAAGGAACTAAATCTAGCCTTCAGCAGGGATATTTAAGAAACTCCAAGAAAAATCCACCTGTGCTTGAAAGACAGCCGTGTACAATATGGTAAGCCAATAAAATGCACTACCAGGAACAAGAGATTACTCCTCACTGTATATGTGCATCAGCAAGACTTCAGCAGGGCCATCTGGCAACATACCCATGACGCTTTCCGTGACGCTGACAGGTGGGGTGCTGGTGGCAGTGACGTATGGTGATGTGCCGCTGGCACTGCTGCGGTGGAAGCTGGACATGGGAGGAAGACTGGCGGTCACATCGGTTGGTGACACTGAGTGCGGAGGGTAGTTCTGCGTGAGGTAAAAGAAAGAAGAAATAAATTTCATTGAGAAAACAGAGATGCAGGAAGGTCAGCGCCTGACATGTGAGTTGTTTAGGTCCTTCTGACGGGAAGTGGGGGGAGTCATAGCAAGGCAGCAAGACAGACTAGATGCAGTAAACAAGGCACTGGGTGGCACTGTGACCACTGCAATAAGCCCCATCTTTACCGAGGTGGGGCAACATCCACTATCCAGAAGAATGAGAAAAGGTACTGGGATGAAATGACCAGCTCAGGACAGACAGAATGACACAAAACATAGGCAGACAAGTCGGGCTTTGGACTGTTAAGGAGAAATGTTCAATACGGCAAGTCGGCCAAAGTAAGCAAGAAATAAAGGGTATAGATTTGTAGGAGTTTTCTACATGCCCTTACCAGACGGTCGTGCGAGTGCAGGCTGCTGTAGTTTCCTGATGGCGACATGTGAGACGAAGGACCCCCCAGCATCCCGCCATAGCTAGGCTGGCTGATGCCATTGCTTGAATTCCAGGGGTCAGTAGAACCGTGAGTCCCATCTGAGTCGGAATCAAATCAGCAACATTAAAATACACTATTTTGTCTCCAATCTCTCGCATCCTCACCATGAAAAAAAATTCTGTTTATTTGCTCTTTACTGAAAGCACGATTATTGATAATTATACTTGTTAAAATTACACAGTAACAGCGGTATATTTAACAAAATGCAAAGCTTTAATGTGACAGCTTCTAATAATTACTTAATCCTGCACCTCAGCATAAAAGTGCATTGCTATTACAGGCTGTAGGGAGCCGGTTTCATCATATATCTACGTATCCATATTGTTATAATACCGATATATTAATGAAAATCATTTATAAAGCAAGAAAGCTGGATTTAATGAGTCCTGTGTGCCACAGCCCACACTCCAAACAACCTCGGGCGGCTTGGGACCATCCCACAATCAGCTCTTATTGCTGTGAAACACAAGCTGTGTCCCGAGCACAGCTGAAAAAACACGTCTCCTCCATCAGCTCCTCTCGTCTCGGGGACCTTGAGCGCAGACCAGGGGAGCAGAGGGATTTGGATTCCGTGCAAATTCCCAAAGGCTGGAGTGTCCTTGGAAAGCAGGGACACTTTGCAGCAACAGAATTTTGGTGGAACTTTCTCTTTTAAGCAGAAAGGGCCTTAATGATTCTTCAGAGAAAGCCACACTCTACACAATGCCAGAGTTATGGTGCCATTAATACTCCTCTGTGCACAGAGAGGCAAGACAAAAGGCTAACAGGAAATATTGTAACTGACTGATGCTTCAGGAAAATAATTTAATTCCAGAAATATGCACTGCATAACATTACATTAACTTAGCAGATGTTTCAATCCAAAGCACGCAACTGGAAACATTAAAGCATATTCAGCTGGATTTTAAAGTCCAGCATTTCCTAAGGGTAAAAGAGCAGCTCCCTTGCTGCTTGAGTTTGAACCTTAAAGCATTTTATAAGGCTTTAACCACGAGTCCAGACTGCGAAGCGTGGACTGACAGCACTGCCTCACCCTCCGTCACAAATTCTGGACAGCTGTGCGACACCTGCAAATGGCCTGGTAAACACCTGCAGTACAACACTTTCGTTGCACGAGGCCTGGCTTCACTCACCAAAAAAAGTGCTTGCAAACATGCTGCTGGGAGGCTTTGGAGATGGGAACGAGGGAGAGTCTCTGTTGAAGTCGTCGGAATTTGGGGATGGTGCGTAAACCTGCCAGAAGAAGATAAGCAACACAATCAGCAAACAGACACTTAACATTAAAGGGCACAACTTTTGCTGCTTAGCTGCGATACAGATAACGGCACCTGACATGCAGTCTTTCTTTTCATCGGCTTCCCTTAAAACTCCAGAAACAATATTTTCACTGTCCTAAATTCTCTTTAAACTCTACCACCAGCTCCATATTTCCAAAGACACAAAAAGCTTGTGGTCTGAAGAGAGGCTCTTTGCGATAGACAGGAGACAATCGTGTCAGACGTGAGGTAAGAGCCACCGGGATGACCCGAGGGCCCGGGGACGATTATTTGCACGCTTCATGTGTTGCAGTAGCCCTACAGGCTGGGGGGTTCTTCCCGGTCTCAGACAACATAGTGCCTACACCAAGGCCAGGTCACTCTCCCCCGGCCATCAAATAGCAACAGCTCATAAGACAGGAACAAAAAATAACCCTTGAGAATATGATAAGTATTAAGCTACTTTAGTCCAAAGCAACTTGAACACTTTTTGCAGATAAATTTTATACATACTCCTTTAAATGGCTGTATTACGCTTTGCTAAGGTGTGTAAATATTTTCTAAACAAATATCACACAAAATACTGAACACAGGGTATTCTCAGTGGGGTGAACTGGGGGGGGGGGGGTGTACGGTTCCTGCTAGGCCAGATGTCACTTTAATGGTCTGATACTACATAATCAATACCTTCTAGAAACACTGACTTCTTCATGAGAGAGCACAAGTACACAACTCCTGACACATTGAGAGCCTTAATTCTTTACGAAATTTGATCAGCTCAAAGGCACCAAAACATCTGGACCCATGCTGAGAAGGTCACAAATTTGCTTTGAAGAACCAGTGAACAACCAAATAAAAACAGTCAACAACTGAACATGGGAGCGTGTGACACTGAAGGCAGTCCTCTGCCAATCACACTAAAAGGCACCGATATGGTGACAAGATTTAATGACAAAAGTAAGAAAAGCTAAGAAAGTTTGATGGACAAATGAATCAAAAAGGAAATGCACATTACCACTTAACACACCGTACATAACACTCCCTTGTGTTCATGAAAAATAATTTGTTCTCACAAGGTGCCTGCGGTGTAATGATACATGGTCAGGAGAAGCAGGACACAGCTCAGCCATGTCAAGGGGCTGTAGGAGAAGGCAGAAACTGGCGCTATACCTCTTCAGGACAGCCCAGCTCCATTCCTGTAACATGTAACACACACCTGCAGAGCATGTGTTCCACTTGCACTTGTCCTGTTTCCTACAAAAATGCTTTTGTATTAGTAGTAAATCATAACACTGGAGTTTTTAAAGACTGTTCAAATCTGAAAGAGATGCAGCAACAACCAAAAAAAAAAAAAAATCTAATCCAAAAAAAAAAAGTCTAGTTCAACTTAACACTTGCACAAAACTCGCAAACATACACCGATGAAAACGTATACATGCACACACAAACAAAACGAACACGCCTGCGCTGCACCTGCTGCCCCACCGGCCGCTTTGATGTGGAAATGAACGGGAGCCCCCGGCGCTACACTAGCACCCACAGGGGGCGGCCGGGAAGCCGACTGAGCGTGCACCCTGCCAACCCCCCTCCCGGCTTAATCAGTTAAGATTGCGCTGGGCACGCACGGAAGAACCGGCTGCGATTGTAAATGACCCGAGCGGCGTGGTTCCCAAGGCGACCCCGGGTCAGACTGGTGCACCAGTTCCTCTTCGGTCCCCCCCACCTCAGCCTCAATGGGCAGCATATGGCCTGGGATAAAGCTAATTACTCCCCCCCAGCCCAGCGTGGGCTACCCCGGTGCAACCATTAGCAAATGCTCCACGGCACCAGGGACCACCGCCAGCCCTTCCCTTTCTACCAGATTCCTGATTAAAGAGCCGTCACTCACAGCACCCAGAGTCATTAGGAGAGCTAAGCTGCTGGCCCTTTCATGCCCCTTCCCAACCGCAGCTTTCTGCGGGCGAGTGCGGTAAAATCGGACAATTAGCAGCTAAAATGGCTCAATATGTGGGTCACATATGAGGGTGCAGGCATCAATACACGGGGGCTCACGGGTTTACACGTTGACATCTGAGTGCACGACATGCGTTCGGAGATTATTCTCACTGCTGAAAAACCATTCTTACTCAATACTGTTACGTAAGCCCACCTAATTTACGCATCTGCCACAGTAAAGCTATAATTCAGGTCTGGTAACTTGCTTGAGGGTACTTCAGAGTCCCTGCTGGGAACCGAACTGAAAACCTCCAGCGCCTTTAACTAACAGGCTACCTGCAGTGGCCGCTGTGGCATGGCCACGAACAGCTGTGCGCACCCAGTGATCCTACATGACCACAAGGGAGGAAGCTGAGCGAAGCGGTCTGATGACAAACACGAGAGGCACCAAGAAGCCCATTGAGAGAAGGTGCAAAGTGGGCTCCCTACACAAAGCAGCAGTGAAGGCAGACGACAAAATACCAAACATTTCTTCTTGATAAGATGTTACATTTGTGAAACTGTCGCCAATGACTCTTCCGAGGCAAACTGTCATGGTCACGGGTTTACATCACAGCTGAGAAAAGTCAAAGCAAAACATTTTAAAAGCCATGTCATACTGTGAACTCATAGGTTAACCAGGAAAAAAGCAAACTTTCAGTGCCACATGGGACAGCTATTTAAACGTAATGCCTCTATAGGAGAAGCTCGTCATCTACTGCACTGAGTCATTTTATTATTCCAGGATTTGCTGACGGTTTTCATTTCTTAGGGTATTAATCATCAAATCCTTATTTAAGTTGAGGGGTTTTAAAGGGGAAGGGCAACACCTTAGAAAAACACTGTCCGTTCCCAAAAACCCAGCAAAACGTGTAGAAAAACACCCCAAAATTCAAATCAAATAGGAGGAAAACAACGTCTGAACTCTTTGCACGCCAATGGCATTCCCAGTGTGCCACGAAGGGGATACATGGGACTCGAGGCGTAACTTTCAGACAACTCAATGCTGAAACATAAAACAGACAGTTAGCTGTCAAGAAACCTAACACCATTTCACCAAAATAAATAAATAAATTTAAAAAACCCACACATTCAAAATGAAAATCAAAGAAGGGACAATATATATTTGATCATTACGCAGTATTTACCAAGTGCTCCAGATGATAATCACAAAGTGCACATGCTACTAATTGCCCCTCTCTTCCCATCTGTGATACAAGTCTGGAAATACTTAATATTACAACGATCAAAGTGGTCCTTTTTGTGGTGCAGGAACAAAGAGAACCAGGATAGGCATCCAGGACGCTGCTCGGACCACAGCCATCACTGTACCCTGTCTGGGACACATCCCTCGCACCCTGGCTCCGTTTGTTCCCTGATGACACTAAGCAAAATCTCAACAGCACTTCTAAAGCAACTCATTAAATGATTAAGAAAAAATTTTACAGGAAAACGAACGAGAGCTGTGATAGCTTCAGTGCACAGCTGTACGCAATGCTCCGGGACACACAGGTCCAGCCCCTTCCACATGGAAACAGGTGTGGCCTGCGGGGAGGCTCAAGAACACACAGCGACACATGGGGAGAAGGGACGACGGGGCGACACAGAGAACCCACTCGCTTTCCAGACAGACAAAGCACAGAAAAGATCACACAGCAAACACAGGGGTGCGTGTGTATGACGGCTCAAAGCGCGCTCAGCGCCCGTGTTGTTGCGTGGGGCTCCCTGCAGACTCACCAAGGGCCCTGTGATTGGACCCAGATGGAGCCACAGAGATGCTAACCTTAACAGGCTCTCTAATCACTCCCAGACTTGTTATTATTTCAAGGCAGCCGGGAAGACGGAAAAAACATTTCCATTTGGTGCAGTGCTGGACTAACGGGCTAATTCATTATTTCTCCCCACCAAAGTCTACAGGAAAGGGACTAACTTTGGAATTCTTAAAAACTCTCCCACGGAAGGGCATGTGCTCATACGGAGATGCCATCTTGGTCTTTAGCCACGTTCTCCTAACAACATCATGCGAAGACGAAGTGACACAGCAGTCAGCAAGTGCTTTTGAAAAGTTCTGCAGGGAAACACATGGCACAAAAAGTTCAGTCAGACGGCAGAAACAAACACTGGGAGAGGAGCGGGCAGGGAAACAAAAGGGCAGGCTGTGAAGTGACACGGTACTGTGTGAGTCCTTAAGCACTCCACAACTCTGGAGCCTCCTGCTCCATGGAGCGCACACACACACACACACACACACACACACACACACACACACACACACACACACACACACACACACTCACCGACTTCCCGTTGTAGTAATACATTAAAGAGTTGCTGCCCATTCCGGGCACAGGGTAGGCGCAGTACATGACGAGCGAGCAGCGATCGCGGTGTCTCAGGCTGGAACACACACTCAGGGCACAGCGGCAGTCCGCACGCGCTCTCCCAACACAAGCATCGAAGCCGCTCAGAAGGAACTAATTCCTCCAGCAGCGCTCTCTGCACATGGGGCTACTCAGAGGAAACTTATGCAAATGAGGACTGCACCAATGTAGGCAGTGTCAGTAGGGGTGACCGGAGTGGGAGCAGGAGGAGGAGGAGGATCTGAGGGCTTTACTTCCCTCCCTAAGCTCTCTAACTGCTGATGGAAAGACGACTAAAGACAGCAAGGGGGGCGGGCGGTCGACAAAGTCACTCAGTCAACTGACAGGATGGACGTTGCATATCCTGATGTTCTCTCCTTTTTCTGCTAAGCTGAAATAATGAAATGTAAATAATTTTAGTGGAAACCCTAAAGAATAACAAAAAAAAAATATATTAGCACGCAGGAAATTTTAATACTGTCTTGCTCAACAAAGAGCAGGTTCACTGTGGAGTGCATGGTGTACTCGTCAATACTTGATTTCTGTTTAAGTTAGATGGGTGGCTCTCATGAGAAAGCAGGGTTGCCCTAAGCCCTGCTACTTTCTGAGGAAAAACTGCCTGTCTCTAGCTTTACATTCACAACTTGTATGTTAAACAGAACAGTGATCTGTACTAATTGGCCACGACTTACTGTATTTATTACCTCTTTCAGCTGACACCTTTATCCAATGCAATTTACACCTTTTCACCAGTTTGTACAGCAGAGCGTTCTTACCCATATGTAGAGGGCAACAGTAAGTGACTGACCGTTCCAGCCCTGATTCCACCCACTCACAGAGAGAGAGAGAAAGAGAGAGAGCGAGAGAGAGAGAGTCAACAGCTGCGTAGGGGCCTGGCAATAATGCCAACAGGACCACGATGCATCAATTCCATTCCCCTGACTTATGGGAAAGGAGTCAAGGGGGTTTTTCAGGTTGGGCAGCTGAAGGGCCTGTGACTTCATGTCTTGAAGCCTTATCAAACTCCCAGTCCCACACACCACCGCCACAATCCTCCGTGTGGGCTTGGGTTCCATCTCTCCCGAACGGCCAAGGGGACACAGCCACGTTTGATGTGCAGATCGCGCCGAACAGCACGCAGCGCAAACACGCAGTAAAACCCTACTCGGCGGCGGCCTTTCATGTGCGAAACCAGAGCTTCCTGGAACGAGCGCGGCCCTATGTTCTCCGAGACGACGCTCCGCACGTTATTGTTAGGAGAAGATGAAAGCTTCCTGCCCCGCAAAACACACACTTTTCATGATTTCTTCACAACTGCCATTATTTATTTCTCTCTGTTCTCAAAGGCGCTTTTAAAGCCTTCCAAGCTGCTGGTCCACACGCTGGTACTGCTTTAAATCTGGACCCATTTCAAGTTGATGCAGTGAAGAAAACTTCCACGATTAAAAAAAAAAAAAAAAAAGTTTGTTTGAAGAGTCCAGTTAACTGCAAATTCAGAACATGGCTCTGATAAGAAAGCAAACAGCAACAAAAGAACAAGGGAAACAGACTGGGGAGAAAAAAACTGATGCAAACAAGTTTTGTTTATATATCTGATATTTTAAGACCACATAAATTTTTTTTAAACTATCTAAAATACAATTCAGTTAAAAGGGACTGTGGTTGAGATTCAATTATACATATAAGTCAGTATTTTACACTTATGCCAGCAGAACCCTCACCCCCTCCACACACTTGTGCAGTGGTTTGGTCCATCTCTCCCCTTTAATCTCACACCCCGCATCTCTGTCACTTTAGGGGTTAAATGGCTGAAGCGTCTCTCACGCTCTTAGCCTTTCCGCCGAAGGCAGACGTGTCGTCAGCAGCCGTGGCTCACGCGACTCGGGTCCGAAAACGACCCGGCCCGTGCCTGGCAGCAGATGTGGCGGCGCTCGGATTAAAGGTACAGATAAAGAAACATGTCTGCCTCCTCCTCCAAGTGGGCCAAGTCCTGGCCCTCCTGACCTGACTCCACTCTAATCACACGAGATTGTGCAGCTTCTCTGGCAGCGGTTCTGTTTGGGTTTCTGCAGGTGGGTCACCAAAGCACAGACTGTCTCCTGTGTCTTCCGGCATCGTCTTGGTTTTTTGCTTCTCATCCAGAGTTCCTCCCGCT